>NC_080633.1:88939276-89546776 GCF_027579445.1 Ammospiza nelsoni
TGAGCTCTAGGAAGCAGCTTGGGAGTGGGGGGCATCACTGTTATTGACTAAAAAAGGACAGGTTACTAAAACTCTAGGTTTCAAAAACTGTAATGATCTGTCAGTCATCTGAAAAATAGCATCTCATCTTGCTCTCTGTGTGTAATGTGACTTTTTGGATTGAAAGAGAGATTTACTAGATACTGCTTTCTTTTGGACCACTATGTTAGACAGACCTATGGGAATGATCTGAAGTTACCATTTTACCTTTGATGTTTCTGGTCCAAGCCATCACTTCTACTACATAATCAAGTAACCTTAGGATTTCCACAGTAAAGGACATAAGACTGGACCCTGAATAATCTTTTCTGAGCTTTCTCTGCACACTTTTGGGGCACAGCTGACCCCAACCTATTCTTAAACACCTGGCCTGTGTTTTTGGCTGGCCTGTGGGAGATTTCCTTTGGAGCAGTCTTCACCATAAGCACTGAAATTCAGAGAGGAGCTCTTTAATCATGAAGAAACAAGGAGAGCACAGAGTTTGCACTCTCAGTCCCCAATGTAGAAGTCTTCCATATTCATGCACATGTTGATGAGCTTGAGCAGGAAAAAGGAAACCAATTCTGCTTTGGTGGTGGGGTAGATCCAGTCTCCTGGCATCTGACCAGGGAATTTGAGCTTTGCTCAATATGAGACTGACCAAGTCCGTAGGAGAGACCAAGTCACCAGGGTCTTGTTGGAGCACTGTAGCCAGATGATTGGGGCATAAATAGATGTTTGTCTTGTATTCACATCCCAAAGAGAGGTTAAAAAGCAGGGCAGCACAGGAGATTGCTCTTCTGCCTTGTGGATGAAAGGCTTTAACATGGGAGCCCTTGCTGGGCTTTGTGCAAGGCTCCTGTCAGCAGCTGGGCTCCCACTCAGCCCTCACGGGTGCTTAGCACTCTAGTTTGGGGACCTTCATGTGAATTTAACTGCTGAAGTGTTCATGTCCAGCAGCAAATGTGGAGAAATATGGGTGCTTTAGCAATTAAGTTGATTCCAGGCCTTGGAGCTGTAACTAGTGGTAACTACCAGCCTATCTGACTTAAAGCCTTGCTCAGACACAAGTGGGATGGGGAAAATAATTTTATGCTTTAGCGGGTAAACTAATTAGTAGAGGTACAAGGAGAGAGAATGGGACAGCTCAGTCAAGATTCAAGTGAAGATCACTGAGCTTTCTTATGAGTTCAGTTACATTTCTCTATTATCACCTTACAAAAAAGTTCTCCATCCCTAAAAAATAGAGTCATTTAACAATATATATGCTACTTTCCCACAATGATAGCATTTTGGTCATTTCTTATCAACTCTAGGAAAAGACTTGCACTATGACAGATTTATAGTGTCTATGTCGCCTGGAGGAAATTAGCATGCCATTACAATTTATGTTAATATTTGTTTCAATTCCCAAATATTTGCTGGGTCTTGGTTTGTTTGTTTGTTTTCGTTTTGTTTATCTGGGATAAATTAACTCTAATCAAATCAATAGCATGGGTGCTGAACTGCTTTGTAGCTTTCAGATCACTTTCATGACTCTTATCTAGAAATTGTCTGAAATACCACTGACAAAGTTGTGAAGCTGAAGGGCTGCACTCATAATAGATCCAGTTTCTGTAACTACTGGGCTCATAGCACTGGGTAGGGAATCACTATCTGATGAAACTTGAACATTTCCCTCATACAAAAGCAACATCCATACTCACTGCTAGGAAAAGACTCCATTCAGTAAGCTTGTACTCCAGCAAAAAAAGCTACCAAGAATTAAGGTTTTCCCTCTGCAACCATGGTCAGGTCAAGGCTATCCACACCCACTGCCCCATCTGATCTTAAATGCCATTTTCAATGCTTTCCAGGTTTGCATGCCAAGACTGTTGAATTCTGACACTGTTTGAAACCCACTTAGAGAAGCCCCAAGAAGCTGGAACCGTCACAATTTTAGCCTTAACAATATTGGTAGACTTACAGTGGTTGTAAACCCATAAAACATTCTGAAAAGGCAGATTCAAGCCAGCTAAGTGAAGAATTCTGCTTGGAGTTCATTTAGCATTTTACTTTCTGCAAAATATTTCAAAATATTTTAATTATCTAGGAAAAGTTATGTCCTGTAAACTGCTGGAAAGCACTTTGTGGTTTTGAAGCAGAAGTATATCATCTGCATATTTCCAGCCTTTGTACATTGTTGACATTGCTTTACATTTCTACACCCCATGATGGACTAAAATCCAAGTTGCTCATTTTGGCTATCAATATGTTTATACTTTAAAGTTTAAAAAAATTATGTTACTGTTATTAAATGTTAGATCCAATTTAACATTTGCTCTCTGTAACATATTTATAGCAGCAAATAGGGTATTTTTATTCATTTATGCATCATTTTGCCTAATGAGCTAAAATTTACTGATTCATTTTATTTTACTGAACAAAGATATTCATATGCAACAAGACTCATTTTGTTAAAAGAGTAAGCCTGGTAACCAAGAGTCACTGAGCCAAGAACTAAAAGCTGTGTGTGCAGCAGTATAATTCAGCATTTGGACAATGGATCTTTGATCCAAGCAAGTTATCTATTGTGAAGATAGCAAAGAGTGGTAAGGCAGGAAAAACAGTGTTCTGTATTTTCACGTGTACCTTCTTATGTTTCTTTTCTGGCAGTTACATTCCTGACTGTAGCACATACTGTATATTGAATTATAACCAGAAAACTTGAATTTCCTGATCTAAAATTCTTTCTTCAATACTAAAAAAGCCTAATGAAAAATGTAGAAGGACAAAGACAGAAAAAAATACTGAAAAACTAGAAAACATGTAATTCAGTGAAAGACCTCTATCAGTTTATACTATCAGAAAGTAGCATAAGACATGGCTTCATAAAAATCTTGTCTCCTTTGCAGGGAAAAAACAAAGGTTTAGGTGGTGGTTCTGCTAATACCTGAAAGATGATACTCAACAAATTTATATTTGAACCAAGATGTTTGAAAATTGGTCAACTACTGGAACAAGTTTCAAGGAGACATGACTTCCCCCCTTCTCTTTTCATCACTGTCAGGCAGAACTGGGCTGGTCAGGGATAATGTCTGGAGACCCTGCAGTGCCCACCACCGTCTGGAGAGCACACGGGCCACCCCCACAGTGGCCTCCATTTGCAGCCACTCACCCTGGCAGATGAGGCGGTGCCAAGCTAGAAATCTGAAAGCTTTGCTGGATTTCTCCAAAACTAAAGCTGCCAGCAACTGGGACCCTGCAAGCCCTTAGAGGCCCAAAAGCCACCTTGAATCTGATACCCAGACCCTGGAAAAATGACTTTCTTCTTTTTCCCATGGAGAATGGCCTCCATTTGCGGCCACTGCTGCTGCCCTACAGCACACCTTGGCTCCCTGCTCCTGTGAGGCAGACTCACCGACAACAATTCCAAAGCATGGGGAGAACACTCTCCAGCCTGCTGCTCAACAAAGCACCTATGTATCTTTCATCAAACATGAGTTACTCAGCTCAGTGCAGCTAAAGGAACCCAGACAAAAGAGAGCACTGATATTCAGAGGTCAGGCAGATGGGTTTGCTGTCAGCCTCAGTGCACAGCCACTAGCTGCCATATCCTACCTCCTTCAGAGCAGTGTGCCCTCTGGTACAGACAAATACGTCACCCACCACTTCCACACAGGCTGGAAAACACTTGAGAGTAGCTTAGCCAAGTCATGATGCCTAAACCAAGTATTTACAAAAACATATTCTAATCCCAGTGCAGAGAAGTCAGCCCTAGAAGCACAGTGTCATGACTATGATACAGAAACACTAAACACGCAGAGGATGAGCAAGCCAATTCCTTGGGAATCATCTGCTGAGGCTTTTCCCCTGGGTAAGTTTCTGCCCAATTCTTTCTGCTCCATAGACTATTTAAGTGGAAACTGGCTTATTTGCAGAACCTGACTGCAAATGTAAGTTTTATTTTATTTTTTATTTAACAATGATGGAAGATTAAAAGTTTGAGAACACTCTGCCAGACCCATAAGGGATGGAAGTTCGCTATAATTGCTGACTTGGAGAGCTATAATAAAGAGAAATTGAAGTCTAGATTGGGGACTTTTTCAATTCACTGTGATGTGAAAAAAGCAGTTCATTTACTGTGCTCAAGATACATTCAGCTGTCTCAGTTGCAGTTTGAGCTTTGCAAAAGCCCAGAATAAACCTCAGTAACCACAGACAGGTACTATTTTGCATTACCCCATAAACCTTCACGTTCCGGGATTTGATATAATGGAAGGGAAAGACAAAAAATTCTCAAATTTTGCTTTCATCTGAGACTACCTTATGTTTAAGTTTGGGCAACACACTTGAAACAAAACATTGGTCCTAAGCTAGGCTCCCAGGCCTATTTTTTCTAAATAGCACATTATAATGTTTAAAGATTTTGTGAGATTCAGACAAAGTTTGCTTAAAGTATTCTGGGATCCTCAGTAAACTGACTCTAGGGAAGAACACCCTATAATTCTTTAGTCTCATTTTGGTAATTTTTAACCTTTCATTCATTTCATACTATTCAAAAATATATATCCCCAGTGCTCTTATTGTTAAATATTTAGCCCAACTGAATATTTTTTAGCTCATTGATCATTTTACAGTACTGAAAGAGAAATTAACAACATCAAATGGCAGCCCCAAATGATTTATCCATTTGAATAACTGACCACATTCATGCTTATTACAGAGGCAGATTTTTTTCATCCCCCAGTTTCATTGTTGTGAAAATATCTATTTCATTTTAATCTTGCTGGCTATTTTCATAAATAAGTAGGGAATTTTAACCTGGAATTCCCAAATGTTAGACCACAGGATTTTTGCATACTCTCAGAATAGCCCATGGATCACTATGCAGCACCATCTGAATTATAATTTAGAAAAATATTTTTTTCTGTTCTACAGGGTTTCAAAAGCCATAAGCTGCTACCTCAGCCTGATGGCTCTTTAAATCCTATGAGTAAGATATATTTTTGAACAACTTCCAGGGTTTTGTTCCAAAAAGGGAAGGAGAGAAGGTTTTCGCAATACAGGGTGTTTCTCCTTGGATTGATGCTTCCTCATAATGGTCCATGTGCTTCTTTCTTTGTGACTCTCTTCCCTTATTTTTTCTAGCCAGTAATAATAAAGAAATAAAAGCTACACAGCAACAATAAAAAGATAGGCTATGCAAAATCCTTGAGGTACTCTTCAGATACATCCCCCGCTCTTTTTTTCTCTTGCCAATTATGATGTACTTAAGATTAAAGTGTGATTTTTTTCTTTGAAGAAGAGATGAATGTGTTTTCCCACTTTACTAATTACAACATGATATATGAGGCAGAAGGCTTTGCAAGAGGTAGCAGAGCATGCAAGCACAGATGAATAATAATTAGGCTCACATGTTTTAGAAATTGAGATTTTATTAGAAGGCTGTTATTTGAAAGTTTTAATGCTGTGTGTAAGTGCAGTTACTATAAGTGGGTTTTTTTAAATCCAATCAACCAAGTGCTGCTGATAATGTAGGGGCCTCTACTAACTCTCAGTAAATTCAAAGACTTCCACTCACTTCAAAGAGAGTTGACTCAAGCCCTAGTAAAAGAATTTGTTAAAGTGATTAGTGTCAGAGCTTTGTTTTAGACCTGAATTGTAACTAATCAGAAAAAATGTTTTTATTATAAAGATTTAATACACATCTGGGAATAAGAATTGCTCTCTCAGTTACTGCAAGAAATCCAACACTGAGGGACCAAGGATGGTCTTATTGCTTTGTTACAACCCATGGTATCTTCATTGTTGAAAAGTTTGTGCTGCATTCAGCAATGCAACATAAAAGAACAGTAATTGTGCTACCCATGTGTGCATCTCTAGGGACAAGCTGGGAAAGCAGCTCTGGAAAGATGACTAACAAATTATACAAACCCATCTTTTCCAGCAGGGTATAAGACAACACATATCCTTAACTTCACTTACCTAACATTAAAAAGAAAAATAGCCCATAAAATGTTGCTGGCCCCAAGTGAAACCCCAAGTGAAATTACCTTTATTCTTACACATAGTGTTTCCTTGAATTATGAAGCTATTCAGCATGGCAGATTACACCAAGTAGGAGCACTGCACCCTTGGTTTGGCTGTGCCAATCTGAATTGCCCTTCTAGCTTTTAGTGGCCTATTCTCTGAATGCATTATTTAATCCAGCTGGAGTTAGATGTTCCTCATTGATGAACAGAATCATCCCAGTGCCTATTTCAGGCACTGCATCTCTTGCCTTCCCATTCTCCTTCTATGTTGTGTAGATCCAGCCAAAGCCTCAGTATTATTTTAATCCCTTTACCCTGCACACAAATCACTAGCCACAGGGAAACATGCAGGTCTCCATGAAGATCAGAGGGTCCACCAACACTGGCTAAATTTTAAAACCAGGGCCTCCAATATTTATTGCTTTAGGCCAAGCCTACCTTTTAGAATTACAGAACCAGTTGGTTGGCATATTGGTTAACCAACCGACATCCAGAAACATAGAAAATACTAATGCTGAAGAGAACTTAAAAAAAAAAAGCAGCCAAGACCACATTTGTGGTTATGGAATCACAATCGCAAGCTATGATTTATGGCTGTAATCAGTGTAAGCTTAAATTGCTAGTATGGAGATATTCAGTTTGCAACCTATGGAGCAAACTCCTGCAAGCCTTTTATACAAACCCAACCAAAAACTAAGGAGGTCAGGCACCAACACTGGTGTAATAGTGGCAGCACAGAGTTCAGTGTGTTCTTTGCAGATCACAGAAAATCCTGGGATGAGACATGCAGTGTTGCAGGCACCCACCCTAGTCTAAAACTAGGTATGGGCACACAGCATCTTTCACATCTGCCCAGGTACAGCAACTGGAAATATACAAAAAAGTGCAACTCCACCAGTTCTTTCTTTATTCTGTGAGCATTCTCAAGTGTTTAGGGCTTTAAGAATAAAGAAAAGTCTGGAAATAAATAATAGCAATTTCTAAAACCCCCAAAAAACTCCAAACCAACAAAAAGCAACAAAAAACCCACACAAACAAAAAAACCCCACCACACAAAACAAATAAAAAAACCTCAAACCACAAAAAAAACCCCAGGCGAAAAGCACTGATTGTAGATATGCGCTTTAGTTACTATGCTCAAATCCAAGCTACAGCCTTCTCAAATTCTGGTGGAAATTCACTTTGGGATATAGCTCAGCCTGAGAGAGAGACACAGAAGTGGAGCCTGGTGGAGCTGAGCAGAGACCTGCAGCTACAGTGTGAGAGGACCTGTACACCTGTGAGCGCCAAGTAGTGGGCAGGATGAAACATTTGGGGTTGAACCCAAAAATGGAGATGATGCCCACAGCTCTGTATTTGGTTTTGTTGTAAAACCAGATCATCATAGTAGTTCCCAAAAGCATTTCTTGCTAAGAGGAACTCCCAGAACAGCAATGACACTGACAATTCTGCTGACATACAAGAGCTCTCTATTCCACCACCACCCCCACCTCTCTACAAGGAGATGTTTAACTCTGTTGGCAATCAAGGGCCACTCTGTATCTGTTTGCTGCAGGTTATCTATTGATTTTAACTGCTTAAAGTTTAACAGAGCTTTAGTAAATTTCATATTGATCTACTCAACTTAATCATGATTGGTTTTATGGGTTCTGTTAAAACATATAGTGGTCAGGTGTCCCAGTCAATATCTATATACTGTTTTCAATTAACTCACTTCAAAGGGGGAAAAAAGTCTATGGAACATATACCACTGGTTATTTATTTTGCTAGTCCATGTCTCCACTGCTTATGCAACTGACCAAATCAATTTTTAAAGCAATGTAACACAGATGCAAACTATCACTGAAATTCAGGAGAACTATTCTAGTATTAACTGCTTAAGGTTGCACTAAACATACAAAGCAATACAAACACCAATAATCTGTTTTAGTTCATTCTCAGTTCCATTTTCTCATAAGATTATGGTGCACACTTTTGTTTGCACTGCATTCTGGACCCCTGATAAAAAGAGTTCTGAGCTTACCAAGACGACCGAAAGGAATTAAAAGATGGTGTTACATAGTACAACAGCTCTGCCAATAACAGGAAAGAGAAGATTTTTCTCAGTATATAAAATGACTGCATAGCATGAGGGAAAGGAATCTTAATTTTTAAAGACTCAATGCCAAAGTATTTTTTTTAGATACCACATATCTTTGCTAGTTTTCATAGAAAATATTTTTCTTTTTTTATAAAGATGTGAAAAAAAATTCTCTTCTCTCGTTCAGGACCACACTAGTATTGTCAAAGACCTTTTTTTGGGTTTATTTCAACCAGTGAAAGTGTGGCCTGCCAGTTTCACATCAAGCTTATCACAGCTGGTACAAATCATTCCTGTCCATCACAGCTGCAGTACACTTCTGTCATCCTCTGAAATTTAGAGAGAATGCTTTAATCATTTTACTGGCTTGTGCTGGTGTTCTGACAGTACAGAACTATTAAAAAAAAGGACAAGTTCTAAAACTAGGTCAGATATATTGTTGGCATAATAAATCAGTTTGTTTAAAACCTGTTTTTATTCTGCTTTGCAGTTTTGAAAGTACTAATAGTATATAATTCAGAATCAGCACTTAAGAAGAAACTCCTGATATTTTTCTCATTTCCTTCTTCCAGATTATAAATGTTTTGAGTTCCATGATGCAAATTGCCACAGGCTGCTTCATAATTGGATACCACGTCTATTCAGAAGCATTACTTGGAATGCTGTAGTGAAGAAAATCTAGCATAATCCCAACCTAGATTTTAAAATAGCTAGTTTCCAGAAGACTATTGTATTCACAGGTAAAGTGGTCAGTACATTTAATTTAGTTTGTGTTTTCTGTATTTGCAATTTATTTTAAACACAGTTTATCTGTTCAAATATTGAGAATAATACTTTTAACCACATGAGTAAAACAAATCCTATTTTAAAACTACAACTCTTTTTGCAAGGGAGAGAGATATCAATTTGGCTTATAAGCCTTGAGGCAAACCTTACCCCTGCTAAAACACAGAAAGAATACTTGTTTAAGTTACATGAAAAAGTTTGTGTTGCCAAGGACAAGGAATGAACCATTATGGAGCATCCATTTCTTCAGTAAGTCATGGAAAGAAAAGTCCAAAAGAGCCACAGAGCTGACAGGTAACCCACTAAAACAGGGGTTTAGCAGAGATTTTTTTTGACGGGATGAGTTCCTAGTTTTGATTGCAAATGCATCAGACACACATTCCAGTAAATCCATTCTGTTTAATTTCTGTTGTGAGAAAATGGACAGAACAAGAGCTAGAGGTTTTCTTATTTCTATTCATTAAACTCCTGGGTTTTGTTGTATTTTGCGCACATTTTATATCTGTTCCTCAGCTGGCTTTCTTAGGTGCTGTGTGATATTTTTATTTTCATTTAATTAGGAGCTAAAGTGAACAGAATTACAGAACTTTCATCCCTCCATGTTTCCTATAGAGAGAAGTTGACCATACTGCACAGATCAGGAAGCTATGAAGTCAAACTGATAGGAGAGCCATTATCACTCAGAGCTCTTGTTATCAGGTTTTTTGGCTTTCTTCTGGAAGTGAAAACTCAACTCTCTTATTACCTTCTAAAGAGTTCAGAAAAGTGCAGGTATTTTTCTAACTTGAACATCAACCTCAAAATGGCCTAAAACCATTAAAATTGCTTGCCAGAAAAGGGCTAAAGTTTTCCATGGAAGATCTAGGAAGCAATAAATATCACTGCCTATATTCCTGTTAATGTAGCACACCCATTATTAATGCTGTAAAACCTGCTGATTTCAAAGAATTATTTCTTTCAGATTGATTTTTAAAATCTTATAAGTAAAACATTTTTTTCAAAATACATGAAAAGACATTTCAAATTAGCATTCCTAAAAAAGCCCCAAACAAGCAGCAGGGAAATAAAAGCGAAAAGTAAATTCTTCAAGAGGAAGACAAAGCATGACAGTGTTGACTAATATGAAAAAAAGGACACTTCTTTATTTTATAGGTTTCAACTCAAAATAAGAAAAATATATCTAAACTTATAAAACCCCTATGGGAGTCAGATATGAAGGATGTGAACTGGCTGTTGTGGAAAGAGCCTTAAATATTACAACCACAGCAGACTATTTATGTCTTTTTCAAACACAAAACTTCCAAAGCTTGTGAAACTTGCAGGTTGTTGTGGGTTTTTTTTTAAAGAAACCAACCAAACCTGTAATCCCTCATGATGAGCCTATCAAGATCACAGAAGCTCCTGCAGGAAATGCAGGACAGGCTGAAGAAGTTTCTGCAGAAAGAGTCTGGAGAAATTTTAATGAAAGATTCCTTTGACAAAAATCTCATTCTAAAACCCTTTTAGACAAAGGTAGTCACAGGGCAACAATAAATATATGAGACAGAGAATGTGTAACTGATGACTCAGAAAAACTTCAAGCCAGGCTAAGGCTCTAAATCACAAGGGAAACCATACTGCAGGCACAAGAAAAAATACTGTCAGTTGTGGAAAAGGGGATTTGAAGTCTCATTGATAAGGTGTTGAAAATGAACTATTCAATTACCAGGCTTTCTCTTTTCACCTAGTCTTTTCATGGCTAGATAACTTGTGAATACAAATCAACAGATGTGCATTTCTTGATTTAACAACAAAAAAGTGACAATAAGCTTATGCCCTATTCTCCCTCCTTTCACATCTTCTCACATGCTCTTTTTAATGGCATAACCAGTTCCAGGAATCAAAACTCTTTGCTCAGAACTGAGACAAGATCAGGCATATTTTCTCTTAAAGTTTTAAAGGGTTTTACAGACATCTGGATGGAAGATCAGGCATATAAATTAGATGATCTTCGTCCTATTTCAGAACACAGTGACTCAGTCTATCAAAGAGCGACTTCTCAGATTATTTATCGGGATGCTTGTCTCCTAACAAAAATGTCAGCAAGCTTCTACAATTACATTAGTTTCAGCAGAAAAAAAGTTGTAGGTTGTCCGGAGCAAGAAGACAGCTGAATTCTGCTCTACATTTAGCAACAACGAGCCACCAAAAAAAAAAAAAACCTCACTTCTGCCTCCTAAACAAGACTAAAATACTTTAGCTCCTCTTAATGCAGATTACAAACTTTGCTAAGGAGACATTACTTACAGTAAATGTAGCTGATGTGCTTGTTCTTCACAGCATGCACCACCCATCACAGTTGAGATGGTCACCATACACAAACTATCACAACACAATTTCAGAATGCTTCAAGCACATACTCTCTCTTGCTCTTCAGCCCAACTTTTTATACCCTTCACCTTACATGCCTTACACCTGTGTGCCCTCTGCACCCTTTGGTGATTGGTCAGCACACCTCAGCACTCCATGTCCCTTCAGTGCTGCTCACCTGTCCTGCACAGCTGCAGCACATTGGGGATGAGGCTCCACCCCAGCCCCACTCTCAATTAACACAAACTGAGTGCCTACACTTCTTATCCAAGGTGGCTCCTGCTGAGTCCCTTCTGAAGGACAGTGCCACCTCTCCCAAAGAAGGCAAGCCCATCTCCCACCAGTTTGGATTGTGGCCTGGAGGTGTGGGACAGGCACTCTGTGGCTGTGCTCCCACCGGGACTGCATCCCCCACCTGGAAAGGCTGAGCCCAAGGGAGCCTCACTACAAGCCACAATCCACCTCTGCAACCTGGCACTACCTCTGATACCATTCCAAGGTCTCCATCACACACTCCTCAAAAGATGCTATGAGACAGTTGAAATATTTTTGACACGTTACATGTCAAATATGTACATAAAATATTCAACAATAAATAAAAGAAATCCTAAACCTCCAGAACACAAAAGCCTCTCCCCTTCATTATAGGCATCTCCTTAAATCTCACACATTATTCCCTAATAAACCAGGTGAATGTGATTTAGATTATTTTAATTTTTTTTTTTTACAGTATGAAAATCTTCAAGAGGAAGCAGACAAGCAGTAATATCACCTGCAAATCCCTGACATGCTGAGAGAAACTCTTGGGACTGTGAGTAGCTCATATTGTGCCACCCAAATAAGCTGAGTCATCCTCTCTCTAGACACTGTTATCTAATTCAGCCTGCATGATTTCACCTTGGAGTTCATAAAAGTGCATTGGAAAAGAAAAGATCTCAGCCTATAAACCCAACAAAAAAAGCTCTCAGAAAATTTCTGAGAGCTTTGAAGAGAAAATGCCTTTTTCTCTCTGGAGAGGAAATAGAATAGTTGGTCTGAGTCTTGTGTTTGCATACAATTGCTGCCACACTAAGTTTTTACCTTACTTATAGATGTACATCTACAGGTGCGCAGTGTGTTTTACCAGCAAAGAGCTAGATGTCCTCTACTGCAGCCCTGATCTCTGACACAGCATTATGTGCAAGATGCTTGAATACCAAAAGGGAAGGAAGAGTGCTGGAGGAGCAACAAGGCTGAGCACATGAAATACAACACCACAACTTAGATTCAAACCATTCATTTGCAATCTAAAAATGCTTCCTTCAGCACAAAATATTTACCCCTAGTTAATTCTTTGCATAACCTTTAACAGCTTGTTTGTAACAATCTCTACAGCTGAAGTGCACAGCCACCTGATTAGGAAAATCCACATTCATTCCTCTTCATCACAAATCTCAGCATCACCTGTCTTGCTCCTGCTCTTCCTATCTTCATTCAAAAGGTCAAGAGGACCCAGTGGAAGGGGGTCTATACATCTTTGGGGCATTCACATTTTGTGGTTCTCTCCTGTCCTTACAGGATTTATTTTCCACTCTGCTGTAGCTGGCTGTTGCCATACAGACCCGAAGCACCATTTGTTGCATGACTCAGGGTTTCAAGCCTATATAAAGCAAAAAGCTAGACAGAAACTTGTTTTCCATAATGGCAAGAAAGGACACTAGGACAGCATTATGCAGCATTCAGAATACATATGGCCTTTTGCTTTAACTTGACACAGGCCAGACTTCTGCTTTTTCAGAAAGATTAATGGAGATAAGCCTCAGGGCTAGAAAGACTGTGCTAATGAGCTAAAAGTTCACAGCAGTTTAAATGAAAGCATAGTCCAGCTAGTTTACATTAGTTTTTTTATGTAAACAAGCTTTCAATGCACAGAGGTAACATTATCTGAGATATCTGAAACCCTGTCAATAATTTATGCAAAGGCTATTAACCAGTTCCTCTGCTGTGTTCTAAGTTGTTATGTGTATTTCAATTATGGCATCACATTTTCATCTATGTATTTTTCTTCAATAAGAGCACATTTCTCTGTATTCTTCTTTTAAAAAGTTTATCTGAAACTCAGAAGCGTGACAGCACCATACAACATAGGTCACAAAGCTCAAGCAGAATCAGAAAACTTGAAATCATGCATGAAGACACTATTATCTTTTTCCTGTAAGTTTGTTAAAGTCAGGCAATAATTAACAAGGAAAAATATTTGGGAGGATAATTATTACCTTCTAAAGGAGGACAAAAATCCCAGCAGTAAACCAAATATCCAGGTAGGCAGCTGGTGTGCTAAGGAAAGACAGAGCAACAATTTCATCCAAATAACACAAAACTTAATGCCAGATGCACACAGCTGGAAAGGTAAAGGAGAGCACCACCAGCATGTATAATGCTCTTTCAGGCATCTGCATTTTATAAAAGCTAAGAAGATGGTCAGGTGTGATCTGTCAACAAGGCTGTCTGTAGTTAAACACCATAAAGCAACTTCAGAAATTGCTATTGGTCCTGTCCATTAACTGCTGCATGTTCTTTTTAAGTTTAGGTGTTTTCTGTTTATTGGAATGTCACAGGTTCTTGCACACCTATAGAGAGAATATTCTAATTTCTTAAGCCTTACAGATCCTGATACTTAATCCTTTGCTAAACAGAGCTAGTGGCTTATATTAAGACAAAAGCTTAAGATATGTTACTTGTAAGGATTATTGATGAGAACCTTTTGGTAGAAGACTGGGGTTTGGGTCATCCTCCTAAACTGCAGGTATGATTCAGTTCTCCTTAACTGATATTAAATGTTGGGAATTTAGCTGCTAGAGACTGGAAAAATACAAAACCGTGGCTAATTCCAAGTTCTGCACCTGCTAGATAGCGTGTCCTTGGGCTTAGCTGTAGTATAATAACAAATAGTGAGAGAGACATGAGAAAAGAGAGATGTAACCCCTAAGGAATGAGGAAGAGTTCATGGTATAGTTTAACCAATAGATTGCCTGGCTTACAAAATATTCATAAGCTTATTATTTGCTGTATAAGTGTTTGATGCTTTCTTCAATAAACTGGACCTGTGATGAACCACCTGGTGTCCTGGTCTCCTTCCACGACAAATGGTTGACCCTGAATGCTGACCCCTCGTCTCGACTAAAAGAAAAAGGGGGAGAACATGCCACGGTCGAGGAAGTTGGAGCTGGGTCCCATTCGCAGCCGGGACGGTGCCGGAATTTTGAAGCACCCTCGGGGTTCACATCGGTGACTCAAGCCATTTATGTGCTGCTGGAGTCTGGAAAGCTGCAAGAGCACTCACGAAAGAGGTATGAAAAGGCAAACAGCACATAAGTTATTCGCTGCGTATCTGGAATGGCGAGGGGTAAAGGGGATAGATTCATTATTAGCCTACAGATACGCTGAAGAAATTTTCCTTAACCCTCATATGGTCTATGAACTCTCGGAATGGACAAAATTTGGGGATATACTATGGGAAGCAGTGTTAGAAGATGATAAGTCAGCAAAGAAACCAAGCAAGCCATGGCGGGTGATGGTCTCTGAGTGCAAAGCAGCAGCCATGGCTCGGGACGCCTGCGGGGCTGTGCTGCTCTGAACCCGGCGTGGGCGCTCCGCCATGGGGAGCAGCCGCGGCGAGCGGCCGCCTGGAATATTACGCTGCAGCGGCGGGGAGAGCGGAGGCAGCCGCGGGGGGAGCGACCCGACCAACGGTGTCTGCAGTGCACGCTGTGATTCAGCCCCGCCGCAGAGACTGTGAAAGACAAATCAGCGTAGTGAATGCGGGAGTCAAATTTCGGCCGAATTGGCTTAGCATCCGTTATGCTGTCTTAAAATCACCTGTATTAAAAGAGACTTTAAATATCAGAAGCCCAAATAACTCAGTTGGTGGAACATCAGACTCTAAAATTATATTTTGAAAAATTTAAAATTGTTAAAGATGTGTTAAAGTGATTGTAGAAGTAAGATGTAATGACTGTGGTTTTTGTATTTTTTAAGCTTTGTTTAGATGTAATAGATGTAAAAGCAAGCACTGAATTCAAAAAAATTTTTTCACAGGTATACCTTGAATAAACTTCTTATGTTTAAGTGTATTTAAGTATAAAAATGCTGCAGCAAACACATGAAGAAAGTTATTTTAGCTTAATATTTTAGAATCAGGCCTATAAGTAAGTTATAGTAAATGCTATATATTATTTCTATAGTAAGTTTTATCCATTGCTAAGTAGTTTAAGTTAAATTATCTATTAAGTGCCATTAAATGTTAAATACTGTTAAGTTCGAAGTCTGTTAAGTTTAAATTATATTAGGTTTAAGTTATGTAGAATTTAAAGTCAGTTAAGTTTTGTTATAGTTAAGTTTTGTTAGAATTAAGAGATTTTACATTTAAGTTCTGTTGATTTAAAAATCTGGTAAATTCTGTTAAGTTTAAATATTTTAAGTTTAAGTATTTTAAGTATAAGGGCTATTAAGTTTAAGTGATGTTAGATAGATTTATGCTTTTACGATAGGCGTTTATTTTATGACTTGTGTGCAAAGTGTTGTTGTGAACATCAGAGAAACTTTAGTTAAAAGAGACAATCAGAAGCATTTGTGATTAAAGCCGTTTCTGTTGGAAGTATATCTGCTGTTTGAGAATAGAAAGCAAACTTACCAAGCAAACGATGCAGATGAAACCTGCGCACATGTTATTCCTTTAGCTTATTTTTGTGGGTTGTATTAGCACACCTGAGTTTGGTTTGAGCCTTATAGCACATAAAATTCTTTTTGTATTTGTTGTATAACATATCCTATAAATAGTGATAGCCTTTTTGGTTTGTTTTCCTAGCTTAGATCCCTTATAAGAGAGAAACCTTGCTAGCTGAAAATACTGTTTAGTTATTAGAATTGCCTATTCTTATGTTGCAAAGACTGTAACACAGCCCATAGAACTTTGTTTTTTCTAAAAAATAAAAACAGGGGAGATGTTGGGAATTTAGCTGCTAGAGACTGGAAAAATACAAAACCGTGGCTAATTCCAAGTTCTGCACCTGCTAGATAGCGTGTCCTTGGGCCTAGCTGTAGTATGATAACAAGTGGTGAAAGAGACATAAGAAAAGAGAGATGTAACCCCTAAGGAATGAGGAAGAGTTCATGGTGTAGTTTAACCAATAGATTGCCTGGCTTACAGAATATTCATAAGCTTATTATTTGCTGTATAAGTGTTTGATGCTTTCTTCAATAAACTGGACCTGTGATGAACCAGCTGGTGTCCTGGTCTCCTTCCTATGACAATTAAATAGATCAGAGTCTCTCATCTGACCTTGAGCTTCTGCAATGATAGATATTATGCAGACTTTCCTGAAAGTTTATCCTTTGTCAAATTTGCTTTGTACTGGGAAGTTTTCCCTGATATTGAAGTTACATTTTCCCTCTCTGCTTGAAGCTTTGGTTTCTTATCTTCCTCTCTAAATTAATCAACCATGACTGTAACATGCTTAATGTAGAAATTATATTTTGATCAACTAATTTTCTGACCAGACATGCCTAACTCTGATTTTTTCCTTGTACAATCTTATTTTACTCTTTATTGATACTTTGCTATCTCTAAATTGTTTTCAATTTGTCTGTCTTTCAAAATGTGGTACCCATAATCAAGCAAGGAAATCTGTGAGAGTAATGAGTTCTTACTCATAAAAGTGACAGTGTAGGGTAATATCACTCTTGCTTTCATATTATGCTGACAAAGAATTCATGTGTTGTTTAGATCCATTATCATCCTCACTGCTCAAACATCTTGTCACTATATCTTATGGCTGATTGAAAGTCAAAAGGTATCAAATGTGTGCTGCAGGTAGAGCTGTCAGAGCAACTGGTAGTCAGGATTTGATTCTAGAGAGAGCAAACAGTCTCTGTCTTGTAAGTGAACTGAAAGGGTGGTAGAAAAACGAAGGCAGTTCTTCAAGAACCATGAAGGTGTGGGAGGCCCTTCTAACTGTGAGATTGGTCTGGAAGGAAGTAGGAAAGACAGGTGAAGAAGGAAGGGTAAAACCCAATGGAAAAAATAAAGTTTAAATAAATCTAAGCCAGGTGAAAAATGAAAATTTAGTTTGGGATATAAGATGCAAATTATACAGGCTCTTCCCCAGAACTTCCATCCGAATTTGCCAATATCCCTTCTCACTCCTGTATTTACATAGATAAATAAGATTGTTCCTGTGGAGTTCAGAGTTCATGCACTTGTAAAATAAACTCCAAACATGGCATGGGAGACATCTGTGTTTATTTTCTCTCAAATTATATTTTTTGGGCTCTCATATTACTGGTATTAAATCCCAGTCCTGTAAAGCCAGTCAGCTTTCCAACCAAGTGGTTTCCAACCAAGGAAATTAAACTTGTGTGGAATAAATTGGGATGTTTGTTATATCCACAGAGTTTCCATTATCTTCAATTTATGTTCTAAGTGACACTGAGCAAAATTTATAGCTGCAACTAAGTCAATGAGTCTTGTTGACATGCAGTGTAGCCCAGCCCAAGCAGACTATTATGGGAATAAAGCAATTTTTATTTTTGCTAGTGAAGATAACTGATAGAGACTGCAATGCAAAGATCTGCATTCACATCCAGGGAAGAGAGAGTACTTTAGGCTCCTATTTTTCCAAATAAAAATACACTTAGAGATTTTATTTCACTTTCATTTTACTTTATCTTACAGGTTGTATTTAAGTCATTCCCAGAACATGTTGCACTCCTTCTTGATGTGTATTCTGTCTGTATTCAGCCCTCATTCTGTTCTCCAACTTGGTGTTTCAGTAAGATGCTGCTGAAATTGAGGGGCTGTGTGTTTTTCTCTCAGTGTTTTCTCTTCAACTTTGGTGTTGTTTAAACAGAGAGACACCCAGTATCTTCGTTTTGATGATGCTAAATAAAACTGGAGTTCATTTTCTGTCATCTTTGCGCTCTCTATTCTGCACAGTGGATGTCAGAGCATCTGGGCACTCTGCTCACTGCTCAGGTGTGCCAACATGAAGAGTCACACCTCAGATCCTTTGGCTATCCACCATGTATGTTTAGATAATAGAGTTTGCTGGTAGTGTTTCCTGCAGGTAAAGTCACAGTAACAGACTGTCAGTGCCTGGAGACCCACCACCTCATACAGCATGAGTTATCTGTGTCAGCAAGAAGAGGATTAGTAAGAGCGGCTTTTTTAAAGTTCAAATTAAAGTTTATTGGAAATAATCTTTCCATAAAGTTCCTGGAAGCCTCAACACACGAGGGAGAGATTGAGACCTATGCTTTTATATCTGCTTCTTGTTAAGGATCATTTGTCATGACCTATTACCATGTCACAGATTATGCACTATGGGGAAATATTGTCTCCTATGGTGCTTTAGTGTGGCTAAGGACTTCAACCAACATATCCCTGCTGAGCTTCTCTGACAGCTCTTGTATATAATGCCAATGTTTTACTGATATTTACTTGACATGCTCAGATTAGAGACAGATTTTAGAGATCACACTTAGCATTCGGTACCACCTATCAGTATTCATCAAGCATCGCAGCTTGTGCCATTATAATTGAGACATCTGGTTTTGTTTGCTTTAATTTTTCTTTTTAAGTACTCCCTTTGCCCAGGTAGCTCTGAGCAGTACTTTGCCAGGACAATTGATGCCCAGTTTGGGCTGCACTGTTGCTCTGAGGTCAGCACAGTGGTGGGGCACTGAAGGCAGTTTTCAGAAATGACTGAGACCATGATAGAGCTGGAAGTCACAGGGTTTTGTAAGAAAGTTTCCACCTGAGGACATTCAAGCTGTAATTGCTGACAGTGCAGGTTGATAAACTGAAAAATTTTTGGTGGCTTTTGGAAGAGACATGGATTTCCATGATTTTTTCAGAAATTTGGGAAACAGGCTTGCAGAATATTATTGCATGTTCCTATGGTTTTCATGGTCTTGAGGAGAGAATTTAGGAGTTATATAAAAGAGTAAAGTTATTCCAAGAACCTCACCTAGAAATTCTTTTAGGAAATACCTCAGCCTCTGATTTGGAAGACTAGGAGTTGAGCATGCCTATGCTGTTCTCAGTGAAAATCTTTTCACTGCTCCAATGGGCTAAAGATTGTGCCAGAAGTAAAAAATTGTGTTGAAACATGGGTGAAATGAGTTTGATACTATTGATAAAGGGGTCATTGGAGCTCCGATGAAAGCTTACTGCAGGTCTTTAATTCTATAATTGTCCTTTACATTCTCCTATTGAAGTAGTATTCTTGTGTACAAATAATAAATTCTTTACAGACTATTTGAAAATCACAGTAATTTAGAAGACAACACGGTGTGAGGACTGTAAGGTAGTGAGGGTGAGTCATTTTCTGCATATTCCCCTCCCCACATGGATATAGAAATAAATGTTCTGCACTGGAGTACTTGGCATGTACAATTATGCTGTTTGCTCAAGTACACTCTGTCTTGCAGTTGCAACTGTTAAGCCATTTTTCTCTTGATGGTTCCTTCAGTACATTTACCTTTCTTTAAAAACTGTGTGTGTTGTCAGGCTTGCAGCTGTAGACACTCTTTTCCTCCTTGAAATATTCTGGTCAGCATTTTTAACATATCTTTAAGAATTGGGCCCCCAATATGAAAAACAAAGAGAACTGCATACTCGCTTTCTTAAGCACATTTGAATATCCCATTCTTCCCTCATGCAAGGTCAGGACTAAAAGGGTAAAAAAGATTATACTTTCAGGCCATCATCTTGCAAGAATTTCTTTATACCAGGTGAATTAAATATATGCAGGAACATTTGAAGTATGTGGATTTAAATGCAGATTTAATTGGAAAAAGACCTTTATATATGCAATGAAATGCCATTTTTAAGGAACATTTTAATACACTGGTTTTCCTGGCTTTCCCAGATATTTAGCAACAGAAAAAGCCAAACTTTTTAGCTCCGGTATAGCTTTGGATTAGTAAGCAGGTCCTGGACATACATTGTATTTTATATACCATGAACAGTTTCCTCTTTATTAATCCAGCATACAAGGCTTTCATTTCTTACTGAGGCCCATTTTTTTATTTCTTGCAGATTTTAAAATCTGTTGTGTTGGCACTTCACTTCTTGGAGACCACTGGTGTCATTTTCTCCAAATTGTTAGCGTAAACAGTCTGTAACTTGAGTAAGCCAAATGTGGGTGTATTAATCTTCCTAGTGCCAGCTAAGCAAGCCTGGCAAGGCACAGTTTAATTCTGATTTCAGAAGAGCAGTAAATAATAATCACTTTTTCCCCCCTTTTCAGTGTTGAAAGACCCAGATCCTTGTAAGTATGTTTGGCTCTTGTAAGTTAAAAGATGAATAGAAGATGAAGGAAATTCTTTCTATAATCATATACAGGAGCAAGGATGAGTGAGTTAAGATAGGAAAAGAGCAGCGTGGAATATTTTAAATAGTGGTCAAAAAGTAGACTGGCATACGCAGTTGGCATCAGCAGTGTTAGTTAAAAGCTAACTGCACCACATCAAATAAAGCAAAACATGACTTAATGAGTATTCTGGAAGGTTTATAAGTTAAAATCTGGGTACTGTTAGACATCTGCCACTGTCCTTGGTGAGAAGCCTGTCTCACTAGCCTCTACATCAGCTTCAGCATATGGTTGCCTTGTGAGACATCCTCCTGTTCAGTGCCCATGGGGTAGTCCAGGTCAGCTTCCTGCAGGACACTTAAGCCTGGCTTTCAGGACAGAGGGTGTAATTCAAGCCTCAGAGCTCTCTCTGTGTTAGCAGAAGGTGTGGTGACAGATTTCCCACTTCTTGAGTTGAATGTCAAGAGTTGTTACTTCCACAGCAATGTTCCCCTTCCCCCGCAGCCCATGGATAGAGCTCACTGGGTTTCTGGATCAGGATAGATGGCACAGAGATACAGGAGAGCAGGAGGCAGGGTGATGCCAAGGGAAGCATCCAAACTGTCCTGGCAGCAGTGTGCTTCAAACAAGGAAAATATGGAGAGTATTTGCTGTAATTTGCAAGGACATTGCTGGTGCTTCAGGAGTGTACATGGGCAACGTGCTACCCCCAAAACATTTGAAACCTCCAGGGAGATTATCAGCGCTCTGGAGCCAATTTCATGCCTTCTCCTAGGAGGACAAATATCTCTCCTTCCATTTGTTACCAGGAAGCAGAGAGATCCCATCACATGCCCATTCCAGCAAAGCTCACACGTAACCTGAATCCCCATGGAATTACTAAGTCAAGCACTGTCTTTATGGATTTTATGCTCATATTCCACACTGTGTTTCAATGCTTTGCTGGGAGGGGGCCAGTGCTCCCTGCCATCTGAGCATGGTTACCAGGAAAAGCACAGCCTAACCTAACACCAGCTTTAGCCCCATAAAAACCTCATGGATCAATTCACCTACAGGCTTCAGTATGACCTCAAATAAATCAACTAAAGCTTTTCAGATCCAAGCACTCTTAATTACTGTTGATGTGAACAGTGAAATGGGTTGCTTGGTATCCTACACCTTCCCCAAAGTTTCAGTATTAACATCTATGGAAGAGGTTTGCAGACACACAGAGCCCTTGATTTTTATAATATGTTTTCCTTGACAGGAGATAATAAAATTCCTTGGGAAAATAGGGTTGAGTAATCTGTCCCAGAAGCTTTACACATAATAATTTACTACTGTAAATTATTTCAGGTTTCTCTGGCACATGCAGTACTCCACACCATGGAAGAGAACTGATGCACTCTATCAGGGCACTGGTGTTGGCATATGAGGTCAACAACACATCTTAGGCTCTGAAGTAATTGTTTTGCTTTTTGGTGAGAGGGTGCATCCTCCTTGGTCTGCAGCATCCATTCTCTTCCTAGCAAAACAAAATCCTGCTCCTTCCTTTTGGGCATGGTCAGCCAGCTCAAACCTTCTGCTCTCTGAATGCCATAGCTGCTGCTTTTCTATGGCCAACAGAAAAGCAAAGAGTGGGAAAGCTACTGCTGAACCCTAGGAAAAGAATTTATGGCTTTGTGCAGGTAGGTAAACACACACTCTTTAAAATTTTGCTTTAAAATTTAACTGTAGCTACAGAGAGGTTTGTGGTTAAAAGAAAGCATTACCTTTTGCTGCTTGAAATCAATATTTAGCACTGCATTTCTCTGACATTCCTGAAAGGAATGCAAATAATCATGTATACACAAGCAAGAATGATCTGTCAATCACAGCTCATCCCTACTTTTTCTGGAAGTGAGCAAGGCCAGAATATGGGACAAGAGCCAATAAGAAAAATAATACTCAGGAAGCTTTAATGCTTACTGTAACCACAGCCTGAAGCATCAGCATTTCAGATATCAATAATTTACAGGAATAGATAATGACAATAGCTCGATTCAACTTCTCATATGCCCCACAGGAAACAAATCAACGCAGGTAACTAGAGATACACTGCAGTGATTCTGAAATGCCAGATTTTGTAAATTTGGGTCTAGTACTGTTTCTGAAGCTTCTAAGAGATGTGAGGGGTGGGCTCAAATCTGTTGATGTGAAGTTGAGTCTTGCCATTTATTTCAACAGGCCTTTTAATGAGGCCCTTTGTGACATTTCTCAAGAGGCTTAAAGTACCCAAACCAAATCATCAGCTTAGTCTCCACTTTGTCCTTTTGCAAAACTCAGATACCTGGGGCATGTCAAGCAGCATACATTAAGCCCAGACAAGACACGTTCCACTGAAATAAATGGGCATTTCATCATTGGTTTTGAGACTAATTTCCTGTGGTGGTGACATACAAACACAGGAACAAGAGGAGGATCCATAGGTGATTTAAGGAAAGTCTATATCCACTCTTCTTAAATGGAGAGTAAAACCTACTTTAAAACTGACAAATTCTGTCATTGATAGAGAAGTACATCAGCAGAAGGCTAATGTAATTGCATTTTTCTACAATGGCAATGTATTTTAAAATATCTTCAATTCATTCTCTTTTAAATAAAATACAGTGAAATAATAGAACAAGAGCAAAATTCTATCAAATTATGATGAAACTAGCCACTTTAATCTGCAGGTGACAGAACCAATAACACCTTCATGCTTTATTGAAATGTATTATATAGATGGCCTCAATTTCTTTATTCCCTCCGCTTCAGGACAGTTCACTGTTTAAGACTACGAAGTAACAGCATGGTTCATGTTGGATTGATACTGGACAAAGTCATTAGAACAAGACAGAAGATTAATAATAAACTGTCTATTTTATGCCGTTGTTTTCCATGTCTGACATGGGCATTGCTTTGTACTAATTTAATAGCTGTGTTCTCATCATTCTGAAATATAATTATTTCTAATTCCTAGGTATCTTCTCTTGATTTGTGTGACACCTTGCTTAGGACCCAAGTAAATTCCAGCCCTGTACATTCAAATGCCAAGGGATTCAAATTAGTCATGAGATGGTTTTTGAAATCATGAGAATACAAATCAACTAAAACCCAGGGGGTTAAAATACATTTAAGTGGGCATTTGTATGCACTTGTGTTGCTACTGGGGCTTTATGAAACACCAGCAATATCATGAGCCCAGGCAACATCATGAAGCACTTAACAAACCTTAAGCTATTAAGACAAGGCCTGTTGCAAGAGAATCCCTATCTTAATAAACACACTCTGCCTGTTTGGGGGCTTTGAGCTAGATCTTAAGATTTTGCTGTCCAAAACTAATAGGTGTTCTGGTTCATACTTAAGACACATTCACATGTTTACTGAAAAAAAAAAGTATTTATCAAGAAGAAAATCAGAGAAAACCTCAAGAAGGCAGGACAGACTATTTGACATTTCAGAACTTCACCAGCTTTTATTTCTGTACTGAAACCATTACCACTGTGGCACTTCCACGGGGACATAGCCAATGGAAGTGAGGAGGGGACAAGGCACCCCTGACAACCTGAGTCAGGTCATTCTCAACCAGTGCCCCAGTGGTATGAAAGGGACTGATATTACTCTGTGTCCATGAGCTGCTGTAGACCCTAGGCTGGGGTGGACAAGGAAACAGAAGCAGTGGGACTGACTACACACAATTCTTTCTACTTATGCAGCCCAGCCTACCCAAAAGTAGCTGTTATCCCACCAGGATCCTGGCACTTGATGGTCACACTGGGGGGAATGAGTCTTCCAGACCCATTTTGGGTCTTTTTGCTTCCTACTTCTCTTCCCTGTGGCTAAAGCAGATGCCCAAAGGTGTCTAGGTGCTCTCTACTAGATTTGACTGTCCATCAAACAGAAAGTAGCTCATGAACAGCCACATGGACCAGAAACACACCTGAACCATCGGGTCTGACTTGAAACACAGGCTGTGCATGCTCCTATTACACACCAGGGGAGACAGTATTTGAAAATCTAGGAAGAAGCAGCAGACTACAGAGCTCAGCACAGCAAAGATGTGCATCCTTGGGACTGGGCAACACCCTCTTAAATCCATGCTTGTTCCCATCTCCACATGTTGTCTGTCACCACAATTGAAAGCAATGAGATAGAAAGACCTGTGAAAGAGCCATTCTGTCTTAGTTGTTCTGAAATACTATGAAAAATGTGCCTCTAACAAAAAATACAAGTCCTTTGAAAAATGTAGTGCAAAGCAAATAAGGAGCACTGTCCCACAGTGTCTCCATGGGAAAAGTCAAGAAAAATTGTGATTGGGAAAGAGGTTTCACCCAGTTTTTTTTTTTTATCAATCACAAAGGTATCTCCTAATAAATCAAGGTAATTCAAACACAGTGAATTTACATTTCACTTCATTTCCTTTCAAAGTTGTTACCAGCAATGTAACAACACGGTCATTGTTTTAACTCCACAGGGATGTTGTCAAGGCAGTGTATCACAATACATAAAGTTAAAGACACCATGTTGCCAAATTTATATCATCATGCAATTTAGTTCCCAGTGCCATAAATTTCAGGTGGCAAGTTTAGCATTTTGAACAATTCATCTGGAAAAGTGACAGTATATTTACTTCTACCTTATTTCTCCTCTGAGTTCACATAATAGAAATAACTGGAAAGCTATATCAGACTTGTAACGTAATAAACACGCCACTGCATAAGGTGTTTGGAAGCCTTTGACAAGGCAAACCCATAAATGTAGTCCTCAATAAATCTCAGGTCTGGTATAGCACCTGTTGACCAATGTCATTTCCTCTGCTTAAGTATTGTGCAAATGAGTTCTAGGGCAGATTTACAGGCAAAAGGAGAGAATTGAGAAAGGGGTTTTAGTCCCAGCCATTAATCTCAGTGCTGCAATGCCCTCTCTCTTTTCCAAATGACTCAGGGTAAGTCCAAAGCTGCTTAACCAGTTATACTGAGGCTCTGCCTTCCTCTGGCATGTGATGTGCATATAGACACATATATTGTAGGCACCTTGTTCAGTGGCAGCTCTTATTTGTGAAAAATGCAAGTGGTACACATATATATTCAGTTCTTTTTGCTGGGTGGTATAAACTGACCCTCAGTAATTTGTTATTAAGAAGCTCTAGCTTCACAGAACTGACATTATGACACACATAATATTTTCATAAACTGTGAAGGCTAATAAGTGTTATTATGGAGTAAGCACTTCAGTCTTTTCATGAAGTGCTTGGTAGGATTGGACCTTCTCTAGAGGTAGGATATGATTAATATAACCTCAGCCTCAGATCTAAGAATACTTTGATTATTTGCCCAGATAATTAAAGCTGTTTACATGTGCAATGAAAGGCCAATTTAAACAGATTGTGAACCTTAGCCTAGGGAGCATTCAAGAGTTCTGCAGCTTGTTACTGGCAAAGGATGAATTTTAATACTGACATAATTATTTCATCATAATGAACATACTGAGATTGGTTAAGATGCTTCCTAAAATTGGATTATGATCTAAGTGTGCTGCAGATATACAGAAAGTTGTCAGCTATTTCTTGAGCCTGTCTTGTGTCTAGAAATAAATCATTCGATAAAGAAATGTGGAACACTAACTATAACCTTTAAACAGCTAAGGGAATTATGTTAACAAATAGGAACATGAACCTGTTTGCAGCAAAAGAGAGGGACCAAGTTACAGTCATTTAGGGCATGCAAACATTAAACTGTATGATTTCTTTTCCTACTTTTTTTCACAGGTTTTTGTCTTAGTACTGAGTTCATCCATATTCTCTTAGACCTCATGGGAGAATGAATTATTAGAGGCAGGCATGATAGCCAAAAGGCACAGGGTGTAAAATCTTTGCACAGGGCTGGCAGGAAAAGAAGAGGATATGTTACAGGGCCATGTCTGTGTCAGGAGGTCATGCCTTTATCAGGTACAATGGAAATTTAACTTGCATTATTTCTGTTCCTTTGACTCTCTCTGCAGGCATTCATATTCAGAAGTAAGAGAGAATTTTTTGGCATGGGATTAACCAGAAGAGCTGCTGGGGGTTGAGGGGGAGTGATATGGGCTGCCACTGCTCCTGAGAAGGATGCTGTGAGCTGCAAGGAGGGCTTGCATTAACAGACTGAGTGGATGCTCTTAATCCTCTTCAGTGCAATTGCCAAGGTTAGGGGAAGTGACCATTAAGCAACATCTCATGCCTTCACGTCGGTCACAAATTCAAGGTTTTATCTGTGTGTGCAGAATTTGTCATTGCCTTAAAATAAGTAAATAAGTGAATAAATAAATATTGCTGCAAGACTATGGAGAGGTCCAAGATGTCTGTCTGCACATTCGAACCACTGCTTATTTCTTGTGCCCTGTGAGGACTTCTATTTTTCACTGGCAGTGCAGGTCAACAGATATTGCATGGAAGGGTTTTTTCCCAGTTTCTATTTTGTTATTAATTCACACAAGCATTTAACTGATTTTGTTTTAAAGGCAAGAAAAGAGTGGAGGGAATCCTGACTGCAGTCCGTGTGCAGTTCCAATAAGACCTTTCATTTTCCCCCTCTAATTGTAGGCATAACCTGCAAAATGGGATCTCTACCCAGTGGCAGGGAAAGGTGTTCTGTGAAACAATATACTGCCATAGAGGGAAATTGCACAGAAAAAGGAAGATGGAAACAATAATCAGTAACATAAAATTGTGGAAAAGTAGCAAAAATACATTTGGAAAAGAATATGTGAATTCTTGTGAGGACTATTTGATGTAGTTTACACATCCAGTGATTTTTAACAGGATGTACTTCTGATTGATTACTGTAATACAAAATTCCACCCAAGCACCATGTAGATTTATTATTTTTTTCACATAAAAAGACATTGCAGGAAATAGTTTTAAAATGTTCCTAACTTCAAGACACTGAATTTGCTCTTAGAAAATGTTACAAATGAACTTGCTAATGTAATATTTTGACTTTCTTACCACTCCTTTCTCCATATTCTTCATCTGGCTATAGGCCAGATGAAGCATACTCAACTAGATTCTTTCCATTCTTGACAGCAGGAACCAAAGCAGCAGAGAAAATAAAAGCTAACAAACAAAAAACAAAACAAAATCAAAACCTGAGCTGTTAAGCGAATCAAGAAATATTTACTAAATGAGTCAGCAAGGTCTAGATCCTTGCTCTTCACAAAATCATGTGCTAAAATTACTCTGTTACAAGAAATCCTGTTAAAGAATTACATTTTTAGGTAGAAGTGTGAAAATCAAATATAGGGTTTTAAAGCCATTTGATCTCCCCTCCAAAATACTCTAATACTTTGCTAGAGAGCACTGACATGCTGAGATGCCATCCCCTTTGATTTTAAAATAAATGGGTAATGAGAAAAACAGAAAGCATCCCTAACCTCTAATTGCAAAATTCACTTTTCCTATTGTTCAGTTATTTAACAAAAAATTAAAAATCAGAGTGAACTTCTTATACATGAAATGTTTTAATTAGAGTAGGCTAAAGAGGTATCTGTCCTCAGAAGACCATATGGCTTAGAAGTAAGTAATTCCACATCACTGGTTTGCTGGCAATAATGGAGTGAGGCGGAAGAATGAATTCATTTTAAATCACATCCATAAGGGAATGAATTGTTCAGAATGTTCTTTGTGACACACAATGACTGTAATTTTAAACTGCTAATACCTTACAATAAGACTCATAAATGGGTTATTTCTTGCTTTTCATGGGGCCAAATTCTGCTTTATTGATATTCTTGTGTAGCTGTTATTAAGATCAGTGAAAGTCGAGCCAACTTTTACAAGTGGGGTATTTGTTTGAAATCTTTTTGGATGTAGTCAGATAAAATTGGGCTGCCCAGCTCAGCAGTTCCTCCCTGTGTGCCACAGAGCACTTGCAGCATTGGGATGTGCAAAAAGGGGGTTCCTGCCTAACCACTCTCTTGTAATGAGCCTTTTGGGTCAGGGATTTTTCTTCAATTTCTTTTTTGCAGATCTGGTTAGCTCAATGGGTGTCTCCCTGTCACAGGTTGCCTGTGCTGGGCGCAGCTTGCCTGATGAGCAACTTTTCTGGAAAACATAAAATGTGAGGATGCGTCTTTGAAGGATAAGATGCATCTGACAAAGCTGAAAATAAAATTATTGATTTAAATCGTTCAAAGCGTTGCACATTCATTACCTAGAGAGAAAAACTATTGTTGTTGTTCCATGTTACTCATGGTACAGCCAAGCTGGAGGCCTTGATCTGCACGATCAAGAGGAAATTAAAATTCCCACTGTGTCTGGAGTTACGGTATCCACTAACAGCATCTACCCTGTTGGCTGATTTGGCTGGTTTATGCCTGGGAGCAGGGATATGGGTACTCAAATACACTGAACTACAACGACCAGAGCTTTGAAGGACTGAAGCTTAAGGGACAGCACTGCATGGTTTCAGAATTTGCTTCCTAGTTTCAAGCCTGCCTGGATGGAGAGGCACCATGTTGCAGCCCTGAGGGCAGCTGGGCAGAGGGTGTGAGCTCATACCCTCATACTCACCCAGGGACAAGCTGCCCTGATGTGATGGCTGCCCACAAGCTCAGCAGGAACAGCCCGCCCCAGGGTACAGCCTGGACGTGAGAACATGTCCTAAATCCCACTGGGGTCACCAGTGGGTGAGCCCCTCAAGGTCGAGGTGCTGTTCAATCTACAAAAGGGTCTGCCAAGCACCTACAGTGTTAACTGATGTTCCTCACATTCTGCTTGGGTTGGTAACTCACCAGCCCAGAGGTGCTCAGCTTCTCTCTGGCAAAGGTCCCACAAACCCCCAGCCGTGGCCTGAGCAGCCCCAATCTGCAAGCCTGGATTCTCCATACAGAATGAGGGGGGATGTCAGGCACCTCTACATTTGGGGAAAACAGCTCTACAGCTAAAAAATTTGAACGTAGGAGACCTCAGTTAAATTCAGTCCTCTTTCTGAAGGGATCTGAGTCCACCTCTAAGAACCTGTGAGCCATTATGCCAAAAAGTAGACAATCAGAGAGCCATTAGTCATCTTCCCTGGCAGGACTGCTCCCTGGCTTGTGACATAATGAAAATACCTAGGCTGCAATGGATGCTGTTTTAACTCGAAAAGCTACACTGTTTCACTCAGTTTTCAACTAAATAAAGCCTTCATTTTGGTGGGTAGAGGCATTCAGGTTTCCATGGTTTACATTGCTAAAAAACAGGACCAGGTCTGAACCCCTTAGTAAACTGAATATTCAATTTTTCTGTGCCAAGTGTAGAAGCTCATATGAGAACAACTTTGAGGTAATCAACTACTGTCAGGGGACAGAACCATTCCTTTTGTACCACTGCAGGAAACTTTTTCAGGGGGAAGTACTTTGGCTAAACCCTGCTAATGAATCAGCTGTGCCTCTGTGCAGGCATAGCCTTGAGATCTCCCTTCTACAAAAGATAAATGAGAGATCAGGATTATTAACTGTATTAATGTAGAGAAGCGGACAGAGAAAGATGGCATGACCTAAAGGGGGGAGGTCCATAAGGATCTGAAAGAAATTATTCTGATGTTTTCCTCCATCATTAATATTTGTGTTCAGGTGTATTCTCCTTTGGAAGGATTCATACACCATGCAAATGTAATTTTTTTTTCTCATATGGAAGCAGAAAACGTACACCTGCATATTTTTTTTCCTGTATTGTTTTCCATAAAATACATTTGTAAAAAAGTAGAATTGACTAGAAGAGCTCTGCAATGCTGTTAGTTCAGAGATAAGCGTCCTACTCAATTCCTTTCTGTAGCTAGACATGTCAAAATGATGGAAAGAGGCAGAAGAACAGTGGCAGAAATAGAAGTTTGATGGGCTAAAGTAACAGAACAGAAAAATTGGAAGAGGCTAAAAAACATTCAGTGATCTTTGCATACATATAGGTAGTTTAGAAACACTGTCCTACTTATAATATATCCATTGAAGCCTAATCAGCCCCTGAAATTCTGTTAAGAACAGCCCAAAACAACAGTTTTGTTGTAAGAATTTGAGATAAGTTCATTTTTTTTTTAGTCCTTACAGAGACTGAAACTTTAGCTCATGTTCCACAGACCAAAGAATCTAAACTACCCTGGGAGGCTGCTCAAAAATGAGTAATACTTTTCTTCTTACGAGTGCTAAGCTCCATCAGGAATTGCAAACAAGCAGCTCTTCAGAAAGGGATCCCAAATGAAGCCTAGCCCAGTGACAGCAAGGATGGGTGCCTGGGGGGCAGATGAGAGCCTGGCATGCCAGGAGCCCATGTCTGAGCCAGGGCAAGCTCAGCTCACAGAACAGTACTTGCCCTGTGCTTAGAAGTGACTGACCTTGATTCCAGTGCCTTTGTGGGGCACCCTCATTTTTCTGCTCTCTGCCTCCACAGCTCCCACGTGAGAGACAAAGCACTGGGGTCAGAAGCAGCTACTGTTTGTGTCAGTTGGTGGAAATTGCCAAAGGAGGGGGCAAGTTTTGGATCCTCTGTTTCTCCCTCACCTATCCCTGCTTCACTGACTTGTTAGATTTCCCTGGAACTGTAATAAAGATTCACCTTAGTGATGGCTCCAGCCCAGTTTTAGTGAGAGAACCCTTCAGTTGCTAGTCACCTTTGCAAAAAAATACTTCAGCCAGACCAAACTATGTGGGGAAAAAAAGAATCACTTGGTCTTAACCAGTTCTCCTTGTTCACAGTGATGACTACAGAGCCTTCTCTTGGCAGAAAGAGAAGTCCCCTTTTATTTGCCAGAATCATTGAGGTACATGAAGACTTCCCAAAAATAAGTGAGAGTCACAAAGGCACTGTCAGAGACAGAGGGAATGACCCTCATTCTCATTTACCCTGAGGTTGATTTATATTCTGCTTCATGTGTGATGGACATCAGAGTGCACCTGAAAAAAATAAATGTGTTCATACCTTCCTAGCAGTGCTGGGCTGCTACATTGGGTCCTTGTGTGAATTTAAACAGCCCATCTGCCTCTCAGCTGGAACTTGCACTGTGTTTTGCTTTTACTGGGCACAGGTGGTGGCCTAATGGAAGAAAATTTCAATACAACTGCGTTGAACAGCTCATGGAGGAACACAGACCCTCACTGAAACTGGAACAAAATGTCTAAAGTCTGGGTCTCAGAGGTGCACCCTGTATCCTCTGCCAGGGCTTACTTGACAGAAAAACTGCCAACCATAGCAGTCAAATGTGCAGTACTTTGTCTTGCAGGAGCTGTTGCTGCCACACTCTGCAACACACTCTCCCCAGGCAGCAATTGCAGTAGGTATTGTACAAATGCAGCAGTCAGCCCTAACATTCTGTGCCCAGATACAATTATTCAGCTTTGCCCTGCTCTGCCATCGTTTTACGTAAGAAACCACTGAGAAATTCAAATCTTCTGAAACTAGCCAGTGGTAGAGTGGAGTGATGGAGTGAGGATAAATAAAAGTGGTGGCTCTTGTACAGCCTTGATTCTGTCCCTGACCTTGACTTATTTTGGGATTGTACACAAGTCATTTTATTACTTTGTGCGTTTTCTGCCTGCAAACACTGCCTTTTCCTTGATGCTCTTTGGATGTTCTTCTTTCCAAATGAGTCTGCACCTCTGGGTCCTTGCTAAAACTACATGATAAACAAACAACAGTAATAAATGGTGTACCTTGGAAAGTGTTTTAGCAACTCAGGAGTGGATTGGATAAATCCAGGCTCCCCTGTGCACTTTTTCCAGGGGAACAGTACGTACAGAGTAAGACAGATCTTGACCACATCAGTGAATCAGGATGGCTCCATCACCTGAGAAAGGATGAGCAACCTCCTTAACTCTGCCCTGGAGTTGATGGGGAGTATATTTAATAGTACTGAGCATCAATTTCCCAGAAGAGATAAACACTTCCAAGGAGGAGTGCAGCCACCACATGGTTCCCTCCTGGCTGATGGGAGCTGAAGAGCTGGCCCTCACTGTTGCTGCAGTAACGCAGCTGCTCTGAGTTGTTACTGACTTTTACCTGGTACCAGGAGTGCTGACACAAACCCAAAAGAGATTTTTAAAAGCCAACCAGAAAGATACAGCAGACGAAAAAGATAAGGGCTGGGAGCTAAGTCAGAAGCAATCAGGCCTCCAGCTTCATTGCTTTTTGTAGAAAATATGGGCTGTCATTGGAAAAGCTTAAAGTTGTATCTCAGAAATTTGTGCAACCGAGAAGCCTGATAAACACATATTAGCCTTGCTTCTTACGATTTGAGAGTCAAAATTGATAGTTTTAATGCATTACACAGGTGGAATAAGAAGAAAAATTATGGCAATGGCATTTGGTATAATTTATTTTTATCAACCCACAGAAGCTTTTATTTGGGTGGAAATAAAATGCTGAAATGTTTTTTCATGTTTCAGGTTTACATATTCTCAAAGAATAGATTCTTAACTTCCATTGTTAGGCATCTGGAAGGTTTTTATTTCATATTTAAGTCAAATATTTTATTTGCAATGTCTTCTGCAATTTTGTCTTTCTGCATCTATAAACCTAATTGAAGAATAAAGGTCATGAGTGTTAGTCACTCATGGAGAATGATTAACCATTATGCAATAGGTTCTCATATCCATTCTTAATATTCCTGTAAATTTGTTCATTTTATGGTAAATTTAAGAAGCACCTACATCCTGTTACCTTTTTCTTTTTTAAATATAAATGCTCTATAAAGAGGCAAGGCTATAAAGCTAGTTGAAGTCTACACTGTTTGTTCTCAAAAATTCAATATGCTGCAGTAAGCAGGAAAGATTAAATTACTTGAGTTCAGTAGTTTAAAAATATTTTCCAATTCTCCTCTCTGAGAGGTTTGAGATTGTTCACATGACTTTCTCCTGCTGAATTATGACCACAGAATGAAAGCAATTACTCTTTCCTACCCAGTCCAGAAAAGAAAACTTGCACTGAAAGCAAACTGCTGAAGATGTACAGTCCAGCACTCCAGCAGTGAGAGGCAGACATCATCACATTTGCCACACGTGAGCATCACTGTATCAGTATCACCCTTTTACAGATGGGAAATCCTAGCACAGAGAGATTAAGGTAAAAAGTATCCTCTAATTCTGGTTGCTCTGTTTGAAATACCTTGAACCTGCTTTTTCAAAGGATTTACTGTATACAGCAATTGTATCAAAAGACAGTTTCCATGGATTTCAGCAGCATTTGAAAGTTATCACTCTTTCTGCAAATGAGACCCTGAGGTATCAAATTAGATATCCAGAAAATGAAGAAAACACAGTAAAAAAGACCACAAGTGAAATACCTGCTTTATAGGATTTTCAATGCCTTTTTCTGCATTTTCCTTCTGTGATGCCTTTTTTCATTAGCTGCACCTCTTCCAAATCCTGCATGTCTCCCAAATTCTATGAGTGCTATCCTACAGAAAAGGAAGCTTCATTCCCAAAAAATTGCACACCACCAGCAAACTGAAAACTGAATATAAAATTAGTTTGATGCTTTCCGATATGAGCATTTTTTTCTTCTAAATTGGTGATGTAATAAAAGAAAATAATTTTGAGGAATGTGCTGGCATGAATGCTTGGAATTTATTTTTTTCTTAACTACAAAATGTTAGCTTATAATAGCTTTAGAATAATACAGTTATACCTGTAATTCAAAATCACTTTTTTAGATTATGGGGTAAAAATGCTTAAAGAGATAAATGTCAAAATTTACATTCAATTTTTGAACACTATGAATAAGAAACATGCCACCTGACTTTTTTTCTTTTTTCACAATTTAGTCTGCAAAATGTTTGGGTTTGGTTGGTTTTTTTAAAATGTTTGATTTCCTTTGCCTTTTCAGAACATACCCTCCAGTCCCAATCATGGAATTCTACAATTTTATACAACCTGGTAAAACTATATCTTGCAAATGTCACGAGGCACTTTAAGACATGTATATGGTCTGTTTTTCAAGTTGGGCAGTGTGAGCTTTTTCTGCTTCTTTTCTGATAAATTTCCACTTTTCTCACTGTATTTATTTTCCAGCCCCCTACACCTTCTTTGTCCACTTCTGTTGGTCTTTGTTCCCAGGTTTTTTTGCCTTCCCTCTCTTTGCATCTTTTTGTCCCGTTGCTTACCAACCTCCACTCCTATTTCACTTTCCTAAGGAGCTCCTGGACAAAGTCTCCTTTTTTTCCCACAGGCTTGTTTTCTTCTTCTCTTTCTCTGAGAGGAAGCAGATTTTTTCTTTTCCTGGGCTCCATCATAATAGCATGGAGAGCTTGAAAACAACCTTGTTACTCATAGTCCAGTTGCCAAATGAAGATGAGAATGCTGCTGCTTACAGCTGCTAGATGTTGTATGGCATCACACTGGATTGTACTCAACAGAGATAGGAAGTTTGGGGAATTTTATCCATGAGCAATCACCATATTTTAAGAGTCTTTTTAAACAGCTTAGTCCTTGCACACAAACAGGCTTTACCTCCCTGTCCTAACAGTCTCTCCTCACCAAACTTCTTGACCTTACTTCAGGTAATGTGGAATAGCAAATAAAAAATTACTGGTGCTTAAAGCAAAGGACTATCTGGTACCATTTGTTTTTCAACATGTGTGGAAAAAAAGGTTCTCAGGCATTATTCTATAAAACAGCTGGAATGTATTGAAAATTTATACCTAAATAAACCCAACAAAAGCAGAGAGAGTCAGACACCTTATCAGCATGAAATTTTGAAGATCAGTAGTTTAAAACTTAGACAAAGTTATAAGAAACTAAGGAGAGTTTCAGGGGCAACATTCACCAGTTTTAATAGCAGGCAGTGCTATCTGTTCCACTGCTAATAAAATACAAAGTGAAATAACCCATGAGTAAAGCAGTATGTTAGCAACAGTGTTAGCAGATATTAGTCTCCCTCTAGTCAAATCCTTCTGGTGCAACATTAAACCTACAAGGTAGTAGAAAAAAAGTTGACAACATGCTTTGGGATTGAATTAGAGGATTCTAGCTTCTAAAGTTACCTTGCCCTTTTTCCACTCAAATCACACAAGTGTATGATCGAGTTTCCAGTGGTAATGTGAGCCTGTTTCAACCTGAGCTGACCTGTACAGAGCCAGGCTAAAATGCCTAGGTATTGATGTTACAACTTATAAAGAAAATCCCAATAAAACATCACCCAAGGAATGAAGAAACTGGCTATACTGATACTGCCAGTGAGCAGAACACACTATAAAACAGTTTGTGTCATGTGGCATCTGGACAGAGTTCATGAAAGATGCTTTAAGAGGTGCCAACACAGTATTACTCCTCAGCAATTATTAAAAAGAAAAAAAAATTAAAGAGGGAAAGGTCGTGGCTTAGGTACAGTTTACATGAGGTTTGCTGAGAATATTCCCTTTCAGCATCACAAAAGTGACTGATAATGACAAAAATCTTGTGTCTTTTGTGGCAGCATTTGGCTTTATTTGCATCAATCATCAGAGTTCATTCAGTCTATTTTATTGGCTTGGGCTGTAGCGAATACAAAACGGCTGGCAGGAAACTTGGTGTACTCTGGAGGAACAAACTGTGTGGGCTTAGTCTCATCAAAGCCATTGTGCTGATCATGGCTATGAGACAATGGTTAACAGCTGTTCAGAAAAAAAACCCCAAAAACCAAAACATTTTTATTCCTTTTTTGGTCTTTTTATTTTTAAAGAAGAAAGAATAAAAGAAGTTCTTTTTAAAATTGGCTGAAACGGGGATATATTGGGGTTTCTTGCATGAGGTTCTCTGTGTTCACTCTTCACACTGAGCTAATTACAGATCTAGGATAGCTCTTAATGCAGTATTTGACTCTGGACTAATGCAGTCATCAGTGCCTGTGCCCTTGAGATCATTGTGGTGTGTTTTGGGATGTCAGTACATTTTGACAAAGAGGTGCATCCTCTCTGATTTGTGAGCTCCACACAAATCCATGCACAAAGCAGCTGCAGCCCAGCCTCCAGCCCAAGCTCCTGTTAATGTTAGTTGTATAGTCTGATATTGGCTGTTTATAAATTGCCACCAATATTTATCAGCTAGTATGCTCAATGGAGGAAGAAAAGCATTACAAAACAAGACAAAAGCTCTCAAATGACAAAATGCAACAGCAAAATATTGTACTAATGCATCTAGAATTTTCTGCAGATACAACCGACTCTTGGAAGGTAAGATTCATTTAGACAAGAATTTGTTTTCTTCTAAAAAGAGATTATACTATTGAAAGGCATAGGGACATATCTATTCTAATATATTCAATCATCAGCCTAAAAGTTAGTGAAAGAGAACAAACCATGGTACAGATATAGAAAATACTCCATTCCCAGAAAGTACAACTTGTTTTCAAGATAATTGGCTTCATATGTGAAATGGAAAAAAAAAAATTGAAGCATTTATAGCAGACTTCAGTTTGGCAAGTCTGACATGCTGTTTTTTGGGTTTGTACAATCTCTAATGTAAGATCAGATTGTGGTGAGCCTCGGAGACCTGGAACAGAGATAAAAAATACTTCTGAAAATAGCATTAAATATAACAGAATAAGAAACTGAAATTTTCCAGCCTGCAGAACATACTCAGATCAGATTACAAGTTTTGATTTCTCTTTTTTAGGCTCCTTGGTGCCGTATCAGACTAGGTTTAAAAGCAAAATAAAACCCAGGAATATTTGGAAGGAAAATAAAGGTGAACCTGCAAGAGACTGGAAAAAAGAATGTCAAGAGGACAGTGATAACCACAGAACTGAGCACTCACCAGCATTTGGCAGAGTTGCTCTCTCTCTAAAGAAATAAAGCCATTACCACACAGCCTCAGTGACAGCACCAAAGGGAAAAAAGGCACATGTCTAAGGAACTGCATTAGTTTGTTGTAGAAATTGCTCGAAACAGTCACATCCATTGTCTGGAATACTGTCTAGAAGCTTTGACACTCCAGGGACTTCACAAGTGAGTGTGGTATCTTAAGTCAGAGTGAAAGATTTAGAGAGAAAATGCAGGCATAAGGAAAGATATAACAATGATGCATTGCAGAAATTATTCTGAGAGTGGGTGGATGTGGATGGGTCATATAGGAAAGACATATTCTTCAAAACAAAAGGGTTGGAATTGTTTCAAAATTGTTGGGCTGAACACATATATTACCCTGACTACCAATTACACTTTATTTCATAGAAGGGAAGGCAGCCAATAGGGCAGCAAACATGGATATTCAAATTTAAAAAAGGGAAAGAATAGCCATGATTTCAGCAACTAGCCTTATAAAGGAAAACAGCTTTCTCAACTTTCAGAGAGCATGGTAACAAAGAAAACATTATGGAAAAGCATGGTAACAAAGAAAACATTATGGAAATATATGAAAAAAATATACAAAACAGTATCACTTTGATACAATTCATCTAAATAAAATGAAAAAAATATTGGTTGGTATCAGATTGGTTTGAACCTCTTAGTGCTGCATCATTTGTGGGCCACTTGTTAATTCATATTCCCATTACACAGAAGTAGCACTGAAACCCCTTGTATTTCCCCATCTATGCAACAAAGCATCATTTGTTGCAGACATTTTTCTGGAATTTTTATTGAATTTTTCATCTTTTGTGAATTTTCCACTTTTAAATTCTCACGTTTTGCCTGGCCTTTCACCTTCCTCTAGATTAAATGTGGGAACTGCATTTGTGTGAGACAAGCAACAATTCTGGAAGCAGCCTGGTACTGACCAGTAAAAATTTCTGTTAGGCACCACCTAATTGTTACTTTTCACTAAAATATTTGTGCCACCCTAAACTGTCAACAGTGACATTTTTAATAATTGGTAGGTCACAGATGAGAAAGATCATTTTCCTGCTAGACACAAAAGGCCTGCTAGCCCCTAAAAATCATGAAATTGTTGCATTATTTTATGAAAGAAGAGGGGAAGGCAAAAAAGCCAGAAAAAGATAAAACTTCTAAATCTTTAATCAGATGATCAGATTCACTGATGGAGAAATGAATGAGCAGGGAATTTATTCTCAGTATCAAGAGCGAGCCTACTCTGCACAAAAAAAGCCTTTTGAAAAATCCTAGTAGTCACAGAGAAAAGATCACTGGCCTTTTATAAATACTTACAACCTGTTTATTATGAGGAGATTTTTACAGACACCACATAAATATAAGCAACAGATGTTAGAGATCTCTTTGTAGGGAACTCAAGGTAATCTTTGATAAAGCAAGGTACAACTAATAAACATAATTGAGGAAATAAATATTGACCACAGCTTTGAGGTTGATCTGTCCAAGCTTTCATCTCCAATGAACTCTTCCTCCAAGATAAAAGCCTTTAAAGTCAGACAAGTCAGGTTTCACTGTAGTATTAACTAAGATCCCTAACTTGTCTGAAAAGAAAAAATCTGAAGTGACTATGCCAGATGGAGTCTAAATATCAACAATTAAATTAAAAGGCTCATAAATAACTCGTCCTTCCCACTGTGTCCTTGCAGGTGAGTCATTTCCTCAAACCTGCTTTCAATGACAGCTCAGAGACTCTCTGAATTGCAGCAAAATCCGCCTAGCAACTCCTGATCTCTGGGATATTTTTCAGGAGAGCTTGGCTCCCAGCTCTGTACTTGCATCCTCTTTTCTGCCACTCACAGTGGGCCCAAATATTTCAGTCCCAGAGACAGGTTCAGTTCTCCACAACACTATATCAAACTCCTCTTCCTCCTGGGAATTTCACTCAGTTCAGGCTTTTAATGTAAACATAAAGCTATTGCAAATAAATAATTAAGCAAATAAATAAGTAAATAAATAAGTGAATAAATTTTATTTTTATATTTTATATATGTACATACATATGTGTAATATATGTGTAAATATATACAGACACAATAATAATATTATTGTGTATAACTGGTGTATCTGATGTCATGAAACAAGGCTGATACAAGTTTGATGTAAACAAACCAAAGGAGATATCTCTTCCCACAAAATGCATCAGAGCACTCAAACTTTTTCTACAAGACCAATCCATTTTGGATGCCAAAAAATTTACATGGATACAAGCAGAAGATATATGAGTATTTGAATAAAACTCCACTGAAGGCGACTAACTGTCACAGACATCTTTTTCACTAAAAATCCTTTCTTTAGGATTTTCCCTTCTGGGAAGCTGAGGCCCCAGGAAAAGAATGTAAACAATGGTTATCTGCTGCTGTGGAATGCAACAGGTGGATCCTTGATTGGGCCATCTTGAATGTTTATAATTAATGGCCAATCAAGGACCGAGCTATCTCAGACACAGTCCGAGAGAGCGGGCTTTGTTATCATTCTTTTCTTTTCTATTCTTAGCTTAGCCTTCTGAGGAAACCTTTTCCTTCTATTTCTTTTTAGTATAGTTATAATGCAATATATATATAATAAAATAATAAATCAAGCTTTCTGAACATGGAGTCAACATTCTCGTCTCGTCCTTCACCTGAAAACCCCTGTGACTGCTGTCACAACTAAGCTTATGAAATCTTCAGAGATGCAAGTAGTTGGCTGCTGGTTATGTCTGAGGGTAAATGTCATGTGCTTGCCCTGTTCTTTGCCCTAGGAATCAACCAATGTTCACTGCTGGGACAGCACTCTGGTCTGAATCAGCACAGATCTTCTTCATAAACTTTGGAGTAATGAGAAAACCCTACAAAGCATTGTTTTTCTAAAGCAAGGATATGGAAGCTTACAAGCTAAGCATATGGGGACTCTTGTGCTTCTCAGCACGCATACAGATCTCACAATGACCCTATTGCCACAGTACAGATTATTGACACATCACTGCAGCAGAATCTCATGAAGAAATCCAGCTAGATGTATCTGCATGTGCACACGTGACTGTGTGTATTTATGTATGCATGTATATCTGCATATAAATAAATATCTATGCATGTATGCATGTGCCTGTATCCCTCTCTCTACCTACCCATTTTTAGCCCATCCTTTTTTTTTCTGAAATATGTATTCCTTCCTCTGTTTATCCAAACCAGCATCAATCTCAGAATGCAGAATGCATTAAACACCAATTATGGCTCTTTATTCTGCAGGTGAGCTTACTTGTTTAGTTTTGTTTTCTTTCCAGTCATGGCCCATTTGCTGCTTTTATTCCTCAGAATACCTAGCTTGGATTATTTTTCCTTCAGTTAAGGTTTGCTACACATAAAAGCCGACTGCAAACATATCATTTTTAGATGAGCCACCTGGATATTTTCATTGCTGTTATCATTTCCCATTTTTGTGCCATTGCATTTCTTTCTTTACAAAATGTTTACAAAGTCTCTGTGGATCACCTTTCTTATAATTTGCTGACATATTGAGCACCAAACTGATTTAATTATATCAGGGCTGGTCACTTCTTTTTTCTCTAGCACTTCAGACAATAGTCAACCCGTAAGGGATGGCTTGACAGTTTGGAAATTTCTCGATATGTGATCTTTCTCCCAGTGAATCAGCAACTCCACATTAGGTTTAGGCCCCAAAGAGGAGAGGAAACCATAATGAAATGAGCATTATTTTTGAGAATATTCTTTATATGTTTCATAAATATCGTGATGGATCAGATGAGGAAGTTTCACTATCATGTGCAACAAAGCACAGACTTCTACTATGTTGTGTTTATTTTTATTATTTATTTTTTTAAATTTATTTAAGTTCCACTACCTTTGGAAAGGGTAAACCTCATAGTTGCATGCCAAGATCCTGACACCCTTGCAGAGACACTGGTCTCTATGACAATAAGAAAGCTGGCTTGACTGTCAATATGGAGTGTTAATATTAGGAACTATATGAAACAAAAAAAAAAAAAGACAAAGGAGCGGCCAACACTCAAATACCAGGTGATTGAATCAACACTGCAGGATTTAGGACAAGGAACAAACACAAAGTCAGGTACAAATTTTCAGTCCGAAGGCACAGACAAGCACCATCTAGGCAATGCCTACCTGGATCAGGTTTACCTACACTCAACTATTTGGGAGAAGACAGCCAAGGCTTGCTACCACCATCCCCAGGAGCCAGTGATCTGGATAGGAACATAGATTGACTAAGGCTCCTCTTGAGGTGTCAACTGCAGAAGCTTCCAAACTCCGAACAGACCAAATAGTCCAAAAGTAGTGCTGCTGTACTTACTGTTTGTTCACAGAAACACACAACAGGGAGGACTGGAAAGGATGACTGGAGCTCATCTAGTCCAACCTGCCTGCCCAAGCAGGCTCCCCCAGAGCATGGTACTCACAGGTTTTTGAATACAGCTCAGTTCACATGGGCCTTGTAAGATGGTGTCATTAAGCTGTGCAAATGGTACAAATACTGAATTTCATGGAAATCTGTCTTTTGTTGCACTGAATTTACTCATTATGATCAGCAGTTTGAAGCTCAGGAGCTAGGGAGATATTTAGTGTCCCAACTACCTAACTATGACAGAAACCAGAGTCAGCCAAGGTTTTGCAAGGAAGCTGCTTCAACCTTTTCTTTATAATGAGATCCCCAAAGAAGATTGAAAAACTTTGAAACTCAGAAAGCAATTTTTTATTAGACCTTGAATCAAAACCTAAAGATTGAAAAGAAAAAGCACAAAATTACCAATTCAAGCAGATTAAAAATAAAGAAGGTTGCCTAAATATGTCTTCCTTGGTTACAGGTTTGCTTTTGGTCAACTCAGTGTCTTTCTTAGTTTGTCACAAACTTCACTAATCCCCTCTCATCCTAGGTAGTGTTTTCCACCACCATCTGAAATCTGTCTGTCTGCTCCTCCTGAGATGCAGGATCCCAGTTCTCTGCTGTAGCTCTTCTACACTCAGCTGTCTTGCAAAGTTTTTCCACCCACGTATGCCCAGCTGCTGGATAGACAGGAGCCATCTGCTTTACCCTCCAAGGGGCTGCACCTGACCTAGCCTTCATAAAGGGACATACTACAACTGTGAACAAAGGAGAAAAAAAAGAAATTAATGTCCAGTATGCAAATCTTTAATGATTTGATGATAACCTGCTCATGGTTTTTAGTAGAAAGGGAAATGCTAACACTAATAGATGCAGCACCAGTCTAAAATTAGTTTTTCTGAAGTATAACACAGACAAAAACAACACTGTTACTAACCATATCCAGATATATTTGACAGCAAGGAGGAATATGTTAGTCATAGCCTTTTTAAAGATCTGATAAAGGAAGAGGGGCCATAGAGCAGAAGCAATTAGATTTTACATTTTCTGAAGTTGACACAACACAAAATAAGATCTCTTCTTTAAATGCTAAAACAGTAAATACATAAATGTCTCAGATATCACCACTGTGGTACTGGAACAGAAAGTGATACCTGAATGAAATGTCTTAGAATAGCAGAAGACACCAAAACACTGGGAGAAGAAAACATTGGAAAGTTTTGAATATGGGTATAAGATGGTTATGTGAAAGTGAGGTTGATGGCTGTACACAGGCTAACCATGGTGGCTCCTCTGGTTCAGCATGAAGTATGAAGGATGAGAGCTCTACAAAGGCATAGAAAATCATGGTGCCAGAGTTTAACCCCAACCTGCCACCAAGCACTGAGCAGCCGCTCACTCACTCCCCAACCAGCAGGACTGGGGAGACAATAGGAAGGGGAAAAGCTGAACAACTTGTGGCTTAAGACAGTTTAATGCACAAAGCAAAAGCCATGCACACAAATAAAGCAAAACAAGGAATTCACTGCTTTCCATGGGCAGACAGGTATCCACCTATCCCCAGGAAAGCAGGGCTCCATTACATGGTACAGTTACTTGGGAAGACAAACGTCATCACTCCAAACACATCCCTGTGCTTCCTCTTCCCCCCCCCCCCCCCGTTTATATGCTAGGTGTGATGTCATATGTTCTGGAATGCTCCTTTGGTCAGTTTGAGTCACCTCTCCTGGATGTGACTCCTCTCAACACCCCATACAGCCACAACTTCCTCATCAGCAGTGGGGAAACCCATGAAGGGCCTTGGCTCTAAGTTCTGCTCATTGATAACAAAATCATCTCTATTTTATCAATCCTGTGTCCAGCATGAATACAAAGCATAACCCCATACCATCCACTGTGAAGAAAATGAACCAAAACCAGCACACATGGCCATGAGAGATAAAGAAGAAGGACAAAAGGACCTGGGTCTCACATGGAATCAGCCGCAAGCATCTTGCCCTTGCCTTATGCAAACGTGTTATTATCAAGCTTAATGCCAGTGCTGAAATCCATAGCACAAACCAGTCTGTCAGGATTCTGCACAGGATTTTGCAGATATGATGCTAATAGGAAGTCTGTGTGCCTTCCCACTACATGATGACTTTTGGGATCAGGGTGGGTCTGGCATGACAAAAGCATGAGATGAGCTATGACTTGGTAAGGTTCTGCCTCTTGCATATCCTTTAGCTTTAGCTTGGGGAAGACTAAAAGGAAAATGCAGCATTACACAACAGCCAACATTGTATAACCCACCTGCATGACTGTCAAGACTGGGAAACCAGTGGGTTCAAATGGCAAAGATCCAAAGGAACAGCTAAAGGCCCTTAATTCGCCAGTCTTCTATGAATTACACAATTAACATTATGTTCCTACTAAAATAGTATCAAGCTAATTTACTCAATTTCACTAAGAAAATTTAAAAAAATCAAACAATTAAAATCATGCCACAGTGTAAAAGAATTAGGCATATCCATAGGCTTGAATTTTAAATCACCAAATCAGTATAACATGCATTCAGATTCATGACAAACCCTTCTTGAAACCTGACAATGGCAGCACCCTTTAAAAGCAGGTACATTTGCAAGATTATGCAAGTGACAGAATCCCTACATGAGGCTGGAGTATGCTTGGTTTTATGATATGAAGATAGGGCTCTCCACAGCCAGTCAAGATTTGGCAATAATATTGAATTAAACATGCCTTGTGCTTGGCTCACTGAGAAATTTCATTTCAGCAGAATTGGTATGTTCACTGATGACTGAAACCTTATTATTTTTGTTAAAATTATCCAGTATTTAACTTCATTTGCTTCAGTCGTGAGAGCTCATTCAGTCTTTCTTTTTGATTAGTTTGGGATATAAGGGCAGGCAAGAGCTCTGTCAGCTCTGGAGGAACAAACTGTGTGGGCTGAATCTTGTCAGATTCACTGATGTTATGCTGATCATGTTTAATATCTGTTCAGGGATGTAAAAACTTTTTTTCAGGACTGAAAATGTACTGGCTGTGCCCAGTACCTATGAAAGAGAGCTAATCTAAGGGCAACTGAGGGAATACTATTCATTTGTTAAAAATTCCTATTTTAAACAGATTCTAAAGTTAGCTCTAAGCAAAGACACTTTTCCCAGATTAATAAACCTCTCCTTTCTCAGAATACTGAGCAGATTTACGTAGAGCCCTAAAGTTAGTTCATAAAACGTGTTCAAACTGGCATGAGAAAATTTTACGATAGAAGAAATTTCACTATTTCTTAACCTATACAAAAATGTACTCAATATTTCTATTATGTATGGGAGCACAAACCAATGGATATGTTTGTTATTTACTGCCTCCTTCCTGTTAAAATATATATTTTAAATGCAGTCCTTCTTTATTCTCAAACTGCCAAAAGAGATGCCTCTTTTTAAACCTGTTCTTTAAACAAAATAAACCAAGAGGCTAGAAGAGTGTCATATAACAATTCATTCACAGCTCTGAATTTCCAAAAGATGTAAAAACAAAATGAGCCTGTGACTCGCATATACAGGTCCTTGAAAAAGTGAATATCTAAACCTGCTTTCTCCTTTTCATGTGCTTGCAGAGAACCTCTGCTGTTCCTCTTCCTGATCTTCTCACTGTCAGGTCTCCAGCTGCCAACCTCTCTCCTTTAGTTTCTTTGCCACTGTGGCACATGTGTATTGTGGGGGGATAGAATGTAAGAAAATAAAGATAGTGCAGAAGGCAATCTCTGAGGAGATTGCAGCTGCACTAATTACCAAAGATTAGGAGTAGGCCTGCCCTTAACAGGCCACAGCTGTGTCCAATGAGGATGAGTGCCATAAAAGAGTGGGTGAGGAGAGAGTTGGGGTTTGTTGGCTGTGCTGTGAATAAGGAGTCAGTGCTGTGAGGAGATGGCTGTGAGAACTCACCAAGAAGGTAAGGAACTTTTGCAATAAGATGACAACAGTGTAGCTCCTCTGCCATCACAGTTTCCTTACATCTGCCAAGGATCTTTCTTGGTTTCAGCCATCCCCTCAGCCCACCTGCTTAGTTGCCCACCCCAGCAGATGCCTGGGAGTGAGGGACTCAGAGCTGCTGATGGGCAGTCAGCCTCACTAACCTGCTATGAGACCTCCCAAGTCCTGCTGAACCTATCCTGCTGCCCAAGTCTTAATGAGAAAAGACTTCCTGGATGGGGCAGAAGGAAAGCTGAACCATGGATAAGGCATGAGAGCACAAAAGGTGTGACTTCCAACATCCTAAATGCTCCTTATGAGGCACAGGGTGCCCTTTTTGAGCTGCCCTCTATGGAATGCTGAATGTGTTCAGTAACTTTTTGGGTCAGAGATATACTGCAGCTAAAACTTCTGAGTTTGTTAGGATAACTCATTTAACAGAACTAGAATCCCAAGTGATTAGTTTTCTGTGGAAAATCTTCTACTGAAATATTCTGTGTCACATTCCTCCTATCCTTTAATCTATAGGCAGTGCCTTGAAAACTTATTTGGAGGTAATTTGAATTTAAAAGAGGAAATAAATCCACCCAAATCATCCCAACAGCAGCTGACTTCACTAATCAAGAAAGATTTTTACATAGCCAGGGATCTGTCATCAAAGACATGAGGAAACCTTCAGTGGAGTCACTCAGGACTTGGCAGGATATTATAAAGCATCTTTCATTCAAGCCCTGTCTAAAAGTCATTATTAAGCTAAGACTGTCAGAAAATGAGGATGACATTGGACAAGATTTGTGTGAACATATGAGGCTGTGGTCTTTCACAGAGCCTCAAACAATCCCAGCACTCGTACTCTGGGTCTCATATGGAGTATGAGATATCCCCTGTGGGCAACCCTAGAGGATGGGGCCTACTGCCCTCAGCTGTGCTAAGTCGTGCTTACTTTTTTATGGCACAAACTCTGTGTGCTGTGAGGTGGCAATGTGTCCTCTCACCCCTAATTTTCATACTCATCATACTGAGTTAATGAAATAAAGAGTTGCCTTAGTTGATGTTTTCTGTTTGCTTTTGATTGTGGACATTTTCTCTGTGGCAGACAGAACTGCCTTGGTTTCTAGAGTAAAATTTCAGAAATATCTCACTGAGTGGGATGATTTTAGCTTGATCTCCCACTGAAATGAAGCTTGTTTCATCACTCATTCCGCACATGTATGTACAAGCGGATTTCTAATCCATTGCTGAATTTCAATCAGATTTGACAAAGATTCTCTGAGTTTGGTGAAAACAAAGTGAGAAGATAAAGGGCTGTTAGTTCCCACTGCAAAAGAAGACAAATAAAATGACAATCTTATTTTTCTTGGGTAATCAGAGACTCAAAGAGCTAAGAGTGAAAGAGTGGAAGAAAGATATGTTGAAATCCAGGCTTTTTGTTTCCTCTGCCCAAGGAACAGCTTGTTCCTTTGTTAACTTCTATTCCTGAAGGCAGGAGCTCCATCATTCCTGCCACAGCAACTATTACAATTCCAAGGTTTATAGGGAACACTGTACTTCCTGGTTTCCAAAAATTTCTTCTTATTTATTTTTATTTATTTTTAAATTTTTTTATGTGTAGTTGGAGAAATTATCTGTGGAGGATTCAAGAGCTGAAAGAAAGAGAATCTGTTAGTGCTTATGAACTGAAATGATGGGACTTGCTGAAGTTTTCCTGCCAACACCTTATATATCAGCAGTCACTGAGTGTGAATTATTGACAGTTTCTGCTCTACACTATGTTGTTCCCATCCATTGGCTCTGTAAATAGTGTGGCAGGTGACAAACTGCATGGTTCAATGCTCAGCTCTTACTGACCAAAGGGCTTCCAGGAAACACCAAGTTGCCCTGAGACCTTGCTGTGAGGCAAGTATGAATCATATTTGACAAAAAACCCTACCCAAACCTTGATTAATAGAACAAATGTGATTTTTTTTTTTTCTGCTTATCGTTCAGGGTAAGCCTTTGTGTCCTTGAATTAGGAAGGCCAATGTCATGCCAGCTGTATTGGCATGCTTTAAAATTCAGCCTTTAGCAGAGAATAATGATGAAACTTGGCTTTGTAGGAGAAAATCTGATTGAATTCCAAAGATGAAAATATACCCCCCCAAAATAGAAATAATGTTAGTAATTAGCTAAAAAAAATGAGATTCAATGACTTAATAGTACCATTCACAGTTTTAAGCTCTTTATAATTAAGAAAAAGTTTAGAAGAACAGATTATGAACTCTCCTGTTATGAATGGAGGTAGTTTGCTAGGGGTGTTCTGGCAGCAGAGTAATTCCCAAAATAGAGCACTGGATTCACTGCCAGCTAAAAGGAGCAAAACTTGCAGATGTTGCTAATGCAGACAAAAACCAGAACATATACATGTGACCAGATGCTGCAATTCTAAGAATTGCATCTGGCACAGAACATGTGGCTGTTTTAGCATGGCACCAAGAAGTGTTAATCAGTCTTTATGTACTATATCTTTCAGAAGGCAAGCATTTTAAATACATGTTTAAATTAAATATATAAGTAGTCCCAGTGGAATTATTCAGATGCACAGGGACATGTTTGAGCAACCTTCTGAATCAAAATCCTCAACAACCTGGTCTGAGTCAACTGACAAACAATAATCACTGCTTTTTTCTGGAGACAAAAGCTCTTTTATTTTTTCTTTTTATTTGCCTCACTCTATTTCCTTCAGATTTATTTCTTCTCTTGGGTTTTGGATTTCCTGCTTCCTATTGTTATTCTTCATCAAATATTTCATGTACAAGTGCTTTCCAAAACAGGGCAATCAATCCAGAGCAACATATTTCCAGTAATATATAATTAACTGAGTACTTTTGCTGTCATGCAATTGCTTTAGGATTTACAAAATTATTTTCTGCATGCATTTATGCTGATAAGCTAGAAAAGTAAATAAAATTTCATGCAAAAGCCTAAAGAGAGCAATAGATAGCTATGTGGCCTCACATTATGCATAACCACACTTTGGATTTTCAATTATATCCACAACATGATGAGGAGCTGTTGGGAAATTATCCACTTCACTACTTTCTTTTTCAGCTTCTTTCTTCAGCTCTGGATTTTCCCATCTGTCTTGCATTCATGAATTTTCTGTCTCAGGACTACCAGAGTTGGTGCAATGCAAAGCCTTGAGGGCATTGACTGGTCATGGAAAATAGCAGATGACAAAGATTCCTCAAATAAATGAGAAAGTACAATACACAGTTTCCTGCTTCTAGCAAAGGAGGTAAGAGATCTGTTGGTAAAATATTATAAAAAATTTTCTTTTATATATTCTTACTATATTTCCCTATTTATCCATCATTCCTTTCAACACTAAGACCGCTCACCCCTATCAGTGCAAAGGAAGCAACTGAAAAGTGTCATTTTTTCCCCATCACCATAAAGAACTGACTGGGAGACACGTTCAGAAGAGGCACTGTCTTCTTGTCCACTATTGGCCCTGCTTTCCTTACTCCCTGGCCTCTCTCCTGACTGCCCAGATCAACCATTCCCCCTTGTGCCAGCTCTGGCACTCTTCGCTCTTTTCCATGAGTCACTTTAACCTGCTCACGCAGCACTCAGCCAGCCAGAGTTGCTCTCTGGTTTTGCTTTCTGCTCCCAGGCAGGTCCATGGCAGCTCACAGACAGGCCTGGCAATCACCAGAGCCAGCCCAAAAGGAGAGGTGGGAATGTGTGGCCATGAGCAGGGTGGTTTCTGGGAGTGGGAAGTCATTCACTGAACATCATGCAATTCATTAACTTATCCACCAAGCTGTACGCTTAAGATGATGCAGTTTTACCAAAGAACTTTAACAAGAACCACTAGCAGTATCCATTTCTGATGTATGAAATTTCTGTATGTGGTCAAGGGATCATAGAGTGCCACATGTCCTAAGGAAGAGCACAAGAAATCCCACTTCCACATGTCATGGAAACAGTGCAGTGGAGAGATGGGGACTGGAAGGAAAAAAGCAAACATCGAAATGACTTGGAAATAGTTTACAGGCAAAATGGGGTCTAATTTTTTAAACTGTTGGTAGTGAGTTTTTTACCTAGCTCTAATGCTTTACCTCCAAGAACATTTTGAGGAATAGCTTTTATGTGTGAGGTGTTTTATGGATGAAAGTGCTAAATGTCCAGAAGGGAGGCCACTCTCACCAGTTGTTTTCTGGCATTCTGCAGTGTATATGCAAGGGAAAGCAATTACTTTAAACAGATATTATAGAAGTAATTTGATTGGAAAAAGAAAACACTCCTGAAAATGCTCAAAGACAAAGCTTCTTGTACAAAGGAAAAAAAAAGACAGTTCATTTAATCTCTCTGGTGCAGAGGGACACAGCAGCCCTTGTCATCTAAATAATATGCTTAAAATCTTCTAGGGGTGTGAGAGAACTCACCAGACACAGCAATGCAGTGAAATCCTTCTTCTGAGAACTAAAAAGCAGCAGATATGAGTTAGGGATTTCCTGATGCCTCTTGGAAGACAGCCCTTTCAAAGCTGAGCAGAGGGGTCATTAGGCTGCTTGCCCTGGGAGCAGGTCACCTAATTAAGCTCTATTGAGGAGAACAGAGTAATTGGCCTCTGAAGTAAAAGGTGCTTTTTCAGATAAAATCTAGCTGTTGAAAACTTTGAGATTTACCTCTTTGTAGTCATTAACCTTCATCAGACCTAATTAAGGCCTGTGGGTAAAGCACAAGCAGTGAGAGATTTTATACCCATGTCATATTTTCTCAAGGGAGTCTAAGCACAATGTCCTCCACTCCTTTATTTTTGTGAAGTGGAAATTCTTTCATCCATTGGGTTTCTGCAAATAGTGGATAACATCAGAGAATACTCTCTCTGGAGTAACCTACATTTCTGCAGTTCACATGGAACATTAAGTACCAACACTTACTTTGGGAACCCTGATTATTGCTGCCATATAAGTCTGTTTACTGTGAGTGTTCTGTGTAAATCCTCCATCTGCGCTAAATATAGGAGCAAGTGTGAGAAGCTCCCTGCTTTAGAGACAGGAGGCACAGGCTCAAATACTTTGTTCAGCGTCTCAGCAAGCAGAGCACATCTCTATATCAATTTATTTGGATAACCATTGTCAATTCACCAATGGGTACTGAACTACTGACATGGTAGAGCCATGCATGACCTAAACATCAATTTTGCAGCAGTTTTCATACGCTTCCATTGTTTGATTGGGAAGGTGTTTAAAAAGAGACTTGATCCTTTAAGATTCACAACTGAGTCAAACATAGCTGAGGTGAAGCTAATGTGAGAGATTCATTGGGGAGCTCTGTTACAAGAAAAACCTGTGAGAGCTGTGACTGGTCTGTCTTTACAAAAATAGGGAAACATTTTTAAAGAATTATGCCATGTCACAAAAACTGTACAGACTGAAAAATGACACAGTATGGGATTTTTTTTTTTTTTTATTCCTGCAGTTCCTGTGTAGATTTCTCCAGTCCCTGGAGGTTTTACCATGTTCCAGTGATTCACTTAGAAATCCCTTGTTTGCAAGTGGCATGAGTTCAGTATCAAAACCTACGATGGTGATTTTCAAACTGTAGTATTTTTTGTCTGTAGGGAGACAATCAGATCCATGATATTGCTGGCAAGAATGCCTGGAAGCACAGAACTGGAACTGCTGCTGCTGGGACTGCTGCATTAGAGAGCCATCCTCTAGAGAGCCCAGCAGGCAGAAGCATCACCAGAAATTCAAGACAGGAGGACAGGAACAACTGCTGCTGTAGAAAAAGCCACTGCACAGGAGTTGCTATGCTCACCACCAGGAGCATAAATTAGTACAAACAGCAGCAGTTCCTTCAGCAGTAGCTCTAACTTCTCATTGAACAAGTGAGAGTCATTCTGTCACTTAAGGCCAGAAAGCAGAGTTGCTTTGAAACCCCTCTGAAATGGCAAGAAAAGCTCACATCTTTGCTGAAGATGTCAGTCTTTCAGAGCCTTCTTCCCCTGAGGTTCAGTGTAACCTCACTCAGTGCTTGCCAAACAAAACAGGGAGCTTTGTTCACTGAGTGGGAAGTTAGAAATTTTTCCAGGAGCACTGTCATCACTATCATCTTCACCTACAGGTTCAGAGATGACTCAGTGTGTCTGAGGATGCCACTTTAGGAAACCAAGCTGAGTGTGCTGCTTGTGCCAGAGCCAAGGCTGATGTCAGGCTTACTAAACAGGCGTAGCATTAGCCTTAGCAGCCATACATTAGTTTTAGGTGTTGGGGTTATTTGACTTCTTTAATTGAAGGGTAAGTGGGGCTGTAAATTATAGTTCTGTGGGTAAAGTCACTAAAAATTAGCTTAACCAGATCTGGTTGTGAATCAGTAATCACAAATTATGTAAGTATTTAAGTCAAATTATGTGAATGCATTATGGGAAAGTATTTGAATGATCATGCACTTTATTTTCAAAGACTGGTATGTAAAATCTCTGTAGTATCTTCAGGCTTCAGTGAGGGACATAAAAAAGCTACAGGTTTTCTTTGAATGCAATACTGTTTCCATTGATAACATGATACTATCTCAAACAGAGGAAAATTGGTTTCATTTCAGCTTAATTGACCTTATTTCTTTCATATATGTCTTCATCTTCATAAATATACCTGCTATTTCTAATAATCATTCATGATCATGTTAAAAAAAAATTTAGAAACCAAGCACATTTTAAAATAAAACCTCCTTTTTCCTGATTGAATCTCAAATGCTATTGCTGACCTACAGACAGGCAAAATCAGCATGAACTGCTCCACTGGGGCAGCAGAAGAAATCTCCTGGGCAAGATTTGCTAATACCAGATTGGGTGGCATGGTACATTCCAAGTGTTTAAAAATAACAGTATGACATTACTGTATCAATGGTGGAAAATCAAAGGACCGCTGTCCTGGTTTGTAGGTCAGAAGTCTGGCATTCACTGCTATTTTAAGTGATAGTAAATTCTGCATGGTGACAGTATAATCAGGAAAAAGTTTCTAAAGAATGTTGGTCTATTGCACCAGTGACTGAAGAAGAATTTCAACTCCAGGGCTGCGTGTTCATTGCAGGGTGAATCTGTCCTACTTGCTATGTATTTATTCTGGCAAAAGAAAAAAATGCCCATGTAAATGTTCACAAGCAAGGTGGACATGACAAGAGGTGCGCAGCAAGTGACTTGAGGAAAATCCAGTGAGTTGGAGCAAGATAGCACTACTTGTATCTAGTAACTATCACTTGACTCTGGGACCAAAGTGAGATGATCATGGAATTGGCTGCCAGAGTAATTATTCAATATTTATTACTGAATTTTAATACAAGTAAAATTAAAAAGCTTATAAAAGTAGGGGCCTGCTTTGTCAAGCATATCTGAATGAGCAGTTCATGCAGGTTTATGTTTTGTTGTCCTACATACATATCAAATCCCTTGGAATTTTCAAAGGTAGGGAAATCCATCACCCATCTTCAAAGATCTTAACCTAAACTTTAGAAGTCTTCTTTCCTTGTTGCCAGTATGGACAAATTTCTCTCATCAAGAGAGATTTCATGACCAGAATTTTGTGAACAAAATTAATTTCCTGTCAAAGTTTTGCTGTTAGTTAAATATAGAAATGGCAAACTAACTCTCTGAGTGGATCATTTTAAGTCTTCTAAGAGGATTAAAATATCTGATTCAGAGACACAGCCATTAGAGGGATGACTTTTCAGAATGAAGCAAAGCTCATCCCTGCTCTGATGCTTATCCTGAAACTTCTACACATATTAGAGTTTACTTTGAAGGTATGTTACCAGTGTGTTGGATCTGTATTTCACTAATACTGAGTGTGATTGCTTATACTTAAAGTGATTTTTACTTTATACATTAGGCATAAGAAGCTATAAATATATAAATAAGGAATGAGATTTTTTTTTGCTATGCTCGCTATTGGCTTAAGTTTACTGGGACTTTGGAAAGTCTTGCTTGATGCTCTGCTTTAGGATCAGACCTGGAAAATAACTGGACTTTTTCACATTCTAGATCTGAAGTTATAATGCCAAAAGGAAGTGTATTACTGCTGCTGTTCATACTGCATTGCTGTGTGGAGCTCAGAGCTGCCCCTCATGCCCAGCACAGTGCAAAACCTCAGCATGGAACGTCGCTCATCTAACAGTTCATCTTGTCCAGGTAAAAGATTATGTATCTAAGTAACATCTGTCATTTATGTGTTTTTTCCAGTAGGGATGGCCATCATTTTGCCCAAACACCTTGTTGATGCTACGTCAATTGCTAAAAAATGGGGTCAAGAACTTTATATTACTCCTAACTAGTAGCAAGCTAAATTAGCTGTTGAACTTCCAGTGTTATTTCAACTTCAGCAATGAACTGCAGCACATTGTCCTCCTGAACTGTGTGCTATGTCCTTCTGCAGAAAGATAGATAGTCAGAAAAATAGCTTATGTCCTTCTGCAGAAAGATAGATAGTCAGAAAAATAGCTTCATGTGGTTAAAAGCATCATTCCAGATTTTGTGAGACACAACCCAAGTACACCAGCATACCTGGGCTGTCTGTCTGCTACTTTTTCAATTTTTGCAAAAATTAAAGCAAGTGGGTAAAATCTAAATATGCAAGACAGAATTGGACACCCTTAGTCAACTGGGACTCAGTAACAAATTAGACTCTGATCCAAAACCAAGCACTGCTCCAGCAGTCTTAAAAAGCTCTTTGCTAAACTCCTATCAAACTAAGATAGAACTTTGTAAGCTCTGGCCTGGAGCACAACTTAAATTAAAATTGTGGCAGAATTTATGATTAAAAAATAAATGAGCGGTCACCTCTTTTGAATTATTTGGGAATGAATCATTACCTTCTTGGAAGTGACAGCTGGAAGAGTCTTCAGACTCTGCTCAGACCATGACACGCTCCTTATGGCTTTCCACAGAGATGTGACATTACAGTTTATCAGAGAATGAGTTGAATGTGGCAACTGTACTGCATGAACACAGGACACTGCTATTTTGTGTGGACAGCTGAAACGGGGAAATAATTCATGGTGCTGCAACTACACTGGGAGTATCTGACTCGCTTGGGATCAGTATTTCTTTTTCCTTATAGAAAATTATTTTCTTTCTCCTTTTACCTTAGAGAACCATGGTCTTGCCAAGGTGCAGGGTTCTTCAGCTGAAGATAATTAATCCAAGACTGGCTTGTCATGTGGTTTTCTCAAAAGCATTTAGCCTAACAAAAATAGACTTTAAGTGTTGAGGTGAATTTACCAAGCTACACCACTGCTTTTATATGCATTCATTCATAAATTCATTAAATCAGCTCTTTAAGTTACTAAGTTGCTTGCATGAACCTCAGTAATTTAGTTTATAAACACAGCATCCAACAAAGTTTAACAGCTACACTGAAAAAAAGGTGCAATCTTGTAGGGAGCCTCATGTTTTAAAATATCTGCTCTCTGTTTTGTGGACTGTTTTAGGATTGAAAAGCTGTTTTCAAGTCTGAAACAGCAGAAATTAATTTTGTGAATTTGTTTCTTAGAGGGCATAGATGGAAAGGAGATTAAGTTTTTTTCTCAAGTATGTCTTTTAGCCAGCCAAGGGTCAAGCTAAATGCTGTTAAGGCTTTCAAATTCTGAGGCATGTCTTGAGGCAGATGCTTAGGCTTCAGCCCTTGCAGATGAAGTTGGATTCTATAAAATGTGTGTCTGTGAGCATGCCTGTCACTCCTTGCTCTGCTTCTGTTCAGGACTTTTCAAGAGGAGATTCTCTAAATACTGAAGGAGGATGGAGAGAGTCCTTCCATCTCTGTCACTAACTTCCTGAATTACTGCTGCTTCCTCCAGTCAGACCCGGCCATGTGTGCTGGATGAACAGTGAAACAGATCCCTGACTGCTAAAAAAACAGCCCCTGATGGCATTTTACTGATGGCCATACTGAGAGTCTGTCCTACTCCAGTGGGTGTCTGGCGAGGTGTATTGCAGAATGAATGCATGTGAATCTGCAATTTATATATAAAACATTTTGTTAACGCTTACTTTCCTAAGGTATATTAATCTTACTGTCTCCAGGTTTTTATGGTTCATGGCATGCACTAAAGAGTTTGCTCATATGAATAAGAAGCATTGAAAGCAGCTGAGTTATTGAAGGTTTTTCTCTTTTTACAACATCACTGTGCTAAACGGCCAGATGCATGTGATGCTCTGTTTATTTAACACACCCCTGTTTATTCCAGAAAAAAGCCAAGTCATCTCTTCTAAATTTGTAGTCTGATCTCCAACGTAATACAGGCCCCAACGTTTCTAAAGTTATTAGAGTTAAAATTTTAAACTCCTATAATATTAGGAAATTAGGTTCAGGCTAAATAACATAAAAATGTAGATCAATATTAAAAGCAAGAAAATGAGACTATTAAAAAGAAGTGGAAGTAAAAATACTCATTCAATACCACTATCCTCAAAGGTCCTCCACTGCACTGAAATTTATATTTTGAATCTAAGAATAGGGTTCATGTGTACTATTTTCTTGGAAAACAAGAATAATTTTGACCAAAAAAACCCCAGAACTTCACAATGGCTAATTGCATTTCCATACCACATGTGATTACAAAGAGAGTAGTAGTGATAAGGGTATTCCTTTGACATGACTACCTCTTCCATCCCATTCCTTTCATTAATACTTCTTTAAACAGTTGGACACTCACAGGGTTTAATTTTACCAAACTCATTCTATCTATGTGCAGAATAGAAGTAGTGATTAATTTTTTGAAAGGCTTTGTTAAAGCTTTCACTGTTGAAAAATTAGGCAACAGGAATGATAACACAAAACAGATTGTTGCTGTTGTCTCTATAATGCTTTCTTTTTTACTGGATTTCATCAACTGATGAGTCTAAATACTACATAGATATTGGCACCTGTTGAGCTGAACATCAAATTTTTTTAAACTGAAGAATAAATATTGCTAGAATTGTTTTTGCCAATAATTACCTTGTTAAGATATATATTTTTCTTCTGATCAGTCATCAGATACACAGAAATTTTTATATGCTTTTTCTGTTATTGTTTTTTTAACATTGCATTAGTAGAATTTTTGCAGCAAGCAATGGAAGGCACCAGGGAAGAGGGCTCACCACCCCTTTCAGAGGTGATCAGTTCTCCCAGGCCTTCCTTGGGAACAGTACTGGCATGGTGGTTTTTCACCCCAAATTACCATGCACAACTAGAAATGGGAAAAATAGGAATCATGGCTGTAGCAAATCACTAAGCACCAGAGCCACAGACACAGTGAGTAGAAGACAATTCCCCAGATGCCCTTCCCATCCAATTTTCTGTGCCTTTGGCACTATCTGTAAATACTTATGCTGAATCTCATGACCTAAATACAGAAGGGGTATCTTTACTTTTTAATCACCTCACTGTAGAAGGAAGACGTGTTTGAAAGCAGCACAATCTAGTGCCAGGAATAAGAAATTTTAGGAACCGATCTTGCTTCTTGGAGTCAATGACACAATTAATGTCCTGCTCTTAAACCACTGAATATTGTAGCCATAAGGAAACAAAGAGAGAGAGGAACCAGAGCAACTCTGTATTAGACAGTGTTTCCAAGCTATATGGATTTAGTACACAGGCATAAATACTCAGAGCAAGACAGGGCAGAGCAGGGAAAGTTACTTCAAAAAAAGCTTCTTCAATTTCTCATTCAGTTTTCAGGCCGAAGGCAACTAAACAGACCCTATCTGTTTGGCACAGGCCACACTAAAGAAGATACAGGCTAGCAAGCAAAGTGCAAGTCTAAGTTTTGTGAGAGGTTTATATTCAGTTTGCCAAGCCACAGAGCAACCCCTTACAGTACATTGTTACTATTACATCCCATGAACCAGAGCTCACACGGGCACGTCTACTTGCTCTACTTGCTATGCCATTACACCTCTATTTCCTACACTTATTTTCAACATGAAGCATGAAAATATAATTCCAAAAGAAAAGCAGAATAGATGCCTATTTGGTTTCCTAACCCTGTCTCTTCCCTCCTCTCTATATTTAAGACCTTATGTAATAAATTCATTGACATATCTGCAGGATTTTGCCTCTAGTTATGTTTGTGCCACTCACAGGATATCACAGGTATCCCACCTTTGGTAACAATCTTCAGGAATAACACTACCCTGGGCCCCCTATGGCATTCTGTGACCCTTTAGTACCACACTTGCAAGCACACTTTATTCCTTTCTGTGCTAACCCCGATGTCAGGTGTCTGCTGTCTCTCCGTTTAGCGTGCATAAAAGCAGCAATGGTTTTGATCCACCCTTTGATCCTTTGAGTTTTACTTTGCTTTAATCAAAGGCTGAAAAGCCATTCTAGCAAGACTGCATGAGAGCAGGTGTCCAGGAGAAATACAAGTGTACCGTGTGGTCTCTGTGTTCAGCAGTATCAAAATAGCGTCTCTCTCCATAAAGATAAGTTTGAAGAAAAAAAGGATAACAGATAGGCCCTTTTTATGTAAAACAGGGACACCCATAATGTTTCTCTAATCACAGAAAGGTAATGTGGATACCTATGGCATAGATATTCTCATTCTGCTCCAGGTAATCATTTAGAAAAATTAAAACCATCTCACATAAGTATGTGAAGATTACTAAAATGGAAGGCAACAGTGCAAAGATAGAAATAGAAGTAAAATAAAATTATTTTTAAATACACCCTCTATGCAAGATGTCAAGTCCTAGTCAGATTATAAAGGGGATTAAGTAACTTCAAAGGAAAATTAATACATAAAGTTGATTCTTAATATCAGAACCTGGTCTGCCTGAGCACAAATGCTAGAATTCCTTTAGATCTCAAAAATGGTAATTTCTTTCTGCCCTCTAACAGAAAATTGCCTTGCTGGGTGAAGTGCCCATGGACAAAGGGCCATCTCATCAGTTTTACCTGGCTAAAGCTTCTGTGTTTCTTTACAGGACAGAAAATAAAAGGAAGGTAGATGATGGCATATGATAAACTGTCATCATTTTGCTGGAGATATTCAGTAATTCTCCTGTGGCTATTTCTAGTCATGCTGAAATTTAGAAAGATTTACCAACCTTCTGATATTGCCTTCCCTGTGGCGACAAAACCCAACTTCCTTACACATCTCAAAATTTTTCTAAAGCAGTGAATAAAAATGCAATAAAAACTGAATGTTCAGAATTTTTACAGCATATTTTTGTCTCTCCAATTATCTCATTTTTATACTGAATCTTGGGCATTTTGTGTTGCAGCAGGTTTGTGCACAATCCTGAACTAAGTTGCAGGTGACCTTATTCTTTGCCAGAATTCAGACTTTTGGGTCACCTATAGAACTTAACTGCCCCATGAAAATTGTGCAGGTTTTAATTGAAATTGGTTTTGGAGCCCCAGACTAAGGACATAATGTAGGGCTCAAGAAATCTAAATATTAAATAGTGCAAATAAAACCTAGATAATTTTAGTGGAGTTTTTTTCTTCGAAAACAAAATAGTAACAAAAATGTCAAGCCCTCTTAGTCTTGTAGAAAATATCCTTAACTAACATAATCACAATTAAGAATAAAGTGATATTTTCCACAGTTCATTATTTAAACCAAAATTAACTGAGAGTTGTTTTTCTTATATCTGATTTTCCCCAGCCTCCAGGATTTTTTCAGAGGTTCCTGAATTTAGAGCAACTGAAATAACTATTCACTGGGTCACTACAGGTTTTCTAGTGTCAATTTCTAATGTGAGTCTCCTATTAGCTTTTGTTGGGATTTTGTATCAGCCAGATAAATATTTTTAAACATAAGCATTGTGGTAACAGCTGTGGGCACCACTTGGGAGAGGATAATGAGGGCTGCTGCCCAGATCTCTGGGTTTAAGGGAGTATTAGATACAGACCTGCGTGTCCAGCATAAAGCAACACGAGGTTTCATGGATATTTTGCATCAACAGAAGAATGGCACGATTCAGGAATCACTGGTTCTTTTCTGGGCTCTGAGGAGAGCTGATCTACACTGGCCATAGTTTATTCTCTCTTGGTCCCTGTTTCCTTCCCCTGTCTTGTTCTTTATTTTCTTTCTTCATGTTGCTCATTGACATCCTCATTCCACACAACCAGTGTTGTCATCTCAATTTTTCTCCATACCTCCAGGATCCGACCTTCCATGTGTTGTTACATCTATACAGGTGCTGTATTTCCCTATTTAACTTTGCCAGCACCTCACAAAAATATCCCTCCTAAAGCCTTGTGAGAAGTCCTTGCCTTCCCAGACTAAATCTTGATGTTCTGCAATTCCAAACTAGGCATCCTACAGGATTTTATATCTAGTGTTCTTCCCACAGGAACAAAAGAAAGGAATCTTTCAGCCCAGATGACATTCTTTTTTTTAGTGTAGGAAACTGCTTCCGAAACCAGAAGAAACTTCAGACAAAAAAAAAAAAATCAAATATTGTCTTCTCTAGATGTCCTTTAACTTCCAGACCAAATTTAAGCAGATACAATTTATAAGTTTATGCCCCTTTCCTTTGTGCCAGTATTCCACAGCCCATGTTAGCTGATTTACCTACAAATTTCAAGAATGTCCTCTTTTTTATTTTTACTAAACTAAATCATATATGCTCTAAACTAAATAAATTCTGCTCTTCTAATCCCCTTCCTCCAGCTAAAGTTTTCCATTACCCACTGATTTTAATTCTCCTGTTCTCCACCTGTTTGTGTCTGGATTCATCTCAATTAAACAGAATCACCCAGAATAGAACAAAATATTGCAGACATGGCCTTAGACATTAGCACTAATACTTTCTTTTCTGTACTAGAGATGCTACATCTTAAGTTTTCACATACATTTTTAAGGCTGTGCCTGTCAGACTGATGTCTCATATATTCCAGTAATAGATTTAGAATTCCTGTTGCTTTAGCCTCATCAATTTTTAAGAGTTGACAGGTTCCAAATTCATCAATGAAATTTGTGTTATTCATTGCTAAACCCACTTCCAGCCACAGTACTGAACTCTACTTTTGCCACTCCAGTTGTCAGCGATACTCTGAAGTGTACCCTGAATTATATTGTAACTCGTCTTGAATACTGTCAATGCCTCACAACTGCTTGTTATCACATTTAGCACAGTGCCACTTTTGGTGTCAAGGTCATTAATAAAAATATTTAATGAGTTCTGTCTCAAGGCTGATCTTTGAGGAGTTATCACTCTATAGCCAGATAAATGCTTTTTCAGCATATCCTAGAGCTCTTTCTCTGTTTTTTTCCTTACTAATCTTATCATTCTTCTATAAAAATTGCATCTTCTACAGTTAAACTAAAGCTGCCTACATGACACTAGAGTGAAGAAAAGACAAAGAATATGCAGTATCTCTTGTCTGTAAAATAAATTCCCTAACAAAGAAGGGTCTGAAGCCAGTATGGTGTGAGACATTTTCAGCAGAATCAAGTAATATTTTATCACATTTTTACTTACTTTATGCTTCTAGCTATTTTCCCCACAAACATTTCTGCAAAGTCATACCATGCCTAGGAGGCCAAACACATGGACTCTGTTATAATGCCCATCCTCCCCAAGACCTCTCAAATATTTTTATTGTGCTTGTTGCCATTTTGTCGGATGGTCCAAACCCACAATAATTCTGTTCAAACCCCTTGCTATGAACCTTTCAAACACATGTGTCAGGCCATTCTGTATTCTGCAACCCATGGTGTATCCAACCACTGTGGCTCATGCACCCTGTGCTCTTTGCAAACTGTTTCCAGGTGAGATGAACTTATCTGAAGTTCTAAACTATCACCTCTTTTGCACTTCCTGACTTCATCCCTGTACTAAACACCCTATCCTTCTTACAGAGGCTTATATCTATTAGCTAGCTCTGCTGACGTTCAAAATCAACAGCCACTAATTCACCTGCTGCACCAAATATTCAGCACATCTGCAAAAAAGGATACAATAAGATCTGAAGAAGGGAATAACCCCAGCTGGCAATCATTTCCACACAGAAGGAGAGAGAATCCCACTCCCAAGGGCAGATATATTAATTATTTAACTTCTCCTCAACCCAAGATTCTCAGTCCAAGGTTCTGTGTGCCCCCACATGGCCCAGCTCTCCTGCTAGTCTTGCCTGTTGTTGTTCTCTCATGCACACTGGCTCCAGGGCTCCAAACAAGTTAGGTACACCCAGTCCACCACTAATTTGCTGTGCATAGGAATGGCTTGCGAGGATGTTTCAATGCAAGTGGCAGACAGGCTAGCAGCACTGCAGCTGGGAAGGATGTGGGTTTCAGCTCTGGCCCTCTAGGGTGGCTTCTCCATCTGGCACTTAAGAGAAACCAGATGAAACTGAGGACAAGAAGATGCTTTGAAAAGTAAGTTCAAGGCAGCAGGATGCGTCTTCCATGTGTGATTTAAGGAGACACCAATGCTATCATGTTAATTTGGGGCCAGGACACACACCAGAGCCACAACCTGCTGAGCACCCATGCCAACTGATTTGTAATCCAGCCCATGCCAGCTGGCTCTCCAAGAAGGGAGCAGGGCTGGGATGTGCTGCAAGTCTGACAGCTGAACTGGCAAGCAGTTGGCACTGGCCATGCTCAAAAGGAGATTTCCTCTGAGAGAAGCTCAAGCCTACCTCCCTGCACAGCCAACAGAGGAACATCTCACACCTCTGGCCTCCTTTAAAACCACAAATTGAGTCAAAATACTGCTGATGTCTTGGTCATTGTGAAGCAGTACAGCAGGCTCTGACTACAGATGATTTGTTCAAAGTCAAGTAGGAAACCTGTTGGCACAAAAAAGGAAAAAAAGCTCAGTTTTTCCAAATTTCAGAGATAATTTCAGCCATATTTTTTCACGCTTTAAAAGAAAAATTAAAGCTTTACAGTTCAAAATGGATGAACTATTCATAGCAAATAATGTAGCCATCAAACAGAGACTTTTAGTCACTTGATGTATTATCGATGAATAGACTGATTTTTATGAATATGCTCATTAGCTGTAATTGTTTAACAAATGATTTATCTGAAAAAGTTTCATCCCCTGAGTTGTCTTTGATCTACTTGCTTTTTGATTATTCAGTAGATGTGGTACATTATTACTTTGCTCCCTCATAGAATAAGTGAAATATTAACAGTATCTGTGAACACTTGCAGCATGAATATTCATTTGTGAATGCACATGTTATATGACTTGTCATTAAAGGCATCCATTATCGCCCTATGAAGAGTACTTTGACTCTTTTAAAAAATAAATGTAATTTATTGTGGCATCTATTAATTATCAAGGTTACTCTAAAATACAACTAAGTAATTACCTTTAAATGTTAATTCATCCCTTGCTGCAAATATTTTTTCTTTTACATACAACTTTTAAATGCTGCTGTAAACAGAGAAATGGACTTAACTCTTGCACTACCAAGCATGGGTTATTTTCAGAGAATGAGCATGTCTACACCGGTACCCATCATACTATAACAATTTGCATTCACACATACACTATGTGTCGCTGAAATAATTTACACTGTAAGAGGCTGAGAAAAGTTAAGGCATCCAAAAGCTAAAGACAAAAAAAAAAAGGAGAGAAGGGAAGAAATATAAGACATTCACAAGAAAAACTAAATTCCTCAAAAAACAACAAAAATGCCGTAAAGTATACAAATTGAAGCGCTGTGGTACAGTTAAAAACTTGACAGAATGTAACGATAAATGACTCAAGAGAGGAGGACATTGAAGATGGAAATTCTGCTTGCAATTTGAACATATTAAAGGAAACCTGATTTGTGTAAAGGGCTGGCAATAATTTATTTGCTTACACTGGAAAATTTTATACATTGTTTTGAAATTAATTCTCTTTATCCAGAAATAGCACTCTGAGTGCTACTGCTGTGCTGTTGCACTAGCTTCTCACATGTAAAATCAATATCTGCTAAATATGGCATACCAAGTGAGGTAGTGACAAATAATGGACCACAATATGATTTGTTAGGACTTCTTCTGATGTTCTGCTAAAGAATAAGGTTTTAAACACTCCAGTGTCTGGTGTACCCACAGTGAATTGCCCTTATAAAAGCTCTGCTGAATATTTTTAAAAACACAACTTCAAAAGCCTTAGAAAGAAATTCACATCCCTGCCTGATGACACAGAGTTTCAGGGAATGGTTGCAATAATTGCATAGAAATGTTTTCATACAGTTCAGTAGGAAGTTGACAATCTCTTAGGTTGTCACCACTGCTAATGAGAATACAGATATTTCTTATTAGCTGTGAGAAAATGAAGAACATTATGTTATGGAAGGTAAAGGAAGTTAAAGCTCTTTCATCCATAAAACACTAAATATAAAAAGATCAGCAAAACATGGGCGCAGAAGGCAATTGTCTCTCTAGAAGGTGTTACCTGTTTACTGCAGGAACTGAAAGTGTTCAGAATCTACCACTGGAGAACTACTCTTGGTACCTGGAAACAGAAAAACAAAAGCAAAGACAGTAAAACAGTGCATCAACTAAGGAATACAATGTGTTTAGAGCACTTAAAACTGCAGAAGTAAAAAGGGAAAGGTCCAAACAAGAATCTGGGATCTTTGTGGTGGTGGGTAGAGACGCAGCAATGAATGATAATTTGTTTTAACATGCAAAATGAAAACAGAGCAGACCCAGAGTGTGGAAGAAAATACAGACCAAAACAGAAATTTGTTTTTGAACAGCATTGCTATATTAGTGAGAAACAAAATAATTTTCCAAAAGGGACTAAACAAGAAAAAAATGAACGGATAAGAACAGCTGTGTATGTACTTTCAAGAAAGAAAAGTATTCAGGAACAATCAAGATCATTATAGTAGCATCACTAAGGATTTCTAGTGGAAGAATTAGGTCCAATAACTTGACTAGTACCTCGAATATAAATAGAGCATGTGTTAATTTCAAATTGGATGGCAGACACTAAGTCCAGTTACACATCAAAATTACTATTAAATACTGAAAAGAAAACAAAGTCATGTGGAACACAGGTGGTAAATCCAACATTTTACATTGAAAAGCCTACTTCTAGTGGGAACACCTGAGATCTGGTAATTAAGTGAAATGAAATTCTGTCAGGTTATATAAATTGGCTCTGGTCTTCCTTTCCATGCCCCAACCTATGTAACTAAATTTGGTTTTAGTACTAATATCTTCAAAATTGTGCTGCTTATGATGGTTAGCATACCAAAGGTAAGGCAAGCTATTCAAATGCTTCACAGCAAATTATTCTTTTCTTGTTCTTCTGTCCTAATATAGATGTTACAAATTTCTAAAATATAGCTAAAGCTATGCTGGCTATGCTTATCTTTTTATGGATATATTATTCATACAACACAGATTGAAGACAAATTGCCTCAATAAATTGTGTTATTTGATGCAACCACGGTAATAATGTTCTTCTTGTTGTGTTGGCATCATTGGAAAGATATTTCATTGTTGTAACGCCATAGAGATTTTTATTTTTCATTCAGTTTAGCACCATGCAGTTTATTGCTTTTAGCTGATCTTTTGATTTTTATTCTCATACCACCAGATATTCCATTTAAAAATCATAATCATATTACTTCCTTTATGTTGAATGAATTCTACCTTGTAAAAATCCCTAGTAGAATTTAATTGAATTCATTGTTTTCAGCAATTCATTCCACCCTGAATAAGAACAGACACGAATTTCTCCCTCTCTAAACAAGTGGTGAAAACACTCTATTCCTAAGTCTCACGTTATAAAAGAACTTTCTTAGATTCCCACTTGAAATACTGTACCACTGGTTCCCAGAATCTTCCTGGTATAAAAATTTTTAAGGCCTCTCAGGTTTAAGAAAAATTTCATCTGAAATCTGCCTGCTTTGTTAATTGATTAATTTTGTCCAAAATGGTGATGCAGTAGAAGAACTAAATGAGTAAAATTGGGAATTCCCTATATTTTGGCTAAATATCTTCAAAAATATTTATCTGTAGCCAGTGTGTTGAGTGTCTTCACTGATACTGTGTTTCTGTGTGGATAGAGTTCAATGAACAGGATTCAAAAATGAAAAATATTTCAAGATTTGAAAGCACTTGTGCAACTTTCTCCTAGCGTCAGCATACAACCCAAAATGCATGGTGACACCCTCTCTAAAATAATTTCTTGCCTTTCTTGTGAGTTTCCAAATATACGACAAAAGAGAGCGAGAAAAAAAGAGACAAATATAGATGCTGATAATTATAGGAAAAGCCTTCTGGCACGTCCAGAAATAGAAAGAAAACTTCTGACTCATAGGTCTGCATCCTGCCCACTGCACCACACTGCTTTACCTAGAGACTTATTTTTATGGAGTAAATGCATATTTCATAAATACTAAGATTGATATATATTGTAAAATTGTCACGAAACTCTCATTTTGAGTAATGTTAAGAATTTACTGTGCTTATACACATTTTAAAATAATGCCCCACAAGAAGGCCCCCAGACTGCAAGATGTTACATAATTTCACCAGAAATGCTTAATATTTTCTAAATCAACAATGTTAATCTATCTGAGCTGAGCTATGAAAATCTTTCAAGCGTAAATAATTGGAATTTTGCAAGGATCTTTATTGTATGAAGAAATACAAAAATGCCAAATGATTAAGGTGTTTTCATGAACAGAGACAGTATGCTATTGTGAATTAAATTAGTTTTAGCTTAACATTTTTTCAACATAGAGGAACACTGTGTGTGTCTCTGATCTTCATTATCCATTCTCACTGAGTTCATTGCTTTTAGGAAGACATCTTGTATACCATTTGAAGGATATTTTAATTAAAAAATCTCAAGTATAAAACATTCTGGTTTCTAAGAAATATATGAGCTTAGTATCTTAAATTTGCTCTCCATCTAGTGTACTGTCTTAAATGTGTGCCCCTTTTGTGTGGTATTTTCTGAGACCCCCACTAAAGGAAGGAAATGAAGAATCTGACTCCATGTCCTTAGGAGGCTAATTTATTATGATCTATATTATATTAAAGAATGCTATACCAAAACTATACTACAGAATAGAGAAAGGATACAGAGAGAAGGCTAAAAGATACTAAAGAAAACATGTGACTCCTTCCAGTAAACAATCTCCAACCACATTCCAAAGCAGCAAAACACAGGAGAAGCAAATGACATAATATTGTTTTCCTTTTTCTCTGAGGTTTCTCAGCTTCCCAGGAGAAAATCCTGGGCAAACAGATTTTTCAGAAAATATGACAGTGACAGCTTTTGCTCAGTTCACTGAATTCCAGAAGCTCAGTTTGCACTTTTTGCATAGAACTATGCCCCTGTTTCTTGGATACATAAATTATAAGGAGAGAGTCCACTACCTGAAGGGAGCCTACAAGGAAGATAGAGAGGGACTTTTTACAAGGGCATGTAGCAACAGGACATGGGGGAATGGCTTCAAACTGAGAGAGAGTAGTTTGAGATTAATTATTATGAAAAAATGCTTTACTGTGAAAGTGCTGAGGCATTGGAATAAGGTGCCCAGAGAAGCTGTGGATGCCTCATCCCTGGAGGTGTTCAAGGCCAGGATGGATGGGGCTCAGAGCAATCTGGTCTAGGGAAAAGTGTCCCTGGCCATGGCAGGGGGTTGGAACTGGATGACCTTTAAGGTTCTTTCAAACCCAGGCCGTTCTATAACTCTATGATTCTACAATACATATTTGGGAAGCACAGTAAGTACAGATCTAAAGTCACACATTTATGCAGATGAGTAAAAATAGTATACATATATACCAGCATACTTTATATTTATGACTTTTGGGCAAACCAGCACTAATTACTTTAACATATTTTAATACATGGGAAAGGAGAAGGTTTGGGGTTTATGAAGCACGGTTTTCCCTTTTATATGCACAGGCAACCAAGCAGTCAGGATGGTCTACTTGGCACAGGAAACTATCTTCAAGAGAATAGTCTAGCTACAGCCACTGGTGGTACATGGGCAGCAAAAGAAGACAGAAATTAAATCAGCTCCTATTTTGTTCAAAATCTAAATGCTGAGGAAAGAATAAATCAAAAGACCAGAAGACATGAAGACTCTTTATATGCTGATGTATGGGCAACAGGTGAGAGATATTCAGACTGCTTCCTTCCATATTTAATTTATTTACTGAAGCAGGAAGGGGGCATATTAATAATTTTTTTTAAAACTTGATATGTTCTAATATATTTCTACTAAGGAATGCAACAAAAGCCAGAGAGGAAGGATGATCTTGCTCATCCAGCACTCCCAAGTCATTGAATGCCTGAAACCAAAAGGTTTTCACTCATTGTGTACCACTATTCCAACAGAAAAATCACAATATGGATAGAGTGCTTATGTTTCCTTCCATCAAATCTGAGTGCAGAGTAAGCTCCAAAAGTATTATTTAATAACATGCAGGGAGGAAAGTTAATTACCATGGGTTCTTTCTCTCCATCTGACAGATGTTTCAGCAAAAACTACACTTCTGCCCCTGGAACCTGTGAAACTATAGGTGAATATTCCCTGACCTGTAACAGTGTTTGACCCTGAGGACATGGTACACTACAGAAATTCCTTGATTATCAGGCTAGTGTTGCCTAATTCAGTGGGAGTGATGAAGTCTGATTTGAATTTCTTATGTGGAAACAGAATATATAACTGTGTAACCAGCGTGCTCTAGACTTGGTGCTTTAATAGGGCCAACTTAGAAATGCTGAAAATAACTATTGGTCAAATCAACCGGAAAAAAAAATATAAACAGAAGCATCTGAGAAATGACTGGAATTATTTCACATTATATTCAAAATCTAAAGTCTAAAAAAGTGGAAAAATATCCACACCACTTAAAAAGCAACTTAATAAGGGAAAAAAGCAGGAGCAAAATGATATTTATCTATGTATGTATATATATTTTTAAAATGAAATGAGGAGTTTATCCATAAATGTTCAAAGTGTTCTGACTGTGGTTCATTATTTTAAAATGTGTATAAACATGGGGTAAACTCTCAACATAGTGCTCATAATAAGCTTTTGATGAGAATACTCTTCATTCCTTGTTTAATATTTATGAAATAAGCATTTACTTAGTGAAAGTAAGCCTTTAAGTGAGGCACATTTCTCTGTGACCAGAATGAAATGAATATAAATAAGTTAGAAAGTAAGAGTTACAGGAAATATATAGAAGGAAGAAACAGAAACATGATGAAAAACCTCTAGTCAGCAGAGTTAAAAACAATGCAAATCAGACTTTAAAGTAAACTAGGAACAAAAGAAACCCTGAAAACAGTGCCACTCCATTGTTTATAGATAGAAGTTCCAGTCTCTGTCTTGGCTCAACTCAAAACTCCACTGCAACAGTCTCCATGCAGGAGGAGGTGGTAGACTTATTCCACTTAATTGAGGAAAGAAAGGCAAAGTGGTCTGTCAGAAATGTTCTCTTCCAGCTGTGGGGTGATGCAGCTAAGCCCAGTGGTGATGAGGGCACTGGGATAGTTCCCATGTCACACTCTGGTCACTTCTACTTCACTGCTTTAAAGGAGCACATCCATATAAACTGTATATTTTAGACAGCAGCTGATTTTTGTTGTTCCATTGGGTTTGCACAGCCAAGCTTTCGTTGGCTATGTGGGCTATGCCCACCAAGGTGGGGCACTTACAGGAGTGGCTTCTGTGAGAAGCTGCCAGAAGCTTTCTCCATGTCCAGCAGAGCCAATCCCTGGCAGTCCCAAAACTGGACATGCAGCTGTCAAGGTTGGGTCAATCAGAGCTGGCGGCAACTACTCTATGATAACATATTTAAGAAGAAGGAAAAACAGATATTGCACAATTGTAATTTTGGCAAGAGAACAGTGGGGTGAGAACATGTGAGAAAAACCCTGCAGACACCAAGGTCAGTGGAGAAGGAGGTGCTGGGATTCCTCTGCAGCCCCTGGTGATCCACAGGTGTGCAGAGAACCACCCACAGTCCATGAAAGAGCAATCCAGGTTGCAGCAGTTTGTAGAGAGCTGTTGCCTGTAGGATGGACTTATGATGCAGAAGTTCATGGTGAACTGTCTCCCGCGGGAGGAACCCCATGTTGGAGCAGGAGAAGGACTCCTCTCCCCGAGCAGAAGGAAAAATAATGTGCAATGAGCTGACCATGATCCCAACTCCCTGCTCCCCCGCATCCCTGGGGGAGGAGGCATAGCTGGGAAAAAGGGGGAGTGAGGTGGGGAGAAGGCGTTTTTAAGGTTTTATTTTACTTCTCATTATCCTGCTCTGATTTTGTTAGTAATAAATTCAATTAATATCTAATTTGAGCCTGTTTTGCCTGTGATGACAGTATTTGGTGAGTGCTTTCTTAGACTCCTTATCTCAACTCATTAAACATTTCTTATATTTTCTCCCCTATGTTCAGCTGTAGTGGGGAGTGAGAGAGAGGCTTTGGTGCCTGGAATCCAGCCAGGGTCAACCATGTACAATTGTCTTGATCTTCCTACTGGGAGCTAAGTATTAACCTTTTGTTAGTTTGTTAGCTCTGAAGACTCCCTGGAAGTCTGTGTGAAGAGGACCTCACCTCACCTATGGCATGCTGATCAGGCAGCTGTCAAAGAACCTTCATCACCTGCCAACAAAATGATGGAGGGGCAGAATCTCAGAAGCTCAAAGATAACTGGCCTGCAAACTCCTCAGCACCTTGCTCTTTAGCATTACAAACTCTCTTGGGAATCGAAGTCTGCTAATGAGCTAAGAGAAGCAAGGGCCACAGGGTCTTCAGTTAAGGGTCAGTGAGTTACATGAACTGCTCCAGAGCCATGATTCTTGGCCTTTCCTTTTCCAAAAGGACTTCTTCATCTGTCAGGGCTTTGACTGCTTACTCTGAAAGTGAATATATTGCGAATCATCTACACAGGTCCTGATATCAGCTACAGGAAGAGGAAGCCTTGGACACCTTATATTAATGGAGATGACTTAAGCTCTAGCTTCTCTGTTGGGGAAGAGGAAGGGAAAAAACATCCTAGCACAGGACAAAAAGGAGTTTTAGGGAGTGTGAGGTGGAAGAAAACAGCATATCAAAAGTATGCTATTGAAGATGGGAAAATACAGTGGGAGTGGTATTCCTAGTCCCACAGACAGGAGCATCTATGGATGTTAATGCACTCATCCAGGTCACTATGCCCCAGACAATTTTTCAGTCAGGCTGGAGCTCTGGGGTCACCCATTGGATCATCAATCGGTATGGCAGCATCATTTGTGTAGAAATGGCAAGGTGCTTACAGAATAACGGGAGAAACAGGAGGTCAGAAGGCTTTCTGCAGGATCTGTAGCCAGAGGAAGGCACTGCCTGGAAATTCTGGACAGGGACTTGGGAGCAGGTCTCCAAAGTCATCACAGTTATCACACTGTACCTACCAACATACTCTTCAGACATACCCTATATCCCACAATAATAAGGTCTCGAGACCTTTCCCTTTTGATAGATGCTACACATAAATAAATGGTAGAAGGATTTCTCTATCCAAAGCAGTTTGGTAGACACAAAAAAAAAGAAAAATCACCAAATAGAAGCCAGCTATTTTTTATGTTCTTTCTGGTCCACAGCTTTTTGAAATGACTTTTATGGAAACTGTCTGTTCCTTCTCCTGAATGATATTGCTCCTATGATTTTGCTTAGTCCCATATCTGTTTTGCGGAGAAAAGAAGAAACCTCACAACTTCATAAAAGTTGTAAAGCCCGGTATGTTTATTTTCGGCGCCGGACGTATACGGAGAAAATTCTCCTCAAAAGGCATGCGTGTCCCTGAAGATCTCAGGTCTCCTTTTATCCCCCCTTCCAAATGCATATGCATAAAGTTTCACAATAGGTTCATACATATTCATTCTGTGTGACATCAAAGGAATTCTTAGGTCGGGGGCAAATGACCTTGTGGTCATTTCTGTTTTTCTTTCTCTGTCATCTTGCTGTCTCTGGCATCTGACTTTTCCTTCAGCTTTGGCCTCACAGACTTTTCACCTCTCTTAGACACTTCACCTAATACAGAATGGATCTCTACTCTGTCTCATATCAAAGTTTCAGTCCCTCAGTCAGTGCAGCTATACCCACCTGTAGGCAATGCTTCTTGTGATTTGGGAATGATCAGCACCTTTTCAAGCCATTCCTTTTCTCAGGACTTCTTCCAACCACACAAAGTCAATTGTCACACCACTGTGAGCCCCATGCCAGAGGTAAGTTTTCAGCACAGTTCCTCATAATCTGCCTGACTAAAACTCACAGTACAGTCTTCCAAAAAAACACACCATCCCAGCTTTGCTGTAGCATTCTTAATTCTCTTAAAGCCCAGGGCATTTCAGCAATGCTGGATTGGAAAATCAGTGCAGTTCTACATTGCATTGAAGGTCACATCTGAAGATTTTTATGTTAAGCAATCATAGACCTGTGCTTCCAAAAGCAATGTTATTTTGGAAATTTCAGTTTTACAGGTGCTTAATCAAAAAGGCCATAAAGAATTCTTTTTCTCTGAAACTCCTGAGGATTTGCCTAAAAAATCAACTCTTACAAAAAGAAGAAACTATTAAAAAAAAGAAAAAATTAAGAGCCAATATCAGATTGTTTTCCCTACAGTAACACTTTCTCCCATTTTAAAAACAAATTGATTTTTAGAGAATGCATCAAATCTCCCTTTCCTATCTCTCTCTTGAAATATGGTTTCAACCAATCCTTCAGACACATGTATTTCAACTATTTACTTTAAATTGTGATTTGAATACTGCCAAGTATTTAAATGTAGCTGTAGTTACAATGGTTGGGAGTGACAAACACCAGGAGATCATCTATCAAGCTAATTTATCTCCCTATCTGTATCAGTATCAATCTACTCACTGTTCTTCCTTTACAGTATCTGAGATAATATGGTATTTACAATGTTATGTGCTTGCTAGATGCATGTTAATTAAGCAAGAGGAGATTTAAATATGTCTTGGGCTGGTTTCTTCATTCAACTGTCTTGAGAAATACTCAAAAGTAATTTCCATTAACTGCTGTGCTATTTACTGGTGAGGAGAAATGGTCATTAGTGACTCCCTGCTGCTGAGTGCAGTCCTTCACTTCATCACAATTCTTGGGGAAGGTTTGCTTCAACACTAAAAGAAACTCAGTGTATCATTGTTCCAAAACCACTGCCTTGTTGCAAGTGCCAGCATAGACTGATATTTAAACATTAGAATGTGAGTTTTCACAGCTGAAACAAAATCTATGCATCAGCACAGGGAACACATTTTTAAACAAACTTCAGGAAAAGATCAGTTCTGAGTCCAATTAATCTGGTATTCTCATAAAAACCTAGGCCTGGGCCTTCAACATCTCAGACCAGGAAAGGTTTTTGGAAGATTTCTTTTACACCTTTTCTGTTTCCTTCTTTGTGCCAATACAATGTACAAAACTTTCTGGAATAAAATGGGGTGGTGTCACTGCCAGTTAAAGACAAAGAAATGACTTGCTGCTTACTCATGCCCTGTGCCATTCGGTGCTCTACCCTCCCTAGGGCTCATTTGTTTTTAACAAATTATTTTAGCATGCACAGACCTTGCTTTTTAGGCCTTCCTGTGTCATATTTTCACATAGATGAACTATTCTTGAAGAGTTTCTCCATTCTATAGGGCAAAAAATAGACTTTTCTTTAATAGCAGACAACTACTGTACATATCCTTGTCCTACCCAGCTATTCAACAACAGGTGTATTTACTGCACAATCATTCCACGTTTATTGTGGAATTTGGGAGAAAATGTCACTTGGGATTATTTTTATAATTCTCATATTTTTCTCTCACTATCTTGTGGTTCAGCAGAATAGAATCTCATTCCTCACCAACACTGTGACACAAAAAAAGTAATAAGTGGCCGTTGGTTTGGTTTTGCTGGTTTGGTTCTTTTAGTTTTGGTTTTTTTTTTTTTGGTTTTTTTTGGTTGGTTAGATTTCTGTAGAGTTTTTTTTTTCCCTATAGTATTTTTTACTTTCCCCACAGCATTTTGACTGTTTAAGAATGTGATAAATCTTGCTGGGAACTAGAGGATGATTTTTTGGTGGAGTTTAGTCCTACTTGAGACATACTATGTGAATACACAGAAGGCATTAATTTTCAAACATCTTAATTAACAGGCTTAAAACCATCAGTAAATCAATCCATGGAAATTCATGGTAGGGTAAAAAAGTAATACAAGCTATTTCCATGAATCACTGCACTTTTGGCAATTTCATGTGCTTAATCATTATGGAGAGCTGTCTCTTTTAGGTACACTGTCCTGCAAAGGTACCAAATGATCTTTCACTCCATTCAAAATTCCCTTTTAGTCTTTTAAACAGGCTCTCCCCCCACCAAAAGAGCAAATGAAATATCCCTTTAATTAAACAGGCACCTAAACCTACGCATAAATTGATGCTAATATGCATATCAAAGATTTTCTGCAGAGCCATACAATGCCAGAAGCACTTTTCTGTTTCATAAAAATCTTAATGAAGCTTAAAACAGCAACTTCTAACATCTTTACTTAGAGATATAGAACCTTGTAGGTTTTTTTAATAAATACACTCACTGATTTCTTTAATTACATGCAATAAAGTATGCAGGTTTATATACACATCAAATGAATAAAATGTTATCTAGACAAATTATATTCTCATGCACAGAGAATACCTACTAAAATGAGAATGAGGACCCATGCTGAGTGCATGAACTCTGACTGCTTTGAGAAGAACACTATGATTTATGACTTACTAGGGAGCTGTCCTCTCCACCAAGAAACTGCTTCTATTCCCTTCCAATTTGGGTAAATTTTCACCATTTTTCAGCACTTAAGGTTAGGGAGTACTGGCCAGGTATGGGTTACAGACAACTGAAAAATAGAGGAAAATTCCATTTCACACCCACACAATTGTGACCAGTGGGGAGGTTTGTGGTTTGCAATTATTAAAGGAAATGCATGGTCTTTGCAAGTATAGGGTCTTACTTATTTCCTTTCTTTGAGGAATGATAATGCAGTAAATCATACCTATGAAGTTTTATTAAATATTTATCATAAAGATTTTCCAGCCTTATTAGTTTCACCTCTGCCAGCAGAAGAGCTTTCACAAAATGGAATGGGATTTCTATTATCCACTTCTCAGCCTTTGACTACAATGCATTAAGAAAAATACAGTGACTTATTTTTCCAGATTTGTTTTTCTTTCTTTGAGCATAATTTTCTCACTGCTTTTGTTTAATTTTACACTTGACTGAGGTTTATAAACTGAGGGAGCTGAGGTAACTTCTGGAAAATATATATGTGGATTAAAAATAAAGCTCAAATCATCATTTTGACAAAAAAAAAAACCCTCCAAAATGAATTGCAGCAATAACATAGTTATCTGGAGCTTGAATGGAATTTGCTTAAGAAAACCCATGATCCATAACAGTGGCACTGCAGTGATGTAAGAAATACTACTCCCAGCTTAGATCAAGGGATGGACTGAAGATAGCTTGAGGTGAAGTTAGAAATGAAGCACCTTTCTGATCCATGTCACAGCTCAAGCAAGGCCATCTAGAGCTGGGTATCCAGGACTGTGTCCCGATGGCTTTGCAACATCTCAAAGGATGGAGACTCCACAGCCTCTCTGTTGAATACCATTCCAGTGTACAATCACCTTTACCAAAATAAAAGTATTTTCTGATGTCCAGGAGGATTTTCATATGTTTCAGTTTGTGCCCCTTGCCTCACATCCTCAAGACAAGGGGATCATGAGGATAGAGGGACCTCACCTTCCATTAGAAAGTGAAAAACCAGATGAGAAAAAAAAGACCTTGAAAATGCCTCACATTATGCATATTTAGCAATTATGCTAAGTATGAAGTAACATCAATGAGTCAGAATGGGAGTTTGGATTGCTTTTATGATGCAGGTAGTCAGTTTGCTATTTTAGGTCAAAATCATCGTTATGTACTTCCCTGTGCAATGGGAGACCTGCTTCCTGCCTGGATCTGTCCATCCTCCTCCAGCAACCTAACAAGATTTCAGGGTTTTTTTCAGATTTGATGGGCACTTCTGGCATTTTCTAAATTAAATCAGCGCTGAATTATTAACTAAAGCCATTCTTGATGTTAATAACCTGATATGTGGCCCTAGCCTTGCAAGCTGTGCTCCCCGCAACATTGTGTCTGAGCCCTTCTGTTTGCTGCCAATAACTGCTCCAAAGTGATCTGTCCCAGATGTGCCACCTCTGGGCTCCTCCTCAGCTCCATGACTGTGTCCTCCACTGACTTGCCAAAAGATTGACCACAGGACTGGCTCACATCTGAGCACAGACAGATGCAGTAGAAGCCTGCTGAGTTTCCACCAGCCCATTTGTAACTGGAAGCCATGTGGTCTGCATCCCTCCTATGTACAGGCCACATGCACCTTCACTCACATCTTGGGATTGTTCTGGCATTGACTCCTTCTGTGGTGGCCATAGGTTTGAGGCTTGATTTCAGCTTACATGAAGGAATATTTGGTCCTGTTTTGAATTTATTCATAGATTTTGCTGTCAGACTATAAAGGGTTTATAAAACCCTATTCGTGATTAAAACATTTGTTTACAAAACACCTGGAAAGCAGCATTAAAACACCTGGAAAGCAGCATTAAAGGCATATACCACTAATTTTGCAAAAGAAAATGATGCTGACTAAAAAAATGTTTGTCTTGACAAAGACCTTATGCCATTTTCTACACACTGAAGTAGCTGTAAATACTCCCTTTTTCTAGATCCCCCCATCCTTAGAAAGAAATATGGCATGATGTGCAGAAGGGGAGAAGCAGTCCTGGTTGTGTCCATGGACCCAAGAAAGGCATCCAGGTAAAGCCACTGATCTAAAGGTGATAGAAGCTGTGAGAGTTTCCCTTGCAATGACCCTGCTTATCTACTGGCCTTGATTTTTATTTCCTACTGCCCAGCCCCATGCCACCTCCTTGGGCTTTGCACTTACCAGAGCAGGAACACAACTATCCCAACTTTAGCAATTACCCAGTAGCTCCCAAGGCTGTGGCAAACACCAGTCTGTATCAAACCAACTTAAGGTCAAAGGTCTTGAGATGCTTTATTGCCAAAAAAGCCCCAAACAAAACAGACCAAAACCAACACAAATCAAAAACAAAGCGAAAAGACCACAAAAAACCCCAACCAAACAAACAAAAGAAGAAAAAATCCTGCTGTACAAAAACATTAGAGTTCTTGTGCGATACCTTGCTCATAACAAATTCAGGCATAAGCTAAGGGATCATGTCTTTTTTATTAGAGAAGGCATATTAAGTTTTCCTTGTAATATTAAAATCTGTATCTTTGAGAATTCTTTACCCATACATCCAGGAAAAAAAAAATCACTTAGCGACATAATCCTCCTTCCTAAATCTTTAATTTCACTTCCTTACCTTCTGCTACCTATGGCTTTTCCTCCAGTTGGGAAGTAACTGTTTCTGACAGCTCATTAATTGGTCTCCTGTATTGCAGTTAGGAATAAGAAATGTCCCATTTGCTTTCAGCTCGTGCTGCTCTTGTGGTATTTATTTGTGAAGTCTCTCTTTGAGGTTTTCATGCCTTTCTAGCTGAACCCTCCATTCCTTTAATGTTTTGAATTTTATGTCATGTCCAGATTGCAAACCATCCACAAATTAAAGGCTTGTATTACATTGCTTGTTTTGATTGGTGAATTCTATTTGCTTTAATCATAGCTTAATTCTGTGTCTCCTCTTTTCAAGATCTGTTCTCTTATTCAAGATACAGGTACTGAAAATTGCAAGCCTAGCTCTACAGTCTTATATCAGTCAGAAGCTCCTCTATGTTTTTCTCCCATTCACACAATCTCTGCCAAAATCCATCTTTTTCTGTATATATTCATATGTTTTCAGGTGGGACAAAATACTCCTCAGATTTCTGTAATATAGTTTCATAGTCAGCTTCCTCTTTCTGGGATACCTAAAAACTGAAAAAAATTTGCTGCTTCAGAATCTGCTATTACAAGAAACAGAGTACCTCCACCTGTCTACCTGCCTTCTACTGCTGGTGGGCACTTTTTAAATCCCTCTAATCTCTGACACCACGTGCAGTCCATCATGAGCCAAGGATTTTAACAAAGAAGTTTTTCATACCACATCCAAATTCTAACAGGTCAGCACTTAATATTATGGACTTTGATATAAAACAACAGCACTCTGACCAATTAACACCAGAAACTTCCAAGGGTCCCTACAAGCTCTGTAGTAGAGGAGCTCCTGCATTTTTACTCCCTTTTTTCCCCCCCCCACCCAAAACTATTCTGAATTGATCTCTATGCTGTTTGGAGGTGCTTTTTAAAGCAGTAAAACAGCTTCACCTCAAATACTACTCTCTCAATTGATACCACTAACATATTTCCTATAGGAAAGGCATGGAAACTTCACAGAAAAATGTGTCTTAAGAAAACTTCCAAATCAGTTTGTCCTATTGCTTCCTCGTGGCTTCCCTCTCCCCACTTCCTGTAATAGCTTTCATTTATATATTCAGAAAATTCAAAAACGGTTTTTCCACATAAGAAATTGTCACTGCAATTCAAGGCTGAGGTGTTGCTTGTTCTCAGAGGCTTTTGATGTTTTGCCACCCTTGATGTTCCCAAAGAAGGGAGATAGCTAACATCTCTTTTTTATTACCCCACACAGAGCAAGAGAAAAGAATACCCCCCTACTACTTGCTGAGAAAGGACTAAAGGCAAACTAGAATGGTGATTCCATTTCAAAGTTTTACCAAATTTGGTAGATTAAACGCTGATTATGGTTTATCTTTATCTGCAGTAATTTTGAGACTCTGTTGGGCTTCCTGTTCCTTATCTCTGAAACTGGATGTCAAAATCCCACAGGGCAGATTCATTAACCCTAGTACAATTTAAGGTAAGGGGAGAGGAGCCATTCCATGCTATCCAGAAGTTTGCACAACTGCACTGCACCAACCTGAATTCACTGGCTTACTACCAAACAAACTTTAGATCCCTCTTTGGCCTAAAAGGAAGGATCTGTCCCTCACTAACACTCACTGTGAGGCAATGCCTCCCTGTCAGAGGTTGCTACAACCAGTAATCTGGAGGAGGAAAAGTTCACAGGCTCTACCTCACTGAAAAGAAAATGTATTTAAACTGTGTACATTAACCCAGCTGATCTAGCCTGAAGCAAACTGGGAGAATTCACCGCTGCTGCTGGTGGCTGTGGCTCCTCACCCACCCCCTGTCACCCCAAACTGGAGATGCCCCAGGCTCAGGGCCAGGGTGAAATAATTCTGGGACAGGTTTGGAAGACTATTAGTGCAAACAAGACTCTTGAAAGCACTGCTAAATGATCCAGGACAATCCCTGTCTCAAGGGACACTGGAGTTTTGATTCATCTGCCCGAGGCATGTTTGTGCTCAGGAGCCACCAAAAAGTTGGTATTGAGTGCCAGGAAAAAACCTCCTGAAGAAGGTCAGATTGATGACTTAAGGTTCTGGTAAAATGGGGCTTGGAATGAAAAGATTCTTGAAATATTGATAGGATTTGATATGTCAAATGGGAAACAAATTATTTTCATTGTTGGTTGAAGCAAAACCACAGAAGAATCAAATTATTCACAGAAGGAGCCTGCTTCTTCCTAGTTGACATAATCAAATAATACAAATGAATACACGCACTAATTCAATTAATTTGGCAAATTCCCTGTTCAACACTCAATATTTAACAATTTCAAGTAATAAATATAATTTCCTCTTATTAAAATTAAAGTAACTTGAGTATGGGCCCCGTTTCCATACTAAAGGACTACATCTTGTCTGATCCTGTTATCACATAGCAGAAACAGTAAAACACCTTCTACGTGTCAGTTTAAAAAATAAAAAGGCATGGTTTTTTTCCTGACAACTTTTACATTAGACTTGATTTAAACTATATAGGTCAGTTCAATAAATCTGATGCTTCATGTATTATTTTCTGAAAGGAGAAATTAATTGTGGTAATTGAGATTATCAACTATGTCAGATCATGCATGAATTTAAATATAAAAGTGAGAGCAAATTGGATTACAGGCCAGATTTATAAGCATAAGGGTAAACTACACTTAATAAAGTTGAATTGACTCTGATTAATTCACACATAACTATCTCTTTCCAAATACAGTCAGAAGTTACCATCCACAATATAACTACACAACAATGGAGTAATATGTATGTTTCATTGAAATATTTCTTATTGTCTTTTGTATTTTCACTTCACTTGTCCAGGTAAGTAACATTTTCATTCATGCTGTGGTTCAGTTATTCTGAAAGCAGGATGCGAAATCCATTGCAAAAAGAATCAGAGCTACAACTGTAAAAGACTTGGCAAGTTTTCTACTTTTTTCCCCTATATTCTGGTCATTAATTGAATTAAAACCATGAAACATGAAAAAGGTAAAACTGTGAAATATTAAAGGACTGTGGAGTATTTTAACACAACAAAGTAATAGGAATTTACATTTATCTTAAAAAATACTCCCAAATGTGCAAGCATAAAATGATAATACATTTGGTTCTCATTTTGCAAAATTGTTCATCAGTCCAAGGTTGACAAGGACAATGAGAACTGTGCCCAAATCTATGATTAAGAAGCAAGAGAAAAATGACAGCAAGAAAATCTGAGTTGACAGAGAAATATCAGAAGAACTGATAATTGAAGGGCTAAAGATACATGAAATTAGAAGTAGTATCATTAAGGTGAAAGAAGCATTTTTGACATGGGTTGAAAAAATGTTAGACACAACTAATGATGATCTGATCTAAGCTCTCCTGGTGTAAATCTACACTCACATTGTTGCAAATTCAAATTCTAAATCAATGGAATGTTGTCATTTTATTGCAGGGGTTCCATACTGTTGCCTCCTCATCACTAAAGTTTCATACCTTCTTGGTGTTTCACATGGACATCTCCTCAGAGCACTAACCCTTTCTTCTTCACAAAGCAGCCAACAGACTCCAGGTTCCCCCCTCAACCCACACATTTCTAGCACTCTTCTCTTTTATAGCACTGTCTGTAATTGGTTACAGCTGTGGCCTGTTAAAGTCAGGCCGGCTCCTAATATTTGCTCATTAACCTAGCTGCAACTCATTAGGGGTAAGACTACTTTCTGCAATATCTTTATTTTCTTATATTCTATCCCCCTACAATGGAAGTAGTCCCTTCCTTATAAAGTAAACAGAGAACTAAATACATACCTAAGGAAAGAGAGCAAGACATGGTCAGCTATGGACCTGATGCTACTTAGGTGATAGGAAATTGATGGCACAGGTCAGGTTACAGACAGAAGTTGGAAAACAAAAAGTAGAAACAAAGGGAAAAAAATAGACATCTTCATAGGAAATCCTACAGACACCCATGGCAAGCAGAGATACTTTCATCAGAGCAGAATAAGATGTAAAGTAAAAATGAAGGAAACTTGAAGGAGAGAATAAAGAGATGAAATATAATGATTTTGTAAGACGTTATCTCTTTTTGGCACAGTCATAAGGGCAAAGCTCCAGCTGCCACAAAATAGATAGAATAAACACATATACTCAAGCTTTTTCCCTTACTTCCATAGAAGTGCTGTTGTTCTATAACTGCATTATGCTTATGGGAGCCACAATTTTCCTCATTACTCTTTTGTTCCATCCTTTCTTTTCTCTTTTCAGTTCTCACACAGATTGCTTTTGTTTCCTTTTTCTCTAGCTTGTAATCACCCATCCCCTCCATCCTCCTCTTTTTCTTATTTCTAAACTGGCTTATTACTACACATCTAGTTTGCATCTCCTCTCTTTTTCTGTGCCCCCTCCTGTCAGCATAAAACAGACAAAGAAGGGAGCAGAGATAATTCCCTTGTTTCTTTCACCATCACTTCACCAACATCTCTTGGCTCTGAATGCATTAATGAGCCATAGTGGCACTAACCAGCTTTATCAGGGCCTTTGACTCACACCACTGCCCATGGACACACTGGCTTGTTTAAGCTCTTAATCTCTTTCTTGGCTATGCTTTGGGAGATTTGCAGTCTGAATTTCCAGCTTAATCTCAGATCTCCTCTGTCACAATGGATGTGCCCAGAAATCACTGGAGTTGATCTTGCCCCTGACTTGTAGATTGATTTCACACAGACTTGTCTGATGATCTGGATTTTCTCTTGAACCTGACAATGAATTCCAGTCTTGCTTTGTTCATCTTACTTGGATGTTGTGAGATGAGATCCAGAGTAGGGCTATGGAAAAGATTACAGGACTGGAGAATCTGTCTGATGAGGAGGAAAGGCTGAGGAGCTGGGCCTGTTTAATCAGGAGAAGAGATGACTGAGAAGTGATCTTGTCAATACACGCAAATATCTTAAGGACAGGTGTCAAGAGGATGGGGCCAGACTTTCTTTCAGTGATGCCCCGTGACAATGGGCACATGGGGCAATGGGCACAACCTGAAATGCAGGAAGTTCCATCTGAGTATGAAGAAAAACTAACGTGATGGTGACAGAGCACTGTAACAGGCTGCCCAAAGTCTCATTTTCGGGAGATACTCAAAACCTGGATGTGATCCTGTGTAACCAGTTCTAGGTGAACCTGCAGGGGTTGGACTAGGTGATCTCCAGAGGCCTCTTTGATCACCAACCATGCTGTGATAGATTCTGTGATTCTGAGTGTTAATATGCTTGGGATGCAAAAAATTTGAGAAGCTCACTGGAATTCAAAAGAATCAGCTGATTCCTTAAGAGAATCCTGCTGACGCTTTTTTGCATGCACAATGGCAGAAGACGTCATGTCTTTCTGTCACAAGCATCAGAGACAAGAGAGACCAAGAAGACAAAGCTTGGGTAGCTGTGAGTGGAGCAGGACTCTTGTATATGTTGCTGTTCTATTTTCCTGGCTTGATCTTGCCAATGGTGTCCTGCAGCATAGCTACATGCTATGAGCTATGTACATGCACTGTAGAGTCAAGCAATCTCATTCTTACTGTTCACAATGTATTTGCTATAAGTAGTTGAGATGAGCTGTAATCTCTGACTCATTGTATATGATGGGAAAGACAGATTTGACAAATGAAGAGAAAGCTTTGACTTTTTTTCTGACAAATGAAGAACATGGACTGACAGCAAATGAGAAATCCATTCTAGTCTCCTTTTAAAATGAATGAACCTGTCAGTAATCTTCTTGGTCAGATAAGAATTACCGATAAGTCTGAACAGATAGCCTACAAAAGTTTAATAAATAAGCTAATAGCATGGGGGAAGAGCCAGTGTCATTCAGATCCATTGGAAAGAGCTTGTAGAGGTCAGCCTTGTGTGTATGGTTCCAGGTGCCGAAATAAGCAGCATGCTCTCATGCTCATGGGTAAAGAGGGTGTGGTGCATTATCCAGGGCATGGTGCAGCACTTCACGCAGGCAGGGCAAGCAGGAAAGGCACTGGGGCAATGCAGCTCAAACAGCCAGTTTAGGTGGAGGCCCTTGGCAAGAGAGCTCGGGTACGGTGTCCACTTGAAGGGGAGACAGGACATTTACACTCACCAAAAAGGACACATGTAGTGACCCAGGCACAGCTCCCAGAAAAACATGGAGCTGTTCAGGTTTCAGGCTGTGGGGAGTACCTGAGCCTTTCACTGGACTAGCTGCTGTGTCAAATGTGAGCAGGTGCATGACTTGCTCATGGTATCAGTTACAGTATGAGGTAGAAAGGTTAAGGAATATTAGAGAATCAAAAAGGGAGATAGACTGGTGTAATCAAGCTCTGGCCTCCCTGAGACAGAAGCAGACATGAGAAATAATTCAGGATCAAGGGGTCCTTTCTTCATCCCCTAGCAAGGAGAAGGTAGAAGTTGTAAAGAAAGGTGTACATGGAGGGTAGTCCATGTTCACTCGGGGTGGCAAGTGAAATCCTTTTTCACCCACTTCACTCCCCAGGTGCCTCGACACAAAATGCATGAGGCTCTGTGCATGGAAGGCCAGCCAAAGGAGGAAGAGGATGAAGGTCTAGTTACACCAGAGGGGTCACCACAATCAGAAAGGTTAACCCACCTCATTACAACCACTTCCAAGAGTAGGAAAAGGTGGGTTGAAACAGCTGTAGGCGATTCCATCCAAAGGGGCATGGAGGGAATATGCTGACCAGACCAAACCCACAGGGAGCTCTGCTGCCTCCCTAGGACTGGGGTTAAGGACATCACCAGGAAGCTTCCTAGCCCAGTGCAGCCCTCAGACTACTACCCATTACTGCTCTGCCATGTAGAGGACAATGAAGTAGCAACACATAGTCCAAGAATGATCAAGAAGGACTTCAGGGCCTTGGGACTGTTGCTAAAGGAATCTAGGACACAAGGTTTTTTTCCTCTATACTTCCAGTTGAAGGCAGAGACATTGAAAGCAATGGGTGGACCGAGCCTGTTAACACATGGCTCCACAGCTGCTGTCACCACAAAAATGTTGTGGGCTTTGACAATGGGATAGCCTACGCAGCACTGGGCATGCTGGCATCAGGTAGAACTCCCCTTCTCAGTGAGGGAGCAGAGTCTTTGCTCCACAACTAGTGGGGCTCATTGGCAGAGCTTTAAACTAGATGTGATGGGAGCGGGGAACTGCACCAGGCTTGTTCCTGGCAAGCTCTGGGATGGCATGCAAATGTTAGAAGGACAGGGTGCTAGCAAGGCCAGGCTGGATGGGGCTCTGAGCTACCTGGTCTAGTGAAAATTGTCCCCGCTCATGGCAGGAGGGTTGGAATTGGAAGACCTTTAAGGTCCCTCCCAAACCAAGCCATTCTTGATTCTATTACTCACTTTCTAAAATGCGATCGTCATTTAATAAATAATTGAAATGGAATGTAATTTTGAGAACTTGCTGATTGTTTTCTGGAAGAAGTATGTGTGGTGGTAAGAGACAAATCCCCTTGCATTGCTGCTGCTGAGTGTGTGACATACCTGCTGAAACACAAAAAGTGATTGGGAGTAGTGCAACTTTCACAAAAGTCAAATAGTCCTGGTCTGTGCGACATCCTCGCAAGGATGCAGGAAATAGACTCAATAACAAAAAGCAATTAATTGGTGGGAGTATAGGAGCTGGAAGTGCTCATCACCATCATCTGAAGACACGTATTTACTAATTTGTCCTAGAAAGGACTGATGGGATGGCAGTTTAAATGAATATTGAAAGTTTAGGTATGACAACCCTCCACAAACCCCCATACAAGCCAAAGTATCACAAGTAATCCTTAGTAGTTTAAGCAGTTTTGACAGGAAGCAGACACTCAAATACAGCTGTGACTCTGGGCTAGTGATCGCAACAGGCATTTTCTCTGATAGAGGGTAGAAGCTTTCATTTTAATAAGGAACTTAAGATAACAGCTCCTTCTCTGCTGAAGGAGAAGGGATTTCTCTCCATAACTCCATCATTTGTCTGCTTGAGTTCCAGCTCAACTGCTCTGCCTCAGTCTGGAACAAAAGATTTGCTCATAAGTGCACATTATTAGCCTGGTTTATGTTAATTCAAATTATGTAAAATCGCATCCAGATCTATCACAATGCTAATAATTTTAGAGCAAAAATATGACAGTGCATGTCATATTTCTATTAATATGTAGTTAGATATTTAAAATTGCTGTCACTTGAATCAAACTGCAATCAACTAGCAAACAACTCACTCAACACTACACAGAATTAGGAATGTTTATAATTTTAAGGACACGTAGGCTAGAATAATAGCATTTTAAAAGAAGCCTTTGATTATAATTGGCGAATGCATAAAAATTTTAACAAAACAATCAATAAGCTGTTGTAAGACTATTCAGGTTGGTGATCTAGTCCGAAGACTAGACTAGACTAGTTCCATTTCAATGTTGTTTCCTATTTTATTTTTTTTAAATTCAAGAGCCTATTTTAGCTTTTATTCCGTGGTCTCATTTTCAGAATTCTAACAGCACTTGCTTGTGAAATACCTTCTTTCATAAATGCAGTAAATCTTACTAGTAAAACCCAAGGAGCTCATGCTTCTATTGTGTTGTACAAGAGAAAGTAAAGTCACAAGGCTACACCCCTCACACAATAATAGGTAATGGGAAGGTGATTTCTTAAAGAGCATAGTCTAAAGTAATTGGTATATCTGTGATCTCTTGGGACTTCCTAATCATTTCAAGTACTACTGCTTGCACATCCACACTAAATTTGAGACTGTACATTAAATGAAGATTTTGACATGCTCTGTGAAAAGTTCGCAAGAATGTCCATAATCTGTGAAGTGGTTATCACACCTGGGCATGACTGACAGACCTTACCATACTCAGGTGAAGCAGATAAAAGCCTAGACATCAGGGACAGTCAGAGAATCCCAAACTGACTGAAACAATAAATATTTCCATTTATGTGCAATAATATTATTTTAAAAATCTACTTATTGGCCTGAAATTCCCTTTCTAACTTACACTGATAAAACAAGCATCTGCACATACCAACAACAAGGACAGAAAGACTGGCATCATGCCTCTTTCAGACATATCACTAATATGCACCATTCAATTGATCCTTGATGATTTAGAATTTTTTTATTACAAAGAGAAGAGAGGAGAGGAGAGGAGAGGAGAGGAGAGGAGAGGAGAGGAGAGGAGAGGAGAGGAGAGGAGAGGAGAGGAGAGGAGAGGAGAGGAGAGGAGAGGAGAGGAGAGGAGAGGAGAGGAGAGGAGAGGAGAGGAGAGGAGAGGAGAGGAGAGGAGAGGAGAGGAGAGGAGAGGAGAGGAGAGGAGAGGAGAGGAGAGGAGAGGAGAGGAGAGGAGAGGAGAGGAGAGGAGAGGAGAGGAGAGGAGAGGAGAGGAGAGGAGAGGAGAGGAGAAGATTTCATTTTGAATGGACTTACAATGACCATGTGGTCCAACTGCCTGACCAGTTGAGGGATGACCAAAAGTTAAAGCATGTTATTAAGGACATTGTCAAAATACCTCTTAAACACTGAGAGGCTTGGAGCATTGCCCACCCCTACTGGAAGCCTGTTCCAGTGTTTGACCATGCTCTCAGTGAAGAAATTATTCCTATTTTCCAGTCTAAACCTCCCTTGACACAGTTTTGAACCATTGCCATGTCTCCTATCACTGGGTACCCAGGAGAAGAGCTGAGCACCTCCCTCCCAAGGAAGATTCCCTCCCAAGTCCTTTCCTGAGGAAGCTGTAGAGACCAATGAGGCTTCCCCTCAGCCTTCTTTTCTCCAAACTAAACAAATCTGAAATCCTCAATTGCTCCTCACAGGACAGGTGTTCCAGCTCCTTCACCAGCTTTGTTGCCCTCCTCTGGATGCATTCCAGGACCTTTGCATCCTTCTTAAAAGCTGAAGCCGAGAATCACACGCAGTAGTCAAGGTGATGCTGCACCAAAGGTTCACCTCATGTTGTCTGCAGCATGGCTTTGAGGGAGCAGTACTGACAGCAGTGGAGATCTGCAGGCATCTACAACAGGTTCAATGGAAGCAAGGTGCTTTGTGGCTGGGTCTACCCTGCAGAAGATCAAATTTCTGCCAATGGGTACTAGAGACTCACAAGGGGTCATGGTGACCTGGTTCATACCTCTTAGCAGTACAAGGACATCAAATACAGTACCCAAACTGAAGTTTTTATCTCTCTGCTTTGCTGCTCTGTCAGCATACAAGATTTGTGTGTTTCATAATGAACAAAACAGAAAGTCTGTCTTCCTCTGGACAGCATGAATGAAAACCAGAGGAAAGCTGCCTGGCAGCAACTGTTTGCAGCAACAGTGACACCCTAAAGCAATATAGTGACCTGTGAGGAAGGATTTTGTTTGTGTCAGTTTAGATGTTCTGTCTTGTTCTCTCAATAACCTTTCTGACTACCTTTGGGTTATTTGAGCAATTTAGACAATTATCTCTAATGCAGACATATTGTCTTCTGGAAAACAAGAAATTCTACAGAAGTTCTATAGACAATAAAAAATCCCTGATTTTAACCTTTGTCATCATTTCCATCCACTTAAATGTATGTTTAAACTGTAAAACTGTTTCCCAGCATGCAAAAGGCTTGAGTGCCAAGTTATGCTTGCAAATCAGACATTAAATATGCAGATCCTGTGACATGGAAACTGAAACGTACATTTTACAAAGATATGCTGGCATTTGAACATTTTGTATTTGGGTGATCTTGAACATCACCAGTGTGTGTGCTTTTCATCATTCAACTATAAAGCCACTCATCAAAAGGGGGTTTTGGTTTTGTTAGCTTTTTGGTTTTGTTTTTAGTTGGAATAAAAAATAATAGCTCTGTGCAAATTTGGGAAAGTCAATAGGGACACAGAGTTATAATTGACAATAAGTACTACCCTGATATTGCTGGGCACAGGGCAGCTAAGGGAGTTGGTAATGGTCACAGCCTCACACTGCATGCTGAATGGACCTGTGGTTTACAGTAAACTGATGCTTTTGTAACAGTGCAAGATGATTCATAAATATTAAAAAGCTATGAGAGTTCATGTAAATACATGCTAACTGAGATGCAGTTTCTTGAAAATGAACTGAAATTAAAGAAAATATTTACTAGCAAAATGTATAAAACATTATACTTTAACGTATAAAATGTTTTCCCAACTTAGTTATTGTGGAAATCAAGACCCAAAGTATAACAAAGTTTATTTCCAATGTCTACTCCCTTTAGTGTGGCTAGGAATAATCCTGTATATATTTAGTTTTTTTAAAAAAGGGAGACATGGTCCAAAACCTGTAAACTCTTGGGTTCATCCTTTATACTCCTGAACAATTTGGTGCAAGAAGAAACCAGAGAAGAAATGGGAAGAAATTGAGCCCACAACAAGACAGAAGAGGATCTTCTTCCTCTGATTCCTCTGAGAAGCTCACTTAAGTAACTACAAGCTCTTATTTTATTTCTATTTCATATGAGAGGTTTGGAAAGTTCATTATTCTTCCAGTTCCTCCTTCCTGTAAACCCAGAGCAAGTGCCTTTAATCTGGAGGGGGAAAATAGAGTTAAAATACAGAATAATCAATTTTTTGGTTCATTCTGAGGATGTATTTTTTTATTTTATTGTGCAAGGATAATCTGGTTCTAACCAAGACTTGGGTTCAAATTGTTTTACCTCCTCCTCTATTTCAGCTGATAGTGAGTGGTAAGCCAGAGCACAGAGGTAACTACTGTATTTCTGAGAGCTCCTGTGGGAGTGCTCCAAAGGCACCTGTGAGGCCAGAGCCACGCTGAACAGCAAATAAAACTAGGCACTCCACATCCCTTGATGATGGTTTGGTTCCCCACCATTTGGCCACCATGACCTGCTCATCAAGGCTGCCTGCAGACCCCCCACTGGCAGCTGGTTCACACAGCATCCTCTCGGTGGGTACCCAGGACAGGGTTTAGGAGCAACCACTTCATACCCTGGTACCTCCACATTCTAGATACCTCTATCTACTGCCAGCTATCAACAGCCAACACTAGTGTGAGTAAGCATCGTTCTTAGCATCAGTTTACATCCTGGAACATACCCTTTTACTATTTACTACATCTATTTACTATATGCGCTTATGGAGTAAGTATGTACACTTACAGAGTTTGCATATTGGAGCATATCCTTCTACTATTTACTACATATGCTTATCTCAGTGCAGCAGTGGTGCTGAAGCACAGCTTGTAGATCAGTTGCAGGTTGTGGATCCAACAGCTTGGTCTGCATTTGCTCTCATCATTTATGGGACAATGCCAATTCAAAATCACAAGTCATAAACAGACATATTTACTTGCAGTTGCTAATAGTGCTGTAGATAGAAATAAAGTACTTTTAAAAGCTCATTCACTTATCTGCACTGAAGTTCTCTTTTTTTTTTGGTTCTTTTCTATTTCATTCAGTCTAAGGAATGAAAATGTAAAAAGGTGACCAAAGTTTTGGGGTTTTTTTAATATTTATCTGCTTAAAAACAACTTTAACAGGATTTATTTTTAGTTGCAAAGTACTCCTGAGGGCATCAAGTCCGGTAAAAATCTTCCTTCAGTGACATGTACATGTTTTCTGGATTCTGTCAGCTGTTTGAGATAAATGTGACCCGCCGATGGTCCTCATCAGCAGAATGTTGCGAGTAGCTTCCATTTGGACCAGGAAGGAAAATCATCTGCTGGCGCCGCTCTCTGTGAGCCACGCTTCCGCGTTAAAGGCACGGCTGAACGCGGTTTTACTACTTTTGATACGAATGAGCGCAATCCTCAGCTCCCGGCTCTTACAGATGCTCTCCCCAACGACACCGAGCGATCGCTGATAGATAAGCGGCGTTCAGCTGTCAAAACGCCGGCTGCCCTCCAGCATGCCCAACTTTCACTCCCCAGCCCTGAGCTCCCTTTCCCTGCCGGGCGCCGCGGGAGGGGGGCACCGCGGCCCGGAGGGCGAGCCCGGGTCCCGCACGGATCCCGCGGGCGGGCACCGCGGTTCCCCCGGCCCCGCACGGGCACTGCTCCCCTCGCAGCCGCTCGGCTCGGCTCGGCACGGCCGCGGGGAGGCACAGCCCCCGCCCCGCCGCCGTCCCGCCCGCCCGGCGCGCCCCGGCGCGGCCCTCAGCGCCCCGGCCCTCAGCGCTGGCGGCGGGGGGCGCCCGCGGGCGGCGGCGGCGGGAGCGCGGGCGCGGGGGTGGCCGAGGAGCGGCGGCGGCGGCGTGAACGCGGCTGCAGAGCCCCAGCGAGCCGCGGGAGCGCCGCGCCCGCCGCAGCCGCCGGAGCCGGGCGAGGAGCGAGCGCGGCCGCCCGGAGCCGCCCGGAGCCCCGCGGGGAGGCAGCGAGGGGCCCTCGGCGAAAGCGCGAACACAGCACCCCCCACACCCCCGCCCCGCCGCCTCCGCCCGCCCCCAGCGAAGAGAAACAAAACACAACCCCGGCACCGCCACGCTCTCCCTCCTTCTCCTCTCGGCTTTTGGTGGTTGTTTTTTGGGGTGTTTTTTAAAATTTATTTTTTTCTTTTAATTTTTTTTTTTCTTGGGGATTCTCCTCTCTCCTGCCAGACTGACTTACACGTTCTTGATAATTTCTCTTCCCCTCATTTTTTATACTCTTCTCCCTGCTTCCAAACCCTGTGTCTGTGTGTTTCAATACTATCACAACCTCTGCTAAAAATAGATCTTTTTATACCCTTCCTCCTCTCTGACCCCATCCAACACCCCTTGTTAAGGTGAGTTGTGTCTTTTCATCACTTTTTTCCTTGTGTGTTGGTTTTGTTTTTTCTTTTTAGTTTTGGTTGGTTTTTTTGGTATTTTGATTTCGTTTCTTTTTCCTTTTTTTGTTGTTTGTTTTGCTTTTTCCCCATTTAGGGCAGGTTTTAGGGAGGAGGGGATGTGGAGGAGAGAATTTCACGGGGAGTCAGGCAAAGCCTTATTTTGCCTTCTGCAGCCTCAGCATCATTCCGGACTGCTCCCTTTTATCCCAAGGATGTAGCTAGCTGATGAAAGTGGGGAACTACTCTTCCTTAGCGCTGCATGCTTGGGAGCCACAGCAACAGCAGGAAAAAAAAAAAAAAAACAAAAAACAAGCTTCTCCTTTTCCTTTCGTCCTACCCCCCACTCCCTTCCTCATTCCCTCCTCCTTGCTGTGTCGTTTATTTGTTCGGTTTTTTTTATTTTATTTTGGTGGGATGTTTGGTTGGGATTTGGTGGTGGGTGGGTTTTTTTGGGTTGTTGGGGTTTTTTTGGTTTTTTTGTTTTTTGTTTTTTGTTTTTTTTTCTTTCTGTGTGTATGCTTGGTTTCTGTTTTGAAGCAATACACAGGGGACTTGGAATGAATTGCATGTAGTGCCAAGGGAGCTCTGTGTGTGTGTGCACGTGTGTCTTGAGAGCGAGTGAGCGTGTGGGTGAGTGTGCAAAGTGCATTTGTATTTCGTGTTCCTGGGGTGATGAGTGTTAAAGCCACCAAACAGTCCCTGTACATGGAGCAAGGAGCACAGCAGGGGCTGCTGAGGGAGAAGCTGGTCAGGGATGCAGGAAAGCTACAGAGCTCTCCCCAGAGTTCAGTACCCTTGCTCCAGAACATCTTTCCATAGATCATTGCTGGCACCTTCAAGGTGATGGCTCCCATTCCTCTCCTGGCTTCTCAGTAGAGGAGGGCAGGAAAGGAAAACTTTACAGCTAATGAGGAGGGATAGCATTTCTGTTCCTCCAGCAGCCCGAGACAGTGTTATTCCAGGGATGAGTGGGGAAAATAAGAGTTGTGATCCAGAGCAAATGGATCGTTTGCTGTTACATATTAGTGTTCAGTGAGAAAAAGAGACTTGAAACATTATCAGTTTGGTCAGCTAGCAGGAGCATTGGAGTCCAGCTTACTTCCCAATTCCAAAGTTGTTTTAGACTGTTTTTCATTCTTCAGAAAACTGTGCCTATTGAGTGCAGAAATGTGCTTTTATGGTAAAACAGTCTATTATAAATTGCTGGGGAATGATTTATTATTCAGAGGCAATCAAGTAATTTATATGTTTCATGGATTTCCCCCAAGTCTTTTAGTGTGCCTTCAATTATGTATTTTACCTTTGTGTATGAAGCGGGTAATATAGATTTTAGTTGCATTTTAACAAGGTGTTAAGGCATAACTTGCAGGGTGCCATTTGCCAAGTGTCACTTAATATGAAACAAAATAACAGCCTCTAGCTCTTTTTCATGGATTTTTCACATCTCTCTTGTTTGTTTCAAAACAAGCGGCGATTTTGCTTAAGAACTTGTAAGGAAAACTGGCTTCACAATGGTACACAGTTTCAGATATTAGCTCAAAAGTATTAACACTTGTCTGGCTGTGAGACCTGAATTTAATTATAAAATACAAATACAAAGTGAAAGAGCACTTGGTATACATGGTTTTCTAACAGGTTGAATCATTTTTGTATCTAAAAGTTTACAAATGAGCTAAAATGGTTGTTGTGATCTGTGTTTGGAGGCCTTAATGGGTACAGGAACATCAATGTTTCCTGTCTAGTTGGTGCAATTCCAAAACATCCTGTCTTTCCTCGTGCTGCATAGATAGCACTCAGTAAAAATGAGCAGTCATGGAAATAGTCTTGTGCTATCAAGGGACATTTCATCATTTCTTGTTAGCCAAAATTAAAATATTTTACACAAGTTTGCCTTGGAATTTTTTTTTCTGCTGTGGCTGGCTGATTGTGAAAGTGGGAAGCCTGCTTTGAGTGAGATGTGACATTCCTGATGCTTGATAGCTGTGAGGGGAGAGACACCTGATGTGCTGTGTACATCATTCTTGAAGGGATGCAGGGTAAGAAAAAGGGATGGAAAACGAGCACAGTGCACTGGCAGTTTAGATAAATAAATATGGGGGATGCATGTTAGCTTGTCATCTGTGGTTCTGCTGAACCCTGACTGCTGGCTAAACATATTTTCTTGGTAAGCACTGCAATGTGATACAATTTTTCTGGTTTGATAGAGTTTGCTGTTAAAATCACATGTAGCACAGAACAGTTCTTGTTCTGCAGATAAAAATTGTGCCACCTCGTTTTAATCCACTGAAATATCCACTACTCCTACTGAAGTCACCAGGAGTTACCTGTGATCAGCACTCTTCATGGTTTTTTATCTCACCATATCAGGATTTAGGATATTTCCAAAGGATGCTATTGACAGCAGATCTCGTTTTGTTTAGATTTTACTTTAGGTGCATATTGTGTGTTTACAGGTAGACACTATCTTTTACCACAACAACACTAAAATATATCAGGAAATGGAAAACTCTTAACATTGTTTTTCTCAGGAGCTTTTAAAGAGAATTCTCCCAATGTCCTTTCACTGCTTCAGGAAAAGCAGTGCTCACTTCAAAATCTACACACTAGGAACCTTTAGTTGGTTGCTTAGCTGTTGGTGAAAAAAAAAAAAAAGAATGTTTGTACACAAAAAGAGCAAGTTGTGTTTGGGGTTTTTTTATGACAACTGAAAGACAGGAGTGCTTTCAGCTGGGCATGACAGTGTTGAAGTAAGGTTGATGTTGAGTTTGATCTGGGGGTTGTTCCCACTGGCATGAGTGACAACACACCAACACTTAGCTTGTTCTGTCATGTACTAACCTAGATTAAACATCTCTAACTTATATTTTGAGATTTGGATATGGCATCAAACCTTGGATTTATTCACTTCTAAAGCCTTTTTTGTTTGTTTGTTTTGTTTTTGAAACAAGTCTTTTAAAGCTGTGAACTCCTATAAACAAAATAATGGAGTGTTCATAAGTCACTCCAAGTTTGTGGACCTTATTGCTGTGAAAGTAAGGTGGGATTTCTCTCTACTGCTCACAAACTGAAATTATTTTCTTGTATTATTGCACCATGTTATTCTGCAATGTGAGTCTGAAACTCTTAGTCAAAGCAGTTTTTATTCTGTGGATGTGGTGGTTCCACAAAAGAAGAACATGTGTATTTTGTCTTGTCCTAAATTGCAACTACCCATCAGGTTCAGTGACATTTTGTTGCAGGGCAAAGTTGCTGTTTCATTTGGGTGTAGTTATCGAGGAAACCGTATTGATGACAGACTTTCTTACAGTTTTAACGAAGTAAATGAGAACTGTTACAGGGCTGCCTGGTAATTTTGGGGCTGGGGTGCAGTGGTTTTATCTGTATCCATGCAGAATGCAATTACAGTATACATTAAAAATCAGTAGCATCTGAAAATCCATTTTTCACTTTAGATACCTCTTTGTTTACTAGTTTAAAGTGGTACTATATATTTATGCATTTCCGTCTGAGTGTATATTTGTAATTTTAACGCGTTTAGATGAATGATGTTACCTTAAGCAAAGACGACTATTTATTTGCATTCTGTCTGCTGGAAATACGGTCTTTATAATAAAATAGGTATTTTTCTTCTGTTGTACTTGCTTATGCATAGAAGAAAATTAGTATTTTCCTCCTGAGAAATGTGTTACTCTGAAGAACCAGATGCTGAACAGAGCCTACTCGCAGTTCCCTTCCCATTCTTGGTGCATGTGGATGAGTGTCAGAGGTAACAAGTGCTCAGGCATGGCAGGGACAGGAGGAGGGTGTCTCTCTGCAAAGCAGGAGGTCTGATGATCTGGTGCTGCAGTGGCTGAGTTGTTCAGGGCTAAGAGAGCAAAGCGCTCCCTCACCCTTAACAGTGATATACTCCTTTGTCTTATGGCTTGCGTTCATCAGTCTACTTGGTTTACCTTTTATTAGTTAGGGAAGATTACAGTCTGGCAATGCTAACACAGCTTCCTGATGACAATGGTTTGTAGGAGATCAAGTGAAAGGTAATTCCGGAGAGGGGTCTCCAGCTACAGTGTTTCTTTGCGGTGTGTTTTTATTTACTCCAGTTTTCCCTGGATTTTCATCCAGCTATTCTGCCCTACTTGCCGGCGTAGGCTGGAGGTTGTTTTGTGTGCAGAAAGTGTTTGTAGGAATGGGGAAAGAATGTTATTGCTAACTTTAGACAGCAAAGTGTAACTGTTCCACCAATTCCAACCAAATGCAAGAAGAGCTGTGGCACTGGAGCTAAAATGCTCAGAATTTGCTTGATATAAATATGATATTTCATGTCTCATGAGGAGAGACACCTTTTAAAACATAATTCAAAGGGAATGCATTTTTCAGAATGAGTTTTACTGTAAGTCCCAGTGATCACTCATGTCCCAAAGAATCTGCTAGGAGCAGCCCAAGTGATTACAGGTTAAAGTGGGGTGAGGCAGCTCCTCCTGCTCCATCCACTTCTGCAGCTCCATGCTGGTAGATGGTGCCTGTGCCAGCACCGCCATTGTATCAGTGACAAAACTTAAATTTTGTTTATAGGGCGGTATACATAATGCACTATTGATTCCTGCTAGCCTGCAAGGCTTTTAACAGAGTATGAATCCAATAATTTTGATTATGGATCTTGCAACATCTGACTTTCTCATCTATGCATTAGATATATTTAGATGCTGTGAACACTTAATCCAAAGGAGCAAAATGCTTGTCTTCTGTAAATGACAGAAAAAATACTTTAATTAGTTCATTCATTTGGCCTTTTGAGGTGTGGATGGCTCAGGACTATACATTTCTTGATTACAATTTGGCTCTTGGTTTACTTAAAATAGTTGCAGAAGGATTTACTATTAATAATTTTTGACAAGCTCTTTTGTGTGCATTTTAAAAAGTGGTTAGTTTTATAGCAAGGTTTTAGGGCCAACCTCAAAAGTCTGATGAGAAATTAGTCCTCTTATTTATTAATAGTTAATATTAAATTTCATTAATTAAGTGACATGTTGTGGTTTAACCCCAGATGGCAACTAAGTCCCACACAGCCACTTGCTCACTGCCCCACCAGCAGGATGGGACAGAGAATCCAAAGAGTAAAAGTAAAAACTCATGGGTTGAGCCAAAGACAGTTTAACAGGTAAAGCAAAAGCCATACACACAAGAAAAACAAAATGAGGAATTCTTTCATCACTTCCTCTGATGTGGCAGGTGTTCAGTCATCCCCAGGAAAGCCTGGCTCTGTCTGCTCTAACAGTGACTTGGGAAGAGAAACATCATCATTCTGAACATCCCTCCCCCCAGCTCTATATGCTGCACATGGTGCCGTAGGCTAAGGAATATCTCTTGGATCAGTTGAGGTCAGCTCTCCCTGCTGTGTCCCCTCCCAGCTTCTTGTGAACCTCCAGCCTCCTCACTGGTGGGGTGGGGTGAGAGGCAGGAAAGGCCTCAACACTGCCAGCGCTGATCAGCAGTAATGAAAATATCCCTGCCTTATCACCACTGTTTCCAGGAAGGATCCACACCTCAGCCCCATACTGGCTCCTGTGAAGAAAATTAGTTCTATCCCAGTTAAAACCAGCACAGGTATATAGTGGCACAGTCTGTTTCAAAGATACTGGCACTTTACATACAACAGTATCTTTTATAATGAGGCATCTGCAGCTCCCATAAAGATTTTTTAATCTGCAATCAAAATTTGAAAATTTGTACAAATCAAAGTGATAGAGTTCTTTGAGCTCTAGTAGAATAAAGCACTGTGGCTGTATGATTCTCTTACCGGTCATACCATTGTCATTCTTTCACCCGGTGAATTCATAAAACATCTACAAGCCAGCCTTAGCAGTTTCAAGCACTATCTTTAGGTAATGATGGCTGCCTCAGTAACCTTGAGTACATCAGTATTCAGAGACAATGTGGTGAAAGACAGGGAACATGAGCTGGGAAGGAAATAGGATCCTGAGATGGGGTTAGAAAACCTTTCAGTACAAACAAAAAAATAAACAGAAAAGCCTGTCTTTCTGAAGGAGAAGACAAGTAAGTACCTGGCCATGATGTTCTTCCAAGCTTCTTTGGACTTCTTTGCTGGATAAAATCAGAGTGTTTATCAGCAGTGCGGAAACTTAATGAAATTTTGTAGAATCATAGAACCATAGAATGACTTGGGATTGAAAAGGATGTTAAAGATCGTCTGGTTCCAAGCCCTGTGATGGCCACCTTCCAGGCACAGCTCAGAGCAGATCAGGTTTCAAATTTGTATAACCCAGCTGAGGCTGTAACAGGAACGGAAAGGTAGAACTTAGCAAATGTAAATACTTGTATTTAAATAAGGATGTGAATGGTTCCTTCTCCTGTTGTGATATCAATGGAGAAGTGTGTTCTGTTTCATTTGTGTGCCTTTTGAAAAGGTTTATACATTTTGCCTTATAGTATCCAATGGGGAGCCACTTAGGTTGTAAAAGTATGGAAGTTCAAAGTTAAGTTTATCTTTCACTTAACCATTACAGAGGCATGGTCAGGGTCCCAGGAGTTCTCATTGCAGGTCTTAGAAACATCTCCTAAAGTGGCACTGAATGTGGGGTTTGTGTGATACTGTTCCTACCTGTAAAACAGGATAGCAGAGCTATGACTAAATTCAGCAATTCCTATTCCTGTTAATTTCTTAACTTCAGTAGATTTCTTGCCTAAGTGAGAGACTCCAAACAGGCTGGTAGAACACTGACAACGGGGAAGGTGTGAAGTATCTATTATTATTACTTCAGAGAATCTTATCTTGTATGAGATGGCTCGTGTTTCAGGCAGTCTGCATAGCTAAACCAAAATTACTTGGCACTTTCATTTGATTTCTGCAACACGACACTGCTTGATTCCATGAATAATGAAATAAATTGAGAGTTCTTTCTAAAATCTGAGGTCTAAATAAAGCACATGTTAAGTGTAGGAATCTTTTAAATATATTAATTCTGTATGATAAAAAATACAGTCTTTTAGCTTTATGTTTCTGGTTGTCCTTCTACGTGCAAAAAATTATTTTGTCTGTATTTGGATTTTCATCTAATATAAAAATATTTTCTGAATTCTAGAAGCAGGTGGATACTTCATTGGTTACTCTTTACATGTCAGAGACGAGACACTGGTAAGGCACTGGAACAGGCTATGCATAGAAGTTGTGGATGTCCCACCCTTGGAAGTGTTTGAAGCCTGGTTGGATGGGTCTTTGAGCATTCCAGCCCATGGCACAAGGATTAGAACTAGATGATCTTAAAGATCCCTTCTAACCGAAACCATTCTATGTTTCTGTGTCACAGACATCAACTGATTAGTCATCTCAGCAACCCCACCCTTGAGTTTTGTAGTGCACAGACAAAATATTAAGCAGCAATGATAGTAAAATAAAAGACCAGGAGAAGGTAATTTATTTTCCTTCTCTTTTTACGGTTAGTTTTCAGTGGTAATGTGGGGTAGAGACTAGAAAAGAATTGTAAATGTGACTGTTCCTAGCCACCAGTTTAGTTTTAAAGCTGTATTTTGAGGGGGGATAGGTGCCTGTGTTAGTATTTGGGATTGGCAGAATTCTCCTGCCTGGCAATACGGAAGAATCTGGGAAGAGGAGGATTTTGATTCTTTCGAGTCTGAAGGTGAAATCTGCAGTGCCATATGGATAATATCAGATCCTTCACTCCTGTGAGATCTTTCCAGTATGTATTGCAAAGGCAAACTCACGCTTGATCATCAAGGCTGAAATCTTAAAAGCAGGTTCTAAATTTGCACTCTCATGCAGATTTTGCTTGTGTGTGACACATACAAGTACAGTCTAGAGGTGTAAGCAATGTGAGGCAGAATGAGAGATAGTAGAATATAAGGAACCAAAGAAATTTTTAAACGAAAGGGTAACAAAGTACCTGCATAAGCAAAAATTAAAAAAAAAAAGTAAGTGTGGTGGAGTCTTTAAGAGAAGATGGAAGAGAGAAAAGCATTGCTCTGGGATGGGATTAATAAGATTTAACAGAATGTGAGATAAAAGGCACATAACAAATATCAGAGATTGGAGGCTGGATTGGAAGAAAGCACAACTAATGTTAGAGGGCGAAATTGCAGGCTGAAAGGGAGCTGTACACTGACAGTTTAAAGTATAGTTTCAAGATCAGCTTAAGTTGGTCTAAATTCCAACTGCTTCTGCACAATCCTCCTTCTTTCCTCTGAATAGTGTGCTGCAACTGGTAATATAAAAAAAAATAAAATATTTAGCCAAGTCAGGTCCTTGATCCATCTGACTAACTGCTCATATTAACACTACAGCTGCCTCAAGGCACAGTGGAGGGGAGGCGTAGGAAAAGGCAGCATAAAATTGACTTAGGCTGACGATGGATCTGTGCTCTTGGTCTGAAAGTCCTGGTGAGATTCTGACTTATAAATTATTTAGAAGAGAGTCTGGCTAGGAAGACATGGAGTGGTAGCACAATGGAAGGAAGAAGCCACCTGGGACAGTACTTAGAGTGAGCAGTTAAAATGGCTGCATGCAAAGGAAAAAAGATGTTAAAAACATCTAAGAGGCAAAATAAAGCATTTAAAAGTCACAAAAAGAGAGTATTTATGTTGTCTTTGTATTGAATTCATGGGCACACCTGCTGTGCAGTCTTTAATTACATGATCAAGCAGGGCATTTTTCCTACTCCTCACAAGCAGCTGCCCTGTCCCTCATGAGCAGAGGGTTGTGCCGAGCAGTGCCTGTGACCTGGGGCTTGCTTCACCTCCTTCTGTTATGAATGACAGAGTCCAGAGCTCAGCAGTCCTGCTGGAAGCTTCAGGCTTCCATCTCACATCCTTCATGTGCCTCCCCGTCAGAGGCCCCCAGCATATTCCATCCTGGCTTTTTATTAACCCAGCGTTTATGGCTCCCAAACAAAACATTTTTCTGCCCCTTTTATCTCAGAGCTGCACCTGCAGTCTGCCATACATGTGCAGAATATGTTACGCTTACTTTTAAATGGTAATGCATGATTCAAGTTTCTCTTGCAATAAGAAACTATATAGAAGGATAAAAGTAAATTCAGAATAAAATGCCTTCAGAGAAAAGGAGGAAAAGATTAGAATATATTTTGTAATGAATGAAATAGAAAGCTCCCAGGTCTTACTGGTTATCTTTTCAATGATTTGTTTTAAAATATTAAATGGGGACATTAGATTATGCAGGAATACACAGACACATGCTAAACCGCATTATGGATTCCATTCTTTAGAAGAGAGGGTTGAAAAAAAGCAATGTATCCAGCCCTGTGAGAAATAAGATGCGGGCAGATGATGTCATGCTGTCTAGACTGGAATAAAAGATGTATTTTTAAAAATTTTAGCTAACTTACTTAAATAAAAAATTTTGAAAGTCTAAGAAGTAAGTGCTAGATGATTCTCTTAGATTTTGCTTTGATCATGTTCTATGGGTTCTGGTGCCTTTTCATAACATTTTTAAAACCTTTATTTTCTCCCTTTAAACATACCTATAGAGAATTGCATGCTCATAAGAAGATATGACTGATTCTTCTGGGTTATGCAGTTCAGTCCCTTGCTTTTGCAGCCAAGATGTCATATAATTCCTTTCATGTACTGATCAAACTCCTTCTTACAACTATTTAGGGAGTTTTTTACTTCCCATACTCCATTTGGAGGCTGTTCCAGTTTTCTGGTTTCTTTTCCCCTTAAATATGTTCATGGCCTGCTTTTATTACTTTGTTTTTGGACTACTTGAGCTGTTGTACTTGAGCTTCAATGTAAGATATTTACTGACTAAGAGCGTGGAGCAGTCCTGCTCACTGCTGGACTTTAAAAGCAAAGTTCTTGCTGGACAGAGGCCAGCTAGAGTGATGACTCCTGAGTTCTTGTGAAGGATAGATGATGGTGTAGAGTTAGGCACAATAGGTTTCATGCTCCTCATTTATGGATGACTAACCTTAAACCAGATTTCACTATTGACCTTCAGAGTGTAAATGATATGTCAAGAGCCTTAGCCACATTTCTCTTTTGGGAGGTTTGATCTTCCAGTGTGCAGTGCTCCATGGGGTTTTTTGCAGACTCATTTTCATTTGGCTTAGTTCTGGTTTCTCACTATAAATAGTTCAAGTAAAACAGAAAGAATCTTTGTTTGTAGTTTGAAAAAAAGTCCTGCTCCCCTTTTGGATTAAATTTCAGTTGGTGAGAGTTGAGTTCTTAACATTTACACAGATGCAATATTCTAAGCATTAGTCAGTCTTTCAAATAGGAGGTAGCCATTATGCTCTAAGCAAAGTTATTTTAATATTGGACTATCTAATATTCTTAATCAAGAATGCATTGGATTTCATGTAGCTTTGGCACTCTGTTACCAATAAGTACTTCATTTGGGAGGCCAGAAATTACTAACTTTTGATTATGAGCACATCTTCTGGTTTTAAAATTACTGGTAAAGGGAAGATGTATTTTTTATTTGTGATCCTTGAAGTATAATGCAAATAGAGGGCAGGAAATTCAAGTGGCTGGTATTTTTATGTTTCAAAAATTTATTTCAAATAGCTTTCAAAAAGCTGTGAGTACCAATGTTGGCATACCCTCACCCTGAGCACTGTGTGCTGGGGGTTCTGGGCCCTGCAGTTTAAGAAGAATGTGAAGGTTTTTGAATGTGTCTAGATGAGGGCATCAAAGCTAGAAGATCTGTCCTGTGAGGAGCAGCTGAGGACTCTGGGCTTGTCTAATTTGGAGAAGAGGAGGTTGAAGGGTGACCTTTCTACAGCTTCCTGACAGAGAACATGAGGAGGGAGGTGCTCAGCTCTTCTCCTGGGTATCCAGTGATGAGACACATGGGAATGGTTTAAAACTGGACCAGCAAAGGTTCAGACTAGATATGAAGAAGCATTTCTTTACTGAGAGGATGGTCAAACATTGAAACAGGCTCCTTGTAGAGGTGATTGATGCCCCAAGCCTGTGTTTGAGGTATTCTGACAATAATGTGCTTGAACTTTTGGTCAGCCCTGAATTGGTCATGCGGTTGGACTAGATGACCATTTTAGGTTCCTTCGAAGTGAAATATTTTGTCTATACACAATATTTTCAGTTTTCTATTTCTGTTCTTTTTCAAAAACCAAGGAGTAAAGTTGTGATGTCGAAGCTTTACATCATTTGCAACTTTAAAGTCATAGTCCCCTATATGTGAAATATTTTAAGCAATTGTATACATTATTATTACAGGTAGTTAGTGTTTACCTAAAATGGAATTATTGCAGTTTTCTACTTCTTGCATATTATTTGTCATTATGTTTCTGTTGGAAATTTGACATGGATGGATAAGATACAGTTCTATTTATCAGATATTTTTTAAAGACCACAATAAGTAGTATTTACTGTGTCAGTGCTATAATACTACAACAAGAAGCAGGATCTGAAACAGTAAAATTCCACAGTGAATGTAGCAGCTGGAACTGTAACTCATATCATCTGCCCAACACCAAAAACTCCTTTGAGCTTTCTCCTGGGGCCGTTGACATTTGCCTTGCCTGCAGAATGACTATGCATGTTATCTGCAAGGCATTAATCCATTAGTAATGTGCTACCTTTAATCCTGGTGTAGATGTCCTCTTCCTGGAAAAGGGGTGTGTGTCACAGCATAAAGATTTCTGTATACCTGTGTGGGCAAATAACTTCCCTCGTTGGATTTGTCCCATTTAACCTAGCAGGACTGCGGTTTGGAGTGTTTGTAGGAGTCAGCTCTGAGTCATATTTGTCCTGCAGACCTGGGCATGGAAGGGATTCAAAATCCATGTAGGGGAATAGATTTCCAGTGTGTGCGTGCACAAAGGTTGGGGCTGGGAAGGAGCCTAGAGCCCTTAGCACTAACTCTGTTCATCGGTCCAGGATGTTTATGCTGGCTTAGAAGAATGCAGCAGTGCACACAGAAGTGTTGTTTACATTGCTATTATTAAAGAAAAAAAAAACAGGAAAAAAAAGCCCACATGATTTTTTTCTTAAAAAATTAATTATAGATCTGGAAAAAAATATAATAATTATATGTCATGGCAGTGTCTGACCAGTTTTTCTGGGATGCTTCGGATGCTTTTTTATTTCAAATTTCTTTTTCCACATACTGTTGCTATGGTAAGAATCAGCACATCAGGGAGAGGTGTCATAGGAAATAATGTAATAAAAAATAACCTATAAGAGCTTTGTATTTCATGGGACAGCATAGGGACCACAGTTTGGAGTTATTACTGAAGCCTTGTCAAAAGAGTTTTCAACTGTGAGTGGCACCTCATTATTCAGGGATTGTTTTTACATGACCAAAGCAAATAAAAAAATTCAACCGTTTTATCAATAAAATTACATTAACTACAAATTAATTCTTACTTTCTTTAGAAAATACTAGGTCTTCTAGAAATCAAGAAGGGAAAATAAAATAAAAAAATATGAAAAAAAACCAAAAGGAAATATGATAGGTCCATAGAGATGAAGGTAAGCAAAGCAAAATCAGAGATTTTCAGCTTTTCTGGGAAGTATGGGGGGGAGGAGGAGCAGAGAGGGATTATGTAAACCAAGGTTTTCTCAACTTGACTTTTAGTAATCAAGTCATGATAGAATTGGATGAGTACGAGAACGTGGAAATACCAGCTGTGGCATGCCAAGTTCCTATGTAGTAAAGATTGATCAAAGTAGTTGAGTATTGAAAAACAGGTGGCATCTTCAGATGGTTCAGACCTTATTGCTGCAACTCCATTACCAAGAGTACTTGTGTACCACAGCCTGCTAAACAGAGACCCTGTTGAAGAGAATTGAATTTACTGAACAGAAGTTACCTATGTTTTAAAATGAGGTGAAATAAGCTTATCATGAGATGAGGCTGTACTTTTAAAATAGCAGCTGTAGGTACAGATTAATTAAATGCATGAGAAGAGGTGGAGAGGTGACTAGAGACTCCAAGTTCTCTGAGTAGCCAAAGACATGGGATGCAAGACTCTATTGGAAGGTCAGGAGATCAAAGGGAATCCTTATATTCACTGTTAGAAGAGAGTGAGCTTGCCACACAACAATTTTAACTTCAATTCCTACAACAAGACACTGGAGAAAAATCCATGAGTGGGCTTCTGATCCCCTCCATAGTTTTGGCCTTTGGATATAGGAGACTCCAACCCAACTTCCCCATTTGATAGGCAGAAATAGGGAGACTGACCAAGGGAATTTAATCCAAATTAAATATTTATCACCATAAAACTGAGGGGTTTTTTTTTAATATGAATGGTTCCATCAATCCAAATGTTGCTCTAAACTGCCACCTAAATGCTATGTAGAAGAGTAGCTCTGTAATATTAAACCATTTGAAATGGAAAGTAAAAAAATATGTTTAGTTAGGGGTTTAGTTAATTCTTCAGACTACAATGACTTCAGTTATTTTTTGAGCAGATACCTCCTCAGTTGCAGTCAGTGGCCTCATGCCAAGCCCAGCATCCATTTGGAATCATGCAGAGTTTGCACTTCAGTAGTGTTTTAGCAATGTGACAGGCTTGCCTCCAAATGTCCTGGCTGCAATTTGCTCACAGTAACCTCATTCAGACCCACCCATGTGTTTCAAGGGTTGGCTTTCTGCTGTTTAGCTGATGTTTTGATCCAACATACCAGATCTCACTTGCAGGATGGGTTTTAGACTCACAGAGCAGCAAAGTTGTGGTGAAGGTGCCTTCTTGGCAGCAGAGGACCTGGTTTTCTCCCGAGGAATGCTGCTGCTTGTTTGGTCCTCCTGCCTGTAAGAATAAGTGCTCTCACACACTATGATGACAGTGGAGTTCAATAACAGCCAGAGTTGAGGAAGCAGGAGGATAAGCTGTCCAAAAACTTTGACTTCTTGGAAAATCCCATTCTAGAATCACTCACTAACTTCCATCAGTATTAAAGAGGATTTTGCACCAAAGACCTCTCTGAAAATCCTGCTAAGCTTCTGTCTTTGTCAGTCCTAGATGTGGATATTTCAGATCAGAGAGCAGAATTACTATTATTTTTAGACAGTTTTTCCGAAGCACTGTTGGCAATGTGCTTCTTGCCTTCCTCCTCCCATCACCTGTAACTCTTGTGTACATTCACTGATGTACATCAGCCACATCTGCCAGGAGAATGTGAAGTTCAAAACATAATCCACTCCCTAGAAATTCTTTCAGATGTGTGCTTGTACAGATGAGGAGAAGCAGACTGTTTGTGATGGGCTCCAAGGCGTGACAGCTCAAGACCTTTGGCATACTCCAACTAGAGGGGTCAGACAGGGATGGACCTTCTTAGACATCTGAGAGACTTGCAGTCAACAGAAGCTTGTAGACCCTCTCTGTAGGGCTTTTGTTCATAACCCTGACATGATAACCATGCACATCCTTCATGGCTAACCATGGCATTCAGGGATGCTTGGCACTGTGCTTGGCACTTTGTTGTCTGCTGCAACTTTTCTTAGAATTGCGCTAATTTGCATTGTTATTACAGCTGCTGGTGAGTTTTGGATAGCCATATATTTCACCAAATAGTTTATTTTAAATGCTTCTCTGAGAAGGGTGTTTTTTTGAGGTTTAAAATGTGGACGGTCTGAATGAAAAGGAATGTTCTTCTTTCTAGTCTTGTTTTGAGGATGTCTTCTGACACATGAAACTTTCATTATCCTTTAATTATTGATAGGAAGCATTTTCTTACCAGCATAGCACTTACACACAGTAAAGTCACTTTTCAGGAGAAATTACTGCAAGCAGTTTTTGGATGAGTTTCAGTTTTGAAAATTGCTTAGGTTTTTTTTCCCTCTGTTTTTTCTTAGTATCCCATAAATTAAGTCACAAATTATAAGCAAGATCGTCATGCTGTCATGAATCACTCAAGTACTAATGGCCTAATGCACTAAGCCTTAATTAGTAATATTGTATTTTTAAAAAGACAATATTGTGAATGAAACCTGAGCATGCACTCTTTTATAACTGGGCTTCCCAGAAGATTTTAAATGGATTCCTCTTCTTAGTATGTTTTTAAATAATTGATACGGCCACTTCAAGCCCTTGCTAGACAAACGAATTATTGGCTGCTGGTGACAAAATTTGGTTTGGGCATAATAACTTCACAGAGACATGGCACTGCATACATCTGCTGCTCTAATTAGAAAGTTTGCCTAGGGTGCTTGTATCAGAAAGAGTGGGAAAAAATAGTGCTCCACAATCTGTTGTAACAGAGTGATTCCTGCAAAATTTGATTTATACAAGATGTCTGTTTAACTCTTTCACTTCTGCTGGAACAATCTGATACCATTTCAGCAAATTTTATACAGGCAGGACAGTACTGGCCTTACCTGAATGGGCTGCCTACTTGCAAATGCCACTTTAGTGTGCCACATTTAGGGCCTGCAAGTGCATTGTTCCACAGTGCAAAAAACCATCTTATTGTCTTCTGTAGAGCAGACCCTTGTGACCATTGCTGCTGTCTCCTACAGGAGTCTGCCAAGAGGCTTTCAGTAGCTCCAACCACAGAGAATAGCCAGCAGCCCTAGTGCTAAGTCCCTTTATTCCAGGTAGGCTCTCAAGTTATGAGTTTTTAACAGAGAAAGTGAAAATCAGGACTAACAGCTTAAAATGAGTTTTGGTGGCCCAGTGATAGCTGTATATTTTTGGAGGGAATCTTGTTAAGCTGGGACTAAAAGCAGTTGCTGTGAGACAATGATCAAGCACATCTTGTTGAACCAGGGAACAAACAGCACTGGAAACCAAGCCCCTTCTTACTGGAGGGGTTGGAATTAGTCCAGTTGAACAGCATTCTGCTCAAAAAAAAAAAAAAAACAAACTGTTGTTATGGGAAGAATTAACTGGAAGTGTACAAGTAAGATTGGCATTTCTCGTTGCTGATTTTAATTTATCTATTCACTGAATATTTCCTGGAAAATTATTAGTTTCAGCAAATATCATGTGTGTTCTTCCATGACAACACACAGCAGGAGTTTGGTGTCATGGAACTATAATTTATTGCAGCTTTCTGAAGAAAGTTACTAGGCTTGGTGGAGAGTGTAGAGAGTGAGATCTTGTTCTCCTTAGACCTCATTTAAGTCAATAAATAATTCCAGTACAAGGAACTTTAAGGGCCCTGAAAATAAAGCAAAGTGGAATTTAACTTAAAGAAAAGAAATCATGCCAAAAATGTTTGTGCTTTGAAGGAAGTGAAATGTAGTCAGGCACATGAAATTCCCTGTTATCAACCAATCAGAATGTTTCAGAGAATAGATAAATGTCTTAAAGCCAGGGAAAAGTGTTGTGGTATATGAAACTCTATTTCACGTATCCAATTATCTGTTCATACTATGCTATTGTTGAACAGCAAAGAGGCAGAGCAGGTCTTCAGATATGCTGATGAAATGTTTATGAAAGCAAAATCCAATATCAGAAATTGGAGAAGTGTAGCAACCTGAGATGAAGGTGTACTTCCTAATATCTGTGGTTATTTTGAATTTTCCTTATCCAAATCTTTACAAAGAAATCAGGAAGCATTATGGTGCTGACATACATTTATAGACACACAGCCTGACTTACCACTGGAAATCATTTTATTTCTTCTACAATGTTATGCTTTACCTAACTCAAGTATTTATGTAGGCTGTTAACTCAATGGTCAGTGTAACTACAAAAGTATTTTTCTTGTTTTCAAGACCACAAATGATGATGGTAGAATAGTATATAGAATATTTATACATATTCACAAATTTGTGGATAGAAAGTATAAAGTCTTTATATTATTTCCAGGAAATATTAGGAATTTTCTAAATGATCAAAAGAAAGTGATTTTGTTCCAGGATGTAGGGAGGAATTAGAAAGGAAAAAAGGAGAGGAACCTACAAGTTGTTGTCATTTATTTGTTCCCCCAGCAGCAAACACCAAAAATCAAAGAAATCTGATTGGAATGATGAGAGACTTTAGATCACCTGGAGCTGAAGTTAAGTTTATTTTCCCTAGCAGGCATACTTATAGTGCTCTATTTATGGGTATTTGGGGGGGTTTTTAAAGTTTAATTTCTGCTGAACTGAAATATATTGTTCTAGGGAGGATCTCATAAGGGAGAACTATATAAAATTCCTTTCTTATCCTTCTAGATGATTTTTCCTTTTCAGCGGGTCATTGGCTTTTATGCAGTGTGCTGTGTTCATTTGTGGACTAACTTTTGACATATGCATTATTCATATTGGGACTGGTACAAGTTTTATCAATGATTGCAGTGTCCAAAAGAACATTAGGAAGAATGAGGAACATTTTGAATGCACTGGTACTCTACAGACTTGTTCATGTTGGGCATACACCAAGACTTTTTGCATATCCTTTCTCAATCACTCTTGATACACAAACAAAATTGAATTAAGTACAGAGTGGTATTTCAGCAGCAAAGATGCATTCCATTCTCATTTGTCCTGCTTGCCTCATCAGCCCAAAAGGCCATATATACAGGCAATTTCTTTTCTGCCCTTCTCAAGTCCCCAGGCAATGATACTACACCAAAAGCATAACAGGAGGCAGTTTTCATGCTCAAATCACTTTCTTGTTTCAGAAATAATCACTCTTCAAAAATAAAATCTGAAGAAAAGAAAAACAAGAAGAAAAGAATCAGAAGCTGATGGTCAAAAAGTGCAAAGGTGGCTAAAATCTAAAATGTGACAACTTAGAGATATTTCCATGGTATCTCGTTTCCATGGGAGTTCAGGGGGCTTACATCTTTCTATGAACTTGACTTCCTGACCAACCTATATAAGGTATAAGGAGAAGCCTTTTTCCTTATCTAGGAGATCATGGGAATCTGATGGCAAATAGCGTCATGGAAGATCTCGTCAAGCCAGAGAAATGAATACATTTCGCATCACATGTGGGAAAGCTGTCCCTTCCAAGTGCAAGTTTGCAAGCTTTGATTAACACTGGAAAAGCTTCTTGGTCAGATATTTTCATGAGAAGCAGGTTTTTCTGCCAGCACGGGGCGAAAAAAAAGCAACGAGTTTCTGAAACCAAGTATTCAATCTTGTGCCACAGCACCACATGAGCAGGATGTGGCAGAATGTTGTCATAGCACTACATGATCAGTATAAGAAGGAGGAGCAGCCAAAACCCCAGCTACACATATTTTTGGGCACCTGTTAGTAGACACCAAAAGTTCCTTGGATCTTATCTGTAGTTGTGACAGAGAGCTGAATGAAATACAAGGCTTGCAAACAATAAGGAAAAAAAAGCACTAAATATTTTGAGTGTAATAGAACTATATGCCAGCAGGCAGCGGGGACTCACAGAATGAGAATCTCATTAAGTTGTTATGTATGTGTTCATACAGAGACATATATGGAAAAAATTCAAGAACATAGATTTTATGTGGTGTTCTAGGCAGAAAAGAAGACAGTGCTTATTAAAAAAAATAAGGTAATTATTTTTTATGCCAGATGACCTAATGGTTGGATGAAGAAAAATAAAAGCGCTGTCAGGTGACTGAAAGGATGCTACAATACTTATTTTTTAGGCACGCTGTCTTAACCAGTACCAATTTTGAAACTACTGATTTTTGATAATCCTTTGAAAGTGCCCAGTGACAGAGCTTTGTTAAAGCTCTGTCACTTTTTTGCAGTGCAACTTATTGCAGGCTACAGAGCTGGACTACAGACTGGAATAATCTCTAAGAAAAAGGCTAAGATCTCAGTAAAGTAGTTCTCAAACAGAAATAGTGGAAGGAGATGCAGGGGGATCACTCAAAAAACCTTGTTGCCTTATTCTAGTTTGTTTTTATTGTTATTTACACACGCTGCTGCAAATTATACCTAGACTGAGTTTGTACAATTTGAGACCTGCCCTGGTCTGAACTATTTGTTGTGTCATAAACATCATTTTCTGAAATGTACCTCCTTTTCTTTGGTATAAGAATACAGTTATGTATGGAAGAGTATAGAAGACATTTCAATATATTTTCATTATCATTTCTTTCAAGGAGAGCTGCTATCCTGCCTGGGCTCCTACAGAGTCCCTCCCATATTTGAAGCATATTTTCTGCTGGTTGGAGAATAGGTTGGGTAGTCACATTCACATGAATTGGGGACTTAATGAATAAGAGTGCCTCATACAGATGCTTAAAGAAATTTTTCCTCCTGACTTGCTCTTGTGAGATTTATTATGAGGAAGACTAAAGACTGTTCCAGGCCAGTATTTGCTCAGTGCTTAGTTACAACTGAGATTTTTTAAATCTGCTGTCTGCCTAGATATTCAGAGTTTCCACAAAACTCAACCCAAAGAAATGCACATAGGTGTGTAGTCACTGTGTGCTTTATTTTTCTGCAATGATATTGCATGGAATGCATCTGTGTATTCTGTGTAGAGAATCAGGTTTGTATTTCCTTATTCCAGGCCCAGTGTAGTTACAGCCCTCTGTGGTTTTGACTTTCACTGTAGAACTTCTCACAGACAGCTTTACTGGTGTTTTATTATGAGTCATGGTAGTCTGCTAGTCTCATCTGTTTCTGCCTACTTTCATCTGAAAATTTTAAAGTAATATTGAGCTTCCTTTTTGTTGAAAGTTCAACCTGCGGGATAAAATATAAAACATTTCTAAGATATTGCTGTTCAACATGATTCAGTCTACTATTTATATTTTCTTCAAAATCCACCCCAATAGCTAACATTCAGAAGCACTGAGGTTTCTGACTCTGTGGGTAAGCTCAGTGTTGAAATCCCTCTTATTTATTTCACCATTTTGAACACTAACATATTCCACCACAAGGTCTCTCGCTGCACAGAAATATTTTAAATAGCTCTGTTAGAGCAGGTTCAAAGGATGATCTCTCTGACATGCATTCTTCAAAGCAAGACTACATTTCTCTGCAACAAAAAAAAAGTGTCTTACCTCTTCCCCTTCCTACTGTGAGTTGTGCCAGAGCTGTCATTTTTTCAGTAGGGATTGTTTATAAGAAGGACCTATATTCTGCTGTTCAGCACAGTAGAAACCCTTGAGTTTTCAGTTTCAGTGTATAAATATTGATTTTTGTACCTCACCAGTTTTGTTAGTTAACTCAGAGGTTGTAGCATTTTTTGTTGAATGCATTTCTTTAAGGAAGTAAAATATGACACCTTCCTGAAGACTAAGTGCTTGTTTCAGGAAGTGACCATTTAATCCCAGCAGCTAACTAAGGTTTGTTTGAGGTGTTCTGTCTTGGATCTGATGGGTTTTATTGCTTAAGAAAGCCCTTTTCAAAAATGACCACAGATGGCTGTTTGTGAGCAAGCGATGAAAAATTTACATATAGATTCAAGTTATAGTTATCAAAGCTCTTGATTCTTGTTAGATGTGTATAGCTGTTCTCAATGCATTTCCTACAGCAGTTTGCTTAATTCTTTCAACATATCTTTAGATTAAACAGAAGTATTATTACTCATTAGAAAGCACTCGATTTTGCAGGACCCTCTTGTTTTCACATTTCTGTTTTCAGCACTTCAAGAAGTTAAGAACAGAGGATAAGTTAGAACTGGGAATGGTCCCAAACTTTGATCCAGTGAAAGTGCTCTTCATAAAAAAGCCTTTATAGCTAGTTATCCATGGAAAAGCTGCACTTTGAACCTCAGGCTCATGCTGTGGGATTTGATTCCTAGAAGACATATTCATGGCTCAGTGACCAACCTTTGCTCTCTCTCCTGTGAACCTGACTTCAGAACTCCAGCCAGTTGGAAAGCACTTCTGTAACCAGAAAGAGAGCAGCCTCAGGCTTGCAAAGATTACAGATAGAGGATACTTGGCAATGTGAAAAATCATCCTCGCTGGTGTATATTTCAACACTCCTCTGAAAGCTCAGTTTTGCACGTTGTTGTGCATTGCTCGGTCACCATCAATTTCTTCTGAAACCAGTGGACCAAACCCTCAGCTTCATAAATCAGGGAAACTGCTGCTGTCCCAAAGATATGCTTGATTGCTACAAAAAAAAAAGTCACAGCAAGCCTGAAGATGGTCTGAATTTTCAGGTCTGTATATTTTAAGTCTTCAGTTCTACCCAATGCTTTTTGATACTAGGAAAACTTTCTCATCAAATAGATTTGTGGGGGGCTTTGATGCATAGATTAGGAAGTTCCTTTATTTTTTTTTTTCTTTTCAGAGAGTAGGGTTTTTTTTATTTTTCCCCATAAGCAGTGTATGTCTCATTCCTCATTAGTAAGATGTGAAAAGCCACGTCTGACTTACAGTTTTTCTTTTAAGTACCTTCAGATGACATTTGCTGAGTAGCACCAGTTGTGCAATATAAAGAGGTGGCAGGTAGTCTCTGCCTCAGACTTGATGAATTGAAGTCTTGGTGGTGTTCCCCAGCAAATACAACAAACAGATCTTCATTGCATTTAGGAGACTGTGGAGAAAATTGAGGGAAAGTGAACACAGCAATTCCCATAACTCAGTAACACCTGCTTTTGTCAAAAATTCCACAAGTTCGACTAACACAAACAAGAGCAGAGAGGGAATGGGACATGAAAGGATAACAAGTACTCTTGTGTTTGCACTTGTCCTCATCCTACAGTTTTTCAGAGAGCCTCCCAAAGTGCTCCACACCAAGTGAGGTTTTTCACCCTCTGAGCCCTGGCAGCTCACCCTTAGGGTTTCCCAAAAACTCCTATGCCTACATGGAGAACGACAGCTCAAGGCTTTTTGTCATGAGGCTTTTTGTGTGTTAGTGAACCAGAATTTTAGTATTGCAAGAAGGCATTCCCTGCTCAGAATCATTACTTTCTAAATGCTGTTCCTTTCATATTTAATTTTGAAGCTATTCAGCAGGGCAGCCACTCATAGCTCTCTCCTTCCTCTGCCAGGCTTTCATTCCTTCCTGTTCCATCATCAGCATGAAGGAGGTATTTCACACTTAGCTGCAGTGAGTAGCACAACTGCAGATTTTGTTTGGGGCAGCAATCTGACTCTGGTTGTGGAAATCTGTCTTCACAGGTGCAGTGGTGGCAATTTTATCTGCCTCGTAGTGCATAGGTAGGAGCAAATATTCTTGCTGTGCTATTTATTTAGCTAGAATCTGAGTATTACATCTTTCCCTTTGAATTGTACCTGAACATAAAGAAGGCTCAACTTTTCACAGCTCTTTTACAGTTTAATGTACTGCAGTTTCTTTGGTCACTGAAATTGTCAACTTTACTATAAGGACAAAACACCTTGTAAGCTGTCTCAATGAAGATATTGCCTCTCCATAACTGTCTTCCTAATCCTTTAAGCCTTTCCCAGCCCAAATTCCTGTGAATATCATAGGAATGCAAGAAATCTAGGACAACAACTTAAAACAATTACTGAGATCAGTCTCTGTTTGAATAATGCAATAGTTGTATAAATATTGAAGTTAGGACTCCGCATTTCTGTTTGCATTATTTCTGGCAACTAATCCTTCAAGAAGCCAGGGGGTTCATAAGTGAGAACTGCTGATAGCTTACATAACTTTGTTTTGATGCTTGTTTTCATTGTGAATCCTTGCCTGGATATAGACCAAAAAAATTGCAGCTAAAATTCCGTTCGCTACATATTAATTTTTAAAAATTTTTAATTGGTCTTTTAAAGGTGGCATGATAGCTAGCAAAGAAGCTACATCTGCATATATTATTCGAGATAACTTTCTATTTTTAAGGTAGGGACTGTGAAAAAATTATTTGCATAAGGACTGTTGGGGTATGGCAGTGCTACACAAATCTTGTCAATAGAAGTGTCAATAGAACCAGGAGGAAGAAAAACAATTGAGAGAGCTCATTAGCACTCCAAAGTATATATTGTTAGTTCCACAAGAAAATACTTACTGAGCTGACAAACACTGGGAAAGGTTTTCCTTGCTGCAGATAGAGTGCAGCTTCTCATTCCCATTTTAAAACAATATTTGCAATTAAATGTCTAATCAATACAAATATGTGCATAATACAGATTTACTGATAACTATTTACTTAAGCATGAGTGCACCCCAGTTTCCTTCTTTCCAGAGTCTTTACTCGTACTGCTCAGCATCCATTTCCTGCTATGTATTGGTGCTCAGCATCTCTGGGAATCTCGGGGGGAAAGACTTTGAGAAAGAGAGAACTTTTCTCCTTTTACAAAAAGAAGCAAATGTTGAAAAACTCAACCCAAACTTAAGGCTTAAAAATGAGTAGTTTGGGACATGGGGCACTTTCAAATGCTGTAGCCTTCCATACCCTTGCTCTTGCCCTGTGCTCCTCCCAGGTAAGAGTTCCTAGCAGAATTTTCATAAAGGATGTGCCATGAGCAGTCAAGCTGCCATTTTGAAACTGGTGTCCAGGCAGCAATATTCTTGACTAATTTTGAATCTTCTGATACAAAATACACTGCTTGCTTTTTGATTAACCTAATGTCTACAGGAATCTGTGTGAATCTGTGTTAAACATAACCCATGTGAGAAATTTCTGTATTTGCCCCTCTAGAGTGCCCTAAGGAGGATGTGCACAGGACCCAGTCTCTCAAAGGCACCAAACTTCCGCAGTGTTTTCTGTGAATCTTCACATGAGTACCTTTGAGGATCTCTGTCTTGCCCTTTTGATAATCCTACCTGATGTATCTAGGCCTTGAAGCAACTACTGCGCCGAAATGTTATTTTGTGAATCAACATCTATCATGATAAGGCTTCTTTTAGTTTCAATCAGATATGAATTTTAGGATGACAAGCATCTTCACAGAACCATTGACTATAAATACCATGCATTTCCCTTTAAGCTCTTGAGCATCTCCCTTGAGCATACCTGTTAGTCAATGTAGAGAGCTGGGAATTTCCAGAGGGCCATTGAGCTACTAGATGGATCAAGGTTCCCTTAGTTTTAAGAGGACAATCACTCCCTTGTAAATGAAGTGTTTTAATTTGTCCTGAAAAGACTTAAGAAATACTTCTGTAGGAACATAAATAATAATTGTTGCAAGCATCATAATGGTTTTCAGCTCTGGTCTTACAGACCCCCAGGCATCCCTCCTTAGAGATCAGTGAAAGGTAATTAACAATAACAACTCACTATTAAAAATTTTAATTTTGTTATCTAGGCATCCATGCATTCATCATAAAATTATTGGGGAATATAAACAGAAAAAAAACCTGAAAAACACAGAGAGCTGCTTTGTCACAGCCAAATGATTTTGGCATGCCAGATTATGATACAATCAAAGATACTTCTTAAATATCCCAAAATCATAAGGGTTTCTGTTGATACATCTAGAGACAATAGTTATCTTACACCACTTCCTCCTGGGAGCTCCATTTTCCATGTGACTGTATTTTCACAGGACGCACTGAAGCTTCATTTCTCCTAAAAGCAATCATCCTGAAATAGGTCTGTGTTTCTGAGTCAGTTCTTCCAGTCTTATATTTGTGAGTGAGAAAGGGATGTTTGAAGTGCAGTGCTGTCGTTGTCCGTGTGCCTGTCTGTAATGTCTGCTTGCCCAGTAGGTGTAGCCCCACATTTCTCTTCACAGAGAAAAGCAAGGCACAATTCTTCCCAAGAATATTCTTATCTTATTTGCTGTGCCTGTGTTTATGCAAAAGTAGAATGCAATATGGAGATTGTTTACCCAAAGTGATGGTGCTTTGTTTCCTTGGCCTATCAGGGCCAAGAGTGTGTGTGTGTCAGGACTGTCAGGTGACAGTCGCGAGATTCAGTGCAGTGTTGTGCAGTTGTGTGTAGGGTTGAGTGCTTGGCAGATTCAGTTTTAGATGTAAGAATAATATAGTATAATAAAGTAATTAATTAGCCTTCTGATAAGATGGAGTCAGATGCATCATTCTCTCCCCTCGTCGGGGCCATCACAGCACTGCTATAAGTAGGTAAAGAGTGAGACCTTGCAAGAATCCAATTCTTTGGGCTCTTTCTCTTCACACTGATGGCAAAGAACACAAATAGAAAGCTATGTAAAAAGACAGAGGCAGTTCACCTCCAAAGACCACATCCAGTGAAAGCAACAGGAACATTTACACAGATGCTGGAGGAGTTTTTGTGTTGTGGGCGTACTGTTGGAGAGGGGATCACTGATTCACCCTTGTTTACTGCCCAACAGCATTTGAAGAGTATTTCCCTTTCTCCTACTTGTATTCATTCAGATATGTGCAAATTACCCTGCCTGAGGTTGTCATGACTGAGCAAGAGGGACAATTTACAGACCAAAAGACCCCAAGCCTTTTAACTGAATTTATTCATTCATGGTGAATTCTGCCAGGGCAGGCCCACAGGCTCTTTTTCTAGGTGCTCTGGAGCATGCCCAGACCTAATATCTGTAGTGTTTGAGTATGAAAAATGCTAATTTTGAAAAGGTCTGTGATTCTTTTTTCCTCTTTTTTTTCTTCAGGAACATGAAAACATTTTCTGATCTGATTTTCATTGTCGTAAGAAGTCAAACACCTAGTAACTGGAAAATGGGAAATGTTTGATATGGTAGTTTGTGTCAAGCTTTGAGTCAGGCTGTGTAAATGGCGATTTAGTTGTGCAGAAATAAATAAAGACTTCAAATTAGTATCTTGTCTTATTAGCACATGAAAATTCCATTCAAATTATGCAAAAAGACCATACTGCCTTGTCCATAAAATACTCTTAGGGCATGATAATCTGATAATAACCAAACACCATGGAGTAGTCTTGTTATTTTTTATAAAATCTAGTTAGTTATGTGAATAAAAGTATGTAGAAAAAGATTAAAGATGAGATTGCTCATTTGGAACAGCTTCTCTTCTGGTTATTAATCTCTTCCCTTAAATGTTGATCAGCTACTCTGAGTTCCTCAGAAATCACTTCTGGGAGTAAACCTGCATTATCTGTGAGCAGTATGACTTTTGATGGAGGTAAGGAGAATGATGCAAATCTTCAAATTTTCTTAACATAAAGAGTGACAGGGAGATTTCTCATTTTGGTGGTGACTTTTTTCATCTTCCCTTTTGCCATGAAAATTTTGCCATCAGGTAGGCCTGAATTTTGAGCAAGTTGTTAATAAGTCAAGGGGTGGATGTGTGTGTTTGTGTCAGAGTATTTAAGTGTATGTGGTCAGTTTTTCAAAGGAGTTTAAGACCTAAAACCCCCTCATGTGTCACAGGCTAAGATCAAGGCTCACTCTGGTGAGCTTTTATATAAAAAGCTGGACATAAAAGTGAGGAGTAGAACTCAGGTCTCACATGGTATGAAATCATGTTCTGTAGATTGATTCTGCAGAACAAGATGCAGGAAAATTTCAGGAGGCAGATCTTCCCTCTAGGGTAGCCCTTTAACAACCCATTAGGTATTTCATGAAAGTGATTTCTGTTAGCTATTAAATCAGTGGACTCTTCTTCACCAATATGCCTTCTCAGTTCTCTGGAGCATCAATATATAATACTGGAAAAAAAAGGAGTCAGTGAAGTCAGAGTTCATGTCACTCACTTCCTCTCTATCCCTATGTTTACAGATTATAAAATGGGATCTCTTTGAAGTAATTTGTTATTTCCCCTGAAATTTTCTGTAATCTCCATACTTGTGAGATAATTTTCTAGGGTTCTATCCTACAAAAATGTTTGTATGGGCATGCTGCTACACTGGAGTGCTGATAGGTAAAAATATATAGTGATCTCTGCCACATGTTGATCTTTACATATGCAAGGAGTTCCACATTCACGTTCGAAACTGAAACTGGGCTGCTGGTATTCAGCTTTTGTGGAAGCAATTGCAAGCTTTCAGGTGACATCAGGAGTATGCTAACATTTTAAATAATGAACCTACCTGTTCATCCATCGTTCAAAAATCCCTATTCTTGAGCAAATCCTACTCTGGTTTGGGATCTAGAGTCTCCTTTGAGACCCATGTGTGCTTTGTATGTAAGTGTGATTAAAGTCAATGAGCATCTTAAAGGATGAGATTTTTCTTTCGTTTTTGGAATTGGTTTCACCCAAAGGGAAGGCTCACTATAGACCAAACAACTAATACAAATATTTCAATCAAGTGAGGCACTTCAGTCAGCAGTTCCAAGATTCACTGAATTAAGGTCATTGTCAATGCTAATTAACATTAACCATTAGAGCATTAAATCTTTCCACCTGTAGAGAAGTTCTTCATGAATTATGTTTCAACATTAGAAATCTTTGGAAGTGAATTATGATAGTGGCAGTGCTTCTGCTTCTTTAGTGGAGGGAAGGTACATCAGGGATATGTCATAAATAACCAGAGATGGTTTCATGGTTCAGACCCTGAAATTTGGCATGTGTGATTACTGGTCTGAGCTCTACCCTTGTCACAGGTTGTTGTTTGCTTTTTTTTTATGAGCATCATGTCTTAGTTTTCTAGCAGTAAAACAATAATTCGCATTTTTTTAACTGAAAGGGTTATCAAGCACTTGGGAACAGGCTTCCCAGGGAAGTTCTTGAGTCACCATTTGAAAGTGTTGTTAATGTGACACTTTAGGGGCATTGCTTAGGGGTGGACTTGGCCGTATTAGGTTAATGATTAGATTCTGTCATCTTAAGGGACTTTTCCAATCTAAATATTTCTGTGATTCTATGATGTATTTTTAGGGGGAGAGGCTGGTTTAAAGTAGTTACCAAAATCTATATAATTATTTATAGCAAGTTTAAGAAACCGATTGGGGAAATTAATGAAGAAAGGCAGTATTTCTGTCCTTAGTTCTACATGAACATTGTAGAGTTTATCTTCCAATACATTCAGCACAATATTTAAAATAGTATATTCAGAAAATTATTGCTCAATCATTATTATTCAACAATCTTCAAATAAATTCATGTTGGTTCTCATTTGGTGCTTTTACAATTTATTCTCATTTTAGATCATAAGAACCATGAATTTATTCAACCTGGTAAAACAAACATGTAAGAAGAAAATGACACCTACATCACATACTTCATATTACCTAGAAAGGTTTCTGTTTGTTCTTTCATAGTATTTTGTAAAAAGAAAATTTATCGTAAAGTCAAGGCTGATGAATACTTTTGCACCTTGAAATAGTGTACATACATGAAGTTAGAAGTTTTGAAACTTTTTTCCAAGAGAAGGGTTAAAACTTTTGTCTTGAAGTCTTTGAAGGGTAATATAGATCATAAAGAGAACAGAGCTAGGCAGACATCTGGTTAAATATGTTTTGAAGTGGCCTGTAGAAGATGTATATGGGCCTTGATGCTTTTTTTTGTTTGGGTAGGTTTTTTTGAGTTTTCTTTTTTTTTTCTTTTTTTTTTTTGCTTTACATCAGAACATCATACTTTCACATGTTCAATTCTGTATAATTGAGATAGCTCAGGTTTGTGGGGCACCAAAGCTGCATATCCAGTCCTGAACTGTCAGTCAAATTGATAAGTATGTGTCCTGTTGACTGCTACTGTCAAAAAAAGATGATGATGGAAATCATTACTTTTTTTTTCATTAAGTAACATTAAAAATATTTCATTGGCTTGAATAGCATATTTCCTGCTCATAAACTTCTAATTTTTAGCATCTAGGAAGAGCCTAATTTGACTGAATGTAAATATAAGTTGAATTTTCACTTCCCAAAGTAACCCTTGAGCAATTCTGCATCAAGGGCTTTCTCCTCCACCTTTTGTACCACTATTTCTTAAAAATAATGTCTTTCTCATAGTCCAGCTAGGTATTATTCGGTCCTGAACTTCTGTCCATTCTCTGTTCAAAGGAGAAGTAGCTGTTCTTCATAACTACATTTCCCAAGTTTTTACTTACAGAGTGTATTAGTACACCACTTTGACCATGAATAATTCATGCCAGCATCCTTTCTTTTGGTTTACATTTGACTTGGGAGAACGATTCAGTAATAGGGATGCTAAGGCTAGGTTTTACTGACAGTTCAAGAAGAACTATTGGATATGGATTTTAGGGTACTGAAGAACATTCAGTTTTATTTAACTTCTGGTCAGATATCACACCTGAGTTTTCACAACCTGTCTCCCTCCTGCATTAGTCTTGTGCTGCCAAATACCATTCCAGTGACTCCAAAGAAATTTTGCACCCTACAGGAGTTTAATATAATAGGATATCAGGTCCTGCTAAGTATGAAGATGAAGATTTGGGGTAAAGTGTAGAAACATAGAGTGTCTTCAACTTGAAAGACTTTTTATGAATTATTTTTATATGTATTTATGCTTTTATTGTTTTATTGGATATAGTGACGATATCAATTACCTAAGGTGTGTTTGTAGGTTAAGAATCAGCTTTTGCTAGATATGATCTAAGTACTATGAAGCAATACTTTAGGTTGAATGATTTAGCCTGGAAACAGTATTTTAGATGAACCACAGGGTGGAACTGAGTGATGATAAATGAGCTGGATGCACTGACCTCTTTCATGTGGCTAGCTGATAATGCCCCTGTGTTGGTTCACATTAGCTCCCCTAACAAATGCATCCAGGTAGGGTTACTGTTTTCATGTGGTTTTGCTTTGATTTTCTTCTTTCTTTTTTCACCTTTTTATGAGAAATAATGAAAGTTTTATACTGGAACTAAGACTTGTATGAGGAAGTTGGTATCCTTATACAAGTTTGTCAAAAGTACAAAAGTTAACTATTAAACAGATGTTTGAAGTTCTGACACGAGCTGTATCAAGCTCTTTTTTTTCCTGCCTGCTCTGCTCAAGTTATTACAAATGTCCTCTGCTTTGAATGATCTAGAAAGTGTGGTATTTTCTTGAAGGAAGCCTCTGTGAGATTTATTATTGGATAGAGTGTTGACTGATTTAGGAGTTTCAATATCTTTGTCTGAAACCTTAACATTCTGCTGAAATGAATGACCGAACGTTAACCATAGCCCCCCTTTAATCCTTCATCTCCTATCTCTTTGCTTCCTGATGGTTTTTTTACGCTAATTTGGAGCACTTCTTCTACCATGCTGAGAAACTCCTAACTCATCAGTGACACTTTTGAAACTCAGGAGCATCACAGTACAGTTTAGTTAATAGCAACACCTTTCCATCTCATGGATTTAGTACTTTTACTGTAACCACTAGCAACTTAGTTTGCTAGGTGTACAGCATAACATAAACTCTACCTCTCTGTTGGTTTGTCCCGAAATTAATGTTCTCAGCTGGATTGATTAGGAGCATGCAGCAGTCCTTGATGTCACACATGAGAGAGTGTCTTTGGAGATCTGAAGAGTACCTTGGGAGAAACAGAACAACATTGAATTCTCTATTTTCTTTTTTTCTTTCCCTCTAACTCTAATTAATCAGTGTATTTGAATAATGTTTCGATTTCCTATGTATTTTCTATTTGTAAAACATGGAATTTTGGCTTGGATACAATCTATGCTATGGCTAGAACATTGCAGGAGACATGTTTTCTTTGGCTGGTTGGACTAAGTCTGGCCCATCAATCAGTGCATTTGGGTAAGGAGTCAGGAAGCAAGTTCTGATTTTGCATTCACCATTTCCCAAGGAACAGAGGGAAAGTTCCTCCTCTCTAGCACAGTCATCCTCACCTTGGTGAAGGCAGTGCATCCCAGCACATTTCACCAACAGCTCCTCTCTTCCATGGTTTTCCAGAGCGGAAGCCTTGCCCTTGGATCCTCTTGTTTTGGTGCACTTTCCCTCCTGCCTCTCCTGCTACCTGCCTGTGGCCACAGCAGGGCACTAACTCCATACTAACTTCTAAGATGACAAGCCATGCAGTTTATGACCTCCTGTTCTGGTCCATGTGCCACTTGCTGGCAACCCAGATGCCCAGACACGTGTCTGGAGGATGGATGATTCACAGGTGTCACACAGAGCAACAAGATCCTTTCCGTTTCCCTAATGGCTTCTTTGCTTTTCTTTTTGGAAACAATGATGCTGGTATTTTCCATCAAAAACTTCTGAATAAACACTTTTCCTTGATCAATGTTCTTTTGCCCTTCCTTTGTTTTCCACCTGTTTTTCTTATATGTATGGTACAACTCCCTTCTCCCACAAACAAATCTCAGATCCAAAAATCAGGCAAATATTTTCAGTTTACTTTTTGTCACCATCATTTGTGTGGTTATCTATAACACAATTTTATACTGTGGAATGTGGAGACTAGTCATTGGTTAACTAATTTTGAACAGAAGAATGTTCTGTGGGAGAACTGGTATAATAGTTGGCATGTGCAGTGACTGTTGTTAAAATACTTTGGAATTTAGTAGTAGTAGTAGTAATGGAACAAGAAGTGGATAAATATTTTCAGTTTATAGCCCCTGATGTTTGAATTCAGCTTCATTGTGACTAGCAGAAAATGGGTCATATTCACAGCTCCACTACAAAAATTTCCCTTCTCGCTGTGACAAAGAGAAAATGAAAAAATGTTAGGAGGAAAGATAAACAGAAAATTTCACTGCAGTATTAGGCACCAAGAATAGTGAGGTACTATTTTGAAGAAAAACGCTGCAAATGCTGTGGCAACTGGCATTATCTTTGAATCAGTATTCATGAAGTTCATAATTATTTAGAATGTGTTGTTACTCTTGCAGCTGAATTTTAACTCTACAGCATTTTAGCACGCTTTTTTCTTTGACCTAAATCCGTCTAATTTTTTTGTCTTCGTTAAAAGTGCAGAACAAAAGCACTATTGTGTCTTGTGCTGTGCTCAAGCAGATCAAGTAAGTTTGCATTGCTAAGCAAAGCCATATACATTTTAGTCAACCCACAAATGTATGACCCCGACACAATTAAATGAGTGCCCATGTGATGCAAATGTTAACTGTTTTTGCTTAAACCCCTTTGTAAAACAGACAGTCCAGTAGTGGAACAAAAGAGAGGGACAAATCTGAAAATGTTATCAGGCATAATAACACTTGTGTATTAGTGTAGAGAGGAGAAAAGCATTTCATTTGTGGATGTAAATGAAATATCATTATGATTCAGTGTCTTCAAGAGAGTTCTTCATTTACATTGGTTATTGGTAGCATTTCTTAAGGATGATTTAATAAATATATTCAAAAGCTTTTTTTTAAACTGGGAGATGATTCAGAAGAACATGGCTGCATTCTTGCAGATGTAATACGATCCACACTTCCCAGTCCTGTGATTTAACTTTCTATTCTAATCAGAAGAAAATGGAATACATTTAAAAATGCTGTGAAAAATAACAGAACACCCTATGTGCTATCACATTCAAGACAATTGCTCGTGATATTATTAGATTCTGTTTTGTTATTTGGAAGTTAGTTTTATTTAGTCTCTTATAAAGACTTGATTTTTGAAAACTTTCAGGGTTTGTTGGGGATTTTTTGCGATGAAAGCAATGATCTTTGATCTGTTGGTAGGGTAGGATCACCAGCTGCCTTACAAGCCTTTGTGCAGGCATGTCTGTGCTGGTGCCTCATGGCTCCAAGTGCAAGAAATTGTCCTTGCAGCCCCATAGGCACGTGTCACCATGTGCTCACAAGGCTGTTCCTCCACATAAGCCATAAGCCTGAAGTTCATGCAGCGCCAAGCCAGGACAAGATGCTGCTGCCTGCTAAGAAATGGGCTGGCCACCAATTTTTTTAATGTGGCTGAAGAGCTGGGACTCTAGGACAGAGGCTGGCGTAAAGGTTTGAGTATTTCTCATCAGGAGCATCAAGCAAACAGGAGGAACAAAACTAAATAAAAGGAATTTTGAAGGCTTTGGAATACAGCAGATCCTGCAAACTACATTGCCTTCTGCAATGTTTATTGAAGAACCTTCAGTCTACAGCATAGACCTCTAGTTCACATCTTTTGCAAGATGCAATACTTGGATCCATCTCTCAATAAAAAAAAAATACCAGTATATTTTAATTTTTAAAAAAATGATTTTTTTTTTCTATCTTTGGACTTGTACATGTACCTGCATTTTTTTCTGGAAAGGTTTCGCAACACTGGATCTACAATTCACTGTCAAATGTACATACAGCAGTTCCCTAGAGAAATTTTCTAAGAGTAGCCACTGGACAGCTACGTTCTGGGTTTTGTTCACTTACTACCCTCCTACAGATAAACCTGTGGACAAATAAAACATCGTTGAAATGTGATGAGCATGAGAAGGCAGAATTGTGCATAAGAACAATTGCATATTCAGGATCTCATGGCAAAGAGAAGATACATAGCAAGCTATAAATCCTGCTCTTGGTGTCTTTCCTTCTCCCATCTGGATCACTTTCTGTGGACTGATATACAGAGGTAGAGATTTCCTTTTATTTCTAGGAGAAGTATTTTCCAGGCAGATTGAAGAATGATGTAACTCCAGACTGAACTTTTTTGGTATCTTGGCTGTATTCACAAAGCACTGGTGTTTCTATACCGAAGCAAATTCCATGAGGTGGATTATTTCTGAAGGTAGGCAAAGAGAAAGGAAGGTCTGTTCACCTTATTTCAGGATTATCACATCTTTATTCCTGAGTGAAAAATGTGTTTATACTTATATGGCTTTAAACTGTGACCTAGATAAAAAGAGGTGTGTGTCATCTTACCATACCTAAGCCACTCAGTCTCCTTTTTATAACTTTTGTTATTTTCTTGAACACATTCTGCCTTCCTCCATTACATTTCCTAGGTTTAGACATTTTAGAAGCATTTTGGTTTTTTGACAGCTGAGTTTCAGGTGTGCTGATGATCAAGTAGCCTAATTTTAAATGTTGGCAGTGTTATTTCAAATGGGATTGTATATTTGTCATGAATGTATGTAATTATGCTCTATATTTTGTCCTTTTTTAAACTTTAAATTGTCTGATGGCTTTGTCATCTGGCAATTCCTTTTTTAAAATTTGCTTTCAGCCACTAACACAAGGTAATGTCAACTTGCCTGTGCTTGGCTGACGTTTTTCTAGAGTCAGCCAAGCACAGGCAAGTTGACATTACCTTGTGTTAGTGATAGTCCTTGTTATGAGTGGGAGGCTAAAGTAGATGACCTCCAAGGTTTTTTTCCAACCGTTATTTCTATGGTTCATCATGTATTAGTCATTCTTTTTACTGTGTATCACAGGTGTCCTTAACTTTATATGCTTCCTGTGACTTCTTAACGAGTTTGAGATGGTGTGAGAAGTCATTTCCTGCAGTTCCACAGCAGACTGAGATCTCAAGAGAGTCACAAACTCCTGTGAGTGGCAGGCAATGCCAGATTCAGATGGCATGTGCTGTTAGTAAAATCTGAGTTCTTCTGTATTTGGTGCTCTGATCTTTCCCTCATGGAAGAATCATTGCACGCTTGCAGTGATGGGGGAGACCTCAGAAACTGAGTGTTCTGATTTATTTCAGTAGCTGTCTGAAAAGCTTCACATTTTGTGCCCAGATCTGTGAGGGTGGAGTTTGATCAGATTGATTTGACCTAGCTGGGATGTAGCAATAGACAGCACACACTGAACTTAATTCACTGGGGTTTCTTCTGTACTGTGCCAGCTGCAGTGTTGACAAAGGAGTGTAGTTATTTGACCTAGACCCTTGATATTTGTTTGAAAAGACATGTGTAGAACTGTAAATGTGCTACATGTGTTGCTGTATTTGTTAGGCCAAGGTGTGGTATCTCACGGAAAACTCCAGCAGACCCTGTACCCGTGCACTTTCACACAGCAGGAAATAAATAGATTGGTGGTGAGGAATGGCAAAGTAGGAATCAGTTGAGGAATGACAGAGGTTGTATAATGAGCTGAAGATAAAAAATGAATAAAATTTAAATGTGTATCTTGGCTAAGTGAGAGACAGATGGAGGAAATCTACAAATTTTGAGGGTGTGAAAGCTCTCCTGGAAAATGCAGCTCTGTTGAAATCAAAATACTTTACAAAGCAGGTCAACTGCAGTAGACTTTTGCTTAAAAAAAAATAGAAATAGACTGTCAGACAGAACACATTTTAATATTTTGGAATACATTTTTTTGAATTCTTAGTTTTGAAGTGATCCTTTGGATTAATTTTTTTAATCTATTTTGATTTATTTAGAAATAAGTGCGAACAATAAACAAATAATCAAAGGAGACATGGAATTTTCCTTCCAAGATTATTTGAAGTGTTCCAGTTTTGATGTAATTTGGAGCAAAGCCAGAGCATAAAATCCTTGGAAATTGCTGTCATCCATTCAGTTCTCAGGGGGCCTGAGAAGGACTCTGTTCTGTAGCGCACTTCAGCTGGTATCTCTGGAGAGGCAGAAGCACCAGTAATTGCCAGTAGCTGCACCAGAGCTTGTTTGCTTTGCACTCTGCAGTGCAAGGGATTGAATGTGCAAGTGGTTCCAATCCAACACCCCACTATGCCTGATGTCCAGCTCTAGTGGTGCCACTTCTCCTGTCACATGGCTCTGAAAAGTAGAAACCTTGCTTTTTTCTCCCATGCTACACCAAATCTCTTTCAGAATCAAAACAATTTCCTAAGGAAAGATTTTCCTATTAACACTTTCTGGGGACTGTATAAGAGATTTAATAAACCTTTCCTTTCTCTGCCTTCCTTTTTCCATAAAATCTAGTATGAGGTGACTGAGATAAGTGCTGACTGGTATGTCTTGCAAGAAACAGCTCAGTTCTGGTATTGGCTATTAACTAATTGTTGTGTGCCATTGAGAGATTCTTCTTGTGCTTGTACGTGGAGAGTTCTGTGATACAATCTGGTGTTCGAGTGTTTATGGTATCATTTAGTGCTGAAGAAGTTATTGTTCTTGTGGGAATTCACAGAAAAAGTGTTTGGAAAAGTGTTGCTATCACTGCCTACTTAACAGTCTATTATAAATCTATTGCATTACAGTAAGCTGGTTTGGTTGGTAGTTTTTTGATTTTTTTTTCTGGTTTTGTTTTTGAGAGACAAATTTCCTTGCCTTTCATTATGTCTCCTAGGTAGGATATTTAAAGAAACATATAGGTAGGTAGGACCTCATTTAGAAGTCAAACAATCGAATGAGCTTCTCAATCGAGCATGAAAACTGGAAAAAACAGGACCTGTAATTTTCATCCTGTTTCTGGTCCTGCAAAGCAACCTTTGGATTCATCTGGTGTGAGAAATTTGCCACAGTCCATTCAGCACTTTTCTGCCCACTTTGATGCAGTGCTGTCATTACTGTGAAATCCATGTTCAGGGCCTTTTTTCCTTTCAGGCATGCACATTGCTCCTGCTGTGGATAATTGGTTATGTATGGTAGCTTGGGAAGAAGACTAGTTTCTAAAGTGCTTACAAAGACACTGCTCTGCAGACCTGCAGTAAATAGCTACTTTAGCAGTGGTTTTTAAAACTAATTTATTAGTTTGTCCTTTTTAGACATGCCAACCTTTATACTAGCAAATACAAATTGCTTTATGGTTTAAAGACATCATCTGTCATTTTCAACTGCTACTCAAGAGCTCTGTGCGCATTCAAGATCGGTGGCTAATGTGCTTTGGGGAATGGAGGAGCTAGGTGTTCCACCCAGCTATCTTTTCAGCAGACTCCTTACTAGAAAATAAAGTAAATTTGTCCCTGTTAAAACTTTGGTTCTTGTGTTTCATTCTCTGTGGAACCAACTTTGCTCTGCTCAATAGGTAATGTCACTCCCATCTGCATCACAGCTGGGAGAGGGTAGTCAGAAAGTCTGTGGATCCTATGTGTGAAATTGAGACTGTTCAGTTTTTCAACAGAAACAGCTTTCTAGGATAGAAAAAACTTGCACGCTTGTGCTTTGTACCGCTTTAACTGCCATTTACTGTGTTTCAAGCAAAAGGTTTTTGTTATAAATCATAAAGAAAATGGTTTTAGTAGAGTTAAATATTTTGGAATGATAAAGTGCTTTTAAAATTTGAATAAATTAATTTAGTGTGGAAAAGGAAAAGAAAGATTTATCATTTCTATATCTATTCAAGGAATGTACTTAAGGGCTATTGTGTCTTTAACAGATAATTAGCATAAATAACATGGAAATTTGGGAAAGTGACAGGCCGCATTGCAAAGTCACAATTAGAGCTACCACTGTAAATAGCACAAAAACTGGAGCTTCTTCAAAATAAGACATTAAGAAGTTCAGATTTTTGGGTTTGTTCTTTTGATTTGATTTGGTTGGTAAATGGAAAAGACCAAGCTGGATATGAAATAAAAAGCATTATGCACAAAAAGCATCTAATAGCTTTGCATAGTATCTCTTGTGTGAATGGCTTAGGTGTATTTTGGTGTCAAACTTCATCTCTTTGTGCATGACAAAGAGATTTTCTAATAGCTGATACAAAGGAGTAGCCAGGAATCTATGCCAATCAAATGACAAAGCAGGTTACGAGCTCACTTCATTTAGGACTGAGATCAGTGTAATACCAAGTGGAGGGCCATCAAGGTTTAATTAATTTATCTAACATTATCAGCCATATATAGTTTAAAAAGTACACATATTATTTAAGAAATATGTAAAATCTGAAGCTAGTTTGTTTTCAAAGGCTTCTGTGAAAATTAGTGCATTATGATGATTTCATAAAGCCATTAAATGGCTAGACCAAATGTTATTATTAAAATGCTTAAGGATATATTTCATACAGCAGCAGGAAGCAATATGTGTTCCTGTTGCGATGTTTTTCCACTCATGAGAGAAAATGGGGTTTTTTAGTATGTAAATATGGAATTTACAAAATATATGTAGGAAGGAGGAACTCTAGTTCAATGCTTAGCTTGTAGAAATACCTAAAGGACAGATGAGCCCTTTAGAAACAGAAAAGAAGAACAATTGTGGTTCATCAAATATAGAGGAAGTTCTTCAAAGCGATGGAGACACATGGCTCAGCTTCCTTCTCACCAGTAGGGTGTTTGTCAGAATTTAGCTGTCCTGAGGTGGTCACCTGGGGTGGGAAGGACTGTTTCTTGTCAATGTTGGAGAGGACCACTGCTATCTGACCATCCCAGGCAGACCTGGGAGCCGTCTGTGCTGAATCTCTCAAGGTGCCAAGGCTCAGGGCTGCTGAAATACATGCAAAGTCCTCGCCCTTGGTCTTCTAGTACTAGTTGGTCCTGATCTAAAATCCCTTTACAGAGCAGACCATGGTGACTCAGAGTAACCTGGTGCTTGAAAATATCCTAGCCTTTTCTCAAAATGTATTTTGGTAACACCATCAAAAACATGAGCCTCAGGTAAGCAGATGTAGGGGGATAGAATATAAGAAAAATAAAGATAGTGTAGAAAGTAATCTTACCCCTAAGGAGTTGCAGCTGGGCCAATTAGCAAAGATTAGGAACAGGCCTGACTTTAACAGGCCCAGCTGTAACCAGTGAGAAGAAGATGCTATGAAAGAGTGGGGTGGCTGAGTGAGAAGGGACCTGGAATCAGTTGGCTGCTTTGTGAAGAAGAAAGAGTCAGTGCTCTGAGGAACTACTCGTGAGAAACACCGAGAAGGTATGAAACTTTTGTGATAAGGAGACAGCAGTATGGACCTGCTGCAATAAGATGATGATAGGCAGGGGTCAGGGTTGTTTGCAGATGTGTCATTCCTGACTGCTCATGATGGCTGGCCCTCAGAGCTAGGCTTGTTCAGGTGTAGTCTTGTAAACAGCCACGGTCACAAACAGACCTGCATTTCAAAGTACAGTGTGAAGATCAAGGAAAATACTTAATGTATATTCTCAAAAATTTAAAAAACCAATTAGTTATGGCATTTTGACCTTCTAGGTGACATAAAAAGCCCTCACATTCTCTCAGTGATTGAGGATTCTCCGTTTTAAAACTGCATCTTCTGTATCTTGTGCTGATCTTTTCCATGAGTCACTTAATTGCTGCCTCACAGGAGCCTTTGTGGAGTGAGTCAAAGCTGTGTAGCAGTCCTGAAGCCCATGGATAAGCAGAGAGAGCATGCTGAGAGGTTATAATAACAGAGATACTAACTGCTTTGCTAAAAATCTTGGTTTGCCCCTAAGTCAAAGATTTTTGCAATATCTTGCCTCTTTTCAGTACCCCTAGACAAGCCATAGAAATTGCACTGAGTAAGCAGAATTCCTTTTCAATGCCTTGATAGACTTTCACTCTATTTTTGTACTAGAGAAGTTCTAAAAGGAGTGCTCAGAATTCATTGATTCTATTTTTTCCTGCAAAACATGTGGAGAGATTTTACTATATTTCAATAAGCTCATTTAGTTAATCATACAGATAGAACCCCATATTTCTGTCAGGGACATTTCCAGCTCAGTGGTCCAGCTTGGAGAGTAGGGAAGTATAAAAATAGATTTACTGGAATCTGTGTGAGTGACACAGGTATTACTCCCAGGGAATATATCTCATAATGTCATCTTTATTGCATTTTGTGAGCATCAGACATACTTCAGGTCTCATACGTTGTGAAGACAGAACCATGGCAGGGGGAGGGGAAGAGGGTTTAAATAATTTCTGCTACTTTTAAAAATTTGAACATCACAATAATAGTAATATAGCTTGCTGGTTTTCTAATATGTTCCAAATATAGTAATTTTTGCTTATGTTCAGTGGATGTCCATGAATCAATGCTAATTTGTTAATGGGCTGAAAGGGCTAGAGTTTTCAGACATTATAAAAAAATAGATTTTTTGTAGGCTGAAGAGTCAGCATTCTTTATGGGAACAGTAGCCAGGGTTTTTTTCAAATTCAATTAATAATGACAATACTAATATAATTGTAGGAGGAACTTACCATCCCTTGGATATGATGGAATTCAATTCTTATTTCACTTGCTTCTTTGTGATTATGGAGCAGAGAAAAACCTAGACTTGTTGAGTTCTAGGTTTTCCAGAAGTGGTTAAAGCAGTAGTGGGTCAGATCAAGTTTGTTAACAAGACCCATGTGTGCTGTGATTTACAGACTCTTTAGCTATTAAACTGCTAACAATTTTCTTCTTAGAGGATTAATTATTTTGTAAATGAGTGTGCTAGTAATATAACTTATTGATACTAAAAGAAGTGGACATATGAAATGAGTAAGGAGTTCAAACAATTGCTTTTAGCAAAAAAATAAAAAAATAAAGTAGAAACAAGTTAAAGTAATATTAACAAAAAAGTCGTAAATTTAAAATTAAATTAATTCATTTTGTGATGAAAAACACTCCCTGAGTGTTTTGAAACTCCTGAGTTTCAAAACCCCTCGCAAAAATTAACAAAAAATATGCGAGGGCCAGGCCATCATTTTGCTTTATTTTTTTGAAGAGGCAATTGCTCTTCACAGGATGAGGAGAATTCTTGTCTTTTTACATACAGAAGTGTCAGTTTTGGAACCCATACAAAGAAAAGCAAGTGGATGAGTGGGTCACCAAGTACATAACGTATTGCACTACACACAGATTCTGTTAAAATACAGTGGCTTCCACTTGACTACAGCTATTCCTCATTTTACTGTTATGTTTACCTATTTCAGCTTGCATCATTCACACAATCTACAAAACAGCTATCTGTAAGGAGATTTTTTGCATTGGCTTGATGAAGAGAAATGAGGAATGACATGATAAAATGAGAACACAATAATCCTTTTATGGGGTGTGGCCAGGTGGTGTTATTTTTAGGTAGGGTCAGCCAGGGCTTTTTGTCCTAAACCCTTCTGTTACAGGTCCTGTAGAATTTGTGGGGGTTTTGACAAGAACTAGTCAGTTGTTCTGTAATAATGTAGATCATCCCTTCTAGCTTTGCAGAACTGAAATCCCCTTGTCAGAAGTGCTGTAGGAGCCATGAGAAGATGTTTTTCCTGACGTAACTTCCATTTTTCATACCTTAGTGTCATAAAAACAGCAGGAGAAAAAAAATCACTCTCAAACAAAACAAATTGTCATGCAGCAAGATATATCCTCACCTACTACTTTAAAAAAATGAAGTACATGGCTTTTCTTACAAACCAAGGGGCAGCATCACTCCTACATTAATTTTTATCACTCTTTCTGTTCATGTTTCTATTGTTGTGGCAGTAAATCTTTGCCTGTGTGATCTGTCATGCTATGGGTTATCTTCTATAGCCTCTGGGATTTTGAAACTTACTGTTGTCTTCACCCACTAATCAGAGGGCAGTGGGGCCTGTGCAGTGAACAGAGCTCTTTCACAACCATCACCAGCTGTGGTGAGTCACTGAGAAGGGCAGTACACACAATCCACTGTCCTCATGGGCAGGGGAACAGCAGTAATGCTGAGTATGGATTAAACAGTCAATTTTTTTTTTTTTTTCCCCAGTTCTCTATGAATGTTTTTTTTGTTCTTGAAGAATCCTCAGAGAAAGGCATTTCTCTGGCTGACGTAGCCTGTCCTTCATTTCCAGGCATCTTCCAAGCTGGAGAGTTCCCATCGTGTGCAATCCCTTTGCTCAGTTATTTCTTTGAAAGCAGTGACCCTAGATCTGCAGTGCCTAAACAGGCATAGCTTGATTACAATAGACATTTCTAAGTGACACAGTTTCCCCACTGCTGGCTATTACAGCACTAGTACTTATGCTGTCAATTTCCTGATTCCAACAGCTAGGTAACATAAATAGCATTTGCCTTTCTTTACTCCAAGAGTTTTTTGGAAATCTGAAATTTTGTCCCTAATTTTTAGACTGACTCTAGAATTCTACCCTTTTTAAAAATAGGTGTAAATCTTATTGAATTTTTTGAGGGACAGAACCTCTAAGTATGTTCTCCTGTCAATGAACATTTTTTCTTCCAGGTTGTCTGGTCTTCCGGTTCCTAGGTGTCAGTTTTTATAAGTTCTGATGGAAAAAAACCCCAACAAAATGATGTAATATTGTAAAAGTTTTTCTTTCTTTTTATCTGTCTGTGTGGATGTCATCTGTCAACATTTTCTAATCAATGTCATTAGTGTGTACCAGTTATAGGGCTGGAGTGGCTAGATCCATGCAAAGCTATCCAGGATGATGTCTATTTGCAAGAGGCATGCTGTGATTGCTCTGATGCTGTGAGAACCACTTATTTAAAACATAGTCATGATGTGGTGTTCATTCACCTGAATAAAATGTTTTGATGACTCTGGTTCTAGTCAGAAGCAGAGGACTTGGTAAGTGTACCTTCAGAGGCAAATCTGCAGATCTGGGGTTCCCTGCAGGATTTCATCTTCAGGCTGGATCGTTATGGCAGTTCAGTTCCTGCAGTGAAAATCTTGATCTTGTCTAAAAGTTTTGGAACTGCTAATCAGACTGGGATGAGGCAGTAAGGGCTGCTCTTGGTTAAACACTGCTGTCCTGCCCTGAAGCTGACAATATACATTTTTCTCCCCAGGAGTATGATTGGATTGTAGACTTTTGTAACAAACTACAAAGTGGTCCAAATTTCCTCTCAATGAATTTCCACTAAGATTTTCATTTCAAACAACCAAAAGAATACAGAACATCAACCAATAAGGCAATGTGGTATGACCTTGCCCATGGAGGGCAGCTGACTGCTGCTGTCCAGGAAGTTTTACTTTAACAGTAAGCCTTTGAACCTCAGAGATGCTGAGCTGTAGCAAAGCAGAGCCTCTCCAAAATAGGTGAGATCTTTTGTGTGCTGAATACTGAAGTAGACTGTAGCAGTAGTAGTGCTGTTTTATATAAATGTTAAATATGTTGCTAAATAAAAACTACTCATAGGTTTATAAACATGGATCTGTAGGAATGTGACAATACTTCTCTGAACACAGCATTTTTTTTATTTGATGTTTCTCTTCTGTTGACAGATATATCAACTTAAAAGTAGCCATACGGTTCCTGGTTGAATATGAATTTGAGAGGACTGATGCATGTTGCTTAGTCTAAAAGTCTAAAATAAGTTACTCTAAGGCTATTTGCTCAAGTTGCCAGACTTTACAGGATATCCATAAATAACAATGTGTGAAATAACATTGTGTGAAACTTGAATCCACTGTCAAAGTTAAGCCATATGCCAATTTCAAGATCTCCAGCATAGGAGCATCAGACATATGCACCACTCCCTAATATTTTGGTGGAGCACATGCTTGATAGGAGACTACAGCTCATGTCTCCTGGGGATTGAGTTGATTGAGTGATTTCTGTTTACCACCATAGACTTTTGCTCAGGCACCATCTGTTGGATTTTTCCCCATATTGGTAGTAGATATCTGATTATTTGAGAATAGGATAATGTCTTACATGACATTGTGTATTTAAGGGACCATTAAAATGGGCAGAGTATAAGTGATTGTTTGGGTAACAGTCTGAATAAAACCAAGAATGCAACATGTTGCATTAATAATGCCACATTAATAATTAATCATGAAGGAGTAAACTGATTTCTCAGAGAAAAGCATTTCCTAAACAGATAGATCTGTCAGAAGAATGTAGGACTTGGAATAAAAAGTTCTGGAAAGGAATCTAAGAAAGGAGATGAAAGGACAGAAAGCCCTCTTTCCTTCTTTCCCCCATTTATTTTGTTTAGAGGGCCACGACGAATTACACGTCTCTTGCGACTTGCAGGAATGATCTTACTGTCCGAATGGCTTAAAGAGAGCTTCACTAGAAAAGAAAATAATCAATAGGATGAGATATTAAAAGGGAAGTTTTCCCCTTCTTACTCCAAGCAGCACTGTCAACTCTCTATTGAATTTATGATCTACAGGAAATTAAACATTGACAGCATCACCCACAAAGATAAGCATATATTGCTTAGGGTTAATGACTTGCTGAATTTTCTAAATCAAGCTATGTATACATTAGTACCTCAGATTTTTATCAAGTGACTGTTGGCAAGTAACCATGGATAATGATAGCAAACGAGAATTCTTTTTATAAATGACAGAGTCGTGCTGTTGCATTTTAAGCTCTGGCTTTCCAAATATCTGCCTACTGTCTTGGCATAACTAATTTACATGTGTGCAGTATTTTGTTTGCGTAACAGAATTGGTATGTTATCCACTTTTACACATGCTTATGGAGCACTAAAAAAGGGATTGGAGATGCTGAAGCAGTTTGCAGTCCGGCAATGGAAACATGTGCCCATGGTGGATTCCAAATTCATAATTAAGCATCTAATTTAATGGCTCTATTTTAAAAAATGCTGGGCTCTCAGGAGTCCTTTTATTTGCTTGAGATATACTGATCTTTAAATTAGGCCCCAGCTCATGATATCTGCAGCTGTTATCAGACTTTTTCTTAACTTTCCAGCTTCCCCAGAGCTGCAGGCTCCTTTGAGCTAGAGGAGTAAACAGATTGATTGAGCCCACGAGTTTTTAGTTTGCTTCTGTTTTAAATCACATAGTAGGGGTAGGTCTGTATCCTTTTCCTTTTGGTGATCTAAAATACCAGATGCCTTTCCAGACTTGCCTCTCTGACCTACTGGAGGAAGGCTCCTTGATCACCAGGGCACCATGTCCTTTATGAAAGCTATGCCAGGAGACTGGTGATGATCACTGGGAACTGGTTGATAAGGACAGGGCTGTGTGATACATACACAAACAGAGCATTGCAGCTGTTGACATTTAAGTTATCTCTTTGGAAAAAAAAAAAGAGGGAGAGAAGCTCCACACAATATTCTGAATCATTTGGAGGAGCCTGTGCATTTCCACTGGCCCCAGAGGGAACCTAATTTGTCAATCTAAACTGGATATCTGAAATTCATGCAGCAATTCTCTAGTGTGGCAGAGTCAGAGTTAATGTAGATACTGTTTTCTTACTCTTTTCTGTACACTACCTATGTGATCTATTCATTTTTCACTAAAATTGAAGGAGAGAGTTGTAAACCAAGTTTATTTTTTCTTTTAATGAGGAAATAGAGAGGCAGAGAAAAAGCAGTTTTGCCAGAACTGCAGGAAGAATTTCCGAGCAAAGAACATTCCCTTTGGCATGCATAATGATGGTACATGCATCTTCTTTAACTCTTCTTCCTTTAAAGACCTCTGACACAACTGACCAGTGCTTTGTGAGCTGAAAAGACAAAAGCCTAGATTTGGTGTGCTTGATTGGTGCTGGGTTTTTTTGGTTTGCTTTTTTTTTATTTTTTTTTTAAACTCTATTACTTGAAGCCTCAGGGGCTGACACAAGAGTAAGAGGAATAAAATTCAGGTCAAGTATATATATATACTTCTGATAAACATGGTGTTTGAGTAAAATTTCCATGGAAATTGCACAAAAAGGAAAAGTTTTACACTAAACCTATCGCCCTCTTACTGCTTTGTATCCAAAATGTTTTGTGGCTTTATCTGTCTTTGACCAAAAAAAAAAAAGACAAATGTGAAAAGGAGTTGTCAGACCAAATATAGTTAATACAGACAAGAAATAGATCTTTGACTTTTATGCTTCTCACTCTCCACCACTCTCAGCCTCTCAAAGTCCTATCAGTCAAAACCACAAACAACCAAATAACTGAGATATAAGATTAAATAGAAGAAACATTGACCCTTCCCACTCTGAGGATGCTGAAGGGCTTCTTTTGAAAGGCAAATGCCACAACTCTGACACAGGCACAAGCACCATGGTAGTAACATTTCTTCCCAGCCAAGAGTTAACCATGTTGAAACTGTTTTGGTTTATCAGCTAGATGAAAAGCCAAAGCAATTCACTTTTCCAAAAGGAAGAATATCAGTCTGACCTCCTCATGTGTACCTACCTGTTAGTGAGCCTTTAAAGAAATCTCTCTGGTAAACTCAGATTTGGCATAATTTCAAGACTGCAATTTGTCAGCATCACTGTTGGGGCACTTTGGCTTTAAGTGAAGAACAGATGATGAACAAAAATATATGAATAATTTTTCATGTAGCAGATTCAAAGTAGGTGAAAAGGCAGTATTTTATTGCAGTTGCATTTTTGGTGGCAGTTCAGATATAAGCAGTCTTCAAGAAGAATTGAGCATTTATGGAAATATGACCATCACAGTAAGAATGGTACTAACAAGAAAAGTAGTGATACTCATGCAAGTTCTCCTATTGCAGTCTTTGACTGTTTTCCCTCTGGGTTTTGACCAGGCGAAGTATATTTCTATTTAGAGGCCATTAAGGCAGATTCTTTCTTAAGAAAACAGAAGTACCTGTTTGCTGGATAACAAGGTATTAGTCATATTTTGTATTAAATCCAGAATCCATTTAGCAAGACTGAGATTGATGTACCACTCTGATGCCTAAAAGCAAGGGGACTCAATCTCAGTCTCACAGAGAAATCCTGAGAATATGGAGGGGAGAAGAGGGTCTTTCATTGAGTTGTGGAAAAGCTGCTGTCTTTACTGTTGTGTCTCTGTGGTACCAGGGCTCCTCTTGCTTCTGAGCAGTGTCTGTGATAGGCCTCCCTTCTGCATGCTGCAACCTTCAGGGAAAGGCTTTCCTTCAGAATACATACATTGTTGGAGAGAGAAGTAATTTCTGTGTATTTGGAAGCTGTGTGCGATAGACTAATCACTTGGAAACAGTGCATGTTGAATCTTGGATGACCAAGTTATGAAACGCTAGTTTCATAACTAGTGTGTTTCATAACTTGGTCACAGTAGACAGGGAAAATTCCTACATTGTTCTTAAATGTATAATTTAAAAATAAGGGTAAAAAAGAAGCTCTTTTTGGAAGTATTCAAAGAAGATTTTCTAGATGTTCAGGATCAACTTTTCAGATAGGTGGGTGATCACTGAGCTTTCACAGTCTAAGTGTGTGGAAGATCAACGTCTAAAAATTTCTTTGTAGGGAAATTTCAAGTTACAACCAGTCAGACTGTAAGGATGTGTTAAGTACCTAGAGAAGCTGGAATGCCCATAATGAGAATCCAAAAGTACAACAGTCACAGAATTTAGTCTCCAAGTTAGGTATCTAAGTACTGCTAAAAATTCTAGCAAGTACCTACATGCTTCTTTTGGCATGGAATTAATGCCTCTTAAAAGAATGCCTTTTTCTGAATAAATGCCTCTTAAAATAATTCCAGCAACTACAAAGGAGTGTCCTAAGTATCTATGAGAGAGACAAAAGAGAGAAATTTTGATACTCAAAGTTTTCAGAGATTAAGAACAAAGGGAAAGATTGTAATACAGGAGGAAAATGGAATCACCTTAAGGGGTGAAGTAATATCAGTAGAATGGAATTTTACAGTGAGAATTGGAAGGTTATGCATTTAGGGCTTCATAAAAAGCTCTGATTTTTTCCTAAAGAGACATTTGGCTAAGTGGCAGGATAGAGCTATATTCTATGAAGCAACTTAAAGATCATGGCTTCTTATTCCAGCAAAACAAATGCTAAGAGCACTTTTATTTTAACAGAGTATTATTCTCTGTTATAACAGTAAGTAGGTAAACATTTGAGATTAATGATGTAAGGGACTGCATTGGCACAAAGAAAAAGTGGGCACAAACATGAAACAAATGAAAAGGTTTTTAGCTATTAGAGGAATGTATTTCTGCAAAAGCTTTTCAATCTGGGTAGAAAAAATCCAGCAAGTTCTAACATAAAGATTATGGCATTTTTAGAAGACTTGATCTGGTGTTACTTGGCAGAACTGATGTCCTAGTAGGAGAGAAGTAAAAGTTTTTTAGAGTCTATAATGCTTGAAGACTTTTTAATACTTTACATGCTGTACTATAGGCTTTAAAATGCGTTAATAATGCCAGTTCTTAGGTAGTGTTTAAGGACAGTTTTGCTATCTTAATTTAAAAAAAAAGATTTTTCCTGTTTCTGGAGGGGATTGTTGTTGTCATTACTATTATTATCAGCACCTTCATTATATTGAAGGCAACATGGATAATCAAAATGCATGAAAATTTCAGATGGTGTATTTTTTAAGGAAAATTCCAAGGGGCTAAAACTAATTTTTCATATGTTACTTTTATCACATTTGCAGTTATTAAAGAGGAGTGAGTACTTCTGAATGTGATGAATGTCTGTATATGTACTCATCACTAGAATCTCTATAGATGGATAGAACTGAGGACTACTGACCTCAAGGTTTATCCTTGCCTGTTGTGTGATGATTATCTACCATGTTGCAAGGAAAATTATAAATGTAATTCAGGCCTCCAAAGTGTGCTTTTCTGGTGTGTGGCGTCTGTGGCCTGTAAGTGTTTTAGTCACTGATCTCTCCAGTCATTGCTTGGCTGTCTCTGCTGAATAAGCAATTTTGTGTTGGGCATGCTCAACATACCAGTGTTAGGAGCCCACTGGTTGTGGTAGGTGCAACGCAACAAAATTGGTCTGTTCATCAGCTGAAAGATGCTATGAGATCCAGCAGATAATTTTATCTGGTTATTGCTCTGTTATGGTTGATATGCCTTGATTGTTTGCCTTGTAGTTGTTTGTTGATTGCACTTTCTAAATTATTCCTTCCCCCAATAAAATTTTGTGGGGTTTTCCATGTTTTTTCTTTTTTCCTCCTTCTTCCTGGATGCACTGCTATTTATTCTCTTTCATTCATATATTGGAAGTAAGTAAACACTTGCTCAGGAACTACCTTAACACAATGGCATTTCATGTTGTATACCCAGTTTTTGACTATTTTCTCAGAAGTAAAAAGGATTTGTTGATTTAAGCAAGCTTTCAAGTATCGTTGGTAGATTAAAAAATTCTTTTTGTAGTCCAAGAAGATTACTGCAATTTTACTTAAACCTATGACTCAGAAGGGGAACAAAGTATCTTTTAGTTGTGTTACTGGTCCTCAGTCAAACAATGATTTCAGAAAGAGGACTGAAATTCTGAAGTGATTTATATTAATAACCTACTTCTTTTGGTAGTTACAAACCCTGCAGGTGTGAACAAATTGTGACAGAGAGAAAATAATAATTTTATTAAAAAGTAAAAGAGAATATGTTCATACAATATGGAATGTACATATTGGACACCTAGTGAGAAATGCTGTCATGATGGTAGAGCCACAATCCAAAATCATCTACATTAATAACAAGGAAAAGATGAAGAAAAAAAATATTTTGCAGTACTAAAAATCACAATATTATAAGTGTGTGAAAAGATGCATACAAAGAAAACACAAGTCAGTGCTCTACGTATGCCTATGAGTACTTGCCATTGTTATTTTTCTTCATCCCTCATTGTACAAGTCCTGAATGAAAAAAAGAGTGAGTTTACTTTGCATCAGAGTTGGTATCTATGAAGAGAATTTTGGATGTTCAGACTACAAAGCAATTGTTCCAAAATTTCTGGAAATTTGAGAAATCATCACTACAGCAACCTCTGAGAATATGATTTAAGTTTTTGTTAATATTATGGGGGGAGGGAAGTTCTTTGGGGATTTAGGGGTTTTTTTCCAAAATGATTGAGTAAAGAGATTGACATGTCCACACTCCAACTAGCCCTCCACTCATGTACCTCCATAATAGTCTGGAGCATATTTGCTTTCTGGAATACTCTTAAAAACTCCTTGATTAATACAGATTTAGGAAACATGCTTATGTACTTTATTATGTTTAGAAGAGATCTGCAGAATTCCTGAGGGGCAGCAGCCTGATGTTGAATTAGGTAGAGACAGAAAGATCATGTCCTTGTGTATCACAGACAATAATGGTCAAAATTACTCTTTGTGGCATATAGTGGGACAGATTCTTTCACTTGCTGAATCATTACATTATCTTGTACAAAGCCCACTGAAAAAAATGACATAAATTCTGTGCGCTGAAGTAAAAAATCTTTTATAACAGGGTAAGGGCTGAATACTAAACACTCTTTGTTGTATGCAATGAAGAGTGTGAGATAAGAAGTGAGGTGATACAACAGGGTCAAGAGAAGCTACTTTTGGAGGTCTCATCCATGGCCATCAGCTAAAAAGCCATGATAAGAAAAGGTTTTCTTTTGAGTTCTGTTTCCAATGGAAAATTTCAAAGGCAAAACATCACCTCAGCCCAGCAGATTTCTTTGTTTCTCGCCTTTTTTTAACCTGCCATTGACATAATGCAAAGGAAAAAAAAAATTCATTTTAATGCATCTAACTGTATTTTTAAATACTTTTGGTCCATGTCAAACATCTTATTTTTGCCTGTTCTATTCTGATTTTTTCTTCCTAATTTTCACTGTTACCATTTTCCTGCCTGCAGCTTTTGCCAAGGTACTGCGTTGTTTGTTCTCCCCCCTTCCTGTTGACAACAGAGGTGTTTAAGTACTCTAAACTGACATAGTATTGCCTTGTTTCGTTATTTTTCCTTTGACATCCATTTTAACATCAGGTTTCTTTATAAAAAAGCACCACATTTTTGGCCATCTCTGTTACAGAAAAAAGTTTTGCCAAGCTGATTCCACATATATATTTTTAAAATTACCACAAAGTACCTCTATATCTATGATATTATATTAGATATCAGATTTTTTGATGTTTTAGCAAGTAAAAAATGTCTTAACAGCTCAAAATATTATATTACTTTCTTTGGCTTTTTGCTATTTTGGAAGCATTATGGAGTGTCAAGGTGAATAATGTGTGAATCACAATAATAACATTTTTGTATCTAGAGAGATGAAGGTCCATAGCATTCCTGTCTTATGTTTTGGTTAACTGGTGCTATGTAGTTATAGCAGTAGTCTGGAGTGACATACAGTCCAGGAAAATAACCAGAGGTCTTATCAGAAGTAGAGGATTCATAGTAGTAAATTGCCCTTTTTTTTGTTACTGTTTTCCATAGCAACTCTGTTGAAATAGAACAGAGCTTCTGATGAAAGTGTGGAAGGCTGTGTCACATTCCCTTCCCCTCTCCAGCAGCAAGAGAAAATTAGGACAGGGTATTTTACACTGCTTATATTGCACAGCTCTGTGCTTCTGGATTATCGTGTAGAGCAGAAATCTAACCAGGTGGCCAGCACAGTCCTTCAAAGAAGAGTGTCCATCTCTGTTAACTGTGGATGACTGCAGACAGCTGAGAGAATAGCCACCTGAAGCTTGAGTGTGTTGTATATCATCATCTCCCTCCCTCCCTTGTTCCTAGCTACTTGCCTTGGAAGTTCATGCTGATCTAGGTGACAAATTACAGACCTGTGTAAGTGATTCTATTTTTTTTACCAAATTGCCTCATCTCTTCATATATTACCAGTTTATCTTCCCCAGCACTAATTTGAGTGTTCAAGACTTTGGAATTGCTTCAGATGACTGATTTTGTTTTCAAAGTAGCTAGCAGTCTAGCCCAATGTTTCTTTCTTTTAACCCACAGCCACTGTGTCTATGTTCAACAGCAGCCAGAAAGCACCACTTGCTAATGATTTTCTGTCTGAAAGTGAGGCAGGTTGGGCTAGCAGCACACCCTGCACAGCTGGAAGGCCACAGCACAGCTGCTCACAAACAACTCATTCCCTGAGCCAGTCAGCATCTTCCCATTCTCCTTCAGTGCTCCACCTCATTGATTTCAAACCATCAGGATCATTCCAGAAATGCCCCACTAGGGGATTTCCTACACTTAGATGGGAAACTCATTGTAAGGAATATCTTTGCTTTGCCGTGCCATACCACTGGTTTTCAAGCAGCCTTCTCCATTGATCTCATAACAGGGTCTGCTGTAAACCAAAGGCATGTCTGGCTCTTTAGCAATAAGATTTGCTCAAGTAAGAGCAATCTCTGTTGCAGTGTCAAGAATGCTTCCACACTGAAGGAATAAACATGCCTTCTATTTTGAGCTTGACTTTGAATTGCCATCTTTCTCATCTTGAAATAAAAGTTTCAACAACTCCATATTTCTTATTGCCTAACACATTCGAGTGTAACTGGGACAAGATAGCATTGAAATGCACAAGCCTGGGAAAAGGAGATGGTATTTTCTTTCTCAGAGCAACTGCAGTGTTTGTGCTGAGAAATACTTTGTGCCCCACCCTTAATCCCAGGAGATAGTGCTGCAGCTCTGTGTCATGAAGTCCTGCATGCATCAGATAATTTGTGACTTAGCCGAGTCTTTATAGCCCACTATAAATACACATGTGAACAAAACAGTGCGTTCAGGAGATGGTTTCCATTGTTCTCTTTCACCACCCTGGCCCTCTGCACATACACCAGGTACCCTGGAGGCACAGATAAAAAAAATTTGCTATGGACATTTGTTCCCTATCCAAATGAGAGGAATTAAGTGCTTTACTAGAGATACATGCTTTCAAAAGCAATAATCATAGAGGGATCACACAGTTTTATATAGATGGTGGCATGAAGTACTTCCAGCAGGATGTGTAAGATCCAGTGCAGTTCTTGAGTGAAGGGTACAACATACGGCAGCACAGTGATGGAGAGGCAGGCAATCTGTTTGCAGCCTTATCTCAGCCTCAGCTCCTTATCAGGCAACCTTTTATAGACATGCTGATCCTGCAGAGAAAGGCATCATTAGTAGCTGTAATTGCTTCCTGTGCTGGAGTGGACCATTTAAAGAAATGCTCTATAGCAAATATAAATATCAGAGCTGCATCTGAAGAAGAATGGAGACAACCAGAGGCATCCTTTTCCATGGGCAGACTTTGACTTTATGTTTAGATTATGGAAAAATCAGTAATGTTCTGAAACATGTCATTGTGTGTATAGAGCAGTGCATACTAAGGTAGCTATTAGACAAGACAGACAGGGTCAAAACTGACTATTCATGGTTTGCATTTGTAATTTTACTGGGAAGTCCTGTTTCACCTATGTTTGATTCTGGGTTTTTTTTACTTGTTTATTTTTATTTTATTTTGCTGGTTTTGTTTGTCTTCCCTTTGCAGTGGCTTTGACTGGGATAGTAAAAACTTTAAATTTGCTTAATTGAGATGTGGTTTAAAAATAAACTATGTCTAAATTGTATGTTGGATAAACTCTGCCGTTCTGTTGTACACAGTTTTTCAGATTGTAATATTTACTCACAGGGATAATTTTAGACAACCACCCAAACACAGTGATAATTGTAATAAGCAGCTACTTCCTTAGGAGTTTCAGGGATAATTTTTCTTGTTACTCTTAGTTAGCAAAATGCTATTTATGTATTACCTAGTAAACCAGTGTGACATCTGACAAGCCTTTAATGAAGATCTTTAGAAAGCATTTAAATTAGTTCTGGTCAGCCTGCTCTAGGTGGCCCTGCTCGAGCAGGGAGTTAGACGAGAGAACCTCTAGGGGTCCCTTCCCACCTCAGCCATTATGGGCCATTTGTGATTCTGCAGTGCTCTAATATAATTCCCTTTATTCATTTTTGAGCATGTCACCACTTTACATCTAAAATGCTCTGACCTGCCAAAGTGTTTATTGCATAATGTTGAAATGTAAGGATGGTTTGATTGGAGTTTCTTAAATATTAAAACTACTGCATTGTCTTTTTTTAAATAGAGAACATAGATGGCTTCACTTCCTATGCATCTGCTGCTGATCTCAATCACACCAGCATAGCTCAGGAGTAACAGACTAATTTCTAGGACTGCAGTAGCCTGTAAAATGAAGGGTGATATAATAACTTGCCTGCTGTGCATATTTTTTTCTGTGTCATAATTTAAAAAAAAAAACACACAAAACAAAAGCTGTTTATTATTTAGTAAATCATTCAAGTCCCTGCCATGGGTTTGGTTTTTTTTTCAGATTTCCAGATTTTCTTGGCTGCCTTCAAAGCAAGAAAGAGTGTTGTCCTTCTTTACCTCATTTGGGAGGTCCTTTTGTATAAAACAACCAGATTATGCCTGCCTTATCCTGGGTGTTTTTTAGAGTTTTTAACTAGTTATTCACAGGTGAAAAAAGTTTATGTTGAGCAGCTTTGCCTGTAAGGGAGAGCTTGATTGGTGTGAAGACTTGAGCATATCTTTACCTTAGATTTCAGTGATATGCAGAGATACTAAAGTGAAATATTTAAATATCTAGTTTGATTAGTCAATGCAGTCTTGTCACAAAAGCACAGAGCTCAGGGTCATAACTCCTTTTTCAGAATATGTGGAGTTTCTGCTGCTTAGTACAACATCATCTGATGCCCAAAAAGCACATTTAAAGCAAAAGTGTAGCTGCATCAGAGCTTATTGTAGAAGTCAGTGTCACAACTGCTGACACCATTCCCCAAAGGGAGAGCAGCTGACAGCCATTCAAGGAACTTCTCTCTCAAATACATTGATTAGAGTTGAGAGAGTCCTTCCCTGCAGCTCTCTGTGTCCATAGAATGGGGGAGTGGTCTACTCATAAATCTAGTCCTAGTGGTGATCTTTTGCTGTTATAAATCAAACTTTTGCTTCTTCAACAGGACATGGAACTGTATCTAGGGGGAAAAAATGGCATTTTAGAGTGTTACAAAAATCTAGGAACAGAAATATTTATGTTCTGGTCTTGTGAGTCAGAGTTGGATTTTGCCAGGAATGTCAGAATATGGTGGGTATGGTGGCAGTATACTAAGTGTGACTTTAAGCTGAGAAAAATTTAACACTGGGTTGGTGGCTGAGAATCAGATGGAAGTGTTGGTTTTCACTTACCTTTTTATCACAGAAGCAATACAAGGACACATTTCCCAGACTGTGCCAAACTGGGCCCTCATTAGAGGGCAAAAAGAGAGAGATTCAGCAGTAAAATATACTGGACAGGAGTACAGAGAGGTGAGAGTATTTTTAGAAGCCATAGATTACCATCCCTGGTTGATCTGAGAGTCCAGCTGTGTCAGTGGAGGAAGCCATGCGCTTCTGAACCCAGGCTGACAGTACAGCTTCAAGTCAGAAAGACAGCACTGTGCTTAACCTGCTGCTCTTTCTGCACAAACCTTCCTAAAAATAAGAGCCTCCCCAAATTGCCAAGGTATTTGGAGGTAGCAGCTTTGTATCTGTAAGCCATCAATCAATACCAGTATTAGTGGGATGACAAGTCCCTGATGTTTCTAACATTTAGGTGTCCCATCACACTTATTCTGTGCTCTTCTCCAGTCTTTGCTTCAATTTTTAATACATTGTTTACTTTATAATAATGTTTACATTTTACTATGTACGTCATTGCCAACCTCTAAGCTGAAGGCAAATTTCAGCGCAGCCAACTTGACATCCCTGGATCCAAAATTTTCCCGTTTCTTCTCCAGTATGAGCAGATGTGACTCAAAGTCCTGGCTTCAAATTTATAAGTTTCAAAAGATCTGATATCCAGAATTTTTATCTGGAGATTTGTTACAGAGCTTGTTTTTCCACTTTCACTTTGTGGTGCTTTGCATGAGCTATGAGGGATTTTTCAGGTATCTGTGAGGCTTAGTGGTACCAGCTGGATCCTAGTCCTAGGGAAATAGAAGAACCATGGGGTTATGTGCCAGTATTTTTGTTTCCTAAGCTGCTCCCTTGACCAGGACTAAGACACCTCTTTGTACGTTCGCATCTCAAGCCCTTAAGGGAAATGGCCTATCATATCTTTGGCAGCTGCATTAAAGTAAAACCTTACTGTTTATCTGTTAGATGAAGGGATTAGTTAAATGGGAGCAATAGAGAGCTCAGCCAGCTCCTTGGATAAAGAGAGAGCTCTTCATAACTTGAGTCAGCAGTGTTCCTCTTTACCCCAGCATCTCCTGTTTCTTCCCCTCTGTTTCAGTATAACATTTAATGCAGTGCTACAGGGAAAGGCATATCTCTTCCTTTTATTAAGTCAGTCCCTTTAGAAATAGTAATTATTATCTGTGAGATTTCAGGGTGATGTGAGGCTGTAATCATAAATGCTGTGCCTCCTGATTTCCTGTGGTAAAACAGTAGGATCCCAGTTGATTCAAGGTTCTAGTTGTTTGTGGGTGACACTCAAATATTTTACTGGGGTGTGGAGGTGAAATATCAGGCACTTCCAGTCTTGAGTGCTGTTGCAAACAGTAGCTCTTGTGCTCACTGGTAATACACTGCAAGTGAACTTCTCCTTTCTTACATTTTGAAATCACTTTAAAAATTATTCTGCAAATTCCATGCACTGCAACTCCATTCTGGCAGGTCAGAATTTGTGAGAACATGGGAAAAATTATTTCCTGAACAAGGAGGAGAAGAGGAGGAGCCCAAACTATCTCAGTCCTACCAATAATTCCACATTTACTAAAATTGTAAGCTTAGGAATAGATGGATTTAGATATATTAGAAAGTTTTGGAGCATCAAGCCTGAGCAATCACTTAAGACTGCCATGAGGAGGGTTTTATTAATTACTCTTTTCACTTGGCAGCAACCCCTCTCGATGTGAGGGTATTCCAAGCATTTGTGGTTGAAAGAAGGAATGAAAAGGAGAGATCAGCTGTTGGATCAGGGCCCCTGACCATTGGCATTAGAACTGAGCTGGATTTAGTATGCTAAGCACTAATAGAAGCTGTTCCCTTAGTGGATGAGTTTAGCAGATTTTTGGGGTACTCACTTTTCCTGGGAGCACATTATTTGCAGTTGTGCAACATATTCAATGTGCAATGGCAAATTGGATGACTTACTCAGAAGATGGAGTGAGGCATAAAATTATTTAAGAGGAGATTACTATTCCTTTTTATTCTTTTTCTTTTCTTATTACTCCTTCTTTTACCTTTTCAGTGCCATTTCCATATGGATTTAATCCTCTTTGACATCCATTAGCCACTAGTGCTGTAATAATGTGGATTGGCCATATAAGATCCTCCCTGGAGTATGGTCTTAACTCCCATGGCATGTATAAGTGAAGCAACTTGGTTCCCCATGACTTCTCTCCTTCACTGCTAATCCCTGCCTACTTTTCTGAATGAGCTTTATCACTGGTTATACTAATGCTACCCCCAAACAGTGACTGGATTTGGAGATATGAAATACTGAAAATTGACCCTGAAAAGACCAGAAGCTGGAAACCAATGGAAAAACCTTGTTGAGAGGGGTGTGTTCTTCTTAAGAACTGTAATGCAGCACTATTTAATGACTTTAAACTATCTGAACATCAAAAAGAAAAATGGTGCTAATAACTGTGTATTTAAGTGATCTTCAGAATCCTTTTTTCCTCCCTCAAGTAATTCATTCATACTACAAATTGTTTTGGTAACTCTGCAACTTGCATTTTATTTGACAATCCTATTTTGTGAATGCAACAGTAGTACTTCAGCTTGAATACTTTTTTAAATTTTATGAAAACAAAGTATTTGTTTACTTTTATATTGGTCTACAGAATGCAATATAATATTTCCTCAGTATTCATATTGTGATTGTCAGATGTGCATGTGTGCTGTCAAAATCATTGTAGAATCTTAAATAAATAGTGACATCTGTAAGCAACCCACAATGACAAAAAAGGATGACTGTGGAGAATAAATGTAATGGCATGATAGATAGCCAAAGAAACATGTGAAATAATTTTCAAACATGCCTGTCTAGCTGTCAAAATGAGCTTGTGTATTTTAGGTATTGCATATTTGTCAGTGTGTAAAATAGAGTAAACAGGTTCCACACAGGAAGCAATGCCTCCTTTCAAGACGTTTATACTTTTAGGGAAGGAAAAATATTTGAGAAGGCATTGTTTATGTAAATATGCACACTTATCTCAGGATCACCATAGCCTGGGCTGGATGTTTGTAGCCAGTTTGCTTGTTCTCTAGAGAGGAGACTGTACCAGGTCCCTTTGCTGAAGGGTCAGGGAGTAGCTGTGGGGGACAGAGACTGGGGACTGATAGTTTGTGACCTGTTTCTGGCTGGTCCTTTGCAGGGTTTCAGCCTTGTAGCTGCCTGGTGGGTGGGCATTGCTGCCCAGGGCTGACTGCCACAGCAGGACCCTGCTGGAAAGCCCTGTGAGGCTCTCAGCAAAAGGGCCCCTGGAGGCCCTGAGGAAAAAAAAAACAAACAGGAAGCTTTAATTCAGGACATATTGTGATCCAAATCCCATAAGAAAATTTTATTTTATTCAGTTTATGCTTCTAGTAGAGTTTTCCTTATAGAGGAACCCAGGGGAAAGCTAAAATGAAAGCAATTCTAGCAGGTGTTTTTTATAAGGGTGTTTACTACTAAACTAACCAAATCTAATGTGCATTTTAGCAGCTACTGTAAGTAGTTTCTTAATGTATGAACCACATTCTGGTTTATGTTATTACTGGACAGCATTCTTCTGTTATCAAAATATTTCATGGAATTGGTAGCCTCTTACATTTCCATATTGTAAAATTCGTCATGTACCTACAGTAGGAGACAATACAGATTATTCATATTTACATTTGTTTAACCTTCCCTAAGTTGTGTGTAGTGCATCTGTTACTGCATCAGGGACATGGTTCTCTGTTGTTCATGGTCCTGAAATAAATGTTGAAATATTGTCACAAGGAATGAGATGAGTAAATTCCTTCCTATTCATGCAAGAGAAATGATAATTTAATCTTGCAAAACCTCCAACTCATATTCTTCCATGGATACAAAATTTTACCAAGGGCCAGAGGGCTCTCCTAGGAATTTCAGCGCTGAAAAAAAAGTTAATTTCTCCTTTTTTCTTTTTTTTTTTCTTTTTTTTTTTTTTTTTTTTTCTGGAGAGGGGATGGGGAGTGATTGTGGAGTAGAGGGATGGGAGAGGAGGAGGAGAGTTGCTTGGTTATATCTAACTGTAGTATGTTCTCATTGCAAACAAAGGACAGAGAAAAGACTGTGACATTGTAGAGATAAAAGTAAAATAAATTACTTTTAGTCTGAAGCCATGGTCTCATAATGTAGAGGTAGGAACATTTTCTCTTTTTAAATATGCAGAGTGAATAACTGGAGGCTAATAGTAATAATTATTAAAATAAAATTCCATTGTGTTCTAACCACTGCAATCATTACACTCTTACAGATGAAATCCCAGACACTGAAGTCAATCATTAAATGCTTTGAATAGGGCAAAATTATTCCCATGGAGTAGTTTGATCTCTAGCACCACTTTCTTCTCTGATATGGTATCTGGATCAAATTATTACTTAAAATGTCTGGATAACACTATGCAAACTTAGGTTATTGCTATGAAAGGTTTCAAACAGCACTAGATGTACTTAGTAGCCAGGAATGTGGCATTGAGCATTTTTGCATGAATGGTAAAGGTTGATGTTTTCAGACAGGTATTGATCAGACAGAATATGGGTCATACTTGTGGGAGGCTGTGGAAGAATTGTCTCTACCAGTCAAAGCCTCACGGAGCAGACTGTTTGTTAAGGTTACGCGAAGCTGGTTTTTTATTCTCTTTTATGAAAAATGACTCCTACTGTCACGAGGTCAGGTCCTTTGCAGTGCCATCTGCAATATATTCAGTGTTCCCTGTAGTCACTGAAAGGGCTTTCTCTGCTCATTGCACCTAAGTAAAAAAAATCCTTTTGAGTTGAAGCTTAAGCGTGGCCTGGGAACCTTTGTTTGAAATATTTACATTTGATTCATTCAGCTCATGAATTAGAGTTCTTGTTTTTATCTTTTCCCTGTAAGACCTTTCAGATGCATAACAGAGCTCCAGCGTTGTGGAACTGAAGATACATGGCATATAGGAAAAAAAATTATAATTTTATATATACCAGAAGGCAAAAGAAGATTTGACTTGGAGATGTTCTCAATCAGATCTGAAGAGCAAAGTAAATGCAGAGGATCAGCAGTATCAGGAAGTAATGAATAGCAAATTAAATATAGTTGTCATAAAGCAAGGTTTAAGCTCTTCTGGCTGAAATAGGATCATGTGGCTTAGTAAATGAAAATGCAGAATAATATCATTAATTTATATGCCATTTTTCAAATTTCTATCACATTCATTGCTTTACATTGCTCAGTCTGTCCTTTCAAGTTTCCTCAAATTCAGCCACATTACAGACAGGCAGTAGGCAACAGTTTCATAGCATACTGCAAAACAGTGTGAAAGAGGAGGAATTTTGCCAAAGATATTGACATAAACCTCTCAAGAAAAATGATGCAGAGCAAGCAGGGAATGCAGTTTTTAATACATATGGATGCATTCACACATGGGCAGGCTCTGTGTAATCTATTTTATCTGTAGTAAGCTGGTAGGGATGAAAAGCTATGATTTTACTGATTCTAGGCATCTCAGTCCTGATGCATGCAACCCTTACATCTTCCTTCTGGTGAAGCAGAGGCTTTAGAGAAAACTGCTTTTAGGGCAAAGAAATTTTTAAAGGTAGGGAATATGTAACCTAGAGGGCTTAAATTTACAGATGAAACTGTTATAGCTGGATATGGAAGAATAACCTGCAGACAAAAAGAGTGTTTGCAGCCTGGCATTTCAAACGTACCACAATGCTTGTTATTTTTTCAAAATGTGGAGCTATAGCCAAGTGCCAAGTTTAACTGCAGTCAAACTTTATTATCAGTATGGAAGTAGATGATGAATTTTTCACTCAAGGTCTTGAGCAGTTAATAAACTGGTAAGTTGGATTTGCAGTGCATTCTCTTGTATTTATTTTAAATTTGCAGATCTCTAAATTTCTTTGCTTTTTCAATTGAAAATGATGATGACTTTTGTTCAGTTCTTTTTTGCTTTTACTGTGTCTCTTACCAGAGAGGAGCAAGGCAATAAAAGAAAGTATAAATGAAGAAGCATCCAGTGACATTTCATGTTTTCAGTGATTCAACTGAAATCTAAGGATCTAAGAATATTGTCTAGCCCCTTCAGAACAAGTTCCATTCATTAAATAAGGAATTTTAACTTATTTTTTTTCTCAAGTCCTGTCCACTGTTCTTCCATGGTTTACTGTGAGGTTGGGCTTAGTGCCATAAAAAATTCCAGAAATGCCTTCATTCCTTTCCTATAATAGATCATTAAAGACTGAAACACTGTGTTGAGAATTGCTGTGTTTTTCCTCCACCTGAATTGGGTGTGATGATAGTACATGCATTATGGAAATAATAGGCTGACTTAATACATAGCTTGGCATTTTGCCATGGCATAAATGGGCATACACCAAATTTGCTGAATATTTGTATTGGCTTGTGGTGGTGGCAGTGGGTGTTGGTATCATTTTGAGCAACCAAAGGCATAATATCAAATTAATTTTGTCTGGTTTACTTTAATCTTGGTTGAATAAACAATGACTCAGTAGGTTCAGCATAACAGTGATTGTTGGAAGTTACTTCAGTTTGCACTTTGCCATATGAATCTGTATTCAGAGATGAATAATCACATTTCATATGGATACTCCACGAAACTGAGATTTTTTTGTAGTCCTGACCCTCAGGTCTATGCAAAAGCCTTCACCTTGAGAACTGTCATTGTGTTGTAAATTACAGTGGTTTTAAGGAATTGCTGCTAAGTAGGCAATTCCAGAAGGTATTTTTTAGGATAATTTAAAAGACCATTTACAAGATCATCATGCCCCTTTAAATGTGATATAGATATTTTAAAGACTTCACTGGAAAACATAATGTGTGTGGAAAACGGCTGTTTTCCTACATTACCAGAACAAATAAAACCATAGGCACTTGTTTCCCTTGGCCTGATAAAAGCCTCACAAGGGAAGTATTGCATTCGTATTTGAGAGTGGGAGGTGCAAGATCTTAATTGGGTGACCATTCTTTGGTCACCATTCTTCTTTGGGAAGAATATCTGTACTTTTTGGATGAGTCAAAGAAATACTTCTTATTACTTACTGATGTTCAGCTTAATCACTTCATATTTTCCCCTGTTTTCAAGTGTTCATTCATGTATCATTAGAGATGAGTTATGAACAGGATAAATTGGGTCATTTAGTTATATTTCCATTTAACATATTGCCTGTTTTAAAAGAGCCTGCTGTAATAATTATTATTTGACAAAGTAGTCAGATATTGACAATGACAATTTAGAATCTAATTCTGCTATAGCTGTGTTACTCTAAGGATCAGAAGTCAGATGAAATTCAAGGTATTCTGTGCATTTTGCTGGAAATCCATTTCTAGGCTAACATAACAAATGCATTATTTCTTTACTGTAAATGCTCACACAGTACAAGGTTACCATCTGGTGATTTTTAGCCATTTGAACTTTTTCCTGTCTTTGTTTTCTTGCAGTGAATAGGATAGATTGGAAAAGTTCTTTGAAATGTTGAATTTTTTTGCACTTTTTAAAAATAAGGAATGTTGGAAGCACCTGTTCTGATTCTTATTTTTAGAATACTCCCTGGAAATCTTAAAGATGTATATCGTGAGTTGTCACACTTAAGCCGAGACAAAAGTGTTAGCAAAAAATCTCTTGTCCTGTGAACTGTCAGTCACTGTAGTTGCAGAAATATTAAAGAAAAAAATATTTTTTTGTGTCTAACAGGAACAGCAAATTCTTTTATTTACCCAGCTTTTCTTTCCTGTTCTCCATGCTGTCCTTTTTTGATGAGTTACCTTCTCATTGTAGTTTACTGAGGTAAGCGATATTTGAATTTTAAGTGTCAAAAAGGAAAGATCCTTCTTCATAAAAAAAGATTAAAAAAAAACAAAAAACCAAAACAAACAAAAACCAGCAAAAAACCACCACCACAAAGCCAAAAAGAAAACACAAAATATTTTCACCTCTTCTATTTGTTGCACAAGGCAAAGAAACAGGAAAAAATGGCAGTTCTGGTTCCATGTTCTTTGCTCACCCTCTTGACGGTCATCCAGAATGACCTTGAATCCTATTTTAAGAGTTCAGCACAAAGCTTCCCTGCCCTCCTTGCGCATCCAGCCTCGCCATCGTTTAGTGTCTGAAAATGTGATGGATTTGGATTTATCACTTGCTTTTTGCCTCCCAGGTGACACTGAGTGTTGGTTATGAACTGTTCTTTACTGCACTGGTATCGAATAGAACACAAGAAAGTAATGATTTGTTCAAAATTATTTACCATTATTAATATTTCATATGGGATGAAATTTATACTGGAAAAATGAGTAGATGCTAATGTTGTAGATATTAACACAGACTACTATTACCCTAACTATTTTAAGGCTTTTAAGTTGATAAGGGAACAGCTAGCAAACAATTTTGTGTTAAAAGCAAGAGAGAGTATTTCTAATAAATGATAATTTGAGTCTTTTACTTGCAGATATGAGGCAGGTAGTGCATAGTCTATTTGACCTATTTTTCCTAAAATGAAGAAAAGATAAATCTGAAAAGAATAGCTCCATAGTGTTCATTGCCTGAGGATTGATTTAGATTTATGCAACATGGCATGTATTTCAGAAGATTAACTTATTTTTCTTAGTATCAGAATTAGCTTTTTACCTAGCCACAGTTACAGTTTCATCTCTAGAAATAAAACCATCTCTATAACATGTTCTTCTACCTTTTCCCTTATTATATTGCAGCTTCAGTTAGATACCAACCAGTTTTTCTCACATACTTTGATCTTGCAGCAGTTTATTCCAATTTTGTGTCCTTTGCTCATCATTTTCCTGTGTTGTTCATCTTTCAATGGCTCCTTCTTTATGTTTTGCTTTTTAAATAGCATGACTCATCTGTACCTGTCACACCAATTTACTGAGAATGACATTTTGTCTTTCGGGAAAAAAAAAAGGCTTAGAGAAGTTGCGTGATGCAGGGGTCAAAGGCAGCAAGAGATTTCAGGTCTTAATTTGCACACACTGCCTACCCACTTGTTCTACTTAAGGTTACCATATAGTACTTACAATAACAGTGAAAATCAAGGGGTGAGAGGAAGATTCAGGAAGTAAAATCCTCTAACCCAGAACTGCATGCCTCTGTGTGTGATAAAATGGAATGCTATGGAGTAGAGTAATTAGGAAGAGGTGCACCCTCCCTTAACCTTTAATAGTTTGCAAAAGATTCAGTGGAGATACAGAATCAGGGTGGAAGGATGGGGTCAGATTAGTTTGGGATGGAAGTGGTGTCAGCATGCATTGATTTTTTTTTATTTAAAATTATGAATGGATGACATTAGTTGTGGCTAGTTGTAGCACTGCTAGTGTGTAGTAGCTTTTTTCTCAAAAGAGTGGTAAAATACCTCAGGTACAAGTGACAACCTCTATGGTATCATACTGTGTGGTGATTTAAGGCACAAGCAAGAGTCCTGCAGGAAATGCCATCAGATCACTATTCATTATCCTCATTTGGCTGATACGGTAACTGGAGGCATTTTTCCACCTAGAAAGCAACCAATTGCTGTCTGAGTCCAAATAGTCTTAATTACTTAGGCTTAAGTTGTAGCAGAAAAAAAACTGTATATGTCAGAATATGTTTATGGATGCTCTTTGTGTCTTTCAAGGAAATTTGTTCTTCATGAAATTAGCTATGTCTTGTCATTTTACTTTAGTTCAGCACCTACCAGCAACTCCAAAATAAGTCCTTATAGAAGAAGTAGTAATCTATGGCTGGACTGTGTAGAACTTTGGAACTACATTAGATTTTATGTTTTCACGCTTGTAATACCAGAATGATTCCTTTTGTGTGCTAAATTTATTTACAACTTGAATTTCAAACACAGCATTACCCATCTGGGTATTTTGAGACAACGACTTACTGAAAATTATGAGGTAGCTAGAGATGGGATTTATGGTCCCCATTCACTCTGTTGGCCAAGACATTTTTTCAGAGCTGTTCAAGCTTCGTGCAATGTGCTATTTTATTCCATAGCAGACAGACAAAGATAAATACTATCATTTTAAGCGAGTGTATGAGGTATCCTACATTTTTATGAAAAAGATTTTGGGGATTTTTTTATATTATGTTGCATGGTGGACCTTTTAAACTCATCAAGAGTTGCAAGTGTGGGTCCCATGGATCTTAACAAATGATATACTGCAACCAAAACTTCACAAAATCATTGTTCAACACTTTGCAGAATGCAGAAAAATGTCTGTTTCACTCAAAGTCTAATCATTGTATTGCAGAACTTTGAGACACTAATAAGGATGCATTGAGCTTTTGCAAGCCTATTGCCAGTAGACAATGTATTACTCAATAAATCCCTCACCAATGATCAGATAGCTAATGGAAAGTGCTCCAGACTCCAAGTAACAATATTTGCTTTCTCTAGTAGCCCAATGTTTACATTTAAAAGATCAATCAAAATATTTATTAGCACAATATCTACAAAAGAATACTCAGATTGATCCTGGATCATTGAAAAATAATGTATTTTACATCAGGTTTCAGAACAGTTCCCAGGACTTTGGTCTAGTTTTCTCCCTGGTTTTATTTGCAGGCCAACAATGTCCTTGTTTAGGTTTTTCCTATATCTAGGGGGTTTTTTTTCTACATCTATTGCTAATGAATATTAAATTTCTTTCCCAGCAATAAAAATCTGAAATTTGTCCTTTATGCATGCCTTCTAGACATCCTCTGCTTTCACAGTAGCTCTCTGCAGCTTATCTTCTGTGCCAGCAGCCCTAGTGTGGGGTCAACTCTCACATGGGGTTTCAGCAATGTACTGTCAAGACAGAGCTGGAGCCTGGGGCTGCTCTCTAAAGATGTGTGTGACTCCTCTGCGGAGACAAATGCACAGGGGTGTCATGGTATTGAAATCATGGCATTTTACTCATACAGTTAGCATTCAGTTTCTATATATTGATAAGAAGATGGATCGCTTTGATTTTTTTTTTTTCCCCTACTAACCTTGAGCTCACAATTTCATTAACAGAAATACCACATGGCTACGATTAATTAAATGTTAAATCTTGAATTTCATTAGCTCTTGTTTGCATTGGTAACCTTAACCCACATAAAATTTAGAGCACAAATGAAAAAATAACTATTTGTTGTCCAGTTCTTTCATTAGGACATGGTTACATTTGGCATTAATCTGTTTTCTGTGTTGTCTCATCTTGCAGCAGGTAGCAGGAACAGAAATGCTGGAGTCTAAAATTGCATTCAGCTGTTAATAGGTACTTTATATCTTAGCCTGCAGCAAAGATTGCTTCTGTGTGAGAATGTTGGAACTGCACTTGCCACTAAATTACTATGGATGTTTCTCATGCATTGTAAAGAAGACTATGTAAGTCTGTGCTATCTTTTGAAAGTTGTCCTGACTCAGCATACAGTATTGCCAAATTATTTGTTGCTCCAGGCAAGGTCCTAGATATTTCCTGAGGAATATTTCCCTCCAGAGAGGATGGGTTCCAGAATATTCATGGACTTGAAGAGTACAACATCTACAACATTTCTTTCACTATGCCACAGTCTGCCTGTGGGTGGACTTTAAATAACTACTGACCTCCTTGCTACTTCTGAGACATAAATTCAGACTGTAACTGAAGCATGGTGACTTCTTCCCATGACTTCCCAATGACTGGGGATGGAGACTGACACAGAGATCCTCTCATGCCAGTATGTGAAAGTTTTGCAGAGAGGTGTTGCCAGATTGTCAAACTCAAAGAGCAGTGCATGCTATTTACTTACACACTACTGATAATTTTAGATGCTTAATATAACAGGTTTCTAACATTTTGAGCTCTCCTCTACTTGTAAATATTCATTCCTTAGACAACAGAGATGTTAGGTGTCAAGAAGATGGATCCAGGCTCTGCTCAGTGGTGCTGAACAATAGGAAAAGAGGTAACAGTGAGAAACTGATGCACAGGAAATTCCACCTGAACATGAGGAAGAACTTTACTGTGCAGGGGACTGAGCACTGGAGCAGGGTGCTCAGAGAGAGTGTGGGATCTCCTTCATTGGAGATTCTCAAGAAACCATCTGGACAAAATCCTGTGCCATGTGCTCTAGGATTACCTTGCTTGAACAGAGATTGGTGATCCACTATGGACCCTTCCCACCTTATCCATTCTATGATTCCATGTTTTTTAAGACACCTTAAATATTAAATATTAGGACATGCTGTATTGCCAGACCTATAAGAAGGGTGGAAGTGGGTTTTACAAGGTTTCCCAAGATACCTGAGCACACAACATCTTGGAAGTTTGGAGAGATAGTAGACCTTATTACCTCGTGTAGGATATAATTTGGTTTCCTCATATCCTACAGGCACTTGCTTTTAGGGTGCCATTTATTTGCTAGGCAGTACTGAGAGATATAAGGGTTCAAATTCTTTCCTTGGAAATAAGAGCTTCTCCTGTCTGGATAATAATAGCCTTTTATTTCATTAGGGTACACCATGTATCCTGCTGTCTGTCATTTCATTTGCCAGAGTTTTCAACATGCCATTAAAGGTAGTGCCAGTAACAATGGGAACGAAAATAAAAACAGGAATGAGAACAAAAGAACCCCATTGATAAAAAATGCAAGAGGAAGTAAATCTTTATGCTCAATGTATTACAACTCACTGAGTCACTGGGCTTGAAATGAGATCCCTGGATTTGTACTTTACTCTTGTGTCTTGTTCAGTTGAGATGTAAAAGCTTCCCCATCCTGAGTTAATTAAAGAACTGCCATTAATGCAAATTTGTTTGAAATTAGCTTTCATGCTGCATGCACAGGGAAGAAAAAGTTGGCAGATTTGAGTGGCAGAAATCTGTGCATACATCTGTGTGCCTCTTCAGGGTCCTAAGTCATCTTTGGAATCCAACTCTTTTGTTGGATTGTGGAACTCAATGTCATTGCTGAGATGTAGGTCTGCCATGGAGTACTCATTTCACTGAGGTCCTGGACTGCAAATCCATAAAAGCTGTTTCTTTTCAGACAGGACATCTACTGTCAACTGCAGAAGATGTAACAGTTTGCATTAGTTTGCTACTAGTTTCATTTGTCCCCTGTGCCAGGACTTCCCAAACCAGCTTGGTGCGTTCCTAGACCGTATGGGTGATTTTCCTGCCTGCCATTTCTCATTCCTAATTTAATTCTTTCACGCTCTGTATAAGACCACCAAGATAGGATTTTCCTGCTGCCCCACAATGGGTGTTCCTACATGGATATTTATTGACTCCAGCTCCATGAGAAAGTGTGGTGACCTTACCAACTCCAGCATCTTTGGTCAGGTAGAGTTTCATTTCACAAGATATGTCCAGCCATTTACCAAGATGAATTTGCCTTAGATTATCAGAAAATAAAGTGAGATGCAAATTATGGGCAAAAATACTGTCAGACCTCTGTTTGAAAACCAGACCTGTTTTCATTCTCAAGCTTAAATGGAGGGAAAGAGATTAGGTGTTGCCGCCCAGATGAGGATACAATTACTGGACAGCTTTAAAAAATGGACTGCTTTTTTTTCCATTTTCCATTGTGTTGCTTCCTAGGGTTCCTCTCCTGGAATATATTGTGGGCATTATTTATGTTCACTGTGGGATATAAATTGCAAGCATACAGCAAACTGTGATGACCCAGATTGTTTTTCTATGCAAGAAAGCTTCCCGTTCAGGATTATCTGAATGTAAATATGATGTGTCATCTGATCCGAATAATGAAGACTTTGAAAATTCATTTATCTATTAAGTGTTGATAGAAAACCTACACCAGATAGAGATTTTTCATCACTTACATTTTAAAGTACTCTCTCTCAGAAAGATTACACTGCATCAAAAGATTTGCACTTAAGACATCATCTGAGTAAAGTAATGCTGCACAAAATCTTTGATTTAAAATCAAATTAGAAGAGGAAGCCATATTTTTTTCTCTAAAAAATGTGAAAGTTAACCATTTGTAGATAGCCTCCCAGATATCAAACTTTGGGTGTGTTGGCAAAATGCTGGGGAGAGCATGCTTGTCTTATTGAACCTAGATTACAGGCTTGTAAAAATGTTGTAGTGAAAGTTAATGGCTTGATAACTGAAAATGTTAACCTTTGCACTGCTGTTTCTGGGCTGAACATACACCATTCAAGCTTCCTGTTGGCACTGACAGCTCTGTTACACACCCCCTCATCACTAGGAGAGCATTACATTTTCATTTCTTCAGTATAGCCTCTGATCAATGTCATAGCTGCCCTCAGCCCTTGAAAACGCATTCTGTAACTAAGAAAAATTATAATTTTGAGGTGAAATATGAACAAGCAAGCACTTTTCTCAGAATAGGGAAGTAAGTTTCAGTGGGTGTACAGTGGCTGTAATGAAAGCAAAGTGAAGCCCTTCTTTTGACAACTTGAATGAAAGTGTCCTTCACACAGTCACACCCTCAGAAGAATGAACTTGCTTTGGACACCAGGAGCATGAAATGCAAGGAGCTGAATGTGCTCTTCTGTAAAGTGGACCTGTGAGATCTGACACAGTTCTTTTGGTCTCTAGCAAAGAAATACCCAGACGATGGAAAGCGGATTATGACTAACTCTAACTCGTTCCCTTGTTAGCCTTCTTGCTAGGACCTGTGAGCATCCAGTGTTCTAAGGGGTTTGAATCCTCAGTTCTGCTCAAAGATGGGAGCTGGATTCCCTTTGCCTTGGTGTTATCTGATTCTCAGGTATCTAGCCCAAATATCTGTGCTAGCAAAAGGTATAATTATGAAGAAGTTACTGGTATTTTGCATAGATAAATAGAGCATTGTTTACTGACTGACAGCAATAGGCATAAATGAAACAGATCCACTTTTTGCTGGATTTGGACTGGTCATAGAGATGGAGTAACCTGTTTCTGTCATTACTCTTGATGTGTAAAAAGGGGATGTTGCACCAAACACTGATACAAAACAAAAGCCAAGTTTTCTTCACTGATACTTTCTTACCAGCTTAGTTCTTAGTCATCACACTGATAAGCAATAAAAATAAGGAAAGTAAATTAATGGATTAGAGCAAGTGAGTGAATATAATGCTTTAAGTATTGAATTATTTTGAAGAAAGTAGAAGATTAACTATGATGCTTTTATTTTCTTTCTTGAATCAAAAATCAAACTATTCTCTGAGCCACTAAATTAGACAAGCAGATTTATGTTTTGTTTCTTGTGTTTTATGAGTGGCGTTAATTACATGGGCATTGAACCACTTTGGAAATAAACTGAAAAAAATACTGAATGAAAAATGTCTTTATTCCTGCTGAAATGAGCCGGAAAATAGTTCTTATATTGTAATGTAGAAATCTTGCAATGCTATCTAACCAATAGGAAGTAGCATCCCAAAGAGGGTAAATATTTTAACAAAACAAAAAAGCTTTTTGTTATTATCCTTTGACTAATTTTTTTTTTCTTTTCAATAATCTCAGTTGTTCCAGTAATTCTCAGTAGTGCAATATCCAGTAGTACCTTTCTGTTAAAACAGATGGCTATATTACTGTAGGTTTCTCTGCAATGTGGCTTAAAGATGCTGACTAATTTTGCAACACAGTGTTTGTTTCATGTTGCAAGAAAAAAAAAGCAAATATTTTTCTGATATGATCTCATCATGTGGGCCATTGAGACTAATCAAACTATATTATAAAACCATATTTTGTTCTCTTTTGCATTTCTCTGTACAGCAGTTGGCTATCTGTGATGCTCATACATTGCATTGAAAATTTTATGTTGGAGAAATCACTGTTGTTTCATAGGAATATCTTTATTTTCCTCAGGAGACTCATCTCCCTAACAAAACAAAAAAAAAAGCACATGTGTATGCACACGGTCTGTCTTGTGTTTGTAGTATTTTAGTATTTTCTATTAATTTTTTTCTTCATTGAATATGAATAAATAGTATTTCGTGTCACATACATATGAAAAAAAATTAGGTCCACATACCCTGTTAAAAATTAGGAAAAAGGTTGGATGACTGATCTAAAGAAGATAAGAGCTTAAGAATAATTGATGTTGTCAGTGGCTGAGTATGTTTAGCAGAGTTTGAGAGAAATTGCAGTCAGTATGAATTTGATATGTCCTGTCATCTTGGTTAGCTCATCTTGTAAATATTTTTTTTTGCTTTCTGAGGGGTCATAATTTCATGGTGATCTGTGCCTGCAGCAAACTATACTATGTTCAAGCAAGTACATTTCCTCAAAATGTTAGTTGAAAGCAAAATGCAACCCATTTGTCAATACTTACTCAAGTCCTTGCCAGCAGGTCAAATCTTCCTCAAGCCAGGGACTTTTCCTCTTTTTGGAGGGTTCCATCACAAACTGTAAGATACAATTGCTCCAGCTGTAGGTTTTAGTGCTTAAAATAACAAATCAAATGGGGTCACAAGTGGATCAAGCTCTTCTGGATCCCGCTCCATCAGTGTAAAAGGTTACAGCATCCTGTGGGCTGTGCCGTCCATCCTCCAGCTGAGCAGGCCCTGGAGCAGAAATATCAGAAGAGAGCATGTATCAGCTTCTTGACTGCAAATCACAGCCCAGCACATCTACTTCAACTCCTCTGCATTCATATTCCAGGCTGTCAGCTGGAGCCTCTAAGGAACAGCCAGCTTGCTGCAGGAAGATTAACATCCAGCGAAAGTGGGAAAAGAGAGAGGGTTCAACCAGTTGATGGTTGCATCTTAAATCTGTTGTTCCTCTTTTCTTGAGCTTTTGGTAGAAGACCAAAGACTAAAATAAGCCTGGTGCTGAAATTTAGTTGTATGATTGATGTCCTCTTTCGTCTTTTTTTCCTTCCCTATTTTTGCTTCTGCACAAGAAAGGCTGACTAACAGGTTTTGGATTATCATGACTTCTGCTTGTTTAGAAAGAAAATCCGATGCCACAAGAATCTTTTGTGGTTTTTTTTCATATACAGCTAGAGGAGAACTATAGTCTTTAAGGCTGCAAAATGCACTCATCAGGGATAACTAAATTGTAATATCTATCAAGTGCAATAATTCCCACAAGCATGAAAAGTGCATAATAAAGCAACAAATCTTTTACAATAGAAAATGTGTGTCCATTATGCTTTAAGAGAGGAGAATTTATATATTAATGCTGAATGCAGTGACAATTTATTTTTACAGTGAATATACTGTAAAATACTCCCACTATCTGCCAATCCAAGCATTGTACCCAGGACATACATAGTATTGGGCAGCAGGTTTTTTACAGAACATCGGATGTTAATGACACAATTTAGCTTTTCTTACATATTTCCTTAAATCTTTATCTTACCTGTATGATATTACTCAATAAATGTATGAGGATTTGAAAATCCATTCTGGAACTCTTATGTTAGCCTTCAGATTCACTGTATTAGCCTGCTTGAGTAAAATGATAATACAATGATGTTTTCTCCATCAAATTCACCAAAGGCAGGATTTTTTTTTTTTCATTTTGTGAATACCAGCATGCTGATCTTTGTTCCCGGATGTTGACATCATGACAAGATTTGTGAAAATGCTGTTTCTAAAATACTGCTAAGCTTTGTGACTGAAAAGCTTACGGGCCATATAGTGTCCCTTGGGTGAGCTCAGAATCTTCAATGGAAAAATCAGTAAATCCCTCATATGTAATTATGGAAAGGTTCCTCTAAAGAATATGTTCAGAAGAGATTTTCCAAAGAGTCTAAAGGAATGAAGTGCCTTGTTGATTTATCTGTATAAAATTATCTTGTCAATCAGTATTTTCATCCCCATAGCTGTTGGAGAAGAGAGCAAAGCTCCTCTTTAATGCATAAATGCTCTATAACTTAAATCACACTTTGTTGGAACACGTATGTCAGGCAGGCATGGCTGATCAAATTACTGAGCACATTGGCTCTGTGTGCCTTTTCCCTTTTAAAACTTAGTATTCAGAAAAAAGATCTATGTCCTCTCCTTTTTTATTGCATTTTCAGGGTGAGAGTGAAAGGTGAACGATGTAAGAGAGAACTTCCCTTGGAGTTCAGCAGCCCTTGGATTTGGCACTGGATGCTTTTCACTCTGCTAATATTTTTTTCATAGAATACAATCGCTAAAACCTTGTGTGTGCTGGATTAGTAAGGCAGCCCTGCACAGCCCTGTCAAAAAAATCTCTTCTATGTGATTCTCTTGTTTCAGTCCCCTCTCTGTTTTCTCTGATGTTGCCAAGACAGAAACGATGACAATTATGGGGGAGTAGGAAAGGGTAGGTGGAAAAGTAGATAGAAGATTGCAAAAAAACCTCAACAAACAGTAATTCTGAGATGTTTATATAGTAGAAACATATATTTAGTCCTGAAATTATTTAAACCACCTAGTAAAACTCAATTTAAAATGTCCCATTCCCATTTATGTTAATGAAGAATGATGTTTGGCTGATGTTCCATCTCTTAGCTGTCCTGTTCCTCTCTTCTTCTCCCCCTCCTACTCATTTCATTACTGACTGATTATCTGAAGGTCCTGCAAGTTAGCAGGTGTGGATGAGACTAGCACTGACAAGTGCGTGTAACTGGCCTTTTCATTTTTGTTTCTGAGTGCGTGTGGACTAGCTGTCACTCTTTCTGGTATTTATACCACTGGCTTCCATGAAGGTACTGGGCTTACTACTTGAAAGCTTTTCCATTTAGGGAAGAAACATGAGTGTTTCTTTTAAACACTCTAATAATGCTGTTTTCTGCTAATAAAATAAGCAAACAAGAGCCTTAGTAACTACAGTAAAAGCAATTATCCAAGTACAAACAATAATCCAAAGATAATTTCTATTTCTGTGTCCCTCCACTTCTGTGCTGCTAGATGGGAAAATTATTTGATTCCTGTGCTAATCCACTTGAGTCAGAAGGCGTTTTCCATTGAGCTCTACAGTGCACATTTTTTTCACCTTTGGGCACCTCTGTGAAGAAGGCAGGGTGCTGGGGTCCAAATAAAGCAGCCCAATTTATACAGGCAGCTTCTTGAGTGCAACTGTCTTGTTGCACAGCCACAGCTCAGTTATATGAGTTACAGAATACAGCCTGTTCTGTAAATATTTAGAAGGACTACTTGACTGCAGTATGTTAATTTTTTTTTATTTCACTGTGTTCAGTCAAAGCTGCTTAAGTTCTCACCAAAAATATTTTTTGCTTTCTACTGGTTGCAGCCACACATTGCATTATGACAAAATATATACATGTTTACAAGTAGGTGTTTATCCAAGCCTATATCTATGTGTAGTCATACAGAGATTATTGGTAAGTTTAAGAATAAAATTTTCTGTATTTGATTATTGGCCATGTTTAATGGCAGCTAATGAGGTTTGGTTTTGAGGGAATATTATAGCTTGGGATTTTTCCATGCATCACCGAAGTGAAGGAGATTCAATCACCCCACTGAAATAAGTGGATATATAAAATTATTTTATCACTTGTCTAAAGTGCAAAAAGCTGTCTTGTGCTTTGCTTATAACATTAAATTTTTTTTAAAAAGAAGGAATACTGAAGGACGTACCTGGTTTATGGCAATACATATGCAGACTTTTATTTCACAGAATCACAGCATCATTGAATTGAGGTTGAAGGGAGCATCTTGAGATCATACTGTACACACCTCCTCCTCAAGCAGGCTCAACTAGAGCAAGCTGACAAGGGCCCTGTCTAGTTGGGTTTTGAGTATCTCCCCAGAATGAGACCCTGCAACCTCTCTAGCAGCCAATTCCAGTGCTCTTAGCAATTCCCATGCTAGGAATTGTTAAATAATGTAGTACAACTTATGGCTTAAGACTGAAGATAAGTTTTAAGGGTTTTTTTTAAACTTAAGAAATAGTCTTCAAATGCATACAAGATCATTTGATGGAAATGAGACATAAAAACCTGCAGATGTGAACATTACCTTGATCTAAAAAACCATAGAGTATAATAAAAGTACAGATCATTGTTTTCTTTCACATTTTCTACATTTCCTGTTGTTGTGAAGCTGGGGTTTTGCTCCTGGTTGGTACACATAATAGCTCTAAATATTTCTTTGAAAATAAAATGGGATTTAGAATAAGAGAGGGGTTTTTTGTCTGTGTGAAGGTTTGAGTTTCCCCCCCTAGTATTTACGTTGGGATTTCACATATCATATTTCTTTCACTATGTGAATAAACAATTCACATGATATGTGCACTATAAGGAATTCTTTGATGGCAAGAAGTTTTCCATATCCCACAATTCCTATGGACATTGGGATGTTTGAGAATTTTTCATGGGTTTTTAACATTTTCTGGAGTTTTTAACTTCATTAACAGTATCCACAAATATTTGCTCCACAAATATTTTTCTATGATAGATATATAGGCTATATTGTTCTTGCAGCAAATAAGAAAATGAAATTTAATTTAAAATAGTTTGTTCAATAATTTTATTTTATTCTTTGTGTTCATATATGAACATGTCAAAGTGGAAATTGGTAACAAAAACATACATAGAATTTTGCAGGGGACCAGATGTGTTGTGTGTGACATGAAAAATCGCGCTTTTGGGTGATTCAAGAAGATGTAGACAGATAGAGATTAAACTCAGAGGGAATTCATTGCCAGCCATTAGGCAGGCATTCTAGGATATTCCAGTGCAATTGTGCACCTATGCACTAGCGTGTGGATGTACAAAGAAATATTTCTCAGTGGAAGCAAGAATAAACAGCCCCTCATGCAGCTAAACAATGCTCGTGGAAGCCTTGACCTGACATTCTGGGCAGAATGAATGGGTAGTTAGAGAGAAACTACCCAGACTGCAGCCCATGCTTGGTAGCAGAAATGCCAGTTGCAGTTTATGGAAAAAAATGGTCTGAGAATCTGTGACTGACTCTCAGAAACAAGAAGAGGGAAGACATCTTGGACACAGAGCTTGCTGTAACAGAAAACCGAATCAAACCAAAGACAACTCTTTGTTTTTCTTCATGTCTTCCTGCTGCATTCAGAGAAACAGGAATTATCTTTTAATTTTTTCCCATTTGTGTGTATGTAAGCAGCATTACACTCACACCAAATTGCTTACTTTAGGAGATAAAGCATCATAAAGGCCCCTGTTTTGGGTAATGTACTATTTTTGTGTCCACTGCACATCTGTGAACATCTGTTTTATGGTCAGATCTGAATAGCCTGTATTGAATGAAGTTAGAATTTTACTGAAGAAAATGGAACCAGTTCTTCCTTCTAGGAGTAAGCCTCTGAGGTGAGGAATGTCTATACAATAGCTAAACCCCAAGGGCTGCATTTGAAAAACTTTGGCTGAAAAATGTTAGCTTCTAAATAGTGTCACTGACTGTAGATGCTGCTCAGTGACTGTAAGTTAGCTAGCCTTTGGGCCAAGATGAAAACTGTGAAGACCCAATATTTATTTGTATATAACTCTAAGTTCCTTAAATATATTCTTTAATCTTCCTTAATAATTGGAGTATAGATCTGTGCCAAGCATTGTGCCCCACTTTGAAAGGAATACTCTGGTATTAACAGAACACATCTGAAAAAAAGTTCCAGAGCTTTGTGGTTGTTCACTAGCATCTCACACCCCTCCAGATTGGTCAGGAAGGCTTTTTACATCCTTTGGACCTTGTTGTGAAATGTTATGATAAGGTAAGGTGGCAAAAGACCTCTCTGAAATCCTGCCAGGGTAACCATTGGTAACTGTTCTCTTTGGGCATTGAGTCTATTTGGGAGAACACAAGCAGATTACATTTTGTTCAGAAACATGAGCCAAAACAGAGAAATGTCCATCCATAGATGCACTAATCCAGTGGGATTGGGTTGAGGAGAGTATGAAAGTACAGTGTGCATTTCTATTGAGTAGAACTGGATGTCTGGAAAGGCAAATGCAGAAAATGAATAGTTCAAGAACAGCGCTTATGAGCCAGGATGACTTTTGTTGTGTTCCTCCAGGGTAGATGACAACTCAAATTCAGTAGCTTCTTTCCTGTCAGACCATTGTAAAAGGGAGCCAAATCAATTTTGCTTTGTTTAAGAGCAGTGCTAAGAATGCTTGATCAATATTCACTTCCTCTTTTTTGTCTCTTTGTATGGCTAAGTGATTTGTACCTTTGTTCTGTTACATAGCATCTGTTACCGACTTCATTGTGCAGTGTTTATCACCTGAGAAGTTCATTACTTAGAAAAACACTTTATTTGATCCACATGGGACTGTCAGCTTAAGGATGTTTTTTCTTCAGAGTGAAGAAACATCTTCTTTATTTTATAAAATAACCATGTTAAATTGCACAGAGGAGAGATGTCCAATTTACCATTAGCAAGTTAATAGAATTTTTTGCCCTGGAATGCAAATGAGAGCGAAAGGACCATCCTTTCTCTTATAGTAAAGTACACCTAATCTGTCTCCTATATTCTTGTCTATTCTTGTACAGTCTTTGGCCCTCAACAATGATATACCACTGTCTACAGTCACTTTGGGTAGAAAGCAAGAAGAACACCTAAATAATTGTTTAAAATCTCAGAGAGTTGTGAAAGCTTATCTCTAGCTACTGAAGTGTCAAGTGGCACAAAGTGGATTCACTTGCTCCATTCAAAAGTAAGGAGCAATTTAAGCTTCACAAAGCCCCCAGGGTTTAGCTAGGAAAAGCTCTTGGGACTCAAGCTTGTGCCAGCTAACAAAGTCTTTCACAATTCACACAGAGCTAGGAACTTCTATTGTCTTATCTTTGAAGCATTGCTCACAGTGCAAACATCTCTCTCCCTTTCTCCCAGAATCATGTGATATGTTAATGAGACTTTTTGCACTTGGCCCCTTTGAACTTCATGAGGTTTGTAAGGCATCGCCTCCCAAGCCTGTCGAGGCCCCTCTGGCTGCCACCCCTTCCCATCAGTGTATCAGCTGCTTGGTGACACTGGCAGACTTGCTGAGGATGCACTCGATACCACTGTCCCTGCTGCCAGCATTCAAGTTGTTCATCAAAAGATCTTGAACAATGATGGTCGTGATGCCTATCCCTGAGGATACCACTCATCAGTGGATTCCACTTGGACATGGAGATATTAACAGATGTAAGGGGACAGAATATAAGAAAATACAGATAGTGTAGAAAGTAATCTTACCCCTAAGGAGTTGCAGCTGGACCAATGATCAAAGATTAGGAACAGGCCTGACTTTAACAGGCCACAGCTGTGACCAATGAGAAGATGCTATGAAAGAGTGGGGTGGCTGGGTGAGAAAGGAACTGGAGTCAGTTGGCTGCTTTGTGAAGAAGAAAGAGTCAGTGCTCTGAGGAGATGTTCATGAGAAAACATCAAGAAGATATGAAACTTTTCTGATAGGAGAAAACAGTATGGAACCCCTGCAATGAGATGGCAACAAAGAGCAAGTCTTTGAGTTTGCTGTTTGTTGTAAGCCAATTCTTTATCACTGAATAGCCTGTCTGTCAAATCCCTGTCTTTCCAGTTTAGAACAGGATGTCATGTGGAATAGTGATATTCTTTGCACAATTCCTGTTAGATGATGTCAGTAGCTCTTCCCTCATCCACCAATACTTTATTCCCATCAGGGAAGGTCACCAACTTTGTCAGACTTGACTTGCCCTTAGAAAACCATGCAGGCTGTCATAAATCACCTTACTTTCTATGTGCCTTAGCATAGTTTTCAGGAGAATCTTTTGGAGGTATCAAATTCTGGAGTATGAAAATTTTCAGTTCCCTTTAGTAAATGGCCAGGGGTTTTTTTCTGTCACATGTCAAAGAAAAGATAATGTTGAGTTCCTGCACCTTGTTGAATCTCTCTGATAAAAAAGATTCTCAAAGGGCTTCTCTATATATTTCCATCTGTAACATATGTTTATGGTGTTTGTATTAGTATTTACTTAACTGAAAGGATACTGTGGATAAATATATGTGCAGAATCTCTTCCACTTATTATACATTATTCCAGCATCTAATGCATCATCTATATTTTTACATTAACAAATTAATTCCAGAAAGCAGAGGAGTACCTCATAAGCATACTTTTCCCATCTTCTTTTTTTTTTTCTTCCTTTCTTTGGCTTCTGTAAAATTCATTAATGAACTTCGGAGCTGATCTCCTGCTAACAATTACAGACACTTAAAGCCTAAGCAAAAGTCTTGATCCAGTTCATCTTCTTTCAAAGTCAAATTTTCTGAAATGGGATGCTTTTGTTCAGAAAATCTTACCTGTATACTACTGTGCTTCTCAAATAAATTACTCTTTTGAGATGGAAGGGGAAGATAATATAATGAAAACTGCCTTTGAAATTTCACAATTCCTAGGATTTTGAGGGTAGAGTTACTCATGCAGAACATTCATTTTATCATTGCTCTTCATGGTGTCTTTCAGACCAAAGTCTTTGCTGATTTAGCTGCTGTGTCAGACTAAGAAATTTATGTGGCAGTAGCAATTCTGTGTTGAACTGCTCTATAGCAGACTTCTTTACCAATGTGACTTGGCTATTGATGCTGTCAATATAAGCTTGATACATGGCATTTCTTATAAATCATTATTTTCTAAGATTGTATTTCTGTCTAAAGTCCGTATATCACTTCTTGAAGGGAGCAGTTTAGTTATGCACCAGAAGAGAAACACTAAAATCTTTGAAAGGCAGGTTCTTTGCTAAACCAGAATAATGCAGTGCTTTTCCATAAATCTTTAGATGCCACTTAAAACCTGCCTTTTGAAGTGGCCCAGCTGTAGCAGTCTGTTCTCTAGCTAGTGTGACTACAGGCATTTATCCTCACAGTTTTCAGGTCTTGGTCATAGGCCAGTTTTTTTTCCATGAGACCAGAAGGCTAGACATTATTCTCATTGTTGTGAATCAAAGATATTTCCCATAGAAAATTATGTACTGAGAAAGTCCAGAGAATTATTTTCTTTCTTGTAAGGAGAATTTTTTTTCATTCAAGTAGTATGTCTTCTGGACTTTCAGGTTGGGGGTTTTTTGGCTTACTGTGGGAGGTTTTCAAAGACAGAAGGATGAATTAGACCTCTCTGATTTTCACTGAGATGATGTGTCCAATGAATAGGCTCCTGAGTTTCCTCTAGGTCTTTGAAAACCTTCCACGTGATTATTTTCATTTTTTTGTGCATCCATTTCTCTGTCTCTGCTGCTTTTCAAGCCTCTATAAAAGCACTCCTGGGAACCTGGAGGAGGTACGTGCTCTACAGTCAACTCCTAATTGCCCTACTGGGTCCATCTCATTACATGTTATGTCTTATTATCCATCTGTATCTTGGCCTTCAAACATTAAACGTGACCTTGGGCTCTGATCCATCTACTAACTAGCCAAGATCAGATTTCACTACAGCTTCCACAAGAGATCTTCAAGGGGAATCTAAAGTATCCAAAAAAGCTTTTTAATGATTGGGTAGGTGACCTCAGGGAGCCACAGCATCAAAGAACCTGATATGTGCTGTCTCACCGTTTTGTGAGAGAAATAGCTGCATTTTATGCCAGTTCTGACCATTAAATGCTGGATGCCATTTTTTCCAGGAATTGGTTAACAAAGAATATAAGCTTTACCTCTGCACATCAAAGCACTCAAAACCATGTGCAATGAACCCAATTGTCGTTCTGTCCCTTCAGGAGAAGTAAAGCCAGTGACTAGGTTCCATAATTGCTATGGTTGTGGTAATCATAAATTAGTAAAAATTATCTGGTGAAAGAAAGTTCCTCCACTGGATAAACAGTAGCCCCAAAAACCTTTGTTGACAGCAGCGTCAACTATTTCTCCTTGGGTTTGGCCATATGAAATGCTCACTGCATGTAATTGTTCACATGGAATACCTTCATGGTGTTCTAATGAATATATTTTTGGCTTCAGGAGATTTAAAATAAGTACAATTATTATTTTTTAAAAATTCCAACTTTTTAATCAAATACATACTAATGAATAATAACTCTTTCCTCCAAGTGACATACTAAACATGATATTGCCCCTTTACACAAGTGACAAGACTGACAGAGCTAGAAAAATGCCTCCACTGTGACTTCTATTTTAAGAATTGTCATTACTTTAAACTTGTGAAATATTGCCGTATTAAAAAAGCGTGTTGATAACCTAGGCTAACAACATAAGTTTTAAGAACAGTATTTATTGTTATATATAAATGCATACACAGATGCAGACATGCATGCAGACAAACTTATACAAACATATACACAATAGCTGTCTAAATGAAAACAAAATGGAGCAATCAATTATAATAATGATAATCAATTATCAGTTGAGGAGTAGACCTTGGGAGTTAGGGGGAAAAAAATCACAGATGTGGCGTGCCATGGTTTAAGAGTAATGAAGCACAATAAACTGATTTTCTTTTCCTCTTGAATCAACTAGCCAAAACATGCTGTTAAGCCACAAACATGACACTCATTAAAAATAATGCTCCAGAAAGAAAATATTCCCTGTGCTACTCAGCATAGGAGGTAATAACAGAGAGGAAAAAGGAATGGTGCACTAAGTCTTACAGTAGATCATTCATTAATTACTCCTGTAGTTCTGCAACACTATAGACTCAGAGTCATACAGAAGAGAACTATGTGAAGCTGGACTAGATTAGCAGGATTTGTCCATACCTTTCCCATGGTGGTTAGGTCAGACACCTGCAGAAATCCTCAATATTTTATTAAACACTGTAATCATCATGGATGATATAGTAAAACTGCTTTTTTTCTCTGCCTCTTAGACCTTTCTTCACTTAGTTGCCTTTAAAGGTAAGAACTGATTCTGTCAGAAATCATGTATTGTAGGGAACTGCAAAATGTGTTAGTGAAGGCGTGGTGGGAAAATTCTGCTTGAAAGGTGAATGAAGCATTCTCTACAGTGGATACTTTACAGTTGGCTTCTTGAACTCAGCAAAGTAGGGGATGTTCCCAAAATAGCATTTAGAGCTTAACAGATACAACTGGTCCAATTCAGAGGTGACATAAATAGGAGCAGACAGAGGGAGTAAGCAACACTCCTGGTGTTCGTGCTAGAGTTTACAGTGGCATCACTTAAGTATCAAAGCAATTGGAGAACAGAGCTGAAACAGGCAGGCTGATTTGTGAGAAGAAAAATGCAGAGTGCAGGACTGTTTCTGAGGGACAGGCAGATGGGAAAGAATATATGCTCTATTTAGGCCAGGGACCAATCCTTCAAATGTTTGTGTGTTCAAGGCCAGGTCAGATGGGATTTTAAATAACCTGGTCTAGCAGAAGATGTCCCTTCCCTTGACAGTGGGGTTAGAACAAGATGATCTTTAAGGTTTCTTCCAACCCAAATTATTCTGTGATTTTGTGATGAGTATCTCCATAGGTTCTTCCAAGTTCATCTTTGTATAAGCAGTGATCGTAACAGGGGCCGTTTTCCCACAGATCAAATTTGACTTATGGGCCAAAGAAGAAGCCTGGCACAAGGATATGAAAACCTGTCTGTGTGTTACCTAGATGGAGGTGCTTATGGGGCCAGTCACTGCTCCCTTCTGGAAATACTGAAAGAGCCTTCCTGTTTTATTGAGGATGAAGGCCGGATTTTTTCTTCTGTTTTCTGGAGCTGAGATCTACAACTGTTTCCAAATTAACGTATGCACATCCCTGGTCACAATCTGCACCCCTGCTAAGTTTGGAACTTAAAAATTATCTACATGTGAAAAGAAAAAAAACAGTGAATAGCATTTTTTATTATGCTTAAAAATTGCATGGGGAGTGCTTTAATTTGGTGCAGTATTGCTTCTGACAGCCAAAATTGAATCTGCCTGTAGTGGATTGTTGCCTGTTACTGGATAGAAACATTTGTTAGGTCGAGTACGTGCTGCTTCAACAGAGAATGAAAAAGATAAACAATTGATTGCAATCAGAAGCCAAAACAAAAACATTGCAATAATGTTGCATATTTGCATAGTTATCATGAATCTGGGGACAATATTAAAAAATCTCTTTTAATGCATATACAGATGAGAATTAATTTAAGAAAAGGTCCTGGGGAGACAGATACCAAAGACTATCAGATTGTGCAGTGACTTTTGACTGCTTTTCTACTGGATATGAAAATCATCCAAGGCCTGGAAAAGCCAAAAGAGGAATCTTTATTTTAAACTTGATGTCGAGTGGGCAAGTACTTTTGGGTAAAAATGTCAGTTTGTGCTCAGATGAGGTCTTGGTGGAGTTCCTACATGCAATTCTGCCTCTCTAGTAATTCTTTCTCCAACATAACTGGCTGGCAGTAACAGTCCAAGGCAAAGCCTTTATGGCACTTACTCCTCTCCAGAATGCTTTGGAAATTGTAATATCAGTTTCACAGTAATTCCAATATATTCAATTGGAATTAAATTTCTAAAACAGAGTACAACACCAAGCATTTTGTCATTCTGTCCCTAAAACAAATCTGGTGGAAGAAGGAGTGCACAGAAATATTTATATAAATAAATACTTAATCTTTTTCTGTTCATGGCCATCTCTGGGTTTAGTATGTAAATATCCCTGTATGTTGCTGTGCAATGGAAGTGTTCTGATGAGCTGATCACTTTCTACCTGTATTCATCAGGACTAAAGGATATAATTTCTGAAAACTAAACCTGTCCCATCTCAATCCTGTCGGGTTTTTTTTCCTACTAGTATCAGTGTTGAAACTCCCAATGACTTCAGTGGAAGCAGCACTGAGACCTAAATTCTCTAAAATGTTAAATTTAAATGAAACTCCATAAAAAATGCTTCACCTCCTCCTGTTCCCAGAATGGAATAATACATTGTTTTCAAAGCCATAGTCTGGAGAATAAATCACAGAATAAGTTTGAGGGGTTTTGGAGAAAGGAATTAGAAATGTATCTGTGGGAAAACAGTTTAGACAAATTGTTTATGTTGTCTGCCAACAACTGCTTGGTTTTTGTAATTCAGCCTTACTGATGTTGCTAACTTAGAATTATATATTGTAAAATGACATTACATCTGTTTTGTGGGGAGAGAGGAATGCTGATGTGAGAGCACCTCTTAATGAGGAGCAGTTGATATATATATGGGCAGTTTTATAGTTTTGTCAAACAACATAAAAGTGTTATTTTGGATTTACTAGCAGGAAATAAAATCCAAATTGAAATTAGATTTTTAAATGGCACAAAATTCCAATGTTTTTTATGTCACTACTAAAAAACCCCCACATCCTGTTAAATAGGAAGCCTTAAAGCTCTAGTAGTATATTGAAGGCAAAATCAGGGATATTAGTTACTCAAGCAAAACTTTTTTCTGTGTTACTGCCATTGGAAAATGAATAAGTATTATTCATTTTGTCTTTTTTATAAGCTGGTTGAAGTTATTGATAGAAACACTGATTTCACCATATCCTATTAAATATGACTGTGAGGGGTTCAATTCTGACACCTTTTCTTGCCATACTTCCATCCTGAAATCTCAGTGAGGTTTTATCTCTGTAACAATTCACTTGCAATTTGAGGCAGTTTCAGGACATTTATATCAAATCTTAGAAGCATAATCCTGAACATTGTCATAGGTGAAATTATGGTTATTGACTTTTGAAATAGAGGTAATAAATGTTGTTAGTTTTTTCTGTTTTGGAATGTAATATTTATGACCTAACTCAACTTCTCCTTCTTATTTGATCCATATCATCAACTTTAATGGGAAGCAACAGAAATGGTTTAATCAGTGGCCACAAAATGTTGAAAAGTGGACAATTCCACCTTTATCATAGTTCACACTTTGCTTCCATGTCTGCTGGGCAGTCAGTTTTTTGCACTCAACTTTCATGGTTCACCATTGCTTTTAGCTTCATATAGTCCATTTTTTGTTTTTTGAAAGATAAATTTCTCTCTCAGGGCTTACTCTTTATCTCGCACACTTGCTCTTGCTTTCACTAATTATATGACAAAGGAAGGTGATGCAGTCAGTAACCTTTTTGGAAGCAGGTATGTTTGTTTGATATGTTGCTTGTTTCTCTGTGGAGAAGTAAATCTACTTCAAAGGAAGAAAAATCCCTCTTTTCCTCTTCCTCATTAATATAGAAGAGAACATCTTAGTAGAGTGTGAGGTGCTTGGGACAAGATAAATGATGTTTTTATTAAAATTAACCAAGCAAACCATTTTCTGCAGGTTGGGTTGCATTGAAATATATTTTTCTTCCTAAAACACAAGTGCAGTGGCTCCCTAACCTAGAATTAAAATAATTTTAGATATTGCTGGCATATTATCAACAGACATAGAAGAGAGCTTGTTTGCCAGCTTGTGAAAAGAATCTGAAAGTGAAGAAGTGGGACCTGGTCTCTTTGCTGACAAGCAGGAGGTCACTGACTTTAGCATGTAAATCCCAAACGCTTCTGAGGATCACCTCTTGTCTTGGAAGAAGGGCTCAGAATGACTGCAAAACTGAGTTACAGTGCAGTATTTAGAATAATTTATCTAAATCACATTGTAGGTGTTCTTCTCTCCTTGTGCAGCAAAATGTATTTAGAGAGAATGAACGAGAAGCTGCATTTAACCTAACACTGCCCTGCTGTGATATCCCACATCCTGGGACCAAAGGCTAGCTTGTATCCTGCTCTCCTTTCTGTCCCTTAATACAAAAAGGAAGGAAATTAACAATTCCCTGGTGTTTCCCTCTGTTGTAGGAGGAGGAAGTAAGCTCAGCCCATGGAAGAAGGGTAGAACTGAATTTGAAGCAAATTTGTTGGCTAAGAGAGCATGGCATGATATGATTTGAGGCGAGAAAAAGCAAGAGTTTACACTCCAGAGCATTGAGTGATCTGCTGTAAGTATTGGTAACCAAAAAGGTATTTGTAACAGGAATAGAGCAAAATTTTGTGATCTCAAAACAAAGCAAGGACTGTCAGGCAGGAAAATCTGATCAGAACAATTTACTTATATATCAGACAGTGGTCTGAGTCCTGGTGTGATTTCTGATAGCCATGGCCAAGTTAGCCTGTTGTCTTGCTCCAGCCTCAGGTTGCCAGAGAAGGGAAGTGCTGAAGAAAAAGCACAGCCAAACAACAAATAACTGGGAGATCTGGGGAACTGTACTATTTTCTCTTCCAAATGGTGCACTCCCAGACAGTGTGCCACCACATTATTTCATACGGTCATTTCTTGCTGTGCAGCAAGACTGGATTGAATTGTGCTAGAAACTGCAAAGAACCAGCTCAGGAGTCAGAGAAGTAAGAGTGCTCCCATTCGGATTCTTTACTTCATATGTTCCTCTGATTTATGGATGGAGTGAGGGGATTGACCTTATCATGTTTGAAAACATGAAATCCCATAAGAAATGTCAGAATACTGAGTTGTAAACAGGCCAGGACGAGGTAGAATTTTAGATGCTGTAGATTTCTGTATGCATGCAGGTAGGATCTGTCCTGAAAAGAGATTAGCTCCTGAAGTTGTGCTGGATAAAGGAACCAAACTAATCTATGTACTAAGGCATTTAACTTGTGCTGATCAGAATTTTATCACTTTGATAATGCAATTTTGATTGCAGAAATCTTTCAACATTCACAATATAGTGTCCTAGTTGAAGTAAAATAGCTAGAAATACTGCACATTAACCATGCATACATTTTCATATGCTAGCATTTCAGGTCTGATAAACTGATTGTGTGTGATCTGAATGAACCCGTTGTTTTAGAGTAATCAAGCCTGATTATAATTTTCCCTTTTTAGTCTCCTTACAAACAACTCTAAACCCAAACAAAAATAACAATTTTTTTTTGTCTTCTGGGGTAACATGCAAATGAACTGCTGACTCATAAGTCCTTGTGTTAGGCACAGATTGCCAGCTTGAGAAAAAATGATGAGAGAATGTAGCATTTTGTAGTTTTTGAATTTATGGATGGTGGTTGCCAATATGTACACAGGGTTGATGTTAGTGGAAAAGTCGGTATTTTATCCTCTAGGCCTTCCATTTAAAAAATTAGCTTGTGATTAATTGCTGTGTGCTTCCATTACTGCAACGTAGATGGATTTTAAAAGCCATTTGACAAAAAAATGCACCTTGGAGTATTTTAAGTGCAGCAGCTGTAGAGCACTCAGTAATTTTATTTTGTGTTTTTTATATTCATAGTGACTGGAAAAAAAACTTGACTTAGGATCACAGTATAATAACATCAGTTCTGTTCTTCAAAGTTTAATATTCTGTTTGTGTTTAAGAAGCTGACAACCATATCTGAAACTCATTGATTATCTGCTTATAATAGCTCATCATCTCAATGAAATAGATCAACAAACCTTTTCCACTTTGTCAATTGTATGCCAAATAACAACAAAATGGGGGCAAAAGTATTTGAAACTGTATTAGAATAATGCTAATCTGGTTTATTTATTCTGAAAAAAATTATTTAAAGAATAATTTGTGATCAATTTAAATGGATCGTAATTTCAGATTAAATGAGTTGTTCTCTTCATTTTTCTAAAGAGTATATTTATCTAGCCTATATTTATGTAGAATATAGGATATAGTATATTTATTTATTCTATCAGTGACTCATAATTTCATTTTTTTACAAGTGAGAAGAACATCTTAAAGCAATGCATGCATGCAATTAACATTAATTATTCTATTGATTCTAAGGTTTTCTGTCCTAGATTTTAAAAAAATCTTGTAAAATCCATTGTCCAACACACCAATCTTTCATGATCATCCACATAACTCAATATTTGCTACTTCTACATTAAATCCCACCAGATTAACATTGTTATTCAAGTGTGTAGAGTTGGATGGTTGGATGGCTCTCTTCTTTTTTTTTCTTTGTATTTAAAGTCCAGATAATCTGCTGGATATTCTTGCTCCAGTTCCTTGGCCTATTCAAACACACCAGAAAACAGAAATGTATCCCTTCTATGATGAAACCAAGGCAACCCAAAGAATATCTTTGCTGAAGTTCACAATTGATTGTCACAAATGAAAACAAATTGATAAATTACAGTTTGCAAATGACTACAATAGGAAATTAATTAAGTGGTTTGAAATAAAAGCAAATTTCAGCACTTTTAGACAATTGCTTACAACCATCTGCAAAAAAAAAAATCTGTTTCTTTTTCATTGAATATACAGAGATTTTGTATTAACAGAATTGAGTCCTTTCAAGAATCAGCACTTGATCACAGGAGAATGAAATGATACTTCACAATGGATCTGATAAATGAGACCTTTATATATGAACAGGCACATTGATTGACCTCTGATTTTTTAAGGACTTTCAAAAAGCAAACCTGAAAGAAGTTTAATTCTTTGCTATTTATTTTGGGAAGCAAGTGGTTGAGCTATGTGCTGTAATGACTCAAATCTGGATTTGAATTTCTTATCAATATTTTGACAGAATGATTGTAATGCACAGCGTTAAAGAAAGTCGTGTATCATCCTAAAATACCGCTATTTGATTTTGGTACTTCACTACAGGAAAAAAAAAAAAAAAAAAAAAAAAGCAGGAAATCTAGACGTTTAATGTTAGCAATATGTAAAAACCTAAGGATATTTGGATATCAGTACTTCTGCCCTGCATTAGTTCATAAAACATTTAGAATAGGAAACTATTGCTGAAATTAAACCAGTTGACATTGTTACTTTGATCCCAATGGAGGTATGTGTTATGGCTGTCCTGTCCTGCACCCTTCTTGCTGTGGCTGAGCAACTTAGCTATCCTTAGCTACCTGTGAGTTTGTGTGACAGGGAAAATGAACCAACCAGAGCTCTGCTCTGATGGGGCAGCATTGCAGCATCGTGTTCTGATCTGTTTGCTACCAACAAAATGCATGCGAGCTCATCTTTCACTTGTAAACGAGTCAGGTTTCCCTTGGAGCCTTTCAGTTAGAAGAAAGAAATAAACACTTAGCAAAGGTTACTGACAAAATCTACACTTTTACTACATTTTTTTATTATTATTATTATTTTTAATAGGAAAATGTGCAAGCTTCCTTCTAGCAAAAAGATGTAAATTGTGGATTTTAAGAAACAAATCCTGCTGCACAGCAGGTTTAGACAGGCTGCTACTGTCAGGGCCTTAAGGCATTCTGTGGCTTCCCTGTGGTAAGCCATGGTTCTCATTTGTAAAGCCAGGAGAATTCCCACTGTTGCTGTAATCATATGCATGATCCTTCTTCCATCTCAGTGCTTCGAGCATCAGTTAAAAAAGGAAAAATAGGGCAAATGGTGGTTGTCATGTAGTCAGCTGTCCAAGAGCTCAGAAATTTCATTTATTTTGTGGGATTTAATTTTGTCCTCAGGAAAAGAATTAAGCTTTTTAGTGGAAATCTTATTAAAAAATACTACTAAAAGAAAGGAAACAGAAAAAAAAAAGCCAAAAACAAACAAGCAAAAAAAAAACCACAGAGAAAAAAACAACACCACCAAAACGTGTCCTGATTCAGACATGGCAGTGAAGACATCAGAATTAATTTTTTTAAATGTAAAATGAGAATCATTTTTCCAATTTACTTCTGTTTTCCAAATATATAAAATCCTTTCAGAAAAGGCCTGAGTCCATCCCATGAGCCTTGTCGTATAATCTCTGTGTTCTGTCACTTCTGCATTTGGTGACATCCTGTCCAGTGTTTGATTCTGCAGCTTTCCTATTAACAGCCTTGATGGACTAGTTTTAGCATGTCTTTTTGATTCCCTTTATTCTTTTGATACTCAAAAAATATAAATCAGTGTGTTTCACAGGTCAGTTATGTTTTGTGGGTAAAAGTACTTTGGTGTCTTTCAAGCCTTCCCTTTGAAAATTTCATTTTATATCCCCTCCTTCCTGTACTGTGAAAAGGCTGAGTTTCTGTTCCCTACTTATCTTCTCTGGGTCTTTCATGATCCTGTAAACCTCAGTCTCCCCTCTTTCTGTCTTCTGTCTTTTCATTGTTAAAAAGTGCTGGTCTGCTACTTCTTGCCTGCTGTGGAAGCTGCTTCAGAAATTTCATTGCACCTGCTGCCCTCCCATCTAGCAGGGAAAATTCTAGATTGGAAGGAGCCTCTGGAGGTCATTTAGCCCACCTATAGCTGACAGCAGGGGTTTGGATGAAGTTATCCATTGGTCCAACAAGACAAGTCTTGAATTACTTCCACTAAGGGAGGTTCCACAACTTCTCTAGACAACCTGTTCCAATGTATGGTTGTTCTCACAGCAAAGAACTTCTTCCCATAGTCTGATGAAATTGCCTTTTGAAGCAAGTGATGCTCATTGCTTCTTTTCCTCTTGCTGTGTCCTTGTGAAAAGAGTATCTCTATTTTCTCCATAGCTATCTCCCTCTCTAAATATTATAATCACACATTGAAAGTATGTGATTAGACTCTCCCCTCCCTTCCAGTTGATTAAACTGAATTCCATTTACCTTTCAACGGGCATCAGCTTAGGGGCCCTTCACTGAACCATCTCCAGTTCTTCAATGTCTCTTTTGAGGTGGGAGTCCAGAACTGGACACAATATTCCAAGTGTGACCTAACAAATACCAAACAAAGCAGTGACAAACTTTCATCTGCTGGGTTTACTTTGGCTGCTGCAGTCAAGGCCCCAGGTTGGTTTCATTGCTGCAAGGATGCACAGCTCAGTCTTTGGACTGCTATTCAGGATTATTCCATCACAGATGCAGGATCCTATAAAGATCTTTGTTAAATATGATTCAATTCCTGTTGGCCCAGTCTTACAACTTGTTGAGATCCCTGTTTGTTGCAGTGTACAATATATACCTTGTTGTGTCTTACTCTGTTTTATCTCACAGAATGTAGAGCAGAACTCTGAATCAGTGGAGGCATGGAGCCATGCTATTTGCTTACATTAGCATAGTAACAACAACAACAACAAATAATAATAATAATAATACAAAATTATTTTGATATAATTTTATATTATCTTTATTATTAATATTATTCTTAGTTTATTGTTTCTTTAATATTAGTTGATAAAATCTGTTTTCTGGGTTTTTTTCTGTTCCTTTGCAGGTTGTCAATACTGATCTATTTGCTTTTTTGATCAACACTGAAACTACCTAGATGTTTTCACTAAAATGTCCATGCTGATTTTGAGATCTGTTTCATCAACAGTGATAGCTAGTTCAAACCTAGCAGAGTATTTGTAAAGAGGGCATTTTCTTTTCTGTACATATTAATTTGAATTTATTGACACTGAATATCACCTATTATTTTATTGCCTAGTTTTTCACCTACCTTCAAAAAAAGAAAACTCTAATATGATGTGATTGAATATGAAATTGCATTGTTAAAGATAGCCAAGTATTCAGTGTTTTTGATAAGACAAGAAACAGAAGTCATGAAAAGAAGTTGCAAAATTTTTAGAACATACAGAAATACTCTAATTTCTACACTATTTTAGCTGCTGAAAGTATGTATGGTTTCAATGCTTATTTTAAAAATATATTTTAAAGTGATGTATCAAGACTGAATAAGAATAAAACAGTCCAGGCTCAGAAAGTCCCAAACACAAGGGTTACAAAATTTCTATATTTGACTGATTCTTAATTGTTTTATCACCACGAATATCTGTTGTTACCTTTTATCAAAGACAGAGTACCGAACTATACATTGTGACCAAGTACAGCCATTTCACATTATATTTCTGAGGAAACCATCCACTGCTCAGTTCATCTTAGATTGGAGTTTCCTGAATAAATCTTTTGTGTATACTTCCTTCTGTTTCTAAAGGTGGCCAGAGGAAAAAACTGTTTTTCTTAACTGTAGAACGTGACCCTAGAATCCTGATGAATACAATATAATCTGTTTTATAGTAATTCATAGTGAGAAAGTTCATTGCAAATAGTCAAAGGAATGTGCAAAGAAATGCATTGGAAAGATTCATAAACAGCTGCTCCTGAAAAAGTGCGTGTGAGTGTAGTAGTGATCAGGCTGTGTATAAGAAGCAAGCTTTTCAAACTCACTGAAGTTTGAAATAAATACTAGATATTGACATAATTTTGAAGATAAACCCTTGGTAGAGTACACAGACTGTATTTCTGAGAAGTATATGGTAAAACAACTTGTAATGACTAGTAATGACATGACTGTGTTTCATTTTTGGGATGTTACACCTAGGAGATTTGCACCTTGTATCTCCATTTATTGTTTCTGCATAGCACAACTCCATTTTTAAAATTGCCTTATCTTCTCACATAGTTCTCCTTATTTACCAGATATTTGTTACTTATCCTTTGGCATGCTTTCCTCTAAGAAGGGCTTCAATTCTAAAATGTTTGTTGCTGTGCTTTCAGACAAGGTGTCATATTTTCTTCTTTCACTAGCAAATAATTGGAAGTACACTCTTGGTTGGTTGTGGCAAATAATTCTGGAATGTAAAATGAAGAGTTCCCCTGGTTTTAGGTTTGCTTGCTTTTCTGCTTCTAGGGAAGAGGGTGGACGTGAGATCAAGAACTTTAAACTTCTACTGCCACTGAAGGATGAGATCCTGCCCTCCTTCCACCCAACAGCTTTATTTCTTAGCCTGTGTTTTCTCTGGTGTTACCACAAGTGTTTCTGGAAGGAGCCAGCCTGGGTTACACCCACAAAGGCAGCAATGTTAGCTGAGAGATCCAGGGCTACATTTGGTAGCAGCATCTGTTCATGCCAGCTTTAAGTGTTGACACTTTAGCTTAAACAGGCTTTATTTGCTAATATTTGCAACATGGATGAACAGCTTTTACACTTCCAATGGCTGTATAAATGGGTAATCACACATATCTACATCACAGCTAATCCCTTGAAGGGACCTGCTACAAAAGGTTTTGGGTTTTTTTTTATATTTTGCCTTTGATAGAGAAATTTTAAAAACAGAACTATTTTAACAGAAGACCCTGTAAGACCCAAAAAAGTAGCATGTAAGAGGTTAATTTATTATTTTTGCCCATTAAATTGCTTGAATGTTCCTCATTGAGCTACTTGGTAGTGTAGAAGTCAACTTCTCACTAAATAAAATGGTGTCAGTAATCCTTGTTAACTGAAGAGATGTCCTGTAACTGCACATTTTAGTTAATTTTAGCAACTATTCAGACAAATTCTCACCTCCTCCCCTTCACAGATATGTTCTAATTCCCTAGGAAGAAGGCATAAAAAAGCCTGAAAATGATGTTTCCAATTAGTGTGGCTTTCTCATATTTAAATTCTGTGTGGCTCTGCCAGATAATGGAATGAAATGTGATACATTCTTTTGATCTTTGTTGAGATGATGTAGCCTGTTAAATATTGTTTCCTTATACCGTTCATGTTGACATAGATTGCATTGTGCCGCTTATAGCAGCTTTGGCACAGCTCTGGAATTGAGTGTTCAGCAATGATTAATGACCAAGCATACACAGGCCTACTGTTGAGTTTAAGAGCTCTCTAATCTCTGCTCCTGTTCCTTCCCTCAATTTCCAGCATTAGCTAATGTGGCTTCTGTGAGCACAGCAGTTCTGGTGTCTCATCATACAGCTTGTACTGCCACCAGTTAGCATAGCATAGAGCTAATGGTCATTAAATTCTCAGTTTTCTTAATTCTTGCTTATGATTGCATCTTTGGTGCCCTTTCTCACAGTTGCAATTTTTTATTTAGTGTTTAATAGAGAAAAGGCTTTTAAACCTGTGCTAGACCCTTTTTTTTTAGTCCTTGCACACTGTAGAATCATTTAATATCCTTTGATATGTTATGCCAATTAAGTGATATGTGTGTTAACATAAATATTTAATTGTTAAAAGAGAGATCGCTTTGGCCTAAAGCTTTAATTGAATTAGATGCTTTTCAGATGATTGTCAAGATTAAACAGTCCATTATGAACATTTGCCACTGCAGGAGATTTCTGCTTATTGAAAGACAAAAGGGTAATTTCATCTAGCATTGCTGTAAACTGTACGGGTCCTTCATACTGATAAGGGAATTCTCCCTCTTTTAACCTTGATATGTACTGTAGTAATGAATTTATGAATCTTTAAATTCAGGCACATCATTAAAGTGGGGATATGATATTAGCACTGCCAAGTAAATTAAAAGGATGAAAATTTATCTACATAACAGCTAAAGAGATCAGAGTCAATACCAATTTGTCAATAATTACCATTGCTTTAAAAAGCAAAACTAACACAATAAAAGGAGGCAGCTATGGATCTTTATTGCATACTAACAGGAGTTTGATTAATTCCAATGACAGACTTCACATGGCAAACTGGAGTTTTAGGGAAGCTAATTTTCCTTGACACTGGGCTGCTGAGGCACGTAAACTATCACACTCACAAAATATGCTTGTGTTAATATGGAATCCAACTGTTTCATTATCAGCCCAAAATATTTCTGGTTTGGGGCAAAATGTTCCTGTATTGCAGTTTTGCCTAATTATGTGAATGTCTTCCACAGATCAGAATCCTGTTTTCTTGATATGCTGTGGACTGTAGTCATGCATATATCTCACACTGAAAACACGTCACAGCAGTTTCCTTCAAAATATAGTACAGCTATGCATAATGCATGATAAGACTAGAGAGATGTGCTATGTGAATCAAAGTTTTAATGTCCTAGTTTTCCAGATATTATTATCTATTCACTGTGTTTTTAAAGGAGCTCTGATTAAGAATCATCTCAGCTGTGACAAGCCATAAAGCCAAGCACGACATTCAGTGAGAACCTGAAAAAAAACCTCTCTCTGAACAAGTTTTTATATTAAACTCATAATTGGGGAACTTTGTTCTTATTTTGCCAGTTGCTGGCAACATTTTGTCACCAAAGGTCAAAGAGCAAAGACATTCAAAGCACAATACCTTTCCTCTTTGAGTCTGACACACCTGTCCTTACTCAAACGGTTGGTCTGTATTTTCTCCTTTGTATTTGTTGACCAGGTCTTCAAAAGAGCAGATGCAAAATTTCAACCATCCTTTCTGTCTTGGGACATGCTGTAAAGTAACTGAGTGCCTGGCTTGACTTGGATTCATATCTGACCCCTTGGTCTGCAAAGCATCCAAATGTCAAAAAAGCTGTTTGAATGTAAAATGTACAGCTCAGCTTCACATCTGAGTGCAATCCTGTTGTGGGACTGCACATTCTCAGGTCAGCTGTTTTTTCACTTACACAATATGAGACTACTGGAGTCTACCTGAGATTTTATGCTAAATGCAATTCTTACACAGGCTTCAGGCTTATGGGCAGTCCAGCCACACCCTGAGATTCTTATTGTCTGGGGTAAACAGCATGAAAGAGTCAACAGTGTGACTGATGCTAAGGTTGTGTCTGTACAAGTGAAGGAAGTAATATCTAGAGTAAAATGGAGTGAAAATCAAACATCTTGCTACTTCTGCAGGACTGCTGGGAAGCATTCCCTCATTAATGTGAGAAGCTCTTCTCATTTTGCTGTAGGGCAAGTGCTTGCTTAAGCAGGCAGGAGGGTTTTCTCTTGTTCCTTGTTAAGTGTCCAAGATAGTGAAGGGCTTTTAGGGTCCCAGTCATGTAACAGGTCTAAAATGAATTATTTCAAGTACTTGGATAATTCTACTGTCATTATGTTTTCTTTAATAAAAACTATGTACCGAGAAGTGTATTATTGTGTGTATTTACTGAGTCATAAGCAAAATTAATTTGATAATTTCTGTGTATTTATGGTTGATGGTAGCTGGGAAAAAAAAAAAAGTAGTGTAAAACTGCTTTCTATACTTGGAATGATTGAGAACTGATTCTGTTTTATTTAAGAATTTTAAGCATCATTAAAGCAGTAGGCTAGAGAGGGTGCTGTTTGCCTGAGTGCTTTACTAGCCACTGGAAGGGAGGTGATAAATTTGTATTGAAATATCATTTGAAAACCTAATACATAGAATGAGTTCTTACTGGGTTATGGATGCTCATTGATCTCTTTTCTAGCTTTATTTCTTTACTCTACTGGAGACAGTAAAAGGAGAAAAGGACTGGTGGGAGTGTAGGAATATGAGGGTCACTATGAGGAGCAGTATGAGGTCGAGAAAGTGGGAAGAAATCAGACCAGTGAGGGGAAATGCAAATATTTACTCACACATATGTTGGTACAGATAGGAGGGGAAGTGCTGGAAGCCCCTGCAGTAAGAGGTGCCTACAAAATTGTCTTGGTTTGAAAAGACAGGTGTCTGCTAAGGAAGGGAGGAGCTTCTCCTGAACTGGAAACTGTAAATCCCCTCCCTCTGAATCGTTATAAACTTGAAATTAAGGGGGACTCTCAGGCAAAGATATGGGAGCAGGAATAACAGTACTTTATTAGGGAAGAAAATAAAAAAATAAACAATGCAGTAATATAAAACAACACTGACAGAGTCAGAACATAACCTGTCACCCTGTTGGTCAGGGTGTTGGTAGCAGTCCAATTGGATGGTGGCTGCAGTCCTCCTGCAGTGTCAGGTGTGGTTCTGTTGGAGGAGGAATCCTGTAGAAAGGTGTCTCCCTCTGAAGATCCAGTAGAAAAGGCAGCTGTTCCTCTAGGAATCCAGTGGAAAGGCTGTTCTGGTGTCCCAAAATCTCAGATTATATCCAGTTAGGAATGCTTGGCTCCTCCCTCTGGGGAGAGCATCTCACAATGGCATGCTGTAATTTTTACCAATCATGCAGTGACATTCAATAGCCCATTAACAGCAGATGTCCCCCTGGGGGGTGGATTGGTTTGTGGAAGAGATAAAGAAAAACTGCCCAATTAACAGAAGATAACTGCCACACCTCTAACAGATGGCAAAGAGAATACATATGGCCTTCTAGGACAAAAATAAAGGAGCAAACTCACCCAGTGAGAAGGCATTAAGAAAATCAGGCAATTCTTTATTCCTTGTTTCTCATTGGTAAAGATGGGCTTTGCAGCCATGTCTCTGTCCTTGCTGAGTGGTGTGACTGGACATGAGGCAGAATTGACAAGAGCAAGAGGGCCAAGGAAAACCCTTCCAGCTTCCCTTCCTCCTGCTGCCCTTGTCCATGCCTGCCCTTACCAATGGGAGTAAAGCTGAAGGGCAAGGCACGTGCGTTCACTGGAGGAGGTGAACGTTACATATCAGCAGCAGCATTGTAAGGCTGGTTTAGTCAGAGAAATTGCGCAGTGGGAACTGAGCTGGGCAAGACCAGCCCACAGCAGTCATTGAATCTAACTTCAGACAAGACAGCCTGTGGAGAGGATTCCCCCAGGCCACTAAAAATGCCATTAACTTGGACATCTCCTTTACAGATGACCTCAGCTGTTAGAGGCAATACTAATCTTCAAAAACCATGCCTGCCCATAGCATGTGAAAGGCTGCATGGACCTGCAGTAGGATTGCTTTTGATGCCTTCTGCCAATGAAGGGGGAGGCACAGTGCACAGTCTGAGTGTGCCACTTTTGCTTTCCCTCTGCACTCCTCTCCAGGATGCTGACACTCAGCAAAGCACCATGAGGGTTAGAGATGCAGATTCAGTGAGCTGTCATTACTGGCTCCAAACTGAGTGGAAATGCCCCTACCCAGGGAACACTCTGCGTAGGAATGGCTCATGGCCTTCTTTCTTACACCATATTGTCCTGGGGCTGTACACAACATCACGAGCACATATACACTGCTTTTAGCTCAATGCAGAATCTAATGCTAACTGTCCTGCACTATGTAATCATGAAATGTGGGGAAAATAAAGTGCTTTTTGTGTTCAAAATTCAAGTTAGAACTTCAGCCAGCTGAAACAAGTGACTTCTTTGAGAATGAGCTTGTGATCCTAAAGTGGTCTTACATAACCACATAGAGAATTGGAGTAACCTAACTAAAGCAAAAAACACAACTCTGAAGAGAGATGATATTTGGTATTTACAACCATTATTCCTGCAATGTAGTTCGGATCCACAAAGAAGAGGCTTTGTGAATACAGTTTTTGCAAATAACTTTAAAATTCTTCTTTGTTTGGAAATTTGGAAGTCAGATTTAAGCAAAATTCAGCCTTAAGCAAATTTCTTCTTGGCTGTTTAGTAAAAACTGTCTGGTAGCCTATAGATGTGCGATAAAGAAGCTCAGGCAGAACACTGACCTGCACTGACAGCATTCGTGTTTTTTCTAGTTACCTCTTTGCTTGCCCTGTGATTTAGTGTTATGTGGGTGAGATAGTTGTACTAATACACAGGAAACCCTTGAACATGGAAAATTGTACTTCCTAAAATAGATAGCATTCTCAAGGGGGAAACAGCAAAATTACATGAGATTCATAGAATAAGGAATAACTAAAATTGCCCAATTATTTAAACTGAGGTATTTTTCTATCAATAGAATATCTTGCTGAGCTTGTGGAGCATAATTTAGAGTAGGCATTTTGCCTGCAGATCACAATATAAATATTTTATATGATCTCCCAAACTATTAGAATAATAGAGGTAGTGTTATTTAATCCACTCCTGGCAAAGCAGATGCTTGCCAGAATGCATAAAGCACTCAAGGACCTGGTTTTGTTATCATGGAAACTGATTGGTAGAATGATTTATCAGAAGTTTGATTCCTCATTGTGGAAGTGGATTTTTGCTTGTGAGACACAATTTAAGGTTGCGTTGAAGCCTCATTAAAAAAGAAAAAGTGTTTGTGATGGAAATATTTACAATATGAGGATGAAAAATCTCCTTAAATGTAAGCAGGTAAAGCAGGAGTCATATCTGGGTTGGGAGGAAGGCTGGGTGAGACTGCATTTCTGCAAATTATTTGATTTAGACTTAATAGAAACTGTGACCAAAAAAAGTGAACTTGAATACACCTCTTAAAACAGCTGCTAGCAAAGAAACTAAAAGTGCTGCTATATCTTCATAGTGGTCTCATAAAGTGGGTTGCAAGTCAGCAGGGGCAGAGAAGTTCAAAGTTTAATAAAACTTTTCCTAAAAACACAACCTCCGGAATGTAATTTAATGCCTCTCTTGACAGTCATTGTTTCTCTTATTTTTTACTTGCAACACACGTTTCAGTTTTGGTATCTGATATGCCTTGACTACAGTCCTTGGGCCTGAGGTGGGTATTTGGGTGTTGCAGGATTTAGGGTAGGTGGTGAAATACTTCTCCTCCTTTTCTACAAAGTTGATGGGAGATGAGTATTGATTTCTAATCACCATAATTTTGCACACTTGAGGAGGCTTTAGTAATCAGAATGCTAAAATCCTATGGAAAACATTTAAATCTATGTCCTTTCCCTGAGGTGATTGTGCCTAAAGATGATATGCATAGGGAATGATGAAAAGATGACCATTGTTTTGTACATTTGTCTGAGATATACTATGTTATTGAGCACTTCCTCTGTTTATGCTTTGTTTTTTATGCTTACTGTAGCTTTTATTGATGTGTTTGATAACATGGCATCAGCTGCAAGGCAGAAATGTTTACTCTGTCGGGGTTTTTTTTTTAAATTTTTCAATGTAGATTAAAAAACTTCAGCAGCTCCTGGATGGATAGGCTTAAGCTGAAAATTTACATGTGAGTAACAAATATTATAGTGCAGATGAGCCAGACACAGAAAAGGAAATTCATAATAAGGGTCTGCTCTGGCAATATTAATCTGCCTCGTGTAGATTGTGTGATGAATCATCCCATGTCGCCACAAGGACTGCTGCTGCTGCTACTGAGCTCTGCCAGCGAGTGGGACAGTAAAAAGTGTGCATGGAAGAGTGGAGGGCAGGGCACACACAAGGGAAGAGGAAAGGGACAAAAAAAGAACAGCTATTTAAAACTGGACATGTCAAGCCAGGCCAATAGCTCATGTCATATATAATTCAGCCAATTCATTGGGTAAATCATTTCATATGCTCCACAAAATGCAATTTGCTTCCATGGCCAAGCATGACAAAGCTTTCACAGAACTGCAGTTGGCAAAGAGCTCTTCTAGGATAGTTAATTCAGGGCCTGTGAGATTGCTGAGGCATCTTGTCAGAACATTAAATAATCACACAATGTCATGAGGGAATATCTAATTAAGGGTCCAATTTCTCAAGGGTCTGAGTACCTGTTACAATGTGCCGAGAACCCTTAACTCCCACTGACAAGAGCAGCAGCTTAGGGTGTTCCCAGCAGGCATTTAATAGGATTGTGCCCTTACTTCATTTGGCTGGGATAAGTCCAGGCCAGTCAGGTGAAGCAACAGTAATGAAACAAGACAAGATAATGACACATAGGGTTACATTCCAGCAGGAATATTATTACTTGCAGATGATGAAATATACTCAGGTGTGAAGTCCCTGTGAAATACAGGAAAAGATATAAGGATGCTTTCTTAGGGGTTAAATTTTTGCCTTTGAGAAAGATCTGTCTGTATTCATCCCATGCAAAAAGAGCTGTAAAAGGCAACACAAACCCTTTATCACTCCAGACCTCTATCCTGTATGAAGAAGTGACAGAATTCCCATCCATGGTTTGGTTACCAAGAACTTTAGTGATTTAAACAACCCTATGAGGGTTGTCTGCCTTACAAAGGCAAGCAGATTTTCATCCAGTGTTTGGGAAAGCTTGGGTAGGGGAAATGTGGCTGCTGAATTTCCCTGAGCACCATTCTTGGTGTGACCCAAGAGATAGAAGAAAATTTGAGGTGGACAGATGAAGCCTTACCAGTAAGACTTTTCCCTTCTTCTTGTATACCTGCAGTTATATAAAGGAGAAGAATGTTAGATGCAGCAGAAGAGAAGAAGCATTGAATTTTGGCTTATTCTCAGAGATGAAAGTAGAAATAACATTCTTTTCTTTGTCCTAAAGAACTGTTACAAAAAGGACTAAATGAGTAGGGAGCATGGCATTATGTTAAGCACTTTTGGGAGAGTGAAAATTAATCTTTGTGTTGTCAGGCTCTTAAGTGAGGAATGATACATTAGACAACCTGATTTTATTTGATTTGTTTGGAAACCAGAGCTGCAGTGTTGTTTCTTGAACAGAATTACAGGCTTCATTTAAAGAGAGAGGCAAAGTGCACACATCACTCTGGAGTAGATCAGCATAAGCATTTTCTATATCATGAGTAATGTTTACTGGAAGTAATCAAATTACTGTTACACAGACCATCTGTTTTCTTTGCATGCAATCATGTAAGTATTTTAGGACAAGCCATCCTTTTTAATCAGTTGTAAATCTCTTATGGCAAGGCACTGTTTTCTGTAATAAAATCTATTTTTATGATAAATGTAAGAGTTTTAAATACTGGTTTCTCCTGCATAAATACAGTGTGCATATTGTTCATAACATAAAAAGTAGGGGTGTACAGCATTAGTTATTATCTGTCAAGAACTTAATTTTAGGGCTTTTTGCATAGCCATTTTTGGATTTTTGTTGGATCTGCAAGTCACTGGTGTTCAACTATTATAGGAAATAACATAATGAGTAATACTGTCCATTTATAGCCCAAGAAGTTGATTCCTATATAAATTTAGTAAATGGAGTATAATAGGGCCTCTATTTTGTAGCATAACTGCTATGATAAAAGTGATTACTGTGGAAGATGACTGTCTATTCTCTAAATTCTTGCCCTTGGAAATACTGAAGAAAACAAGGCATGGCTTATTAAAAAATGAGCCTGTGGAATGACATAATGACATTAAGGAGACTTGAATTTATGGTCCAAGAAGGAGTCAACAATAGAGTGTGATATTTACTTCATGTTTAAGGGCAGCTCATTCACAGATGTAATTGTCCCATTCATTTTAATGGGTGCTGAATTGAGCCTACTATTTTATTTTTTTATCACTGTCAGCTGTCAACTTCCCTGATTCATGTATTGTCTTTGGGTGCTCTTGAATTCAGAGGAAGCTGAAGGTCTGTCTGTTTAGCAAAGTTTCCTCTAATTTCAAAAGCAGCTGTGTGGTTGCTTTGCCAGAATTTGCTCTGTATTGCATAAAATGACCCTGAAATAAAAGAAAGAAACAAGAACTGTAAGTAACACAATTGGAAATTCCCTCAGCAGGTTGGCTGTCCTTCTCAATGAGGTTGGCAAGCCTGAATTTCATTTGTTCGGACACTTTCAAATCAATGCTATTTTGTCTGAATAATTAAGCTGCTTACTCAGGCTTGAAAAGTGTATGGTGCTAAACTCTTGCGCTTTTTTGGGTAAACATGAAGAGGCAAAGAGGCAGAAACAGATGGACCATGCACCTGGAAAAATTTTAGTGTCTACAGTCTGGTGCCACCCCATGGTACAGTGGAAGTTTTCTGCTCAGGGAAATATCAGATGAAACCAAGGGCTCCTACAAGTCCTATTCTGAAGGCTGGACTCAAAATCTCCGTGTCCTGTGTATTGCCACTTAGTTTCAGTGAAAGGGAAAAAGCAGAACAGGGTGAAGGGCTTACAGAATTATACAGGTGATAGAGAGTGAAAGAGAAAATAAATCTGTATTTGTAGCGGTTTAATAATTTGTTTGCATTTTTTTGTTGTTCAAATTCAGTATTCTTTCTTTGAGATAATTATTAAAGATGAGATAAATTTTACTTTTTATTCCCTCTGGCTTTTCTTCTTATGTTCGCCCTTCTTTTATTCACAGGGAAGAAAACTGCAGGCAAATTAAATAATGTCATTGAATCACAGCAATTTGTTTGTTAGAATAGACTTCTGGAGGGTGCTGGAGGGTATCATCAATGTCCTAGTCTAAGCAAGAAAAAATTAGGTAACATCACTCACAGCCTTGTTCTGTTGAATTTGGAGTATCTACAAGGATGGAGATTTGCCAGCCTCTCCCAACAACCTATTTCTCAGACTTCCTTTTGTTCCCCTACAAGCTCATCTGGTTGTTTCTCATGTTGCTCACCAGTTTCAAATCCAGCTGAGAACTGGCTTGCCCAGTTTCATCCAAGCAGTCCAGAACAAGGAAGTTCTGCATTGTTCCCAAGTATCCCTCCCAGCCTCTCCATCCTGTGCTGTCCATCTGCTGTGCCTGCATGACATCCCAAATGGCAACCTGGGAAGGCCCAGTGCACTGGGGGAGCTGTTTTCAGCAAGCAGCTTCCTCTTCTGGGCCCCTCTTGCTGTCTTGGGTTTCAGGAGACACATTTCAGTTTGAGCTGTCAAAAAAGTTGATGCAAATATTTGTTTTATATTTTTCATGTCATTCTTCCTACTCCCATCTTCATATTCCCAAATCTTTTTCAGCGAGATAGAAAAGATAAGGTGAAAGATATCAAACCAATCTATTTCCACAAGGGACTTTTTTAGCATGATTTTTCATTTGCATGTAAGTAAAATTACTACAGTATTTTGATTTTTTTAATCTTATTTTTGTTGCGGTATTTTGCCCAGAACTTTGGAACAGTTACCACATGAGTTCTTCAGTAGCTTCAGTAGAATAGACACTATATTTTCCAGCTGTATGGTCTGTTTTTATCCAAGAAAGATATTTTGATGTATTTACAATTGTCAAAGAAGACACTGGCCTAGGTCTAAGAACAGTAAATGCAAAAACTACTGCTTGCAAATTATCACATTTTTTCTATCAAGAAACAATTCAGCCAAATTATTTAATTTGCTTAGTGGTAAAGACTGTGGTAAATTATGAATTACTGTTGTCATAGCTACGCTGTATTTTGATACAGTACATTTGTTCATTGAAATGATAATAAAATAATTTGCTGTACAGCAAGTATGATGCATATCTTAAATTACAATGAATTACTTATTGTAATGAATATCTTACAATATAAATACAGAGCTCCTGACTCTGTATTTAAGTGCAGTAAGTAGAGAATACTGCTGTTTATTTTAGGAATTTCCTGTGTCTGCAGTGCTGATTACACTGAAGTGGGAATCAATGACAATGTGCCATATAGGAGACTTTATTTATAGTAGCTTTATAACTGATCTAAAGTGAGACGATAGATTTTGATACCCATGACCTTTAATAGAAAACTCTCTGAAGAGAAGTTTCCAATTTTACCTCCAAAGTAACCCCTAGTGAAAGTCCTTTGTATTTTAGACTTGGTGAGACAATTAAATAATGACCTATTCTTGGTTCCTTTCTCCCTCAGTTGCTTCTGTATCTTGGCTATTCAGTTGACAAAACATAAAAATTATTCAGGGGAGCTCTACAAAGCTAGACATTTCCCCATTTCTGCTTTTTAGAGTGTTCTTAAGTGCAGCATGTTTGGGGTTTGCATGTTTGCTTTTCTCTCCTTGCCCTATTGAGGTCCAGTGGCTGTAGAGGATATGTCTGTTCATGCGTTCCAAAGTCTCCTCTTCCACCTCTTTACCACATGTATTTTTGAAGGAAATGGAGCAGGAAATAGAGCAGGACATAGATGATGATCATGTTTGGCTTTGAACTGGTGTCTCTCAGCTCACTTGGTGATACAAGGAGGAAAAGAGTGGAACAGAAATGCTTGGTCACAGTTTTAAAATATATTTAGGTCTGAGTAGTTCATCCTTGAAGAGGAAAAGTCTATAGGTATTAAAAAAAAAGCCATAATACCAGTGAATAATCTTCATTCTGGACATTCTGGAGTGAAAAACAGTAGAAAAAATAGCTAAGAGAAACTACAGGGAAGAGAATATTTGTCGAATGGTGAGACTGAATATTTCAGAAAAATCATTGTAGTATCTGAACAGTGGGATAGAAACTAAAAGTAAATACATCTAACTAAATGTATCTATTTGAAATTTGATCTGTTAACCAGTAGAATTAACTGAAAACTCTCCTCATACATATAATTTCTTTACAACTAAAAAAGGCAGCGTAAAAAATTGGGGCTCTTACTAAACAGTAATTCCTCCAGGCTGCTTATTTTTGAATCAACTCTTGGGGTTTTTATTCCTCAATATTGGCTACTATTGAAGGCGGGAGGTAAGAATTACCTGAATTACGGAAATTATTGTTCCAAGTGCCTTCATACTCCACATTTGGTGTCTTTATCCTCTCTGTCACAGGTAACTATCTTACACCCAGAGCAAGAAAAGTAAATTCCCTTGGCTGTCCCATATCTGTAAGGAACCTGATGCATGAGTGGACTAGAGAAGAGGCAGAGAGAAAAACTCCCAAGACCTACAGATCATCTGGCTGGCAGGGTGAGTAAATGTCCTGTCATCTCAGTCATATGTTGTCAGGTACACAAGGAGTGAGCCTGCTTTGAGCATTGCCTCAGGAATTATTTATTCAATAATTGTTGGGGAAAAGAGGATCAAAATTTGTCATGTTTCCAGGACTCTGACGTTGGTGCCTCACATGCATTCAGAAGTACTAAGCCAAACACCTCCCATATTTTCAGTTTAAGCACTCTATGTGGATTTTATAGGTAGGCAGTTCTATATAGGGAGGAGGGGGTTAATGTGTGCTATGCTGTCGAAGCTATTTTCAAATATGGTAGGTGAAACAGCAATATCTATTGCTGAATCAGTCCAAACTCCTCATGATTCATAAATAGATCCAAAAAAGAAAAGAAAGGAAGAAAACTCATTTTCCCAGTGCCAACTGTACTTAGATTGCTATGGATGTGGGCCTGTGCTCCCTGGTTCTCATAAGTAACTTCTTGTTTACAAAACACAATAAAAACAAACAAAAAATTACCTAGCATAGAAGCAAACATGCAGTAGCCTTATGTAATAGAACCTGATTAAATTATGCCCTTTTCCTTCTGGCTTTGCCTGTTCCAAAAGGTGGCAGAAGCAGAGTCTGTAGCAGGTTCTGGAGCATTTCCTCCAGTTCACAGCAGTGAGTCAGAGGTTCTGTCAAGTACCAGCAGCCAACTTAAGGGAATCAAGATCCACATGTACAGAGGATGACTTATTTTTCAAAAGGATGATGCAAATAGAAATAGACAAACACGGAAGAAAATATGACCTAAAGATTACCTCAGAGTTCTCTGTCTGGTGGTTTTTGTCTCCACAAAAGACAATAAAAATGTTGCCCTCCTCCACTGGAGTAGCTGATGCTTCTCCTCTGTATTTGGTCCTGTGCATATCTGCACCCAAAACACTGGCCAGGCCCCATGTGCTCTGGTCCCCTCTGCTGGGGTGAAAATCGTGAGTAGAGCAAACCCATCTTCCCTGCAACCCAGGCTCAGTTCGTTCTTAGAAAGGAAAAAAAAGCAGTTGAATTACAGTTTTGTCTGTGTGAAGATCCACCCTGGCTAGGAACCATAAGACAAAAATTTACCAATTTACCAAAGCCTACAACATGACAAAACAAAATAAAAGGCACTCCAGGGTTTTTCCTTCAACTCCAATTGCTCTCTTCTAGGGGAAGCAAAACCTAGCAGTACAACAGTGCCTTTGTAATTCATATTAAGTGATGTCTTCAGTGTATTGGGCTGTTTTTCTCAGCATATAAGCAATATTCTGACTTTGGTGAAAGTCTGCATTTTCTGACTCCTTATTCTTTGAGGGCATCTGTCTAAATGCAAATGTTGTCTGGACTTTGCCTTATTTTCCAGTTAGAAGAAGGAGACTTCTGCTATTTTTGCTATTTTTGTTTTGCTTTGGGTTACCTTGTTTTTAGTAAGTACTCTTCTGAGTGTGCTGGAAGATGACTTTGGTACACAGAATTTTTACAGAATTCAGGCAATTCCCTCGGCCATTCTGAACCCAGCAGCAACAACCAGCCCTGCTCTCTGTTTCTGGGCCCTGAAATCCATAGGAAAAGGTGTTCAGATGCTGATGAGACACTTTTCTGCTCTAGCAGCTGGTTCCTGCCTCCTTGTGAAAAGGCAGTGGAGCAGATACAGCCTGGGGGCACAGGTTTGTCCATACTTCACAAATAACAGTGTCTTCTTCCACAATGGTATTACACTCTCTTGTTTTAATACCGTATTTTAAGTATATATTTTAATACAGCTTTTTAAGTAACCACTTATTTGCCCCTTAATTTTCTACTTTATTTTATATCACATCTGTGCAATAGAGGTGGGTTTGATGTGTTTTGACACAGTGATATGTCAAAATGACACAAATGAGGGCTAGTGTGACTGAGAGCAATAAAGGCATTCAGTAAGATGTCAGCATAGCTGAAGATTAAAGTTAATACATTTTTTTGAGTCTTTAAACCATTTCTATTTGCATTGCTTTTGCAGTTCACACATAAAATAAGCCTCAAATTCAAATCTTGTTGAAGCTTCATGACATTGCTTCAAGAAAATAAGACGTTGGCAAATGATTAAATGTGTAATTAGAGGTTTCACACTCAATCTTGTCACTGTACTGATTTATGGTTTATTATTTTGTCTAAGTAATGCACTTCTTTTCTAGTGTTTTTTCTTCCCTTCATTGTTGTTGGTGTCTGTATTATTACAGTAAGGAAATTTGTCACAAGGACAGTACTTTTGTTCTCAGCTGCAAGATACAGAGGAGAGTTAAATCAAAGCACAGAAGATGCAATACACTTCCCACTGCAGTTGGTGGGAGAAGTGTGACGTGTTTACATTGTTGGGCCAGCAATGCTTTAGTGGTGAGAACAAAGGGCAGGATGTGGCCTCTGTGCTTCTCTGTGTCATATTTAGGGCTGAAACAGGTGTCTTCAGTAGCTAGTCCAGGAAGGCTCAATAAAGTCATGGAGCTGGGACACCCAATCTCCCTCTGTAGTGCATGCCAGAATTGGGTGGAAACCTGCAAACGCAGCAGAAACAGCCTTGAAATAGCCCTTGGCAAAGGCTGACCAGAGTCCATCGCCTGCAGGCTGTGGAGTCCGGGCCCTGCTCCTGAGGTAGGTCCCCATAGCAGAATTTTTTTAAAAGGACTCATCAGGAATTGTGCTCACCACAGCTGCCCAGCAGAGATGTGGGACCTTGTTGCTTCTGTGAAACTGATGGTTTTTCCCTCCCTTTCCAAGTTGCTCAGCCACTGGGCTATGCTACCCTCTCTCTCCTTTCTTCCAGCTGCATGAAATTTGCAACTTCACTCTGGCCAGGCTGTAGTATGTCTAGTAAAACAGTCCCAGATCCTGTTTTCCAAAACAGCTTGTAGTTCTGCTGGAAAGGCGGTGTCCACACTGCCTGAATATGGGAAGAGCCTGGAAGTGGGATTCCTCACACTCAAGTGAGTGTTCCAAGTTATGCTTGTGTAGTACAGGACATTACTTCTTCCAGCTGCACCATAGAAAATAAGTCAGATCTGAGATTTTGGACATAGGTGCTGTTTCAGGCTCACAAGGGCCCTTGAACTTGGAACACCTTGTTGCTGAGGTGGAGTTGTTTGTGGGACTTCAAAGATAGCATGAGAATTGAATTTTTTGGTGGCAGTTTTCATAGGTAGATGTGTAAATTTTTATGTGCTAGTAACTTCCTCTTGATCAAGGACCTACTTAAAGAAATAAGATTTATTCTCTTACTAACATATGGTACTAAGAGTTCTGTCTTACAGTAACTTCACACAAGTGTTGTTTCCTGAGTATTGCACGATGAAAATAGCTTAGATTTTAATTCTGGTTGGGAGTTTGAGTTCACATTCATGTTTAACTTCACCTAGTACCGTTACTGTGAGCAGAAAAAAATATGTTATCTTCACTGTTTTAACCTAACTATGACTTAGAGATGTTCTTTACAGCAATGTTTAACACAGTTTAATTATGCTCTGGAAAGTATTGTATTTTACATTCTCTTCACCATTTTGTAATATTGTGTTTCTTCATATTCTTTGTCTCATTGAAAACACTGGGGCCATTTCTTTTAACGCTCTCCAATGATTACAGTAGAAACTTCCATGAGATCTTTACAAAATTGTAGCTGAATAAAAAGTGTAAAAATATTTTTTCTTAAGAAATGGTTCTGTAAAAAAAGGACTTCTGTCTTGTCTTTTGTTTTTAGTATGTCTCTTTGTCTTTTAAGCAAATTTTTCATTGCCGTAATATTTTTCAGCTCTTATTGCTTCTTTTTCATTGCTGTTTTTTGTTTGTTTGGGTTTTTTTGGTTTTGGTTTTGGTTTGGTTTGGGGTTTGGGTCTTGTTTGTTTGGTTGGTTCGTTTTTAAGGTTGGTAACCAGTGAGAAAATGCTGTTTCAGGAAGTTATAAGAAGCCATAACTCCAGTACTAACTTTCTTAATAGTTTTTGAGGCTGATATTGATGTCTTTTGAGCCGATGTGCATTTGTTTTGGGAAAGGAGTTGTTCACATTAAATTTGTGATTTTTCCCTGAGTTATAATAGCTAGTTTAAGATCTGGCAATCCACTTGAGAAGTTCCTGTTGCTCTACTTAATCACCAGACCTTTAATTGGCTGTCTGGCATTTTTCCCTGCTATTGCAGTCCCCATTGGAATCAGAGGTCACTCAAAATTTCAGAACAGCTTTCGTCATATCTGACTTAATTAGTGATTGGTTATTATCTTCTCTTCAGAATTACCATTAAATATGTGCAATAAATCTAGACCTACAGAAGTACTGTGTTGTACCATCTTATGCTCATGATACAGAACTGGGGGGAGTGGCAGATACACCTGAGGCCTGTGCTGCCATTCAAAGGCTGGAGAGTTGGGCAGAGACAAACCCGATGAGGTTCAGCAGGTTCCTGCATCTGGGGAGGAAAACCCCAAGTCCCAGCAGAGTCTGGGCTGTGACCCACTGGAGAGCAGCTCTGCAGAGAAGGACCTGGGGGCCTTGCTGGATGGCAAGCTGGCCGTGAGCCAGCAGAGCCCTTGTGGCCAGGAGGGCCAGTGGGATCCTGGGGTGCTTTGGGAAGAGTGAGGCCAGCAGGTCAAGGGAGGTGATCCTGTCCCTCTGCTTGGCTCCAGTGAGGCACATCTGGAATGCTGTGTCCAGCTCTGGGCTCCTCAGCACAAGTCAAGGAGGTAATGGAGAGGGTCCAGCAGAGGCCACAAAGATGATTTGGGGTCTGGAGCATTTCTCTCATCAGGAGAGACTGAGGGAGCTGGGGATGTTTAATTTTGAAAAGAAAGGACTGGGAGAGGATCTCATCAGTGTATATAAGTATCTCAAAAGTGGGTGTCAAGAGAATGATGCCAGTCTCTTTTCAGTGGTTCCTATTGACAGGATGAGGAGCAATGGCCATAAATAAAATCACAAGAAGAGCCACCTCAACATGAGGGGGAATTTCTTTACATTGGGGGTGTCAGAGCACCCTCTGCCCAGGGAACAGACTTCCCATGGAGGCTGTGAAGTCGCCCCATTTGGAGATGTTCCAAACCCACTGAATGCATTCCTGCATAACCTGATTAAGGTGACCCTGCCTTGGCAGGGGGCTTGGACTGGATGGTCTCCAAAGGTCCCTTCCAACTTTAACAATTCTGTGATTCTGTGATTCACATCTTGCTGTTATTTAAAGTCTCTTGCTGTAACTCATTTTATGAGTACAAAAAACGTGTGGTATCAGCTACCCCTTATGATGCTTGAGATTTCTAGTCTTGCACTGTGAAGCAGAGGTAGAGATCCCCCCACAGCAAGGTGAATGGTCCTGGTGGCTTCCGTGGGTTTTTAGCTTTGCATGAGTCACAGTTTAAAGATTTCAGGTCTTGCTTTCTTTATGAGAAGCTTCTAGAGAAGCACTGCTATAGGCTGCCATCCATAATATTTAGCTCTGTGCTTAGAAGAGAGTAATTTATATTTTGGAACCCTCATATACATGCATATTTTGACAACACTATTTGTTTGTTTTTTTCATATTTTAGACAAATTCCTGCTTTTCACAGTAGATTGAACAGCTTTTGCTTCTTCTGAGCCATAGAAATCTAGTGTGTAAATTCATTTGAGCTTGAGGATTACTACCCTTTTAGTGTTTATAATCAAAAGTGTTAGCAAGACCCTTGGGGCAAACTCCTTACTGGAATGAAAGAGCATGGGCTATTTGAAGTCAACGGGTTGAGCCATCCCAATATACAGTAGAAAGGAAACTGGCCTCTGGTCCTTATGCCAGTGGAATGTACTGGAGTTTTTACATACAGTACTAGCATATAAAAGAGTACAAAATTTGGAGGCAGAGTATACTTTCTGCTGTCTGCCTGACTCAGTATTAGAATCACAGAATCATTTATGTTGTAAAAGACATTTGAGGCCATTCAATCCAACCATTAACGCAGCACTGCCAAGTCCACCACTAAACCATGTCCCTCAGAGTCCCATCTACATGTCTTTTAAATACCTCCAGGGATGGTAACTTCCCTGGGCAACTTGCACCAGTGTTTTCAGTGAAAAAATGTTCCTAGTGTACAACGTAAACCACTCCTGCTATATTCTATAAGTGCTTGGGTGGTCTATAACAGAATCCCACCAGAATATCTGCCCTGTTGGCCTTCCCTCTAAACACTCGTAAACATTTAACCCATCATAAAGCTCTAGACAGTCAAAACACTTCCTGTCATACAGGACTACCCCGACTACCTCTCCTTCCTTGCCTATCCCTTCTTAGGAGTTTATAGCCATATTGTTTGCACTCCCTAGGTGCTACAGTGTTACATATGCCATATTTAAACTTCAGAGCTAGAACAGATATTTTCATTGACTAGGAAATGCTGTGTGAAGTTTGAGGCCTGTAATGTAGATGCAAAAAATTACAGCTGAGATCCCTGAAAATGCAAGTTCAAAGCAAACTTCGCAGCTCAGATTGAAGTCCTTTTGAAATGGTCCTTTTTTATTCTCATTGTACATATTTTTGCTTTTTTAGCATGGAAGTGTTATGTTATACTACAGCCATTCCTTCAGAAAACTTGGGCAAAAACTGCTTCCTCTAGGTCCCAAGGAAGAATAGCCACAAGGGAAATGGTGCATGTTTTCTAAAATGCATATATTCTGTTGTGCATTGCTGAGAGCAGGGGGCAAGCAGTTAGGAAGAGCTGATTCACTGAGATGTTTATGTCGAGGAGAGTTAGCACTGTGAAGTGAATTAATGTGAAAATTTTTATTGCTTACTTGTTTCCAGGCTGGATTTCTCCATCACAAGAACCTCAAGGCACAAAAGCCTCAGGGCTCAAAGCAGACAGTTTTCCTGAGAGGGGATCATCGTTTTATTTGATCACTGAGTTCTTTAGGAACTTGGATAGGTATCACATAAAGCTGCTGGGTGAAGCAGAGCATGTGCCATTTGACTAGATAGGCAAAGACACGCAGGGAGCTGGGCTGTGCCCTACACCTCTGGCATGGCATCAGGCAGACCTGGTCCCAGGGTGAAATATTCACAGCTGGCTTCTGCCACTTCAAGCACAAGACAACAATGCAGAAAACCTGAAGCTGTTGCTCTAGTTTGCTCCTGTTCTACTGTTCTGTGTCTAGATGATATAATTTATATGATTATACATATATAATAAATATATAGCATATATTGCTACAAAGGAATAAAATGCTATTCCCAAGAGCTGCTGTAGTCAGACTGTCCTGAAATTCATAGCAAGGACCAACTTTTTTGTAGTACTATAACAGAACCAAGGCTGAGGACTTTTAGCAGAATGGGATGCACTCGGAGAGCAAAATAAGTGGTGTTAACTTTAAAGATTGTGTGAAGTACCTTGAATCTCATGTCCAGATTTTCAATAAAAACCCTATTGAAAATATTGTAAACACTTCACAAATATTATTGAGTTAATCTGGATTTAGGGAGGAAGCCCAAGTGTACTGGAACTTACCAAAAGGTCACATACCTTTTGATGTAACAGAAAGGCAACGTTTCTCTTTCTAAACACCTACTCCATACAAGAGAAGACTAAATTTATTTCCCACAAACCACTAATAGCTACTTCTTCTTGCTTACCTCCCACTGCATCTACTTTGATGAAATAATTGCACTCACTCTTGCTAAAATATTAGCATGAAATAAGTAATATTTGCATTTAAAGCAGTGTGTGTGTGAGCTTTGTAGTTAATAGCATGTTAAGGTGGAAAATGTGATTTCATTCACTGTTTTTGGCAGCCCAATGTTGTGCACAGAACTGAAGTTTATTAAGCTGCTCTTCCAATTGTGAGCAACAGCAATGCTTCTGTTTTGCAAGACATATAGTAAACTTAGGGTACCATTGTTTAGTATCTTTTGAAGATTGACAGCAAGTTAGCAATTTCTCTATTATATTTTTAAGTTTTAATATATATAATATATATTTTTTAATGCATATGAACAGAAACTCAAAAGGATGGTAGCTTTTTTAGTGAGGCTCCTTTTTTCCTGTTAGACACTTTTTTGGAGTGGAAAGTGGGAAGTAGGTAGGGTAAATGGAAGTCCCTATGGAATTTTTGAGGCTGAATGAAAGAAAAACAATTCTGGTGAACTTCATAGGACAATGACTGGTTTTCTCACTTGTGTGATTGCCTTTGGCTGTTGTATTTAGCAGGCAGTAAACTTATAAACAAGCAAAAATAATCATTTGGAGCAATAAAGATTGGAGGTTAATGAAAATGGGAAGCAGCTTAAGTAAATGAGGAAAGCCAGTGGGAAGGGCCAGAGTGACTGAAGCAATATTCAAGTGAAAAAAAAAAATTTGGGAGATGGGAAGAAAGAAAATTGGTATGATGGGACAGATAATACTTTTGTTCCCACAGTCTTTGGCATTTATTCACTCTTTTGTCTTTATGCACATAAACAAGCCTCCCACCAGCCTGTGTCTCAATGTATCTGACCCCACTTAATGCATTAAATTTTTCTCCATGATTACCAAAACATTTTGAGAAAAATACTCTAAATTGAAACCCAAAGTAATTTAAATAGTTTTTTGTTAAAATGGACAGCTCCTTAAATAAGCAAATGAAATATTAAATCTATATATTCAGTGTTCCCTAGTCTTTTGTCTTTCTTTTTCCTCAAGCAACCCAGGACTAACCTAGGAGATCTTACTGACTTTAAATGCATTAAATATATTGATCTTTAGAAAGCTTTGGCGCCAGGCTGTCTGTAGCCTGTGTCATACTGTCAGAAAGGAAATGCTCCTGATTTTGTCTACAGAAAAAGCCAAAATGAAAAACATTATACTAGGTTCAGATTACTGTGAGAGCTTGTGGGGCCAGGGGAATTGGCTAATAGCAGCTGTATTGCAAATAGGGAGGAAGAACTTGTATTAGAGCAGCAATGATTCCTTTTAGCCTCTCAGAAAATATTATATGTGTAATTTTTGAAAAATCATTCGTTCAGCAATAGCCTATGTATTCACTGTACACCTACTCACCAGGCTCAGGAACATTTTGGAGGGGATACTTTCCACATCCTTTCCTATTTATAACATCATATTCTTTCTTCATAATGAGATTCACTTGATGTCAGTACAGTCTTCTTTGAGTTCTGGACTAGTTTCAAACTATGAGTGGATCATATAAAGCCACTGCTATTCATCTTTTCTATTTTGGCAAGTTGCTTGGGTTCAGTGATTTGCCCCCATGAACCTCTTAGTGAGAGGTTAGTTATCCAAACACACTCCCCCTGCAATTACAGCTCACACAAACATTCCACCACCATCTCCTCACAGCAGCACTGAGTCAAGGCTTCAGCTACAAAACGGGTTGAATCTTTGTTGCTTTCTGCCACAGAGTTTAGCTAAAAGTGATGTGACCTTCTTTGGTCAGTGAAATCAATCTGCGTTCACCCAAAATAGTTAAAATATATGACTGCTGTCCTGAGTCACTTCCTACTCCATTGAATAATGAATTTTCCCATCAGCAATTGCCTGAAGAAAGTTGCCCTTCAGTCAAATGGGAAGTCCAAACCCTCTAAACATTTAGCTGCACTGCTCAAACACATCCCCTTGGTGGTGGTGTCCACCACTTTAACACCACACAAACTCCTGTTCCCACCAGCAGCCCCCCACAATGCCCTGGTCCCATCACACTCTGGTCTTCCCCACTAGACCATCGCTGAGTTATTTTCTGCATTTTGACATACAGAAGAACATCTTCCACCCCTGTTACCAGCAACCCTTGCATGTGCATCTCCCTGTGCAGGTTTCATGCAGCCACAGGCACCTCCAGCCCCTGACTCTTCCCTCTTGAGCAGAGTGCAGGGAGTACCAAGAGGAGTGGCAGTGGCATGGCAGCCCTCTCCCGAGTTAACCACATTGGATCTGAAGATTAGGCATGCTTCTGGGTGCTGTCTGCTCTTCAGATATGGGAGTAGGTTTGAGGTTTCTGGGGTTTAAAATAAAAAAGTTGCTCTACGAACATTCATCCTTTTTATTTTTTAACATTTTTGTATTACTCCTCTTATAGTAGTCCAGACCTCAGTGCAAAGATCGCAGCTGTTTTATATATTGTTTTTACTTAGGTAACATATACTCTTATACAGTATACAGTCTTGCCTAGAAAATTTCCTTAGTGATCCATTTTTCTGAATGTCAGTGCGACCTTCTCAGATGCTGCTGCTTTACTTTCATTAATTCTGATCCTTGATTATCCTCCCAAAGAGGAGAAGAACCTCCCTGTATGGCCCAGGTGAAATGTGTCTTCTCATTACAGCCAGTTCTTAGCTGGTCCTACCAGGCAGCACTGGGTTTTTATGCTGTGCAGCTCTGCTCAAGGGAGACAAGCAAACTCTTCTGCTAAGGTAAACCTGCATTGCAAATGAAACTAGTGTGTTTCCTAGATTATATCTGATTGCTAGTTATGGTAAATATATATAATAGTGTATAGTTTCCTAAAGGAAGTGTTTTACCAGGGTTGTCTGTGTTGTCCTTCAGCTTTGAAATAAGGTATCATGTAGTGCATTAGCAAGGGTTGTGCTGGGATATGTTTAAGTTATTTTCTGTTGTGTGGCAGTATAGCATTCTTTCTGTGTTAAATGAAGGAATAGGGATTGGAAGCTGTCTTCTTCATTTTTTCTATTACGACAGAGGTGATTTAATTGCAGAAAAACAACAGGTCTGCTTAGTTCCCTGGCACTAGTGTCCTAGGGTATGGTGAAGGCAGAGGGGCTTGAGATGGGGAAAGAAAAGGAGAGATTTGAAGTTGTTCAAGATTTACTTGAATGTTGGAGTCCTGGATGCTGTCCCTCTTTGATCAGCTTGAACTCTGCTCTTTAGTAGAAACTCAAATTAGGAGCATAGGATTGGAAGGGACCTCCTTAGTAATCCTGCCTTTTCTCTTGCTAATACAGCTCCTGTAATATACAAATCTCTGAGAAGGTTGTTATAATATATCTTCAATTTAACAGGGTTCTTTGCCCTTTTATAGGCTGGCTATTCTGTAGATGAGTTTCTGTCAAAATTGGACACCTTCTAATTTTTTTTACTAAGGCAAGTTCAAAGACAGTTTATTCATATTTATTTTACTGCCTCTATCTATTTATTTTACTGCCATATTTATTTATTGACTTTTATCTTAAATGGTTTTGCCTCTTTGTTGCATGTGGAACTTTCTTAAGTTTTATTTTTGTGAGAGTTGACAAACTAAGGTCTTTGTAATGTGTCTTTTCAGGTAAGTGAGGTGGAGAGGTAGGTTTTGTTGCTTGGTAATTTCAATTAGGTGTTCTGTCTACTTTCTTCGTTTGTTAAATTGTTCTTGTTTTAGGCTGTGTAAAACTATTACCACTCAGCATTTCAAAATGGGTTTTCCAAGAGTTTCTACAGTATTGATGCTTCCTAATATAAAAACATTTATTGGTACATCTTGGGCTCTCCTATGGAGACAGAGCTTATTTGACTTGTAGACTTGAGCTTGTTAGCTTGTAAATTTCTTGAGTAAGGGGAGTTTCATCTTTCTTCCTGTATCCGTGTTGGAAGTGGCCACCTTGGGCTGTGTCTATTGTCACTAGAGAGAAACAGGTAGAGAAACAGACTTATTTTAGTCATTCAATTTCAGATAAAAGGAATTGCACCCTAAATCTCAGAACCATTGAAGCCTAAGGTGGTTTGTGTTGATGAGAACTTCTGTATTTTATCAGAATAATCTTAGTTCTTCTGAATGGCAGATTAGCTCCTGGTTTATAGTGGTAATTCCTGTTGATGTCTATGGCTGCATGGGAACCCACAAGAATACAATCTTACTACATTTCAGGTTTTAATGTATGACAAAGGCTAATACCTGCTTGTACTAAATGCACTTATTTTTCATATATTTCTGAATCTGTAGCTTTGGAGGGCTTATTCTGCTCTTAATCTCGCAAAAGATAAATAACCTTGAATTTCTCGAAGACTTGAAGGTGGGAGTTCAGTGTTGGCAAAAGGAATCTCCCAGAAATCTATTTGGGTGTTTTTATGACATCTATTACATGTCAGACAGGGCAGTGGGACTTGGCTGCTGTCAAGGAATAGGGAGGCAGATGGAGGGCCCCAGACAGCATTAAACTTTCTCTTTAATGATTTTAGTAGAAAAGTGCTTTCTGTTATCTCACCTATTAGATAATATCCAAGTAATATTATTGAGGATATAGAGCAGCTCAAGAATTTTCAAGCTTGGTCAGTGCTCTGCAGACCTTGAAGAAAGTACAAAGGTGTTCAAAATGCTTGAAGCCTGGTTTTCAATCTCACATTGAAGCTAAGGATAAGCTTGGACTTGTATTGATTTAATGTTCTCCATCAATCTTTTTTCTAAGGAGGCAACAATGTCTGTAAAGTCTTACTGAATGACAGTTACTCAGAATTATTTGTAACAGCCTGCTTGGAAATGCTTCACAGCTGTCTGCAAGCCTTGTAAGCACTATATCAGGGAAGATGCTCAAAGCTGACACGAAGCTATGAAAAGTGCCTTCTGCAACAAGTGTCCTGGTAGTCAGTGGTGATCATAGGACCTAATGAGTCTACTTGTACTTTGAAATTTGTCTAGCCTGCCACTCTTCCCCTCCTCAAAGTGGAATTCCTTGCCCAGAGGAATGACTGGTCCTTAATTCAAGTAATATTAGTACTTTAGGGCTAGAGGGCAGTTCAGGCTAGGTTACACTTTTCACTTTGCTGGGGAAAGGGAAAGCATGTTCCTTCATTTGCAGACAATGTCTGTTCAGAGCTGCTCTGATACAGAGACAAGATGGATAAGAGGAGCAAATGCAGCTGAGACAGCCCAGAGCCTATGGCCCAAGATGGGACAGACAATTCTGTGGTACGTGCATTCAAAATGCATGCAAATGCTGTTATTGCCATGAAATGTAAAGGGAATGAAGTTCCATGGCCAGTGTTGAAAGACCTTAGGGTTAGATATTTTGTCTTGCTCACACCATCCCATGTAAGTCGAGGTCCCACTGATAGGTTTGTCTGCCAAGGTACAAATGAAGTGTTGTCATGCCACATTGTAGGTTCTGAAATATTGATTTGTTTATTTCTCAGGCAGAGTTGCACTTTCTGAAATAATGATAACTTTCATCTAATTTACATCTGCTGATATGACAGCTAAGCATCATCTTGATGGCTTATGAATGGGCAAAGCCAACTTTATTATTGAGTCATCCTAACTCACAAGTCACTCTGCTGTTTGACTTGGCATGCATAGGCTTTGCTGTGCAATTGTTTTTGTGGGGTCAGAGCTGATGGATGCCATTCAGAGTCTGTGCTCCCACTTAGAGGCAGCTGCCAGAGCTTTCTCATGTCACTGCTGCATTTCTCTGCTTCTTTATCCTTGTTGTTCCTGTAGTTGTAGAACTGAGGAATTATTTTTAGGGTAGTGTGGTTCATATAATATTATGTTTCTGCTCAATTTGTAGACCCTGTGTAGGATCTTGTTAATTACCATCACCACCCATGTAGTCTAATGATGTTGTACCAAATTCACATGAGTCTTTTCACTATCATTCAAATCACATTTCACTACCACTTCATACCACACTTGTAACAGTCATTCTATTGGCAGCTTACTTAATGACTTTTAAGCCAACTAAAAATCATGAGAGGTCATTTTGTCTTATTTGGCTGTCCCTGCATGAAATCTTTATGGGTTGCTGAGGAGTAACTGTTCAGCAACTGCCAGAGAGAACTGTTTAATTCATTTGTAACTTAGGCTTGTGGGATTTCAGTGCTATTGTGTCTTTTACCTTGGGAATAATATCTGTTGTAATCATGAGTGACGTAAGGATTGGAATCTTCCAGGGTCATAATGCTGGTGTTATCCATCTTTTTTCTAGTGTTACCTATATTGCAGTCAAAGCATCTACCCTTCAGAAGACCACCTTTGAGGTTTGTCTTTGATAAGACAAGCCTTGACCTTGAAGCCCTTTTCCAGACCTAGAACACTGTGTTAGGAACATACTGGCTTTGTTTTGCTGGACTTTAAACAACTCAGGGAAGGGTTGCATTTATTAGTGAACTTGTTTGGTGTGTTTTAAAACAAGCTCTAGACTCTGAGCTAGAATCATCCTACTCATTGTGAATCCAACTTATGGTTGTGTGCTGGTTTGTGTGATTCTGCCTTGACCAGCCAAGGTGAAATGCTTTCCTTGCTTTATGTAGATCAGCCCTATCGTGCGATTTTGTCATACCCCTTCTCCTATGGTGTGCCAAAAGGGGCTTCCTTCTCACCCCATGGACAAATATAACAATTTGGGCTTCTTGCTGTATTGGAATCACCACAAATTCTATGCATCCATGTAAAGTCACTTTAAGGGGAAAAAAATTCACACAGCAGATATCTGAAAAAGGGAATTGGCTACTATCAAAGCTGAAAATGTATACTTCAGGATGTACTTATATAGGTTCTATAGTACTGCCTAATTTCAAACTTTTGGGATTTCAACAATTTAAAATATTCTCTGCAGGTTATGCATATGTAAGTTCAGAATCATGTGTCGGTATACACATATGTAAAAACACAGGCTAGATATGTAAACTGATCCATCTTTTACTTGAAGATCTCTGAAGACATTCCAAGTCTGACCATGTGAGTTTCTTTTTTTAGTCCTTTAGCAGCTTCCCCACAAACAATGTGCTCTGTTTCTCTCTTGTGGAGTCATTTTCTTCCCTTTGAATAGCTGGAAAGGTGCTGATACTCCTCAGGCAATACTCAGACAAAAACATTGTGAAAACTAATGCAGCTATGAAGGAGGAAGGAAGCCAATCCACAGAGTCATTCTTTTACAAAATATAAGTAATAATTTCTTACTGAAAGAGATGAGAACAAGGAACGAAGATAGCTACTTCAGGTGTAAAATATTTTGACTACTGAAGATTTTAAGTGATGAGTTTAAGGAGATATAATAGAAAAAATATTTGCAACAAGGTCTCCAGACATTTTATGGTGGAGTAGTGTGGATTATTATAGTTGAGTTCTATGAAACCATTAGATGTTTTGAAATATGCCATTTTGTGCTCAAAGAAAAACAAACCTTTGGACAGTTCAGAATTAGTTCATGTCAGTTATTTTCTGTCCTGAGTCCTATTGAATAAATATAAAAGATACTTGTCAAAGTATTATAATATTACTGAAGTATTTCAGCTTTTGTAAAACTGAAATACTTCAGTATTTCATTTTATGTTTGGCAGAATATTTATTGCAAAATTTCTACCCAGATCCTCGTGGTTATAAGATGAACTATCTAATGTGAGATAACTGTTGCTAACAGTCTAGGCTGATTAGACTACATGCTACTCAGATTATTTTGATTGATTTACAAATGTAAATAAATTTTAATCCCTTTTTTTAATGCATATATAAAAATTCTTTTAAGTGTTAGTTTGGATATCAAAAATAATTTAACTTTTAAACGGATTTATTATTCATAAACTGTACATCAGCTGAGAACAATATGAGTCCCTTGCTGAAAAGGTACATTAAGTATTAATAAGAAAAATACATTTTAAAAGTAAGTCTAATATCAAAGTAAAAGATAAGGTCTGGGTTATTTGTAGTACATGAAACTCCCATGTGTACTCTCAAGTTTCTGAGATCACCACATGGGAGACTACTTATGAAATTGTGGTATAACTATTGTTTTACACTTCTTTCCTATTTGTTGTGAAGGGTTTTTTTATCTCCTCAAGATGAATTGGAGTGTGGGATCTACCTATGAAAATTTCCAAACAAGAATAGTGCTTCCTTACTAAAATATGTATCTGCTACTTGCTTGTTATAATCAAGGCATCACAAATTTGGAAATGTTAAATGCAGGTTTTATCAGAGTAAAATTACAAGATTTTTGCCAGAATCTTGTTGTGATTTAATCCCAGCTGTCAATTAAGCCCCACCCAGCCACTCACTAGCCCTCAGTGGATTGGGGAGACAATTCATGAGACAAAAAAAAAAAAGACCTCACTTCTAACTTATAAAGGCTGCTGCAGCATAGTGTATATATATATATATGTATTATATATACACTATGCTGCATAGTGTATATATAATATATATAAGTATATTTATATACTTATAAAGGCTGATGTAGCATAGTGTATATTTATTTTTTGAGCCATAGAATCCCTCAAAATGTGTATTTTTTGCTTTTAGGACAGGTAGAAGGTGTTTTCTGAAGTTTCACAACCTGCATATGTCCTTGCCTAGATCAGTCAAAGACGTACGTGCACAAACAAAAGATGTAATATTTTTCTGTTCCTTTGGAAGACCCGTGACCCACACTTAGGAGCTGGAGTTCTCATTTTTTTTTTGTCAGTTCACAAGAAAAGGTGATATCTTGAGAATGTATGTACCAGGCAGTGGGAAGTTAGCACCTGGTTCTCTCTACAATTAATACAGCATGCACTGTTAATGTAAGGGAAGACTTTTCCAACAGTTCCAAGTCTTTGTGACCCTAGGGACTGTGAGAGTTTTGGTTCATAAATGTTGTTGTATGAGCAATCCCTCTATGTTGTGTGGTCTGATTCTATGCCAGTTTTAAATTTCAAACCTGTACTTTTGGAAATGCTTTTTAAATTACAGTCTCTGCTGAATAGAAATAGATTCACATTGCTTTGCTAGGAAAAAGAGAAACATTGATACGTCTGCTTCATTGCAGAACCTGGAGCCACCTTTTGCTCTTAGAACTGGAAACTCAGCTGCTAAGGATGCCTTTGTTTCATGTTTGCACAGGATCAAATATTGTGGGGTCTGAGCCTGTGATTAGGATGCCTAAATGCTGTGGTATATAAACAAAAATGGTTTGAGTGGAAATTCCCAAATTGGCTGCAGCTTAGCCTCATTCCTAGTGGCTTGGTGCATTGAAAGTGTTCATCCTTGAGATTCTGAAGTCCAAACATGTGATTGATATATTGCTTAGGTCATAACAGTGAGTGACTGGCTCAGTGCCAATCAACAGACCTTAAGCAAAGGAGACCTTCTATGAGAGCAGGCTTCCAGCTCTTTCAGACCAAACAGGCAGTCTGGGGCCTTTCTCAAACTAGCCACTGCCTGTTTCCTTACAATGAGGGAATGAGAGGCCTCAACAAGTAAGTTTTTTTTGGTTTTTTTTTTTAATATACAAATTCCAGCCATTCTGCCGCATCTTTGCCTTTTCAATGAGGAGCTTGGGACATGATGTTAATGTTAAATGTATTACATTTTTCCTAGAGGACCCTGAAAGAAGACAGAAGGAGAAAAAAGCAGATCTATTTCAACCTTAGTTAAGACAGCAATTCTTACCAAGTATGTGGACAGGTTGTGGAAATAAAAGGATGAGTATTTTTGATTTCTTTTGGTTTTGTTTTTCTAACAGGTGCTATATAGTATATTTCAGGGCCTCAATAAAGTGTTCGCATTTCTACTTTTGTTCCTATTTTGAAATACCAAGAAAACAATTGCAATCTTTTTCCGACTTCCCTTCTGGCATTATAATAAATTTCCTGGGCAAACTCTGAGATAAATGTAACAAGTGTTAGCACATAGCTATTAAATCTTCTAAGACTGTGAAATAGCTGTTCCTGTCTGGACATTTTCAGCCTTGTAATAGAGCATGTTTTAACTACAAAATCTATCAGAGGTATAGAAAATTCTCACATTCTATTTTCCCATAGTACTCCCTGTTAAGCCTCAATGTACAAAATAACATCAATGTCAGCTCTAGCTCTAGATTCACATATGCACAATTAAGAGCGTAACAGATTTTTTTTCTTCTGGTTTTAGAATAGGACTAAATTGATACTATCTTTGCTGTTCCATGCTAATTTTGATACTTGTCTAGGGGACAGGTGTTTTCTATCATGTTTTGTATCTGGTATTGTAAATTATTATTGGCTTTGGTTTAAGCTTAGACTTTGTTCCACATTGTGCTGTTTAAAGCCTATTCTATCAGTAGAATCTGTTCTGCACTTGCACTCAGCACATCTCTACCACAAGCAACTTGTTATTTCTAGCCCATTACTCTGCATAATGCAATGAATGTGATTATGACATTTTGGAGACAGGAAACAATCTAATGCTCGTTTGAGGCTCTTCTGTTGGTGAGGTTTTTCCCTTCCATTAATTCTACTACAATGATGTGATTTTCAAAGCAGTACAATGAGGATGTAGATGAGGAATTTAGTCCTGCTTTATCTTCAAACACTGCATATCCATTATTCACTTAAACATTTTCCTAAAAAGCATGGTCCACTAAAATATGTCCCTAGCAAACATGAACATCTCTGCTAATTTTTTTTAATTGAAGTCCCTAAGACTTTGGGTTTTTTCATCTTACATCTTCAGATTCACAGATGTTTTATTACAATGCTTTAGTTCCTTAGGGCAAGCTGAACAGTTGTATTCAATGTTATCTCCCAGATTTTCTTGCTTTCCTGTTCCCTTCTGCCTTTACAATTGAGAAAAAAGATACTTGCTGAATTTCTCCAAGGGAAACTTTTATTTTACTAATAATCCCCATTTCAGGAAGCTTTAAAGCTACCCTTACTGTTTTGTAAAGAAGTAATGCAAGTATTACTGAAACCAAATAAACTATTTTTCTAAATTGAATTTCTCAAGTTAGTGTTCCATTAGTAAATTGAGTAATTCCACTCTAGCTTTTGCCTTTTTCTAATGCATTTTTTAAGGCCAGATTTTGTGTGGAGTGGGATGCTGTCATTCCTTAAGAAAGTAATTTTATTCTCAATTCACTTCATTGGATGAATTTCTAGAGTCCTACCACTATAGACTCTTCCCTCTTCTCCCCTCAGTAGCTGTATCTGCTCTAGCCAGACGTGCAGCACTGCTGCCCCTGCAGAGATCTGAGCCATCTGCTCTGTGTCACTTGGACATACCATCACTTCTTAAATAATTATGTGGTCTTAACAATAATTTTAAGATACGGTGTTTGATGTAAGCTGCAGCGAAAATAGGTTTCAGACTGTGATTTTTGTGTAGAGTTTTTGACTCCTTTATAACCATAGCAGTCAATTACTTCTCCAGTGAACTTGATATTTAAAATTCCAGTGAAAGAACAAGTGTGTGCTTCTCACACAAACACAAAGGCAAGAAAAAGCCTGGCTTTTATCCACTCACTTTCCATCCTCATTCTTCTTAAAGGGCTTAGCCCTAGAGTAACAGCCTGATTCTGCCTTCAGCTGTGAGCACAAGGCCTGGGTTGGGGTTCAGTGGGATTATAAATCACAATAGCTATTTATCTTGCTCTTCTTGCCTCTCTTGTAGCTGGCATGGGATGTCAGGTGTTTTACAGACCTACAACAAGTCTCACTGATGAGCAGAGTATTCGTTTCCATCTCAAACAGGGAGAAAAATATTGGTTCCTTAGTGCTGCAATGTTGCAATTTCCAGAAAAGTAATTTTGAACCATTTCAGGGAATATAACAATGTATTAGTACAAACCTCTTGACAAATTGTAGCTTGGGTGCTTGCAGAATAGGAGACAAAAAACCACTAGATTATAAAGAACAAAATAGTGCTGATGCTGAAGTGTTTTTCTGTTGTTGCAAATAAATTATTTGGAAACACTTCTGGAATGGAATATATCAATCTTGATTTTGCTCCTGTGGTGTTGTAGGTGCACAGATTAAACATTGAGTATTCCCTCTTGTTTATTGCAGACCTGAGCAATGAAAGAGCCTCAATGTGGTCTGAATTGTGACACTCATTGGAGTGCCAAAATTCACCCCTATTACTTGCTTCTAACTTTGATGCCTTTAATTGTAGCTAATGAGGTGTTCTTAGTCATCTTATTTGTCCAGTATGGCCCTACAACCTGAATAAAACCTCTAGGTACAACTCATGATATTGTTCAAAGTAATTCAGCAAACAGCAAAATAAAGCCAATGCTAGTTGACCTCTGCTCACATAGAGCCTCACAGAAGAGTTGAGGCTGGAAGAAACTTCTTGAGATCTTTTGTTCCAATTCCCTGGCTCAAGCAAAGTTTGTAGGAGCAGGTAGCCAGCTCTGCTCACACCTTTAAGCAGGACAGGATGCTGTTGGAATTTTTGCCATGAGGGTACACTGCTGGCTTGTGGTTCACCACAGCCCCAAGGCTGTCCTCTGCAAATCCACTGTCCAGACACTTTGTCTGCAGCATGCACTGGTGGGGTTATGCCTCTGCAAATGCAGGACTTTATGCCCTGCCTTGTTGAGGTTGATTAGATTCCTCTTCGTTCAGGTGCTGCTGAATGGCAGCACATTCCTGCTGAATAGCAGACTTACAGTGTGCCAGACACTCCTCCCAGTTTAGTACTGACCACAGACTTCTGAGAGTACACTGAATTTTGTTATCCAGGCTATTACTGAAGGTGTTGACTCTAATGGCTCCAGGGTAAACCTGTGGGATACATTATTGCAAGTGGCATTCCTCCTGCTGGACTTTGTGCCACTCATCAGAACTCTCTGGCACTGGAAGCTCCACCGGGTTCCCACCTACCCCACTGCCTGCTTTCCTAACCCACACCTTGTCAACATGTCTAAGGATGTCATGGGAGACTGTGTCAAAAGCCTCACTAAGGTCAAGGCAAACAGCAGCCACTGCTCAAACAGAATCCACTGAACTGGTCACCTCACAGAAGGTGATGAGATGCTCAGCATAATTTCCTCTGCATAAATAGAGGCTGACCACTTTCCTGCCCTTTGTCTGTTTGGAAATGGTTTCCAAGATGCTACTCTGTCACCTTCCCAAGTGAAGCTGACTAGCCTGAGCCCAAGTCCACTCCCAAGTGTGTTAAATATTTCCTTCTCTATGCAAAGCACAGATAACACCAAGTGTTTTGACATAAGAATAGTAATAACCATCAAGTATTTAGGTGTATTTGTTTTTCTAGCTAGGTGATTCTGCTCTGAGACACAGCACTGCAGACCAATCTGGTTTGGCAGCAGGTAGGCGCTCTACAAAGGGAATTATGGTTGTTCCTAGCACTTGCCAGCATATATGAGAAGCAGGCAGATTTCATCAGTGATAAAAGGTGTTATTCATGTCTTCATTATGACATGTTCCTCTTCCAAGAGAAAAGAACAGTAACAGGTTGTTCTGACACTCTGGCCCTATGTGTTGTTACCTCTAAGCACGCAGATAATCTCTGCTGCAGAGATGGCAATGGGTCAGTGAAGTTTCTTTTTCCCTCTTTGTTTCTGGCTCCCATATCTCAGTCTTGAATGTTTTCTGCAACTGTAATTGGTAAGTTGATGTACTTGAAGGAAGCTTCCCTTCAGGAGGAGCATTGTGCCTCATTATAATTAATTTCTAGCCCATTGCAGCTGTTCCTTGTCTTAAAAATATAGAATTTAGTAGTCTTCTGGAGAATTGTGCTTCTTATACAATGAGGGGCAGGTGGGGGTGGGGAGAAGCTTTTAAAGGCAGCTATTTCATCTGTGCTCACAGTTTTACCACAGCAGCATGCTGGAACATAAAATTTGAGAGGTCAGTAAACAACTTGGCAGTAACTAAGCAATTTAAACAAAAGCTTCTCCTCCATATTTGATGATTGAAGGGAGAGGAGGAGAATAAGGATTCTATTGTTTAATGTGTTGCCACAGTTGCTCCATTTTTAGAGTTGTGTTTAATAAGGATAGTGATTCTAACATTAAAATAGCAGGCTATTGTCAAAATCATTGTCGAAATTCTTTTTTGAAATTGATTGTTGACTCATTGCCTCTAATGAGTTCTGTATCCTCCAACAAATGTAAAAATTGTGTGTCTGCACTGGGGAATTTACAACTGAGTCGGTTATGCCCCACTTTTTAACAATTAGCATCAGGAAGATCTATGATCTGCATGCAACTAATGAAGGTACTGATTAATATTATTTTTCTCTTTAAGGCCTTTACGTGCTCTTTTCCTGACCTATAAATATTTTACAGCCTCCAGTCTATGATAAAACTTGCTTTCCTTAGAGGACCACCACTAATAAAATGATCTGGCTTATTCTATGCAAAAAAACCCTCCTGCATATTAATTATTAGACACGTGGTTGTCTTGTTTGTCTGTACTACATGGTCAAGACTTTATTGGATAATGCTGTAATTGTCTAACAGATGGATGGTAGATTAACAAAGTACATGGATCTGAATTCATTTATTTGCATTTTTGCCTACAGAGGTGAATTTCTAGTTGCTATTTAACCATATTCAAGTAAAATTTAAAATCAGTTTCATATTTTGATTTTAATTTAATCAGTTGGATAATTTTTCTATAATAAATGAATCCATACCAATAATAGATTTGAATTTTGGCATAATAGACCATATTTGTTTTTTGTCATTTGGGTAGAAAGACTAGCAAACGTCATGGACCAAAGTAAATATCACTGGGTTTGGAAACAACCATAGGAACTGTTCCCAGTGAAGCTGAACATTCAGAGATGTTTGACTCTAAGGATCCTGGTCTGACCCTTACCTGCTGTTTCACATTGGTGTGCAAGTGTAGGGATTTGGGGCAGCATCTGCTAGAGCAGGGCTTAAAATGGAGACAGCACCACGACAGAAGAGATGAGGGGCTCAGTCCGGGCAGGCATTGCAGCAGCAGCACACCCAGCCAGTGGCTGTGCACAGCCTTCACAATATCCTACATGCACACCAGGCCTTCATCTTCTCCCCGCTGGGAGCACCCTGGGGCCCTGTGCAGAAGGGCCCATCAGTGATATGGGGCAGGCTCACAGCCATTGATTTCAATTGGCTTTTCCAGCTCTAGATTTTGAGAGAACAATTTTGCCGCCAAGTTGCTCAGGAAAGTAGTTAGTGTTTTTGCTTTATTTCATATATATATGTGTGTGTATATATATGTATATATATATACACACTTTAAATGTCATACCTGCTGTTGTCTCTAATGATTTATGTTATATGATTGAAAAAAAGCAAAATAATATACTTTTCAGTTGTTTTTTTTTTCAAAATACCTTTATCATTGGAACTTGTTGGCCCTTAACATGTACCATTTACAGTCTTTGTGTTTCTATTTGCACAAAATGATACAGCTGTGGGGGGCTGACATGGGTCAACAGCCACCCAGCCACCTGCTTATTTTCCACTCCTTCAGAAAATAGAAGGAAGGCAAGAAGACTCCTGGATATGGAAAATGCCAGTTTAATAGGGAAAGTGAAAGCTGTGTGTACAACCATAACAAGAGGAGAAGTTAATCCGCTGCTTCCCATTGCTGGGCACATGTCCATTCACTTCATGAGAAGCAGAGCCTCAGGATGTATAGCATCTGCTAAGGAGGAAAATTACCACAACTGTGAATGTATGTGTGTCCCCTTTGTCCTCCTTTCTACCTGTTTCTGTTGCTGAGTTCTTTAGGCACACACTGAATTCCTTCATCCTCCTGCATTTCCTACCAAGTGCACCTGGGTTTTTGACAGAAGGCAATTCTAGGAATGGACTTGGCTTTTCCCAGGAGAGGAGAAACCCATGCTGCTTTTTGGAGTTGTTTCCTTATATGCACTATGAGATCTCTGTGTTCCCACAGTATATAAGCACTTTGCTTGGGTAGCTGTTTGGATCTCTCCTCCAGTAGCCTGAAGCTTTACACTTAAACAGCAGTGAAACCTATGATTTGTGAGTTGAAGCTGAAGAGAGGAAGTACAATAGTGCCTTTTCCAACCATCTGTTTCTGAAAGAAATGTAGCAGTGGCCTAGGAAAGCAGATGTCATTTGTCAAGGCTTGGGGGTTCCCAAACCAGAGCAAAAGTTTGGGGGAATTGGGGTCCCACCAAAACAAAAGATGTTTGAATATCCCCATCTTGTCTTCACTTATAATTGTTTACAAAGCAGTTTTCATGTATGCAGACACAATTATTTGAAGCAAGGCTGTAAATAAAACACTTCTTTCCAAGTGTGGTTCAACCTCTAGTGAGGATGGAAGACACTGGTGGTCTCTTTCAGCAGCTTGGTACTGCTTCTGCATTGGGAACACCTATCCAGGGAACCAGGCAAAATGTAGTCTCAAGTCAAATACACCAGCTGCAGATAGATGTTGTGTCTTTGATGGCAATTGCTTCAATGTACTAATCTGTTCCTCTTGCACTAATTTTCTTTGAACAGACCTAGGGAGCACTACAGAGATTGCCTGGAGGTTTAGCTTTTGACATGGTCTGCGAGCTGGGGCTTTTCCCTGAGGCCTGTGGAAGCAGATTATTTCAAGTAGATGAGCCCTTGGAGCAGGATTCAACTTTTCTCTATGAAGCACTCCAACCTGAGTCCTCAAAGGAGTGAAGAGTGCTGCACTGACAGTTCTTAATTTCTGTGTGATGATAATGCACTTGCTGCTGTGTGCCTTGGATGCTAATTGCATGACTGTTGGACTCACTTGAACTAGCTCATCACAGCAAATCCAGAACTAATGGTGATTATGCTTTGGATGGGTCTGATACCTATTTAAATATTGTTCTTCACATAGGGAGGGTACATCATGTTCAAATAGACCTACAGAATTGCTCTAGCCAAGTCCTGCAGGCAGGAGGCCTAGGAGAAGAGAGGATGTGTAAGCATTGCAAGAAGGGTTTTTCCAGGCATGACGCTGAAGGGAAAGGGTACAGCTCTAAAGGCTGAAGTTAAATCCTTTGAAAGGCAGAAGTGTTTATGGACTGAAGGGCTGGCTAAGCATGCAGGAGTTGTGGATAGGGCAGCTGTGACCTGCCAAGGCACACAAAGCTGCTAGCAGGAAAGGTGCATGCTTATCTGGAGGAGAGGCTACCTAGTGTTCCTTTGTGTTAACTCAAATGCAAGAATGGGGAGGCTTTAAAAAAATATCGTTTTGCAACCACTGGTAAACAAATCTGTACAAAGCCTTGCTCTGAAAAGCCTTTTTTGGCCTGGGTGTGGAGTACCGTGCTGGGTGGCTGTAATGTGATCACTGCGGCTCTGTCCCCACGGCCAACACACTGGTGGCATGCCACATCTACTGTGCGTGGCAGGAAAACCCTGTAAGGAAACTCAATACAGAGAGAATTACAATAGCTGGTCTTTGTGGCTGCAGGGGCAGGTGTTCTGCTGTTGCGAGGCTGAACAGGGATAAATAAGGTGACAACCTGTTCAAGCTATGCAGCTGCATGAACTCTTTTCATGCTGCATCTGATGCCAAGCCTTTTTGGTGGAATAGCCAAGGTCAGAAGCATTGTGAGTGTTCCTGAACTGCCATGTGGCTTTCACATATCCTGAGTGGCAGGCATGGTGTTTCATGTCACAATTCCAGGGACAGGGTGTCCCTCCACTGAAGAGAGCTTCCTCTTGTTATGGAGATGTCTTTTGGCAAAGCAACTCAGTGGAAATTGACCCAAGTTAAGCAAGTAGTTCAGAAAAAGGAATGTCTAATTTTTATACTGATTATACAGAAGATAATCCGAACATGAGCTTATTTACAGGCTTTCCATGATACTAAAAAATAATGGTTTTACTGGGAGGTGGGTGTGTTACTCTAGTGCCATAAGTTCTTGTTTTGTGAAAGGGAATTTCACAGGCATCAAACAAAACAATCTGGTGCTTCAAAATAAGATCCACAGTAACTGGTAGCCAGATTTATTTTTGTATTTATTTTTAACCTGAAATTCAGGAAAAAAATGTTTATCTGTGAAAATAATCAGTTTTAAGCTTGAAATTTCTGCTGAAATGGAAAAAACACTGAGAGTTTCCATTGGCATTCTCTTCTTCTCAGCTCTGTGGCTTTTCCCTGCCCAAGCAGAATGTACACAGCACATCATAAGCAGGTGATTATTGCCAAGAGTTGCAGATTGCTCTGTTTAGTCCAAAGGGATGAATGTTGCTGTAGACTTGGTCCCCTTCACTGTAAGGCACTGTTAGCATTAGCTTTCATTACCTTTGCTTTTTCTCTAATACTCTGACATTTCTTTTCCATCGCTGTTGAGAAGAGTGCTGTTGAGAGAGCACTGCCATGCTGAATCTGACTACTGACAATATAAGGCCTTTTGCAGGTCATTTAGATCTTCTATTTCTTTCCCTACCCTCAATTTTTTAAATTTCATAAATTATTTCTACATATATTTTGGCTCTGCTTAGTACAATCTCTGTTCCAGCATTTCTCATGTATGATAAGAAGGAGTAGGAGAAATTAAGCAAAGTCTAGAATAGTATGAGTAATTTTCTTCATGGGTGCAAATCTTATTTTTTAGTTTCATGATATTCTGTGAGGGGTATGAGGTCCTTAGGGTCCTTAGAGCCTCGTCTCAAACAAATGTAAACTTTTCACTGTTCAGAGAGTTTGCTATTAAAGCACCTCTGTTTCATTCCCATTGTGGGTGAGATTTGATGAGGGAGTACTTAACCTCCAGAGTGCTTTAGGGAACAAGAACACTGCATGAGGTCAAATATTGATATCTGAAGATGAGAGAAATCATTCAATGCAGACACAATTTCCTATTTTTCTCCCATGTACAACACAATACATGCTCTGGCACAGCCAAATGGTACTGACCTGTTAATGTAGACTGATATTTACAGTTATGTACCTTGTACTGTCATTGCTGTTTGAAGCTTGTATGTGCCTGTGATGAGTTAAAGCCTTTGTATAAAAATGAATTTTATAGCTTGCTTTCCTCTTGATATTGGTCATACTAATTATCCTTCAGTTCCCAAGGGCCATTTGAAATAACTAAAGGGCATAAGAGAGTTCAGTTGTAATTATGCAAAAACTGTTTCTCTTTGAATGATGATCTGATGCTCAAATAATTGTAGATTAGGGATTGAATAGGAGAATATGCCTTACTTTGTTGTACTGCAACTATAACTGATGGTCTGAAGGGACTGAGGTTCTGTCCAAGTTAAAGAGGATAAGTAGATATATGGAAGTTTCAGCACTCCAACAGTCACTTACTGAGGACAGAATAGGAAGTGAGCATAGGAAAAGTACTGTATCTCTATAAAGCCATAAATATTAACCTTTATTCTCTTCTGAGCCTTAAAACTTGGTTTAACCACTGACAGATGGAAATTGTTTTGCTCAGTTTTGCCTAACTTGCCTTGTGGTTTAGGAGTGATACTGCATGATACCGTTCTCCCACTGGCTCTCCAAACCACTCTCTCCCCTTCCCCTCCCCTGTGGCAGAACACAAAGGAGAATTGGAGGCACAAAAAGTTAAGACTACCATTGTTGAGATAAGAACAATTCACAGGAAACAGCAGTGACAAAAAACAATAAACTGCACAACAGCAATCCTAATGGGAGAGGGTGCAAGGAAGAGGCGAACGATTCGCACAGAAACCCCCTCAACAACAGACAGTACCTGACCGCTCCCTCTGCCGCACAACACCCAGGCAGAAGGAAACCACCTCCCTGAAAGACATTCCCTTGCTACTGCCCCAGAAAATGATGAGGGCTGATACTGAATAACCTCTGTCCTAGCCATGCTCCCTCCTGGCTACTGTGAAAATTAACCCTGTCCTGGCTGCAACCAGGACAGTTGCTTCTTAAGTTCCTCTGCAGAAACCCCACTATCAAGCTTATTGTTCTCAGTATGAAAATCCATTTTAATGGCTGCTTGCTAATGCTTCTGCTCTTGCAAATCTTCAGGTTTCATTTGCTTATATGAAGAAACATGAAATATGCAATTATGGCATTGTGGACTTTGTAGATCTGTGATTTCCATCTTCATCTCTGAACTTCAAGACTTTAACTTTCTCTAATAATATAATCTTAAAGAAGTGGAATACCCTGCTTCCTGCTCTCTCAATGCTTGGAGAAAAGAGAAAGAGAAGATATATTGCTTATCTTTGACTTAATGGATGCAAAGTCAGTTCAGGAGTCTGAACATTTGCTGAATGACTTGTGTTTTACCTCTAAAGTCAGACTGAATGTATCCCAATTTTGGCTCAGAGGAAATGCAGGACGCCTATTTTTGGAAGTGTGGAGGGAGATATTTTTGTTTGTTTGTTTTCACAAACAATATCAGGATTATGAGACTGTTCCCTTCTTCTGAGTTGCATAAGATATTATCTGAAATAATGTTTTTCTCCTGAAAGATGTGAATCTGTCTGTCTTTTTTCTGTGGACTTCAAGGATGGCATAGCTTTCCAGTTCTGCAGCTGTCACCCAAAGCTGAGATAGTTATCAAGCAAGTAAGCAAGTGTATGTTGTTTGAAAGACTGAAGGTTTTGATTCACACATCTGTTCCAGTGCATGTATAATAGCAGAACTAGCAATTCTGTCTTAAGTTTTATGCCACTCTAGAAAAACTGATGTGCTAGCAGTGAGATTTCTCCTGCAATGTAATGGCTTTAACTTACCTATGACTAAAGAAATGCTCTATCCAATAGGACATTGGTTAAAATAGAACATTGGATGCTTTCTACTTCTGTATTTATGTGGATCCTTCATATTTTTCTAAGTGCTTAAACCTGTATATTTAATTTTTGTTAGATTTGTTAGAAACTTGCATTTGAGATGAATGCAAACAAAAATATTGTGATTTGTACTTTCATGCTTGCTTTTGTTCAATGGTCAAGCCAAGAAATGTTATCTATGCAGCCTTACATTTGACTTTCTCTGCAGGGACAGTCATGAAATACAGGGGAAATGTGAGAGCTCTCTCACTGCAGTCTTTCACTACCAGCCACAGGTACAGGACATCTTAAGCTAGTGCAACACATCCCTTGTTTTTGTGTGGATCCAGATAAGGGCAGGATAGCTTGTGGGACAAAAGGTGGCTTAGATCCATGTTACATTAAGCACAAGGGCATGAACCTTAACAATAATTTTATTACATCTTAAAAATATGTAATTGGACAGCTTGTCTAAGGCATACTTTATCTGCAAGGACAGGAAGTATGACTTCATGATAAACCTGTAAACACTAATCTTCAATTTGCATTTTAGAATATACTGTTGTAAGGAAAATGCCCAGAGTAACTCTTTGTGAATGAGAAATTGCCTTGGTCCTCAATTCCATAGTGTAACTGTCAAATTGCTGGTGAAATGTTTTGCTGTCAAGGCTTGTTGTATAGAGTTTGTCAGTTTGCTAAAGAGCCTTTAATAACTTGCCTGATTTTAGATCATTCTGATTCCAAATTGTGGATGCTCAGAGAGAATAGTGGGATGGGTAAATCCAAGTCATTTCTCAGTCAGAGTCATCCAGAACAAAAGGATCCTTTTGTGTTATGTTTTTGGGAAGATGTTGAATGGTAACTCTGAAGCAGTTTGGACTACTCTGTAAGCCTGAAGTATCTTTGAACTGGCTTCCGTGCATTGGGAATATAAAAATAGTTTACAAAAGAGGATACAGCAAAGCTGATGTGAGTATTGGAGCAAAGAACCACTTAAAGTTCATATTTATGCTCACTGAATGGTGTTCTCAATTTCAATCAAGTATTTTTGTTTCATGGAGATGTTACAGAGCTTTCTTCAACCACATCCCCTTTGTTCTGCAATTTGCCACTCAATTGATGCAAGAGTCTCCTAATTATCAGTGGTGGAAGGGGACAGAGCAGGGAAGGGCAGTGACACGTGTGGCTGTGGAAAGCAAATATAGATAGTACAAAACACATGGAAATTATGCTATAAAATTGTAACTTTTACTTACACTGAGATGAGATGTCAGAGAGCTAATACTCACTTGAGCCAGTTGGACACTGGCCGTGTGAGCCCAGTTCTGTGGGTTCTGAGTCAAAGCTGGCCATGCCTCCAGCCAGCACAGATGCCTCTGTACCTGCAGCCTGTGTAGTCCAGCACTTGAGTACTCTGCCTGTGGCTTGTGGTAAACTCAGTTGACTGAGTTTGATGCAAACATATTTTCTCAAATTTTACCAGGTCCTTTTGCATGATATTTTTGCCCTTAGCTGAGTGTTTTTAACCCACTCTTTAGCCTAAAAAACCCTTCCTCTTTGGTAGAGGGTTTCCTGTCTTTGAATTGAAATTTGTGGCTTTTCAAAGAAACCCATGGCATTGCTTTCTACAGGATGGTGACATCCTAATATTTCAATTTTGAATAGATATGAGGATCTATTCTGTATATAAGAACTATTTGGAGGAAACTGAGGAAATGAACCCATGAACAGTGTTGTCAGATTGTGTAGGAAAGTTAATTAAATAAGTCGGAGAGATGCCAGAAGAGTGAGATCAATAACTAATTGCTTTTTAAAAAATTTCTGAATTCCTCATTTTAGTTGGATGTGAATTAATTGTTCATCAAATTGTCATTAATAATATGTAGATCCCCATAGATGATTTTAGTAGAATAAGATAAGTCTTCTAAACTGAACAAAACAAAAGCAGTCCTTTAATGATAAACCAAGGCCAAGCAAGAATTAGCTGTGATCATGAGTATATGTCTTTCTGTAGTGTTAAATATTCCATATAGATTCTTGACTGAAGTGAACTGAAATGTGGGATGGAGGCAATGCATCCCTTCTCTCCAGCATCTGCTGCAAACTGCTGGATTGCTGCCAAGCATAGGCATCCTCTGACCACTACAGACACTTTTTACTGTTTAGTTTTTCTCATAGTAAGCTGACTTCCACCCAGTTTTGGAGCAGATGGATGGTAGCGTGCATGATGCTCTGAGTGGTCAGTCCCTCACTTGTAGACGTAATGGCCTTTCCACAATTAGATAAACCAGGGTAAGATTTTAGCATAAGTAAGGCACAATGCCTTTGAACTCATGCCTTTGAACTGCAGCAAATGTCCATCTGTTGTTTGAAGGCCATTTAGAATGCTTAACCCTTGCCAAATCCCGTTGTCTTTGAAGTTCATGGGAGTCTTGCCACTGACTCCAGTTGGGATAGAATTTAGATGACAGCATTTCTGTTTACCTTTTTTTCACATAATTTTTATGGGAACTCGAACAGACTGATCTATACATGATCAGGGCTGGATGAGGGAAGATGGAATTTGTAAGCAAAATGTCTCTCTGGCCTAGTGGTGGAGAATATTCTAGTTCAGTGATTTTCAGAGGTTCAGTTTTGATGATGTTGTCTTTTCTAATTCCCTTTTAGGAATCATTTACTGGTGGTATGTCTTGACAAAAGGAGATTTAATTACATGAACTTGGACATCATACCAATTATTTAAAAATCAATTATTCATAGAGTGCTGCTTTCCTGAACAGTGAAAAAAATACTTACCCTTGTTAGGAAAGGCAGATGAATGACTCCAGACACTCATTATAGTGAGTGGTTGTATGAAATATTTAATCTTTTGGTAATATGTGATTCCACACTTGTGGAATTTATGATGTTTTATTTCTGGGTCACTTACATACTTGTGATGTGTAGTAGGCTCTTAAGCATCTGCTTAAGTATTGGCTGCTCTTAATATTTTCGGGATCTGTGATTATAACATATGCTGCCGTGGAGAGGATTATACTGTCAGCGTTGTGTCAGAGTAGCATGGAAACACAGTCTGATGTATAATTAGAAGGATATATTCAGGAATGTTTCTTAGGTGACTGAATTTATATTGATTATTCAGAAGAAGTGCACATCAAATTACAGACTTTGCATCTATGTAAGAAGCATACATACTCTTCAAATGCCACAGGCTGGTAGGGCACCAAGAAAAATATGAAAGGATGAGCAGAAATGGATGCAGACCAGATCAAGTGCTCAGAACAGATTAGGGAGAGGTGTTTTGTGCAAAGTGATTTTGTGCTTAGTGGCTCCTCATCTTTCTTAGTGCCAGACTGTTCCTGTCACACACATTAGCGATGGCTGGAGGGAGGATTCAGAGAGCTCTGAAAGGCCTTTGCAGCAGCAAGCACCTATGAGACACAGCAGCATCTCTCTGGTGCTGGGATAAGCAAGGAGAGGCAGCTTTCATGGAGAATATGCTGCAGATGGGAAGACACTACACTGTTCTTGTGTGTGCCAGATTTATCCATGGTAGGATACATCAAAGCAGCCCTAGAGCTTCAGGAAAACTGGCCCTATTAGCTGCTACAGCTCTGGTGCTGGACAAGGAGGAGGAAAGGGTCTAAATTGCCCAAAATAAAGGCTGCTTCTCTTTCTGCTGAGTGAAGAAAAAAACATGGCTAAATAAAGTCTTCCTTTTGCCTTTGTTTTTTTTCAACCCATAAATGTAATTGATAATAATGTGGGTTTTCTCCAGCATCTCCAGCTGTTGTTTTAAGGATACCTTGTGTTTATAGGCTCATATTGGAAACCTAATAAGGAATGTGAAATAGATGTTTCTATGTTATGTGAAACTCTAGCTTATTGTTTAGGGTCCTGCAGAGTTTAACATGAGATCTATAAATACTTCCAAGTGCTGTAGTTCAATGCCCTGGGGTCTGTACCTTGCCAGAGAGATGCAAATCCCTAAAACTAAAGAGCTTGTTCTTATGTTTCTTCTACCAGATGCAAAAGAGGAGTTTCAGGTGTTTATCAATGTGCAGTTTAACCAAGAAGGAAATATATGTCTTGAGGAGGAACTGTAAATGTAGAAACAATAACTTTTACTAATTTACAATGGATTGTTTATACCAGATGCATTGTCACTCTTGCTTGACTTTTGTATCACTGTGAAGCTGTGGAACTCGCTGGAGTTTCTGATTTGCTTCTCTCTGTAAATTTGTGTGTAAGAATGAACACAGGACTTGTTTTGATTGTCCTTTGCAGCTACTAAATATTGTATATGAATTGCTATTTTGAGTATTCCGTTAATTATTTAAAGCTTAACATGGTTTCTCTTTATGACATATGAGATTTGTAGCAAAGGCTAAAGTGTAGAGAATACTTTTGCCAAAACTATTTATTTTTTGAAGTAATCTGCTAAAATCAGATGTATTTGAGCAGTCATTTAGGTAAGATTTATCTTAGATAAAAACCAGTCATTTTAACAGGGATTTATGAGTGACCATTTAGACCAGCTTTGTGGCCTGTAATATTCCACATCCTGTCACTGCTCCTAGCTGCTCAGATTTTTTCCAAGGAAGTTTTAATAAATCTATCTATAGAATTGAGATTTTTTTTAATAGTGTAGTTAAAATTGATTCATCAAAGTAATCTCGTCAGTTCTCCTTTATCTCCATATAGTGCTGACGAATTTCAGCTGTGTTTTATGCTGCTGAAGCTATAAGTAAATAACACCATTTCTATTTTTTGGAAATGTACACGTGAAAAAATATAAGCTATTGAAGCACCATCTATGAGACACCTACATGCAAAAACACCTGACATTTTAATTCTGAGAAATTTGGGTTTTTTCGGTCCACACAGGAAACAGCTTCAGGGGGACCTTCCAGTACCCAAATGGGGCTACAAAAGAGCTGGAGGGGGATTTTTTACAAGGGTGTGAGGATGAGGAGGAATGGCTTCATACTGAAAGAGGGTTGGTTTAGATTAGATATACTGAAGAAATTTTTTTGCAGTGAAGATAGTGAGACACTGGAACAGGTGACCCAGAGAAGAGGTAGATGGCACAAACCAGAAAATATTCAAGGTCAGGTTGGATGAGGCTCTAGCAACCTGATCTACTTAAAGATGTCCCTATTCTTTGCAGAAAGGTTGGTCTGCCTGGGCTTCAAAGGCTCACTCCAACCCAAACTATTCTATGATTCAATTCAGTCCTAGAAGTCCACCTTTTGGTCTTTTTTTAGCTGTCTTTTACTGGCAACCTCCTACATTAACCACATCACAGGTTGCATTATGTTGTTGCTTTTTAATTCTAGTGACAGTGTTTTCAGATTATTACCCCAGTTAATGTAAAACTGGGGCACTTGCGACACTTGCTTTTTATACCTTTTAAATCACGCAAGAAAATAGCTAAAGTTTTCATTCTCTTGATCATTTTGCTTTGTGCTACATACTTTTTCTGGTTTAAGAAATGTGGGGGCTTTTCCTTGATAAAAAAAAGAAAAGCAAGACAGTAGTAGTATACCTAATGATGTTTCGAATTCTGTTCAAGGATATTTTCAATCTTATCTAGAATTTATGTGAATAATTCAGGCTTGGGATGCTGCAGTTAAATTCATATTTGAGACTTGTGGGAGAGTGTGACTCTGATTTTAATATGTTATACCGGAGCTTGTAAAACTCATTCTTTACTGTCACAGTCAGTGATACTTGGATGTAAAATTAAACTAAGAAGCATTATTGCATCAACATATTTCTGTTTCTTCAGTGGAGCTTACATTTATGTCCCTATTGCATCATAGATAATGATTATGGGTAGGTCTGGTCCCCCTGAGCTGTGTATAGGATCTGTGACCTTGCTGCAATAGAGCAAAAAGAAACAGGGATGCTGCACCAAACCAAAGAAATTCTGTGGGTCTGTCACTCTGCATCTGAGTGGCACTTAACAGGCTTGTGGAAGTGGGTGGCCAGACTCCTGGGGTCTTGCCTTTCCCTGCCTGCCTTGGCTGCAGGCTCTCTCCTGCCAGGGGGCACATTGGTCCTTTTGTTATCCCAAAAAAAGAGCACCCTATGTTTCTTTTGGATTGGCCTGTGTCTGCTTAGATTAATTTTCAAAGTGATTGAATCTATGAGTTAGAATCCTTAAGTTTAATATTATAATCTCTCAACTTTTGTAGTTGTAATGTTGCTTTTGTTGGTTAGGAACAGTAGCTGAAAGATTGCAAAGTTTAAGTAAAGCATGAGATGCTTCTAACCTTTTCTTCATGCATGTTTCCTAAGCTTGAAAGAGCATGTATGGACTCCACAAGATTCCTGTGCACATAATTTGTAACATTACAGAAAAATAACTAGTCGTGAATATTTATTCATTAGTGTAAAAATGTACGGTAGTTGTCTGTTAATCTCTTTTTTTTTCCCTGAAAATATTTGGGAACAGTTGTAATTTAAAGGATATATTTGTTATAGTATTTTTAAGAGGAGCTTAGAAGAAAAAAGATTGCTTGAATTATATTTTTTTCTTGTAGCTGGAGGAGCCATATGCTTTTTTTTCTTAGGCAATGGTGGTGCATGCTGCTTCTCGGGGCTGCTGGGTGATGGGGTGTTTCCTCTCTAATAGCTTGAGTCTGAGGTTTTTAGTAACTTTTCTAGAAAAGCTGCTGAAATATGTGAATATGAACTCTTTAAAAGCCTCTACATCTTTCCTGCCCTACTTTTGAAGACTTTGGCAAAGACTTGTGCCTGCATACTGTTCTTGGGATTCAATGGTACTGTCTTGCACTTGGTTTGTTTCATTCAAAGTGTAGAAGTCCTTCTATGAGCAGGGAATTCTTCATTTTGCTGTGATTCATCCAAGCATGCTCAGTGATAGTGAAGTGGTTCTGATGGCAAGATGTGGTGTCTGGGGGTGTTGTTTGAGGACACAGGGTTGCTGCCAGTTCTGTCGGTATTTTATTGGAAGATTTTCTGTGCAGGGAGGATGTAAGCCATCTAAAGCTTTCATACACCATAGTAACAGAGTCTGGTTTTCAACATTAAAGTGAGATTTTTGCAAAAAGTTTGGGTTTATGTGTCAAAGTGTGTATATATGACAGCCTTTAAGATTTAATCCTTACTTCATGTAGAAACTATCCCCATGGTGCTTGCAGCTCCTGCATAGTCCTGTGGGAAAAAAAGAGGACCTTTTCCACATCTTTGTCCTCTGCCTTTTCTACTTTCTTTTCTTTTCCACTTGCTAGTCTAGGCTTTTTCTGCCTTTATGCCTGTGATATTTCTTTCCCTTTCTTCAATCTGTATCACTTCTTCCACAGGTTGCCTGCTAGCTGCTATTTGCTTTTGAGGATGGGGCATCTGTATATGAGACAGATGAATCTACTATGTGTTCCCATTCTAATATAAATGTCTTAGGATAAAGAAGCAAAGCTATTCTTGTTTGTATTGGCTTTATAAATGGTTACTTCAGGGTCAGGAACATGAAAATACTTTTGCTCCTTTTGTGTTATGCTGCAGAACAGGGCACAGAGTAAAAACTGATTCTGATTTGGGTTGAATATTATTTCTTGCCTACAAAACTCCTTGCAGCAATCCCTTTGCTGAGGACTTAAAAATCTTCTCACTTTGCTTTCTTCTCTTCCCTTCTCCTTTCCTGGGAGGACTTGGATACAGCAAAAGGTACCCACACTGGAAGTGATGTTGGCAGAAACCCAGGAGGGGCTTCTTTCCTAAAAAGCAGGGAAGGTGTGGATTGAGAGCTGTACAGTAGGGATAAAGTCTAACACAACTAGCCAGTTTTCTCTTACCTCTCAGGTTAGGAATTCATTAAGCCTTGACCCAGAAGCACCAGCTGCAGTGCTGTGCTGCTCGCTTTTTGGAGCACAGCGTGCATCAAGTCTTCCTTTGCCTGGTTGCACTTGATGTTTCCTTTGTTATTTACAGATGGCTGGAAACAGATAATTCCAAATGTGAATGTATTAAGCGTATCTCATGCCTAACACTAGCTGTGTTTTGTGCTGTCAGTGTGGATGGTGGGCTGCTTTTTGGGTTTTGGAGGCATCTTATTCTGCTACCCCAGATAATTGTGTTGGCTAAGTGCCGTCTTTTGTGGAGAATTGTGCCAGGATTTAATAGCAGTAGGGCATTCCCCTGTTGGGTGCTGGGGATACATCAATTTAGGCCTTGCACAAACACATCTAAAGCATCCGTGATGCTAACAGGAGTTCCATCACTGACTTGCCAAGTCCAGGATTTTCTATGTGGCTCTAAAGAGAGATCTGAGTTTGTTCTCTTTGTACTTAGCTTGTGCACGACACCTGAGTGCTCTTGATATCAAGATTTCTGTAAAAGCTCTCTGGTTTCCTATGTCTCAGTTTGTGTGCTTAATCAGGAGGAGGATTTTTAAACAATTCTTTAGTAGGCATAAGAAAAAAGTGTGCTTAACATAACAGCAAGCATGAAATAAGCAACCTTCTGCTGAAAGTTCACATGCCAAACACAGCTAATCCACCATATGTGTGACCTAAAAAGTACAGACATATGGATATTCTTCCCTCCCCCTGTTTCTCAGCCTTTTCATGGCTGCTGCAATTGTAAGTAGCCCAGTAACACTATATGCTTGATCAATGTATGGGATCTGTGATGGTATTTTGCAGTTGGGATTACTGCATTGCATAGCATGCCTCAAAGTAAAATGAAAGGAATACCATAAGCTTTTCAGCTGTGACAAGTCACCTCAGCAGTCGTGTGCCTTGTGAAAATACACAGGAGTGACAGTTTTTCAGTAGCCCAGGGAGAATGACGTGTAACAGCAAATACTCTGGTTTTGATTCTTGTTTAAGTGGTTTGTACATTCCTGATGACTCTCCTTATAAGGAACATGTATCTTTTCTTGCCCTCTGACAGCATCTGCTGCAGCCCCTGGAGTTACCTGGCTCTGGCATGGAGAGAATATGACTAATGGTAGGGGGAAAATAATAGGATTACATATTCTTAGAAAAGGATCTATTTCTTGGCCATAGCATAGGGAATATGTAGCTGTCATACCCTTGGGATTTGTTTTCTTGCCTTCAAAGACCAGTAACAAAAGATGAAGCAGTGGCCAGGGCTGCAACCTCCGAAGTCACTTGAGGCTTGATCCTGAACAGACATCACATAAGTGGCAGACTTTTTACTCCTTTTCAGGTAGGCTGGTACTGCTCATGGGTCCAGTTTTGTGACACATAACTCATGTCACTCATTGTGTTGCTTTATGCTCTGGTATGTCACCCATTTAGGTCGAGGTAAGAAAAACAAGCAAAGAACAACCCACTTCATAGCCCAAGTGTGAGCACGTGCTTCACAGCTCTGTTGTAGACAGAGCACAGTTTGGCCAAAGTGAATATAATCAGTTCATTTGTATGCAGAGCTAAAATTATTGAAGAGTAGCTTCCAGATAAGGATTCATTTAGGGAACTGTGGCGACTGCATAATTACCTATAGGTATGGCTTTAATTGCAGTCTGTAGCCAATAAAGAATATGTTTGGTCTATAGAAAGAAGCAAAGGAATAGAACATGTGCACGAGGCAGTTTAATGTTTAAAGTACTGTTTGCAAATACAAGCTATTAAAAAAGTGAATCACGCTGGAAAACGGTCCCAAGCCATAAAATATTAATTGATCATTAAGTCTTTGTAAGAGGCACTGATATATACTTTGTATCTAAATGTGTCCCCTTTTAACTTCCATCTGCTTTGTGTACACCAGTGAGGGGGAAAAGGGCACATTTTTTAGGGATCAGAATGTAAAAATGTTTGCATTTTACATAGGATAGGGTGTCCATAGACTGACTAATATTTCACCAATGAGAGATTTTGTTCTAATTGAATGATTATGTTAATATTTTTGGTTTTCAAATCAGGAGAAGAGAGAGAACCATGTCTCTTTTGGGAAAGGCATAGGTATGGAATATGGAATTACTAATTTTATATTAAAGCTCTAGCTAATATTCTAGTGTAACAGAATAAACATACAATATAGATATATAATTTAGAGACAACTTGAATCTTTGTCCACCTTGGGGCTGAGTCTGGAGAAATTTTTATCTTGCAGGCAGAGAGCTGGAGTGATGATGGTTGCAAGGTCTGGGTTGGGGACAGTTCTTCAAGAGACAGCAGAATACAGGATAACACATGTGCCTGTCAGGGCAAGAACGTCAGCTGATGGAGAGTATCTGAGGGATGTACCAGCAGATAGAGGACTTGATAATTATTTGGCAATGTAATAATGATTCTTTACAGAGCTCTAGAATGATCCATGTTAAAAGGGACCTTAAAGATCACCTAGCTCCAACCTCCAGCCACAGGCAGGGACAATTTTCACTCAACTAGAGTGCTCAGAACTCCATCCATCTTAGCCTTAAATGTTACCAGAGATGGGACATCCACAGCTTCTCTGAGCAACCTGTTCCTGTGCTTCATCACCCTCAGTGTAGGATTTCATCCTGATATCTAATCTAAAACTGTGCCTTCAGGTTGAAGCCATTACCCCTTATCCTATCATTATATGCCCTTGTCAAAGCTTGCTCTCCAGCTTTCCTTCACTTTAGGTGCTGGAAGGCTGATATAAGGTCTTCCTGCAGGCTTTTCTTTTCCAGGCTGAACAGTCCCAATTCTCTCAGCACAACTCCAAAGGAGAGGTCCTCCAGCCCTCTCATAATCTTCTTGGTCCTCCTCTGGATTTGCTCCAATAGGGCCAAGTCCTTATGTTGCAAGCCTCAGAGCTGGATGCAGCCCTCCAGCTGGGACTCACTGGAGCAGAGGGGCAGAATCCCCTCCCTTTACTTGCTGGCCGTGCTGCTTTTGCTGCAGCCCAGGATACTCTTGGCTTTCTGGACTGTGAGACCACATTGCCAGGTCACACTGAGCTTCTCATCAACAACCAAGTCCTTCGCCCTGAGGCTGCTCTTAATCCACTCTCTGCCCAGGCTGTGTTTGTGTTTGGAATTGCCCAGACACCTGTGTGGGTCCTTACCCTTGGCCGTGCGGAACTACATGGTGTTCATGGAGGTCCACCTCCCAAAGTCCCTCTGGGTGGCATCCCTTCCCTCCAGTGTATCAACTCCACTGCACAACTGAGTGTCTTAAGCAAAGTGGCTGAGGTAGCACTCAGTCCCACTGTCCACATCGCCAGTGGAGAGGCTGAACAGTGATGGTACCAATATCAACCCCTGAGAAACATTTCCTCTTGCTGGTCTCCACTTGGACCACTTCACATGAAGAAAAAAATCTTCCAACTGAAAATTTCACATTATCCTGTTGTTTAAGCAGCCAGGGAGGACAAGCTAGGTGGATGCAAAAGGAAGGAGTCAGTTAACCAATGCACATTGGGGGTCTGTAGTATGCAATACATGCATATATATGAGGAAAAACAGCAGAGCACACACTGAAGTCTGCTAGACTTTCCTTTATCTTATTGTTTTGTGTCTATACTTGACAAGTGTCTTCTGGGAAAATTTGAGTTTGATAACAAACAGTCTGCTGTGAATGCAGAGGATGATATCTGCATTACTTAAATATTTAACGTGCTAAAGCAGCACTAAAATGCTACCTGACAGTACGATATATACTGTATTTCTGTACATTTTCCAAAACTGAAGTCTGATGGCCATATGTTAAAATAAAGGAACATGGTTTTCCCTGGAGGTAATATTTTTTACTTCTAACACCAGATGCATGTAGTGCTCTCTGCCAGAGAAAGAAAGATGTCGGAGTTAGGAAAGGGGCTGAAACTGGGTCTTAGTTGCCTGCTCAGAGAACTAGATTTCTCTCTAAACTTTTTCATTTATGATTTTTCTGAATACAGATTAATAATTTCTGATGCATTTTACTTCTAGTGGGACTTCCTGGTATTGTTGATCCTTCCATTGAAAAGAAAACCTTGACAAACTGTTCTATTGTGAATAATTGACCCAGAGAATTTGAAAATCCATATTCTCAAACTAATGCCTTAATTTTCTAAAATACAATGTACCCACCATTTCAAATAGTCTCTTAGTCTTGGGAGAGGAAGAGTGGTTGTTCAGTATCTCTCCCAGAATGTCTTGGTGACTGCTTGTACCACAGTGGAAAAGGGAATGTCTGTAAGGACTGTTTTATCCTTTTTTTTTTTTTAGCAGGGCATGCAAATGTACCATATTTAACTTGCTGTATGGTATGCACCAGGCAGTGTCAAAAATGGTGCAGTGAATAGTGGCACCAGAACTTCTCCTGTTCTCCTTTGAACCAAGTGTACCCATGGTACTTCTCTGTAGGTCTCACTAGTCTTCCACAAATAAATCAGCCACTCTGTGCTCTCAACTACATTAGTGGCACCCATGTGTTATAAATTAAAACTTGTAAAACTCATGGATTCCTTTATTTCTTTGGCTTGTTTATACCAATAGTTGTAGGCAGTCCCTTTCATCACTACATTCATATCAGTCCTCATCCAGTCCTCTACAATCACGGGGAATTCTGCAGCACTGTGAAGCCCACATTAGGTATTCCACGTGGCACAAGCAGCCATAAAACATCTATTTTGTAACAAATTTAATCTGTAGTAAAGGTGAAACCCAACAGTTTCTACTCTTTCTCTCCCCACAACAGAGTTATAGCCCAGAGATGCTGTGAGGAATCATGAGTGCATTATTAACACTCAGTCCTGGTGCTCTAGCACAAGACTTGGTTACACTAAAACTGCTTGCTTTGTATTCATACACACTTTGTGTTCATACACAAATGAGCCTGCTTAGAGCTCCTGTCAAGTCCTGAAAGAAACAGGGAAGGGTCCTGAGGAAGTTTACCCCATGCAGAAATTCAAGGTGGGATGTTTGGGGACTTTATTGTCCAGTACTTTGTGTCAGAAGGACTGGTAGGACTGACTTTCTCTGGAATTTGAAAGTAGCCTGTAACTCCCTTTCATGGTCAAGTAGGGGTGGTTGTTGAACATTTCTAACTCGTCCAGTAGCTGGAAGGACTGATGTCATGGGATCAGAAATCAGGTGGAAAACAGCAGGGAAACTGGAAGGCTGAACACAGAGAATTGGATCCTTTCTCCATAGACTTTCTGCTTTGTGAGAATTACTGGTGTTCCGGTATTCTTACTAAGAGCAGATTTTTAGAATGCAGTGACTGAAGCTGTCATCCATTTAGTGACACACAGAGAAAGAAGGATGATTTATGCCATGAAATGCTGACAATTGCAGGCAGAAAAAAATCACAAAAGCTCCGCTTTGCAAATTTTAATGCATCTACTGATAATTTAACTGTTACTTAATTAAATTCTACACCTGGTAAAAATGATATATCCTCAGAGATAAAAAGTTGGAATAACATTTTGAAATTTCCTCCTAGTTTGTACCTGGTTAAATAAAGCACTATGGCTTAATTTTTGCCTTTTATATTTCTTTTTAGCTGAATGCTTACTTGTTCATCAAAAGTTTGGGGGTTAGAATTTTCTGTTTGTTTTTGGGTTTTGTCTGGGGACAGGTACCCTAAAGTTGTAAAATATTTAATCCTTTATTTTTGATGGAAAACCACTTTTGCAAAGAAATTAATAAAAGGAACTAGTTTTCAAGCCAGCTAATTGCATTCTAGCCCGTAACTTTGCTTCTGAGACCCCAGCTAGACAAAACGCACACTTTTTGCTAATCAGAAAGAGAGATCCTAATGAAGGACTAAGGAAATTACCCAGGTAGTTCATGCACTGGCATCACAGCTGCCATCTAAAATAGTGCTTCAACATGTTTAATTGATGCATCTGTTAGCTCTCAGACAAGTAACATTAGCTGTAGGTCAAGTTATTTTATCTACCTTGATGAAATTCCTGTTCTCTGTTGAAGGGGAATACTTTTCTGCTCTCTACTCTATGTTTGGGCTCTTGTTCTGAAACGTGAAGGTGCACAGGAGTCCCTGATGCAAATTAATCTTCTGTGGTCTTCTTTCAAGTGAAACTAACGCCCATGCTTGTCTCTTCTGTGCAGCTGTCAAGCTGTTTGGAGACTTATTGATCCTTGCCACAATAGAACAGTGACACTTGAGAAACAACAAACTGGTTTTGAATGTTTTCTGATGTATTGCAGGCATTAATGCTATTCAGGTTAGCACTTGGGCCAGATATGTTGTTTTGTTTCACTTGCTGTTGCTCTGTTCTTTGTTTGTTGCCTCCAAATATGGATATGCTTACAATCTAATTTACACAGCAACCTAGAAACAGAGCTCCGTTTTTTAAAGTAGGCTGTTGTTTACTACCATTGTTTTTGCAAATAGAGAAGCAAATAAGCTCTAGCACGGCAGTTTGTTCCAGTGCTGAAAAAGGAGAGGAAGAATTGCTGGAATCTGTGTTACGCATGAAGCCAAGACTGCTGAAGTGTATGGGGTGGCTGGAATCCTCTAACATGACTGGGCACATGGATGCAGGGCAAGAATGGGTGTATATGCTTGGTTTTGTGGAGGAAATAGGTAATGGGAGCCATATGGCTGCACTGATCTTCAGACAGGAATAAATTGAAAGAATTATTTGGAACAACTGAGACCCATGACCAACTTGTGGTAATGTAGAGAAGCAGAATATTGCAGAGCTTGTTTCACACTCCCTGTTTGGAGATGATTTTATTGAACTGTACTGAAAGATGCATGAAAGATTCAAGAAGGTTTTGTGGTAAAGGGTAGAGTATGTTCAGTAATAGCAGAATGCATATGACAGCAGGAACAGTGGGACAGTTGTTGTACTTGATTGCTGGTATCAATCCTTTCCAGGGAAAGAAGCTGCATAATATATCAAACTACAGGGGGGAAAAAAAAGAGAATAAAAATGCAATGTGTAGAAATAGGACACAACTTGAAAACACTCCAGTTGGAGACAGATGAACTTTATTCTGATGTGTCCAATATACTGATGTTTTTATGCATAACCCTGTAGGCTCTCTGGAATTTCAATTCAAACTTTCATGGGGTTTAGGTGTGATTGTTTGCATATTGCAAACATTTCTATAGGGCATTTTGGGGGAATCTTGAGGTCACAGACAAGTAGCTAGGTGTACCTAGTACTTACTCTGAAACTTATGTGAGAGACTTGAAACCTTTTTTAGAAAAGAAAGCATTGATAAAATCCCATTTGAAAAGCCATTTGCAAGAAGGGTAGCAGTCACAAATGTCAGGTGTTTGAAGCAGCTATTTTTGCACGGCCTGTGGTAAAGGTACTGAGTAATACTTTTAATAAGTAATTTACTGTCCCTCCACATGTACAAGAAAAGTATCTTTGGTTTTATGCCCAGGACTGGGAACAGTCTCAGAGATGCAATTTGGTGAAGAGGAGATAGGTGAGAGTCTCAGCATCTCCTCCAAAGTCTACTCAGAAATGCTGTCTGCTGTCTCTCTCTCCACAGCTGGTAGCCCTATAAATAGCATCAGTTTGACAACAGCTTTTTTCATGGGAAATGGTTGTGGAGGGAAGAGGTTGGGAAGCGAAAGAGGGTGCGAGCTCTGCTGTGTGACAGCTGAGCACAGGTTAGAGTGTTTATTGAGGACTTTTGCTGAGGCCAAGGTGAAGCATTGTAACAGGAGGGAAGAGGACCAGGCATTTTAGAAGGGAACAAAAGGTGATGAGACAAAGGAGGAGTCTTTGAAGGGTTCTGAAGATGGATGTTCCAAAAATATAAAAGTATGTTCTATCCATCCTATTTTGTTTGTTTTACATTTCTGTGTCTCTATCAACATATGACAAAAAGATGAGCAACGTGATTAATTGTTCCTGGGTTGTGACAAAGCAGATTGCTTAATCTTCTAATGAAGTTGTAATACAGATTTGTTATTTCGCCTTCCATTATGCTGAAAAACTTGGAAAAGTGACAATCCTAGGGAATTTCTTGTGTCAAAGGAAAATTTCAGGTTTGTATTTTTCAGTCTATGGCAGTCAAGTGTGTATCCTGTACTGGTGTGTGACAGACTGTCAGAGAATGAGTACTTTGTTAAGTACTAGTTAATTTATTGTGACATTCATCTCTTTGCAGTGATTAGGTTTTTGACAGATGTTTTTCCCTTTTCAATTAACACCTGTGCAAGGAAAAACCTCATCTAGGCAGGTTATTTATTTGAGCCAGCTTAGACCCAGTTTTCCCCCATGCATGCAGGAATACCTACAGTACACTGAAACTGAGCTCTGCCTCTGAGTCAAGGAAGCAAATACTCTTTCTGAAGATAAGGCAACTCTCCTCTGCTGTCTGCCTGAATCTTTTCTACTGCTTCCTTTGCCAGAAACTCTGACCCTGACACCACTCTCAATGTAGCAGCATTGCATACAAAATGGTGCAGTGTTCCTACAGCGTTGTCTGATGGATTATTCTATTCCTGCTATCAAAAATAAAGCTTCTTTGATATTGCCCTAATCAGCTTTAAAAATAAATGTGTTTTCTGCAAATATATTTCCATATAGTTCTGATTTTAAGATAGAAATAAAAATTTTTGAAATAGCCCTTTTGGGGAATATTCAAATCTAAAATCTCTATCAATGTCCGATTGATTATTTATTTGAACAAATTAAGAAATCTGTTTCAGTCTTGGACCAAAGACCCAGGAGTACTGAGATTTATGGAAGTCCATAAAGCTTTCTTTTCTTGGAAAATGAAGTTTTTCAAGCTAACAAACTTTTGGGTTGAAATATATATGTCCAGAAAAAATGGCTGAGAGATCAGAAAGATTTGAATGTGCTGAAAGACAATTTGGTAGAGAAGAAGATTGGACTGGCTGAGCTGGGAGATTTCACAGGAATTAAAGTAAAAAAGCAGGGTGTATCATCTTTGGAAAAAGGGTCACACAACTCAGGAAGTGTACAAAGACGCCATTAGATATGTAGAAAGAAAACTAGAAAGATGAATGCTCAGAACTTAATCTGGACAGTTAAGTCTTATGTCAGCTGTGTTGGTAATGAAGTGGAAAAGAAAAAATCTGAATACGTAGGACTATAATGCATGTGAGATGAACATCACTTTGGGGATAGTTATCTGCTAAATTCCAAATTCATTCCTGAAGCTGCACCCACCAGGACACACTTGCGAGATGAGGGAATTGCAGCTGTGGCCTGGCTGGGCCAGAGGGGAGCTGGTGTCTGCATTTGATGTCCTGTTGCTGATGGGCAGCCAGCACAGTGTGGTGCTCCAGCCCCTTCAGGAGTGTAGGGGTCAGACCATGGATGGAGGCCCTGCTTGGCCATATGAAGGAGCAGGGAGGTGAGAGGGTCTCTGTCTCCCACAGCCTGAATAAAGAATTCCCTTTACACTCCTTAAAACTCAAATACTGCTTTAGCTCTGCTAGGAAGGATCCTGCAGGCACCAAGCGCAGGGAAGGTGCTTAACAAGTAATAAAGAACAGCAATAACAACTGATTAGGTCTGGGCAGGTAAGAAGAAGGGGAATACTTTGTGATTATTTAAAATCTTAAAATGTATTGCAAGCAGGTCCCTCCATGCACTGCTGTTAATTACCTAGACAACAGAAGCTGTGCAATCACCTTCAATCACAGACTTCTATTTAATAAGCTTATTGTAATGTATTGCAATTAACACACTCCTAACAGTTTGTGCAAATTTTCAGCTTTTTCTCCCAGAATAGCATTGTAAATCAAGCAATAAAATACATTGGTAAATCTACTTTCCCCCGTTAAGGTAAGTGGATGAAAATATGTGGTGGCAGAGCTGAAAGTGGCACCCTGGGTAACAGAGTGGGATTGCCAGGCAGGGCTGGACAGCTGCAGCTGTGCCCCCAGTGTGTGTGGGTCCCACAATTAATTGTGAAAACTCTGGGGAAGATCTCCCAAATCCACTAGAAATATTTGCACAATCACACTGTTTAAAATACTTTCAGTGTCAGAAACAGAATCCTATTTCTCTCTCATCCGTAGCTAAATCTGGCAAAATTCCTTCTCTTTTGCACCAGCTCTATTCAGGGCGCAACAGTCAATTAGAAGTTGTTCCAACTGACATCAGAAAAATGAGAGCAAACTTCATCCTAAAAAATATTTCCTCTTAGTTTGTCCGTGTATGGATTTGGCTGAATTTGTTTCTTAGATGTATCTGCAACATCTGGATGTGTGTGTGTGTGTGCTTGTGAGAGTCTGCTGGCAGACAGCTCTGGTGTGTGTGCTGCTAACAGTCACAAAAATAAAGCAATGAGAGGGAACACTTGAGAAGGATTCTGCAGGGATGATACTGCCCAGGAAGCAATTCTTTACAGGCAGAATAATACTGTTTAGGATATAAATCCTTGGCTATTTCTGATCATAGTGATACTTTTCTATTCCAGGTTACATTTAGGCAGTGCACTAGAATGCTGAAATAAAAGAAACAGAGCAGTATTATTACAGACACACCCCCAACAATAAGCATTAAATTCTGAGAGATGTTTTTCTTTTCCTCATAAGTTTAGACTATTTACAGGTTTGCAAAGTATTTATGGAGATGAAATATCTGCAACAGAGTTATCAATGACCAGATTTTTCTGGTAAAGGGTAGGGTATGTTCAGTAGCTCCAAATATGGATGTGCTTACAATCTAATTTACCCAGCAACCTAGAAACAGAGCAACAAAGTCCAGCCACAGAAATATCTTCTCTAAGTCGCACCTGTGTGGCTCATGTAATTTTGACATTTTTTCTGGGCTAATATCATGTTGTTTGATCACTGAGCTTTTTTCCCCCTGTGCCCTTCATCATGCATGTTGTTCGAAGAATACCTAGGTGATCATTTCCTTTTCTTGTTTTGCTTAAAAGACAAAAAACATCAAACAAGTTTTTCATGACATGAACAGGAAATGTAAGTTATACATAAATTAGGAAGGCTTTTAACCATTTAAAAGATGTTTATCTGTGGTATCTGAAGGTACCATGCTGTGTAGAATTGGGCAATATAAATGCCCTGGGTTATGTTTGTACCTGTAAGATTCTTCAAGGCTGAGCAGAGGAAATTCTAAAAAGATAAAGCACAAGAAATGGAGGCAGTTATCTCAATTGCCTGCTCTCTCTTTTTGTAGTGTTGTTTCTAAGCACAGAGTTGAGTGTAGCCAGCTCTTACAACAGGTGGACACTTGCCAGTCCCTTCTGGACACCCACTGAGGAAAAAAAAAAATCCCCTTTCAGGAAAAAATTTAAAGCTTCAAAATTAAAATATTCGGTTTATTTGTTCTAATACCTGTCTTCACCTCCAAGTAATCATGTTTCAAAATGAACTGTGTCAGTGGGAGTTTTTTGTTTGCTTGTAAGTTGTTAACCTCTCCACTGTGTAAGTCCTCAGTCAGGTTTTTTTAAACAGTTCCTGTCCTGCTACAGAGATTGACAGGAGGCAGATGCTTTAAGTTTTTAGAGCGAACAGACTCTTCTCCATTTAGGTGTAGTTTTAATCCCATTCCCTTTCCTTTCCTTCTTCTTTTTTTTTTAATAATAATATTCTTTCCTTCTGCATTTGTGCATTGGTGGAAAACAGGCAGAGAATAGCTTTTCATCCCTCTAGGAAATGCTGCAACTGCAGCCTGAATGTGGGATGCTCAGAGGGACTTACTCTGAGCCAGGTCCTGATCCCTGCTTGGAAATATTACAGCAAGCAGGATTGTGGTGCAAGCAGCCATGGCATGTGCGAGGCTGTTGTTGTTCAATCTGAACTACAAGAGCTTCTTACTGTAAAGCTGAGTTTTTACACATCTATGAAACATTTTGAATTTTCTGGGTTATTAGACTTCCAGTGCCTCTTTATCAAGTTCTCAGCCAGTGGCAGTGATGCTGTTATGGGTGTGTTGTCATTTTGATTAGTGGACTTAAGGAGTTCAGCTGCATTCCACTTCCTGTAATGTATATTCCTATCACAAATGTTATCTCAAGTTTGCAGCATAAGTCAGGAACATTTTTAACTGCATAGACCAAGGGATATGACAACAAGGCAAAGTGCTGGTAGAGCTACAAGACTTGCTGAACATCTTAAAGTTCTGAAAATGCTACTAGCTGTCTATTGAAACCAAGCCCTCAAGTGGGAGAGAAAAATAAGTATTGTACAGATTAATTTTCAGTTTTCATCCAAACTAGATCTGTTTAGCCATAATGCCATCTATTTGTGGAAATAAAAGGCAGAAAATAAGTTAATTGTGGTAACTACAACAAATGGCTACTACATGTAGCTATGAATGAACCCTGTATTCAGATTTCCTTGAAGTGAGGGAAAAAAAGTTTCAAAATATTAGGTGTTTGCTTTTTTTGGTTTTGTGTTCTAATTAAACTAGTGGGAGAAAATAAAAACATAAGAAATAACACTTATGGGAACAATATTCCAAGAAAAGATTGTGGAAATAGTAACATTCAAAGCAACAAAATCCAGCCACAGAAGTATCTTCTTTAAGTCGCACCTGTGTGGCTCATGTAATTTTGACATTTTTTCTGGGCTAATATCATGTTGTTTGATCACTGAGCTTTTTTCCTCTATGCCCTTTATCATGCATGTTTTTCGAAGAATACCTAGGTGATCATTTCCTTTTCTTGTTTTGCTTAAAAGAAAAAAAACAACAAACAAGTTTTTCATGACGTGAACAGGAAATGTAAGTTATACATAAATTAGGAAGGCTTTTTTCTGTCTCATGAGACATTTTGGTTGTGATATGTCTGCTCCTCAACAGAGTCTCCAGTGGAGTTAACACAACTTCATTCAGTGATATTTGTTTAGAGGTTTCAGGGGAAAGTTTAATTAAAGGATGTTATCAAAGGTTAGAGGTATCACTTCCAAAGCATCTATGCAGATGTGACCACTACAGTAAGCCTCCACATCTGCACAATAAAACTCTTCCTCAATCCATTTTTTCTTTCCTTTTTTTTTTTTTGGGGGGGGGGGGAGGGTGTTGTGTTTTTTAAGAGCAGAAAAGGCAAATATTTTTATTTTTTGTAGGTGTATAAAACTAGGCATGATTCAAACACTCTATAGATTTGGGAAGGAGAGGGATGACTAGCCCTTATTACTGCTTTATCCAAGGCCATTGATTAAACCTGTTTCTTTGCAAGTTTTGGGGTTTTTGCAGTAGAGTTGCAGTACATTTTGCCTTTTCTCTTACATAAATATTTTCTCTCTAATACAGATAAGTCATACATAAGATGATACAACTTCTGTGAGAGACAAGACATATTTGGCAAGAAGAAAACATCTATCAGGGAGTCATAAAAATTCTCAGATTTTAATGACAGATCTTTCAAGTTCTTTCATCTTCCAGTTTCTGATTTAGTTGAGAAACAATGGTCATGAAGTACAGACTGTATGTCTGTATCCCAGAGCAGTAACAACTGATATGTGTAAAAATTGGTGTCCTAAGATAGAGAGAAAAACTTTCACAACTCTCATATGCAAGGGTTGGAAGTACAGGATTTGATTACTGTCAATATTTAACAGATGACTGTTCAATTTATGTATATGCAAAGTCCTTGGGATCCTGATGTTGATGCACATAAATATAAAATGCTTTGCTGCTCAACAGAAAAATAAAATCTGGCATTATGTAGGTTTTTAGGACATCTCTCTTGATACTTAACAGAAATTGGGATTTCTGAAAAATGCTGAAATCATTTTGATTGTGCATTCTTGCTGAAACCAAACAAATGGACAAAAATGTTTTGCGGAGTCCTATCTGGGAAGTGTATGAAAATGTAAGAAAGGCTGCCATGTTTATTTTTGTGGTGCAGAACTGTCCTTGAAGCCAAGTGAAGGAAATTTGCCTACACTAACTCCTTCCATACTGTTCTTCCCAAGCTTATTTACAGCTGAAAAGATGAAAAAATATTGAGAATGATGCTTGCCTGGCCTGTGGGATGTCATGGTTCTTTATAGGTGACTTTGCTTAAAAGATCTTGCACAGTTAACTCTAAGTGAACTGGTGCTTTGATACTGGAATCACTTTGGAAATTGCTTTAAAGCTAAACCTCTGGGTAGCTGCACAGAGAGGTGGTGCTGGAGAGCAAGCTCTGTATCATCAGGAAAAAGCAAGGTCTGGCTACTGGAAGCTGAGGAAACTTCAGACTGGGAATGCAGTGTAATTTCTCAATAGTGAGGGTGGGCTGCAAGTAGAATGCAGAAGTGTGTGGGTAACTTGGCGCTTCTAGATTCTTGGCCCTTTTTTAGGTCAGTGTCAGTTTGGGGGAAGAATACTTTTCATACTATTGAACCTTTTTATTCAAAAGGAACTGTTGTTAAGAGTATTAAGGTTGAACAGAAAAATTAGGAAATGGCATTCTCTGATATTACATTCAGAAAGGATGACTAGATAATTTCAGCGATACAATGAATTTTTAGCTTCATCAAAAGGTATTGTAAGGAGCTTTGATTTGCTTTACAGTTTAATGGTGGTTTTTCCATACTATATTGTAGGGTGTACATTAACTTATTTCATGCTTGAGAGTTGGAGTTGTGTCTTTTTTGCACAATGCCATTGTTCCTGTTAGCATCTTTGCCTATTGCATCCCAGGCTGTTTTCTTAGGAAGGTTTTGGCAGAGGTTTTACGTTTTCACTCAGCCCTAAAGATGTCATTTCTGCTGCCACTGATACCAGAAGCCAAATGTTCTTGACATAGAGCTGAGGCAAGTGTCAATGAGTTTTTGTAGTTCTGTCACTGCTCCAAATATGCACCATTCATGAAAAAAGTTTTTCTTTATTATTCTTTCTAAGGCAAAGGTATTCATCCAGATACTGAAACTTCCTACATATTTTGAATACAATTAGTGATAGCAGATGTTTTGTTTTCAAGGAGTTTATTCAAGATTCAGCTCTTGATCACAGAGCACAAACTGTAGGTAGTGCAGAAAGGCTAAAAGTCCTTGTGTCTCCATTATAACAAATATCCTCTTACTTTTCTGTCCTTTTGGGAAAGGAGATGGGCTAAATCTGCTCTCTTGGCTATAGGCAGAGTCTTCTGTTTCTGAGAGTCATGGGTTTTGTTGCCTTACTCAATTTCTGTGAACTCCCCACTTCAGAACTCAGATGACAAGAACTGGTTCAGGGTAAGATGATTTCTGTAAACATTTTAATGCCTCTAAAGTCTTGCATGTGTTCTTAAAGTATCTATTTGACTACAATCTGAAAGGGACAAAAATTATTGTGATGCTTTGTGAATGCTCATGCAGTTTAACAGATTCTTTGTGTGTAGTACCAAATACTTGATTATATTAAAAAATTAGATAAATCATCAAAATAAAACAAAGTATGCACATGAAATAATGCTATAATTTATGTCAAAACTTATACTGAAAATATGTATTATAGCACCAAGTAAATATCTTTTCAGATTTATTATGCCCAGAAATTTGTTTTGCAATCTATGTTTTCAGTCAAACATGATGAAGGAACACTGGAAACATAGGAGGTGCAAAGCTTAACTTACATTTTCAGGAATTAGCCAAATATACTGGGGGGACCATGAAAACAAAATAATTTCTGTTTAGCTTCTTTTTAATTTGTAAAAAAGCCCTGAGTCTGTGTTTCCTGAAGATATGCATCTTGAATGCTACTGAGAATCCTTACTATCATTATATAATGAGGCCTCAACAGGTTTGGGGAGATTATTACACTTGATCTGTCATCCTGCATGGAATTAACTGTAGGTAAGGATGAAAGACCGGGGTTTGAGTTTCTAGGTGTGCCAGAGTGAACTGGCTCATATCTGGGCTTGCTACAATAAATTCAGCTTAAATTTTGGGGAAGGGAGATGCAGGGGCTCATAGGGAAGCTGGGATAAACAGATGCAGGTATAAACAGAGATCAGTTTGCTGCAGTATCAGAGAGCCCAGTGACTAAAGAATCCTCATTTTGGTGATGAGGGATTTCTGTCAGGGTTTCTACTGAACATCCACATTGACCTGATGGCACAAAATCATTTAGCTGAAATTGCACTTTTCCCTGGCTCTGAACTGGGAAGAAGAAGCTTCAGATACTGAAGTTTTAGAAAAGAGAGAAGGAAATGTAAAATGGATGTGTGTTTTGTGGGTGAATTGAAATATCTGAGATGAATAAAAGTAACCCAAGCCTTTATTTTATTATCTATTAGAAGAAAATGGGGAGATTTTTGGTTTTAGTGCCTGATAATTGGGTCATGTTTTATGGAAGATGTGGACCCCTTTAAAAGTCACATTTTCATTTAAGCTAGTGGAATTTGGTGTGGGGGAAAGTCATCTTAGGAGCAGAAGTCCTCTTTTTGTTCATGGAGGTTTTATTTTGATTTTGGACGTCTTTTATCTCTTCAAAATAACATATATCCAATATTGTAAAACTTTATGCCTTACAGCCAATTTCAGGAACTTGTTTAGTTTTATATCTAGCAGGCTATCTGTAGGCATCACAAAGACAAGGTTCCTGTGAAAAACTGAAAATGAAGACATTTATCTTCACCTGTCAAGTTTGCTTTTTCTTTTTACAGAGAGAAGTGTTTCTAAAAATTGCATATATGTCTAGAAGACAGCCTAAAGTCCACTTAAGCAGCGTGGAATTAATCTCAATTCCTTTGTTTTCATAAAGATATTTATTGCTCTATGAACACAGCTATAAATATCAAACAACGTGAATAAAATATTTTTGCAGTTGAAAACTCATTTGCATATTATTGTAATAATTTATTTCAGATACCAGTTAATCTGCTTTAAGTGGAAGTATGCTTTTACACCATCCATACACTAATGAATTATTTATTAATCTATTTGTTTTAAATGTATCATAGTAATTTTATTTTTTTAATTGCCATCTTTTAAAAAATATGTAAATCCACCCAGTAATTAACAGCAGAAACAATGATTGTGGTATCTCAAATTCCTCTCCCAATTTCAAAGCATCTTCATCTTTGTACTACAACATATATTTCTAGAGAACATGCAGGTTAGAACCAAGACAGGCTCACTGGCCATGCAGTTCTGGGATGGGCCAGAGACTCCCAGCTGTCAGAGGATTTTTTGTGTAGTTCCCCTTCATGTAAGTCTGAGGTCAGAAGAGATCTGGAAGCACAAGGAGGGAAATAAATACAATCATATTTAACAGAAGTTCCATTAAGGATTTTTGCTTTCCTGGGGATATTGAATGGCACCTGTGGCCTGCTATGGTCAATTTAAAGTATTTGAGCCATGATCCCTTAAGCTTTTGTGCAACTTAAGTAAGAACTGGCTTACAGTAGTGAAAAGACCAGACTAAGCCTCTTCAGGTGGTACAGCAAGACATTTGTGTAATGAAGTTTTAGCAAGCCAGCAAAATTAGAAGCTTATCCTTCCCAGAACAGGAATTCTATACTTCTTATGGGCTTTGGATGTGACAGAAAAACAGGAATTTGTTTGTGTCTGGTAAATTCTAAATTTATACTAGCAAGGGCATGACTTAAAAATGGGACTTAAAAAAAAAATCTGCAGGCTCTGATGCCCGCAATTTTTGCAAGAGGTTTATGAAGTGAGAGGTTTAAAAATGAAGCTTATCTTAACTCATTTATTCAAATTTATTTTTTTCTCCTACTCTTCCTTTCCCTGCCGCTTGCTCAATTGTCATGGAAGGATAATTACTGAGATACTTGACCTACAAATGTATTCACAAAGTATTTCAATTAAAATCAACTATTCTGCTTTACACTAATATTTTGTCTCTATTATGAGTTTTGGGGGTTGTGTAGGGAGTTTTGGTTTCTTTGTATCTTGGTTGTTTGGCATTTTGTTGCCAAAATGCCAACAACTGGGGGGAATTGGGGACTGGAATTCGTTGGGAAGGGTAGGGCTCTTTTCAGTATAAAGTCAGGTTGAGATGCTTATCTTTTAAAAGCAATAGTTGCCAACATCTCTGACAGGGTCAATTGAAAATATGTAAATATGGGAAGGCAGCTCTGCTGAAATGAATGAACAACTTGTTCCAACTGAAGATTTGCTCTAGTATTTTGTTTTCAAAATTCTATAAGCCTGCATGAAAATATACTTATTTTTACAACCCAAAATAAACCTTTTTGCTGATGCTCTGCAGGCTCATAAACAGCTTAAAAGCAATTCTGAGAGCTGATGTTATTAGCAACTGGAACTCTGTTTTGATTGACTGGGAGTATTAAACCAAGAGCTCTCCAATGAACCTTGTAGCATTACATCAGTAACTCTGAGTAAAAATGAGATCATGCCATCATCCTTCTGCAATCTGAGCTTTGTATTGTACCCACTGCACAATTTCAGTTGGGTTAAAATTGTCATCTTGTTGCTTTCATGGGAAGTGATTTCACTAATAGGTTTAATGTACAGTAATGGTGCAGACTGTTTTCCATTGCCTCGTGGGTTTGGGGTTTTTTTATTTGCTACATGAACTGTGCAGTGTGAAGCTAAGACTATAATATAGTGAACAGGGAGTGAAGAATGAGCTTCTGATTTTATTTACTTTATTTTAGAAAGATCTAACAGTCCTCTGATCCCTTCTTAGCATTCAGATTTGTTGGGGGAGAGTAGGATGATTCAGTAATCATGACACAACAGGCTGACTCAAAGTCAAGGTTCATTTCTTACTTCTGCCATCAGTGTTATTTTGAGATTCTTAATCCTTATGCTCTCAGTTCCCTTGCGTATATAATGTGCATAGCAAGGCTCTCATGGCGAGGTGATTTTAGGGTAAGTTGATTTATTTCTGTAATGTTTTGTTTGCAGCATTTTGGTTCACAGATGAAACTGTAGCAAGGAATTTAAAGGAGAAATGTATGTAACAGACGATGAAGGGTAAAAAGGTGCCAAACCATCATGTAGTTGTCACCTGTAAAAATAATACCCTTACATTGTTTTTCTCTTTTACATATGCTCAACATCTACCTTTCCTGTGCCTAGTGCCTTCATTGCCTGGAGTTTTTCTCTTGTAACACCTGTCAAGAAAGAGTAAAGTATTTGCCACAGCACATTTTGTTGACACCATGCCTTCGTTCCTCTGGCACGATGATGTGCCTAAGTCTCCCACAGAGGCAGCTACTCTCAGATTTGGAGTATTTCACACCACAGCAACTCTGAGAAGATGGTGAAGTGTAAATAGAGGATTAAAAAGTCCTGGCAGGATTTTTTTGGCCTTTATTTCTACCTATTCAGATGACAGAGATATCATGACTAGTGTGTCATATATACCATGGCAGTATTTTAGGATGGAAGTCATTGATATTTATATTTAGAAGACTTGTAGAGGAGAGATAGAGTTAACATAGAGCGCTCTTTATCTGGTGTTAATTTTGACTGTCTCACTAATTAAGAGTGTTTGTGATCCTCTAAGGAAGTAATTTTTAACAAACTTGATGATTGATTATAATGTTGAAAAGCCATTTATTTTGCTCACAAATGAGCAAGGATCAGTGAAAACTGTGTTTGCAATTTAGACTAAGTTGGACAAACAGATCTCCTATCTTTAAAATATTTGTTAATTTTTCCCGTGACTTTCAAGGAGGGTTTAGATCTTGAGGTTTTGTGTTATGGCTTTGGGATAATTTTGACAAAATGTGTACTTTGTGAGTTGCAAAAGGAAACTTTGTTTTCGTATTCCTTGCAATTTTGAAACTGAAGAGTTGCTGAGCATAAGACATGTTATGCTCAGCAACGGGAAGTATTAGGTGGAAATTCAAAGGTTCTGTATGAGCCAAATGATGTGCCTAGAAAAAGCTGATTTGGGAAATAGAGGAGCATCAGATCCAACAGATGCTTGTATCTAAAGGCTGGTTTGATTTGCAGTCACTGGATTAAGGAATCACCAGAATTGGGGCAGACAGCAGGAAATCAGCCTGCTTGAACCCTGTCCCATTTTCACTTTCCATGGGACTTCAGCAGCAACATCTGAGAGAGACCTGTAGGAATGTGTCATTTGTTGTGTGACTCCATTGCTTCTTTCTTTTTAAACTACAAAGCAATATAAAAAGTTTTTTCCACAAAGTATTGATTTTTTTTCGCATTGGCTCTCAGTATCCCCACCCCCCAAGTTAAATGCAGGGGATATTACCATTTCAGATTACAAAAAATGGAAAGAAAAAAAATCTTGTTTGATGCTGAAATAATGCTCAAGGCTTTTAAGTGTTCTGGTAGTTCTTCATTCCAAGAATTTATTTTGGCATGTGGGAAAATGTGAGTTTGGCATTGCAGAATACAGGGTATAACTAAGCCTCTTCAAAGTAATAGGATTTATATTTGTCTGTTGTCTTTTTTTCTAAAAGTTCATATCAAGGGAAAATACCAAAAGCCTTATACTTTAGTTTATAATTGTTTTCCATACAAGTGTTCTGTGTTGTCCTGGGTTTCTTAATTTTCATTCCCTCTTCTGTGATCTTACTGCTTTTTTCCCCCCACCAGATTAGAGGACAGTATCTTCTTGTTGATGTTTAAGTTCTCAAGGATAAGAATCAGACTTAAAAAACCAGTGGGTGTTCTTTTATGTTATGCCAAAAGCTACCCAAAATAACTTTTTCTGGATGCCTTCATTGGTAATGGTCTTGGTACCAAGTTTGATGCTAAGGGAATAGAAAGAGAAACCAGGCAAGTTGTTATGCTTTCTGAAGTAAGTTTGTCACACCAGATGAAAAATATTTTTCACCAAATTTAAGTCCAGGTGCTTGATTCTCACTATATCTTCCTGTACCTCAACAATTTCAATGAATTCAGTATTGGATTGCATCTGCTGTACAACAATAAAAGATAATGTATGGATTGAATTTTTTTGTCCCTGAAGAGCTGTACACTATATTTGGGAGTCCTCCATAATAGTCTTTTTTAGTTCAGTTTCTTCTGTTGCTGATACACTTTTTTTTTCTGCTTTTGCATAGTGTCTATGACCATTTTTAATATGGTAGAAGGAACCACAGTATTTCTACATTAATGTTCATTGGGGATCATTTCTTAAACTGAGATTGTTGGAGAGACTTTGCTAGTGAATAACATTTGAGGCTCAGGTAATTCCGCTGGTGATGAACAAATGGCTTGTTCATTGACAAATGGTACAGCTGGAGAAGTTGTAATCTTTACAGCCTTAGCTGCCCACAGTGTCTTTTTTCTGGAGGCCGTCTGATGGCAGCTTTCTGTCAGAGTGGGTTCAGTGATCCTTACATCCAGTCCCTAGGCCCTACAATTTATCACCTCGTGGTTGAGAAAAAACTTCTGCTGCTGTCAGTGCACATGAGCACAGCGTGATGGCTGGTGGCTGTCCTCTGAGGTAGCTCTGCTCTGAGGAAGGCCGTCTCTCACACGTTTGTAACCTCTTTTCCTAGGTTGGTTAGCAGTGCTACAAGACATAGGTCAGCACTGTTCAGGCCTCAATATGCTGCTCATAACACAGCTCAGCTATTTTGTTCTTGTAGCTCCTAAGTGGAAGCAGCTGCCACCATTTAGCAGCGAGCAGGGATGCTGTCCCACCGTGGCTGGTCTGCACTGCTGCCTGTGGTCCATTCCCTGCACTCTGGGGTGGAGGCTTTTTGACTGCATAAGAGCTCAAAGTAACCTTTAGTAAAACTTTAGGGGTCTGCTCTGGCCGTGCTTCTCTCTTGCAAGTTTTGGAGAAAAAAATCGCTTCAGACTATTCCTGTGGTGAAAGGGAGTAGGAAGCAGTCCTGAGACGATGCAGGGCTTCACCAGTCCTAGGAGGAACTTAAATTCATGTATAAAACCAGAGAGAACTTTTAGGTGCCTTCTACACTAAGGAGAATTCAGGAACATTATGCATTTGGTGACCCTCTTTGGGATAATCAGAGAAAATGGACAAGGACATACAAGGAGAGCTGAAGTTGTTTGAGCTCTTTTTATTTCCATGGAAGCAGCAACATTAGGGCACCACTTTTGTCTTTTATTTTTTTTTAATCACTTCCAAAATATTCCCCAATCAGACTTTTGTTCTATTGTTTTCTGTTTGAACAAAGAAGAAAGCTGTCCTGTAACATTACCATTTTAGGAGCTCTGATTAATTTGTTTTCATTTTTGAGATAGTAAAATAAAGGTTTTGGGGTAACTGCAATTTTTTTTCTTACTTGCATGCAGTACAGGCACTCACTTAATAAAGCAGATATTTTCAACTGGCACCTGTTTACACTATCCTAATGGAACTAGGAATATTATCTAAAGCTTTTATTTTGACGTTTCTTATTCAAATATTTGTTTCTCCTAAAGAGGAGTCTCTAATTAATGGTCACTCACTGCATGCTGGTTTTGATTAGCATATTGTATCCATCATCCTGTATAGGTTGGTAATGTCAATTAAGGAATCCAGTATTTTTAATTTTTTATTAATAAATACCGCAGTAACATGGCTCATCACAGTTATTTATGTTCCTGGGTGTACAGCTTCAGCTCTTTGTCAAGTTGATCCTCTTGTCATCAAGAGGGGTAGGAATTTTGGATGTGGAGTCAGTCTGCATATACTCCCTTACCCAAAAATAAGCGGCAGAAGCACTTGCTTATGCAGGGTTCCTGGCAAATGCCTGCTGTCTACTCATGCAAAATAAACATATCATTTCCATAAGCACTCTAGGTATGCAGCTTCTACCCTGTTTGAGATGCATGGCATTTTAATATGAAGGGAAGAGGCATAAATCAATCTTCACTTTTAGGAGCATGCCTCTCTTCCTGATAGATACTTTTTGGGTGTGCTCAGTTGACATGCAACAGGTTATATATACCACACTCTAAATGGAAATGTTTCACACCAGAACATGGCACTGGACCAAAATGAATCTATTTGAAAGGCAACCAGGAGACTTGCTAGCATTAGACTGAGGGGATGGTCTGCTCTAAGAGGAAATGAAGGGGAATGAACCTGGATTGCATTTACAAACAGCAGAAGTCAACTATTTGTGTCAACATTTCAAACCTTGCTCTTTTCTAAAGGAGTAAAATAGAAGAAAATGATGGCCCTTGGAAACTGATATGAGAATCATCAGCAGAACACTAGCTATTGTAATGTGCAGAGCTATAATTAACTTCAAAGGCAATGAATTCTGTGCATCTGTTGGCAGCAAGACAGGAGCTTTGCCTTTTAGAATAAAATAGCACAGAGGTGGGCTTTCTATTCACATTTCTAATGTGATTAGAGCCCCTCCCATTTCTCTGTGTTCCATAACCTTTCTTATCTTTACATACCATTTTAACTGTCATTAAACACATATTGGGAAGCATTATTTTTCATAAAACTGCTATATATAGTTTGCTTTCACCTTGCCCTTTGTATTTTCTAGCCTAAGCAACACAAATTTTTTGCCACTTGCCTTTCACCAGTTGACTGGGATTTATTATGTAAGTGTAATCAGGCATGATAAAACTGGTAATTAGCAGTAACCCCCTTCTTCCATTCTGAGAGATTTCTATCTCAAGAACTCACTACTGTCTTGCAGGTTTTCCAGAAGTGTGTGTATACCTATGTACATATTTTTTTAGTTTTAAAATAAAATACAGTTACCCATGTTTTAAACTGGTGTATAGCAAGTTGTATTTGAAAAGGATCTATGAAAAATACTATGAAAAGTAAAATTGTTTTGCTTGTTGAAAAGAAATAACCTGTCAGTCTGGTTATTTCTTCTGTCTAGTGAGATCTATATATAACTTTTTTTTTAATACTCAAGAACTTGGGATTAGTTGAAGGTTGCTGTTAAAACTTCTGAATTTCTCTCATACTTTTTCTTGTGATACAGATTTCCTCTTGAATGTGTCATTTACATTAGAAGTACTGTGATGGGATTTTTTTCTTCATGCTGTGTTTAATGTCTTTGGTAACAAAAATTTTAACACATCACTCTTGTGTTCAACTTTTTGAATATCAAAATTACTTCTTCATTTATTTCCCTGTGTTTCCAGCATATTTGTGTTAGAGACAATAATGAAAATTCTATATAAGAACTTCATTGAAATGTGTATAGAGTCATGAAATATCTCATGTTGAAAGACATCCATAAGACATCCATCCAGCTCCCTGCTCCTCAAAGGGCTGCCTAAAGCTAAACTATCTAAGATCATCATTTAGACATCTCTTAAGTCTGGCAGGACTGGGGCTCTGATCACTTTCCTGAGGAGTCTGTTCCAGTGATCAACCATCCTTTCAGTGAAAAACCTTTCCAAATGTCCCATCTGAACCACCCCTGACATGGCTTCATTCCATTAGAATGTGTTTAGACAACTGAAGGACTATGCTGACAGCTTTAAAACATTCTTCACTTTCCAATTGCCTTTGTACGTTTTCCTTATACATGGCCAAACTTTGCAGGTCTTTTTCCTGCAAATAAAAATCTCGGTTGTAAACTTACCATTTAAATGTCTTTCACCTGTTTCAATGATTTAAAATTCTGAAATATCTGATATTTATGTGTTTCATACTTTTGAAAATTCAGTGCATAGAGAAGCTCTCAGCTTCAGGGATGTTTGGATTTTGCTGGGGGTTTTATATATATATATTTATATATATATTTTATATTCAGATGTATTGTGAGAGTGTTTGAGCAGGCTTGATATCTCTCTTCCATTTATGTGCTGGTGTACTCCATACAGATATAAGAAAAAGCTTGTTTTTTTACAGGCTAGTCGAAAGATGTCCTTTATTATTTTTCTCATTTCTGTAAGTGTTGAATTGAAGTGTTGAAGTGTGCCTAATCTGAAATTAATTTTATTTCTCAAACTTGTTCTGTGCCCAGATTTAAAAAGAAAAAATTTCAAATTAAAAGGACATTATTTAAAATAATTTTTTTCTATGCAATTTTGAAATGAAAGATAAATCAGCAGAAGGCACGTTCTTTAAAAGTGCACAGAGGGGTCAAGAGATCACCATGCCTTTGCTAGTCCTGCAGAGGTTAAGCCAGCTTCCTAACCTTTTCTGGGTGACATTTCAACAGTGACACTCAAGAAGCAGCCCCTACTGTTTGAAGTAGCTTCTCAGGTTGCAAAAACTTACTGATCTAATCTAACAGCTGGCTGTCATCTAAACTGGTAATCCTGTTTACACTTCTATCCCAAGCTGGCTATCTGGCCTTATCTTCTCTCTCGCTTTGACTCTGCTACTTGCTGTTCAGCCAGCATGCTTTGCCAGCAAACCAGACAATGATGGCTTTTATTTTTTCCTCAAAAACCAAACCAAAAACTGTTTCTTGCCAATTTATTGAGGTAAAATGACCAGGCTTTGGCTCAGATAAATGCATATGTCCAGAGATGAGGATGCAGGGTAACAGCTTGCAGGTGGGCTGGTCTATCCCCCTTGGAACTGCAGCATTTCCCAGGATTTGAACACAGAAAGTTCTGTCCTACTTCAAAAGTGCTGATCTCCCCCAAAAGAGACCTTTAACATTTTTTAAGTCCTCTTTTGCCTACTGCTTGTCCTGTTAGCTTGATCTACCAAACTTTACATTCTGATTTGCAACACATCCTTGAGATGGATACTGGTAATATTTCAACTACCATAATTCAAGAGAGCCCATCTTAGTCAGATTTCTTCAGATGCAGCTTGTGAGCCACCCTCTTTGCACCTTAATTATTCACAATTCCTTGGGATTTCAGCAGGAGCTTTGACTGTGCAAGTGATGCTGAATAAGGTCTCTAGTTTACAGGACTAATTACCCCATACTTTGATTTGGCTCAAAGAGTGCAATTACTGCAGGAGAAAGTAGTACTGGAAGAAACCATCTCAAGGCAAAATTTGTTTAATTAATATCTTTATAATTAAAGTGAGTGAATCTTTGCTCTGTTTCTTACTATGCTTCTTACACTATCCCAAGACAAAATTTGTAACCAAAGTGGTGTGAAATAGATGAAAAGAATCTGTGCTTTATGCTGCAACATTTGGCTCTGTGTTTTTGTTCACAAATGTTATCTGTAGCTGCCAACGAGTGTTGTCATGTGACACTTTTTTTCTGTTATATGTTGGCTTTCCCAGTAGATTTTACTTTTGGTTCTCCCAGAAGGTTTCAGTGTCTTTTTTAGTATCACTAGCAATAAAAAGATCTCCCAGAAGGACAGATTTTACTTCCAGCTGGGTTCTACAAGTGACTTGAAAAGTCTTAATAACTCATGCAAAAAGCGGCTTATATTCCCAGGGAATTACTTAAATTACTCCTTTTCTTACTTCAACTCTGAGTTCAAAGGGGATTCATATGACACCCACACCACCAATTCTGCCTTTAATTCAGAGGCCAAAATGACATCAAACAGGAATGAAAGCCCCTGTGCTGTCCTCGCCAGCTGCGCAGTGAGCTTTTAGCTCGGGGGAACTGTGATACCCAAAAACCTTCTAAGAGGCCACTTGTTCAGCAGCTCTTTCAGCTGCCTGCAGGAGCAGCCTGCAGAGCACTGCTGCTGGATGCTGGAGAAGTCCCATTATGATAAATTATGCATGATAGAGGTACCTGCTGCTCCCATCTCTGATGCACTTTGAATTCAGCTCGAGTTTATTTGAGGAAGTCAGTACCTCTTGCAAACCGCACTTTCATAAATTATTACTAATTAAAAATAGCTTAATGTTCAGTGGTGCTTAGAACCACAATTCCCATCGAAGTTGGCGAGTGTGCTTACAGCATTAAGTAGGTCTTACAGCAAAACTTGCGGACCAGGTACCAGATTCAGATTTAATTCCTGTATGTTTTTTGCCTTCGTGAGTAGGCATGCTGGTGTAAGAAACATATTTTGTTTTCAATTGTTTTATGACCTTGTTTTTAAAAAGTATTAAATGTGCTGTCTTTTTATGTAATCAGTAAATGCTCTTTTCCTCCTCATTTCAAGTAAGTGACAGTAGGTGCAAGTAGCTCCTATAAAGGACTTGTGTTGGAGTAACTAAGTATTCAGCAGATAAATGTTGTAAACTGAAGCAGCTAACAAAGGTTGTGATCTTTATCTTTAGCATTTTCAAGAATAGGCTCTTTAGCAAATATTTATTTTTCCTCTTTTTCCTGCTTAAAAAAATGCAAGCTGTGAATTTCCTTATGCCTTCAATTCTACCCCTAGATATCAATGATAGGTCTTAATATTCTTAGAAAATGCAAAATTGATTTTGTCTTTTTTAGTTTCTTCCTCTCAAAACTCAGGGCAGGAGGACATCCTTTGTTGATCATGTCTTCCTCTTTTTAGTCTTAGCAAACTTGACTCTTGCACCATGCTTTGATATAGAACTCTTACAATAGAAAAATTGTGACGTTGACACATGGAGTATCTAGATGCCTAGTAAGTTACACTTATTTTACTGGTTTGATTCAATTTAGATAAAAAACTGTGCTCCCTGAAGAATATAACATGTGATGTGTTGCCTAGTGCAACTGACTTCTACAAAATTGAGAACAGAAACATATACAATTTGAATTTTTCCTTACTTATTTTTCTTTTACTCTGTCTGTCCAACAACCTGTTGCTGTTGAACAGTGGATCAAATAGAAGTGATGGCTGTGATGTGGTTGATAAGTTAAATGCTATTTTAATGACTACTCAACTCTGCATTGTTTTTCTGGTCAGCTGTTTCTGTCATTTAAATTATGATTGCAGTAGATGTTAAAACAATCCCCCAAATACTGCAGCTCCCTTGATATATTTAACTTGATTTATTGTGGTTCATTGTCAGGATGCTTTGAGGGACACTTACAGATAGACCTCCTTAGCCTTTTTAAAAAACTTGAAAATGTATTCATTGTCTTCAATGAATTCAGCTAGAATTTCCAGCTTTATTGCAGTTAGTTATTGAGGAATCGTCTGGAAATTCATTTTAAATGCTCTTTTCTCTTGAGCCTGATGAAAAGCTAATGGATCTTCACCAGCAGGACCAAACCCAAGGATTTATCTTTTCAGTTTTGATTTTGTTTGTTTTTTCCCATCTCATGTCTGTGTGTTTTGGCATAACATGGGATAGGCAAAGCCCATGAAAGAGTCAGTCTCTGTGCATCTGCACCCCTGGCAGCGCAAGGGCAGGCGCTGGCTGGCTGGGGGATTTTTACTGCTATTTTACCTCATCCCCCAAGGCTTCTAATTTTCATTTCTCACAGGTAACATGGAGAAAATGGAACACTTTTAAGATTTTTAATTTTTTCTCTGAATGTCAACACATTTCCCTTTTCAAATAGAAAGTACATGACTCTCAGTTTAGGGAATAGAATCTTGGTCTGTGTGGTAAGGGCTGTTTGGTAGGATACGGGGTGCCTCCCCTCAGGTTTTCTTTCTGCTCTATTCAAAATAGTTTTGCATCCTCTATCACTCACTGAGACAGAGCCCAGGCACTTGAAGCTGGGCTTCCCACTTCCTAGCCTGTGATATTTGTCTTAGTTTGCTCTTCTTGTTCCTAAAAAGTCATTTCACTGAAAGCATTCTCAAAATGGAAGTGTTTGGCATGAAACATGTTGAGTTTGATGAGTTAGCACATATTTGACATACTGTACAGATCAATCTTAGTGCCTAAAGTTGGCAGGAGAGAGAAAATGCATCAAAATTCTTGCAAAGAGACTACAATGGAGTGAATGCTGAACAGGGATTTTTGCAGAGAGTGAGGGAGGTGCTGTTTATTTTGAGCCAACTCATGCTTTGTTAATTCCTTTACTGGCAACTTGTCTGGGAATTGAGTCTCTCCATTTTGACTCATGAAAACTTAATCTTGCCTGACAAAAATGCAGAATGATGAGTATGTGTTTCCAATTTTGAGAAGGCTGTTAAGGAGGATCCAGTCCTGTGCTAATGGAAGTCCTGCTGCTACTGTTGTGTAGAGGGAAAAGCAAAACTTGAAGGGCTGCACAGATAAGTGCTCCACTTAGCATTACATAGGGTATAGCATTTCAGCTAATGTGCCAGGCTCATTTCCTGCCAATTCCCACTCCTGTTCTTGGTTTGTTCTCCCATTTCCCCTCTTGGTACACTGAGGGAAGGCTTCAGAGACTTTTATTGCTAGTGACTATGGTCTAAGCCCACTCCCTGGCCTTCCTTGCTCTTGGTTACCCTGTGCTGGTACTGGCATGCAGAAACTAGAAAATAGGCTTATTCTATTAGCTCATAAAGATTACTGCAGTCCCTGCAATCCTTGCCACTAAGGAATGGGAAAAACAGTGATATTGCAGTGTACCCAAAATCTAATATTTTTATATATGAGTCTTGCATCTGTTGCTGAACTGGAGGGGCTTATCTTCTTTAATATTCTTGAACCATGTTATCAGTTGGTGTACTTTTGAGGACTTTTTCTACACTTTGTTTTGCATTTCTAGCTATTTCAACTTCTATAAAATTGAGAGTTTTAAAATCAGGTAATTACTATGCAAAACAGCTCTGTCATAAAATGTGTCAATATTGTAAATGGTGTATGGATAAACAAAAGAAGAAACTTTTTTAACCTGGTATTTACATATTTTAGAAGAGCACTGTATGTATTTATTTGAGCCAGTAATGTTGAAAAAAAATTTAACTGCATGCAGAAAAATCTTGTAAAAATAACAGCAACAACAAGACTGGATGCTGAATTTTGGGAGTACAGCTTGAGGGATGCTACTCTCTGAGGGCTGTTTTGCCATTCCAGTTTTGAATGTCACAGTTTTGTTTTTAAAATTGAGACTCCTGGAACCTCCAGGACTTTCACCTTTTCACTTCCCAGCTGCCGTGATTGTTTTCCCGTTTTTTCTTTACCTTTTTGGAGGCATTGACTTGCCCACTCACTGCTATAGAACTAATCAAGCAGTCTGCTCAGCAAACACCCTGCAGTGTGCATTCCCTCAGTGTGGCTTTCTCCCTTTGCACTGGCCAGTGTGAAGTGGATTGCTACGCATCCCTTCTCTTCTTCTGCTGGTTCTGTGGCTATGCCCACCCTGGGATTCATTCATTGTTTCTGTCAAAAATGATGCTGAAACTTTGGTATGAATCCAGAATCTCTTTATATCCATTAGTGGCTTTAATACAGATTAACCCTGTTTTTAAATGGAATCAGGATTGGGCCAGTTGCACATTGACCTTACATCTTAAATGGTGCTACTAGATTAATAGGAATTTCACAGGTGCTCAGTTTTCTCAGGTGGGAACACTCCGACCACATTTGTGTTATGAACTTCAAAACTGACAATGTACAACATTCCTTTAGGTTGCAGCAGGCTGATCCTGCTTTTGGAACTATGATCCCAGCTTATGTACCTTGTGAAGTTGCATTAGCCCACACACTAAATTTTGCTCCCAGCTGTGCTCAGATAGCAATGTAGAGGAGTAACTTGTAACAATATTTGGATCCATTCTTGAGAGACAACAATAGGTATAATTTGGAGCAGAACCTGAGATGTACTGTCCTATGACTAAGACTGAGAAACTTATTTTAATAAATGCCATTTGAAATATTTAACAAATTATCTGTAAGCTTCGTAACATATAATGGGTTATATTTTGTGTGTGTAAAGAATAAAATAATAATTATTTAAATGCCTGTTCAGGTTTGAAAAGTTAAACATTAGCAATTAACAATAAAGAGGATTTCACTTCTCAATGAGAGAGAATATTATTTGATGAAGCTTATGTTTCTAATGGCTTTACTCCTATCTGGTATCAGTGAATGAAACAAACACAAGGGCTGTTTATCTAGTTCTGCTCATGGTATATGGCCCCCTAAAGAACACAGTACTGCTGCTGTAAAGTTAGGATAAATGGAAATGGAGACTTGGTTAGTAGTGCCTGTGTTTGGTCTAGGGGGAGGGTGATCCTGGTAATGTTTGCAGGAAACAGGCTTAATCTAGGTGAGGACAAGGAAAGAAAGGAGTTTCTGGGAGATTTGGTTGCTTCTGTGAGCAGATTATCAGCATGGTCAGTTACAAGTACTCTGATGATGTAACTTGGAGTGAGAATAGCCCACCTTTTCAGTCAGCTATGTGTCATTCTGCAAATACTCCTCAGTGGCTTTGACCCTCTGTAGCCATTTCAATTAAAAGCTGCTGTGCTAGCTTTTGATGTAGGGCTAGAGCAGGTTCTGGAGAGGGAATGAGAGCGAGTGCAGAGAGCATTCATCCCACAAAAGCAGGGCTGGATAGGGATTCTTGGGCTCCACCTACAGTCAAATCAATGCCGTGCCTAAGCGCAGGGAGCATTATGCGAGCACCATTCCCAAAGCTCAAGTTGCTGGCACGTTTTCCCAGCCTGGTTATGTTAGGGTGGTGCTCTGGGGGTTGCTATTCCCTGTTTGTGAGCATAGTCTTGAGTGTTGTGCTGATAACTTTATAGTGCTGGGAGTGTTGCTGCTGGCATGTTCAAGTCTACCTTGGCTATCTGAACTCTCTCATCTGACTCTCTTACATATGGATGTGCCCAGCTTTGACTGGCTTGTACTGGGAGCAGATGCAGTTTGAGAAGCTGTGCTGGACAGACCACTTAAATTTTTTTTTTCCCTCTGCCTTTCTTGTGTGTGAGTTGAAAATAATGCTTTTGAAATTGCTTTGAAAAGTTTAGCCCAAAGGGTGCTACATAATGTGGTATCAGCATATTGAAATGGAGTAGTTTATATGGTGAGGAGGGTGGAGATAGAAGTCTAATGTCCAGCTGAACTATATCCGACTAGAATGACAAGCCTCTGAATCTAGAGGAGCTATTATTTGGGAGGGACATGGATTTTCTTTTTAAATTGAATGGTGTTCTTAGACATAGTCTTAAAGGCTCATAATGCAGTTGGGCTTTAAATTTCTGTCAGTTTTCTTCTTCCCCCTACATGCTTTTGAATGAGTTTCCTTTCTCTTCTCCATTCCCAGCACATGCATGTATACCTAGCAATAGTCAGACAAGACCAAAAAGAAATAAAAAACCTGAAATTTTTGCCCCTGTCTTCTTCTCAGGCTGATATAAAATGCACCCAGGACATATTTTATGCCCTCTGCTACTTCTTACCCTACTGAGATAAGTAAGAGTTGTCTTCCTGCTATGGGTCTCCCTAGACCACTGGAAAAAGGATGGATTAGTGATTCCCTCTTCTCAATGTCACTAGAAGGTGTTGCTCCTCTAAGTGACAGAGGAAGGGTGGGAGACAAGAGGGGTTATCCAAGGGGTTGTTTGCTCACTAAGTGCATCAGCTGCTGTCCTATCATCTGCTTCATTTTAGCAGATGTTGGATTACTATTCTAAGACTTCAGAGGATTGTCACCTTCTTTCCCCACCTTCTCTCTCACCCTCCCACACTATGGTGCTTTACACCTCACCCTTGTCTTTTTCCTGCCCTGGTGTTAAAGGATAAGCTGAGCAACATGACTCCAGAACAGAGAATTTGAAGATTCAGCTTGCATTGTTGGGATCTTCTGCTATAGATGCTGGAAATACCACAGTTTTGACTTTTTCTTTTATTTTTCAGATTTGTTTAGTGGCTCTGAAACATATGCTTAAAATAGACTGCTATCTCCAAGACTTGTTCTCTGTTAATCAGCAGCAAACAAAGTAAGCCAATGTGCACCATGTGTGTAGAAAAAAAATCAAATGGATGAAGACATAATCAGAGCTATTCTTCTACTCAGAGTAAATATTAACAACAGTGTTTTATGATAAACTATAATTGAGGACATTAACTTACTGGGGAAAATAATCTTCCTTGATAAACAGGCACATGTTGCTGTTGAATCAGGTGCTGACAGAAGCAATATTATCTAGATTTCAGTAAGTCTGCCTACATGAGTGTCTGTCTATAAAAGGGTATTTTTTGATGCAAAAGAATATTTTTGTGGAAGTGTTCCTGATTCCAATTTGATTTTCCCACTTGCTTTCTTATCTCACAGAGTTAAATAGGTTTCAGTTCTATTCGCATTTTTGCAGCTACAAGAATAGCCTATATACATATTTATCTGTACCCATGTATATTAGCTAGATGTGCTTTCCCAATTGCAATACTATCAGAAGCTTTTATGCTAAGGTAAGCCTCATTTTTGGTCCAAATTTATATTTAGATTATTCTGTCTGTTGTTCTTGTACGTCTGAATCTGTGTAATTCTGTTTGCATCAGTGGCACTGCATATCAGATTCACAGTTGAAATAGAGACAAAGGCTATGCACCTTAATCTGTTTTACTGTTGTGTTATATTTGTAATAGAGAAAAGAACTTTAGTCCAGATTACAGCAGTAAAAATAGAAATGTGAATTTCATGTAAAAAAAACCAACAAACCCCCCCACCCCCAAAGAAACACACACAGTTCATTAATAGCAATGGAAGAAGATTAGAAAGCATTGGTTCCATTTAGGATTATACAGTAGGAAAGCATTGGTTCCATTTAGGATTATACAGAAGAAAAATTGTCTGTGTGATTTTGGAAACTTTTTGTTTGTCTGCTGTTTGTTTTCCAGTAGAACTTGCTGTATGCATGGAAATTAAATTGTTGGATAGAGACGCAACAAAAGCAGGAACTGATCACTGTGAATTCATGCACTATCAGAAAAAAAAAAAAAAAAAAAACAAACAGAAAAACATATTCAGTAGATTGATGCAAAGATGGAAATGGGCAAGAGCCTTGATTCATAAAAGAAATCCCAGATATCTTCAATTTTATTTTGGCTGTGGTGATTCATATCTCTTCAGAAGTTTCTCAACAGCAGCAACTGTTGCATGCTACCTTTGAAACCCACATGCTCCCACTGAAGCAGGGTTTGAATCAGCATGGAATTTGGCTTATCAGACTGTGTCTGGGAAGCCAGCAGTTTTTTTCATGCCAGATTGCATCTGGATTAAAAACTGAAGAAAAATGTAGTGACACATTGTGAAAAGAAAAAGACAGGCTTTATTGGCTTCAGTGAAATCTCATAATCAGATAAATGCTTCATACTTTGGATATAATAGTTATTTAAGCAGTAATTATATTCATTAAATATGTGCTTTAAAGTTAATGTTGCTGGAGATATTTCAAGTATTAGAGATGTTCACATAAGTCACTTTTCATATTTAGAAATACTTTCATCCTCATAAGAATTTCATGCTTTTTGATGTTTTTATATGAAAATCAGAATGGAAGAACAGACTATTTTGTCTGGAAGTCACAAGCACAAAATAGTTTTGTTTGTGATCATGTCTTAAGAAGACACTCATGCAACATCCTAGAGCAGTATGATTTTAATTGAGCAGTGGCTTTTTTGTCTTAGTCTGAAAAAAACTGAATGTTCTTTAGGTGTACATTAGTAATCTGGGCAGAAAATCAGAAAATAAAAGTTCCTATCTTTATTTAGGAGGTTAAGTCAGCTGAAATTGATTCTCTTTCCTAAATGGAGTCTGATCAGCAGTCCTGTTCTCACCAAGGATAGAGCACATTGGTGCCTGCAAATTGAATGATAACCTAGAAGAAACTGTATGATTGCCAACACCCTCTCCTGAACACTTGTCAAAAGCATAGCTGTGGAAATTAGCTATTTCTAGCTAATCATAGCTAGATTATAAGGAATGTCAGTTTGATGGAGGTGAGGAAAGGAAGGGGCAGGAATGGGACTGTCAGAGTTAATTCTGCAAAATGATATCTGGCAAAAAAAGCAATTAGGGTTATTTGGACAGCTTGCCCAGAACAGCATATTTCTCACCTTTGTCATTCATAGAAGTAGTAGCTGCCTGTAATAGATACATTTTTCTGTAAAGCTGAAAAAAATATAGGTCGTGTTTAAGCAAGCTGTTGTAAAGTTTAAAACTAAAAGGGTAATCCAAATATAACAAGTAGTTGGGTTGCTCACTACAGTACTAAGGTTCTTATTTTTTTTTTTTCAAGTGACATATCAATCGGTGTTTTGTGTTAAAACACAGTATAAGGCAAATAAAATCAAATTTTATCACTGCCTGTGCTAAGTGCACTGGAAGAATGAAGGCTGAGGTGTTTTGACTGAGAAAAGCGTGTCAGCTTTGCAAGAGTCTTGCAGATATGAAGAAAGATGGAGAAAGAAAAAATATAAACTCACAGTAATCTGAAATCTCAGCAGTTTGCCCCAGTTTTACAATATAACAGAACAGAATGAGGTGACCGACTCTCACAGCATGCCACCACCGGAGTTAATACGTTGCTGGCTGATGACAGTGATTATGTCAAAAAATGCCTATATAAGGCACCCTTAGGATTAATTATCAGGTAAAATTATGAAAATTCATTTCCGTAAATATTGCTGGGAAATTCAGATGAAAATACTGACTTCTGCATGGGCTTTTGGAAAGGACTGGTTGATAGAGGTGGAATAACAGCTCACATGGCATAGAACGGTCTGCAACAATGGAGGAAGGTCTCCCTTGGTTTCCTCACCACCAACCAATTCCTGAGCTTAGCTGGCCTAGCCACATGCATTTAGGTTCCTTCACCAGTTAAAGGATTTGCTCTGCAATTTTCCTGTAGCTCTGAAGCTCTTCTGAGGCTTTCTATAAATAACAGTAAAGTCCATCAGGCTCTTACTCAATTTTTCAAGAATATGGTGACTATTGGAATGCACAGGCTTCTGGATTTGTCTCCCACTAACATGAGCTCTAATGTGAGACAGGGCAAACAGAGGTCATCATCTAACACTAGCACAGTTACAGGGTTTGGGATATGTTTTCTTGGCTTTTTTTTCAGATGCCCTATCCTTTTTCCTTGCAGTAAGAATAGATTTTCCTTCCACTTTCCCAGTAAACAGATGGTACTGCAGTCACAGAGCATGCAGGCTCACATGGGGTTAAATGGTTTTCTCCGTTTCAGATTTTGTGCCAAATAGATTTAAATTCAACATTGTTTGTTTAGGATTCTGTACTCAGCATTTTGTATTAGATGAGAAGAAGCCCTGCATTTAAATTATTCAGTCTTTAGGACTGATGAAAATTGTCAATCACCTTCTCACATATTTAACTTATCCTAAAGGATGCTTACAGGTGCAAAAATTCACATCCAGTTGCATTTATATATTCTTGGTTTATTTTGTCACTGAGCGACTGTCCTCCTTGCCTTCTGATGTATTGTTGTGTTGCTCTACAGACAGTGGGCAGAAATCAGGTTTTGGGTACAAAAATAATAAATTCCATTTTCCTCAAATTGATAAGACTGATAGAGAAACAAATAACATGGAAATGTTACACATTCCATGACATTAAATAACCATGGCTGGCATATCCTGCCTAAAGTAGGAGAAATGCCACTACAGCAGGTTATTTTCTTCATACTAACTGCAGTAAATATTATAATTATTTCTGATATTTACATTTTGTCCGGGCATCAGAAGAGATGGTGGTAACTATGAAATGAAAACAGGGCTGAAATGAAGGGGCAATGGGACATGCAATGTGGGAGGCTGTGTGCAACAGACCCGAACCAGACAAACGCCTTTCCCATCCCACAGTGTCAAAATGCTTCCACCCCACATCAGGATCATAATGTTTCATTTGAAAAAATTAATAAGTAAATAGTTGGCAAGATCATTCCAGGACCAATGTTTTCAGAAGCCACACTGGCGTGCAAGGCCCAGGCCTGCTTGGAGTGGGAGAGAGGCGTAAGTTTGGCTACCTGTGATGGCATGTCCCAAGTGTCCAGTCATCATGGGGGCATGGGAATGGCAGGGACAAGGGATGAGGCCCCAGGCTGGCACCTCCTGGGTGCCCAGGGTGCAAGGAGAAGCATGGACAGTGTGGGCTGCCAGGTAAAATATCTCCTCATGGAGGAGCTGGAGGCAGCGCTGCCCCTGAAATGGAGCGGCTGTGGAGAGCTGACAGGCACTGCCTTTGCTAGCTTGGGGCTTGGTGTTAGCTGGGAGTTCTTCCTGACACGGATGTGGTTTCATTAGGAAAATCCCACTCTGCCATTTGAGAAAAAGTTGGTCAGGGCTGCTGTATTCTCCCTCCTGAAACGTCATGGGCATGGTTATTGGTTTCTTTGGGTCTGGATTGAAGGAGAAAGAAAAAAAAGCATAAAGAAGAAACTTAAAGTGATTCTGTATGCCCTTTATCTTACTTTTATCTACCACATACTAAAAATCTTGAAACTTAAATGTCTCACTAAGTGATTTAAATTTCTCACTACACTTACATTACTCTCTATAATCTATTTTACACTTTTATAAATTCTAGTCTATCTTAAAGTCTAAGAAATTTTCTCCATAAATAAGACTTAAAGTCAGTACTCCCCTAGGAGTCAAGACACTCTAAGAAAACCAAAAAATATTCTCAGTACCCTAAATTTCCACACATGGCAAGCTAACCCCACAGTGGGAGAGGTTTGTGCTGTTGAGCTTGTTCTGGGTTTGTGGCTACTTCAAGCAAAAGAGACTGTCCCAGAGAATTGCTGGTAGGCTGAAATTCATGTTCATTCATTTCACATTTGCCCTTCTGCAGATGAAGGTCATCAATCAATAGAAAACAGTTGTCTTTATGCCACATTCCAGTCTTGAAACAAGATGAAAGCCAGTTGGTGATCTCCAAATGGTAACAGCCTTTAGTAAAAAGATGTTTCAAAGAATAGTGATGGTTAAAGCCTCACCACTGAGAAGTGATTACTGAGCCGACACTTTGCAACTCTTTAAAGCCATCTGAGGGAAATTGCCACATCCAGTGCCCCTCAGAGTGGACCATGACTTCATACAGCTTCATGCAGGACTGTTTGTACTGAGCTTGTGGTTACTCTGTCCTTTTAAGGTGAAATGAATTTTTGTGAGAACCTCCTTATGGACTTTAAAAATACCCAAACATAATAATGAGGAGGTAGAAATACCAACCTCTGAGCAGACCTGCAGGCATATGCTCCCAGAAGGACAGTGTAGATAACATGTTTTATTTTGTCATATTTAGAAGCTTTCCCTAATGCTACTGAGCAAGGCACTCATACTCAAAGCTATACATTTTTTTACTGCATCCTGCAGGTCTCTATACTCCTTTTTTCCTTCTTGTGCATCTGGATAATTTTTTTTGAAATATCATTTTCTGCCTGACTCAGCCGTTGTCTCTATGATAAATCTGAGGGACAGGAGAGGGGACAGGCTCTTTATCTAGCAAAAATTTAATGAGATATGTGTTTCTTTCAGCTCTTAGTGGGAATAAAACTCTCTTTGTAAAAACCCCTGAGAAATTTATCCAACTGAGGGTTGTTGGATTTACGTGGGCTTTTTTATTCATTTGCTAGCTTAAAAAAGAAAAATCAGGCCTAGCAGTCAGGTGTACCATGTAGGTGTGCAATACACCCTAGAGGACTATGAAGCTGATGAATAACTATCTTTCTATAATGCCAAGTATCTAATCCATGATATATAATAATACTAATTTTTTAATGCTTTCAGAAATTCCCATGTAAAGGAGTTCTGCAAAAGCAAAGAATACACTTTATATACATTAAAAAGCATCAAAACGCTTTGGTTAGACCTCTGTTTTCCTTGCTTTATGATAAATAGTTGGGAGTAATTACTTTTATTTTATATAATTATTTATGACGTTTCGAATTGAAGAAGGTTTCTAAGTACATAATTTGAATGTAAAATTGTGGCTTACTCATCAATGTTCAGTCCTAAAGAATTTTTTTTATGACTTTTAAGTGTATCAGGTAAAAATAAAAAAAAATATGGGATTGAATCTTTAAATTAGCATGATGTCTTGGGAGGAATAACTGGCTAATGAAAGTCAACAGCAGCATGTGAAATAATCATTTATTGGAGCTACAGGAGGCCAGCTGTCAGATGGGTTTCCACTGAAATACTTGCCCATTTCTGAAGATCTTTCATTTTGTTGTTGTTTTACTCATTTGAGGTAAAGGGATCATGCTGTCATTTTCATCACTGCAACTTTTACTTACTTGTAAGTTTGGAGTGGGCATAGGAATCATAAAAGGAATAAATCCTTGCAATTTGCTAAGAACCTGAAACCCTCACTTCTGGTAATCTGCCTGTCATTTGCAACCAGGGAGATGTTAATATGAAGGCAGGTTTTTTCAAAGGACTTGGGAAAGAGAATAAATTCCCATCACTTGTCCAGCTGCTGTGTGCAGTCACCAAACTCTGAAGACACCTACACTGTTTAAAAATCTGTTTGTGACATTTCTGTGGTTTTGGAGGAATGCCCAAATCAAATAAATGGGTAAGCTTTTACACAAGCCATCAATTGTGTATTTCATAGTTAACTCTCCTACCATCCTCATCCTACCGTAATATGTCCTTTCTAGGCCATGATATTTACATACATTCCCTAATTTCATCATTGCTCTTCCCAACACAAATGTATATACTCCCACTTTCTACCTTTTTTGAGGTGTAGCAATGTTAACACCGACTCTTAATATTCAAAGGCTGATACCTATCTGCTATATTTACTCTTCAAATTACTAGATTTTAAGAATTGGATTTATCATTTCATTACATTATCTGTTTTATACCTGCTTACTCCTCTGCTGAGGCCTCATTGTGTTATCCACACTGGCCTCAGCATGAACATGTATTCCGGGGCAAGGTCAGAAGAACCAGATCTGTGAGGAAGTAGTGCACTGTTGTGAGTTAAAGCCTAAGATGGAAGGTGAAAAATGCTGCAAGGACTCCCATGAGGCCTGAAGAAACAATGGTGTCTTGGGGAAGGTGTTTGTGTGTTTGCAGGCTGTTTCAGTATTAGAGCTGGTATGTCAGGATGGTGGGACTGTGTAACTAAAGGAGCTGAATGCTGAATTGGGGTCCTTGTAGTGGTTCTCTAGGTACTCCTGTAAGTGGTAGAGTTTACCCCCTTGTTACTCCTGATAATCTGCTAAATATAGAGATTCAAGTTTCTCCCCACTCCTGTATTTATCAGCTTCATCAGCACCACAAGGCAGAAAATGGTCGTTTGATTTTTACAAAGGTCCTGAACAACATTTGTGACTGACACATGGTCAACTTTCAGAACTGGAACAGAGTGAACAAAAAACTTTTCCATGTTCCTGATTGTCTTGCAGTCAGTTTTGATGGGAAATAGGACTAGGATGCTTGGTCTGCATGAAAACAGAAAACACACATACAAGCTGTGGGCATTTCTCTGCTCAGCACAAACTTGCCTTACTGCTCAGCTGCAGGCAAAATGCATCAGTGAAAAGCAGCACATCAAAGCATGGAGGAATGAGTATGAGCTAGGGCAGGCTGGGGCTGTCATCTAGCAGCAGCAGTGCCTGCTGTCCCCTATAAAGTAGCTGGGGTTTTCTGGCAGAGCTCTGCTGCTCGCTCTAAGCTTTGCTGCAGTGGTGGTTTGGCTACTCATACCTGACTTAGGCTAAGTGTGTCCACAGATGACATTGGTTGCTCTTTTGGGACACAGTCAAACCACATTTACACATTTGTTTGTGTCTTTGCATTTGTGTGAGAGCAATTTGCTGCAGCAAATTACAGGTGGACTAATTTATTTTTAGTCCAGACTGCCAGCATCTCAGGATCCAGTCAAACTTCTGATTTTGTCTCAGAGGTACTCTCAGCATCTCTGTTCAGGAATATATTGAGGATGGTAAGAGATATTTATGGAGCTTTGATTCTGTGTTGTCACACAGGAGTGAATGACATTTTCAGGACTGAAGAGTTTAGTTGAACTGAACATTGCCACTTTTAAAAGTGTTAATCTCCTGCAGCTCACTCGTGCTGTGATGATTCAACTCTAGTTGTTGCTGCTTTGCTGACTACAAGATGATACTGTAATACCATGGCATTAATTACTACTGCAATAACTCAGGAAGGGCATGGCTAAAATATTTAATTCTTACTGTTTCCTGTTTCTTACCTCAGAAGAATAGTGTTTCAGAAGGCATTTAGGAACAATTTAAGCCCACTGTCCTTCAGACTGGTTTTGTTCTGTTTGCTCAAACATGCCAGTTTGTACTTGCAGTTTTTGAACTAGGGTAAATTACAAATGTATCTCCTATATTCATTTACTCTTTTAAAGTAATGGAAAATTTGTGACAAAAGGTGTGACTTGCATGGGAGATGTACTTAGGGCCTTGATGTATCCAAAGAGACTTGAAACATTTTGGCTTCTACAGTGGAGATATAGTCATGAAATTGAAACAACCAAATTAATCATTTCCTTAATTTTGTTTGCCTGGAGTATTTTTATTTCAAAACTGAAAGCAAAAATATACGAGAGCAGCATAGTATAAAAGCATATAAATGTTTCTATTTCTTTCAGAATAATACAGAGGTAGTTGTGTTCCTGATGCACAGTGCTTGCAGCCTTTTTTGCTTCTCACCCCACCCCAGCAGAGGGGAGGCTGGGGGTGCACAAGGAGCTGGGAGGGAACCCAGCTGACCAAAGGGACATTCCATACACACAGCATTATGCTACAGCCTACAGAGCTGGGGGGAGAATATGGGAGGAGGGGATGTTCAGAGTGACAGCATTTTTCTTCCCAAGTCACCATTGGGTGTGATGGTGTCCAGCTCTCCTGTGGATGGAGCATCTGCCTTCCCATGGGAAGTGGTGAATGAATTCCTTGTTTTACTTCCCTTATTAAACTGTCTTTATTTCAACCCACCAGCTGTCTCACTTCCACTCTTCCAATCTTCTCCCCCATCCCACCCAGGGGAAGAGAATGAGTGACTGCAGGGGGCCTCCTTGCTGTCTGGAGTTAAGCCATAAGTGCTCCCTTCCTGCCTTTATGCAGCTGGGGCTACAGAGCAAGGCTGACAGACAAGTCCAAGCGCGAAATGGATTGTGGCAGGGTGATTTCTTTGGAAATGGTCTCCTTTGCTTTGCTCCTTTGGACTACGGGAAAAGAACATTGCCCAGTCAAACCTGGTGTTGGTGATGACTGTGACTGCAGTGCAGTGGCAAGATCTTCCACCGGAATGCATAAATGTTCCCTTTGGGGCTGTATTTTAATTTTAAGTCTCAGTTCTATCATATAGAGTAATCTGTGGATCAGTTTGACTCCATGCTGAAGTGTTCAAATGGTTTAAAAGGTTTGGGGCTGAAGTAATTCGGAATAATATCCAGTGGTTTGCTTGCCATGTTTTTAAGATTTTTTTAAAGTAGCTATGGTGAATTTTTTTTCTCATTTAATAGGAATCACAAGAAAAGACAAACTAGTCATAACTTAATTTTTTCTGAATAATAATTTGAATTTACATGGAATTAGGGAAGTTTTTGTGTGTCTATTTCATTTTTTCTGAAGTAAAAAATATTAAAATCAAGAACTTAGGAAAAATGAGCAGATTTCAGGTGAACTGGAAAGCATGGAAAAACCATAACATTTTTTCAACAAGAACAGTAATGCTACATAATCAAAGGACAACAAATGTTTATTGTCTGGAGGTAGAACTAGATAGATGCCCAGTGATGATTTGTAAGCGCCTGAACCAGAATATCCACAACAGGTTTACCTGTTTCAGAATTTACTCTGTATGTTCACACAGTGTTCGTTCTTATGACTCCCATTCCAATTAATGTCTTTGTTTTTTTGTTGGGGTTTTTGTTGTTTTGTTGTTGTTTGTTTAATGAATAATCTATTACTCTGGAGTTCTCCTTAGCAACACAGAACATAAGCTGTGGTTTGTTGAATGATCCTTGCAAATTCAGACCTTTCCTAGTAGCATCACACACATTGTTTGATTTCCCTTCCGCTACGCATGTCTTTGAAGTTTTAATGGAAACCTGTCAGAAATTGTGACGAGGTAAAGAACTGCATATTTTCAACCTCTCCCATCTCCATGCTTAATTTATAGATAGATCTTCATGTTTGGGCTGGGAGAGTCTGTCTTAAAGTTTATGGAATGGGATTTGACAATAAAAACCTACAACTCTGTATCCCAAAGCAAGTGAGCACTGTGAGGTTGAACAAAATGTTGAAATTCACCCAGGACACTGCCAGAAAGCAGTGAAATGTCCTGGTGTTCCCAACTCAGGTTTTATCATCATGATCTCATTGCTCTGCAGCAATGGTGGGTTATGCACTTACCAGGAACTGACATGGGATTCATTCACAAGCTAAAAGTTGAAAATGTGTATTAGGGGGAAAAAAGGGGGGTTAGAAAATACTAATTATAATCAAACACTTTTAACTATGGAAAGTCTTTCTAATGTCCATCTTGTAGCTGTCTAAAATTACACCAAATAGAATAGTATTTTTGTCACCAAGGCTATTATAATTGACGTTTTCACCTACAATTTTCAAAATGCATAAGATCAAAATCCACCTAATTTTCACAAACATGTCTGTGACCTCTGAAAATTTTTGTGAAGGTTTCTCTTACAGGAGATATTTTATTAGATTTATAACTATTATTTATGGTGCATCTATGTAGTTCTTCTGAGAGAGAATTTATAGAGTTGTAGACCTTAGGCTTGGAAAGATTTCTCATTTTTCTCTTCTTTTTCTATACTAACCAATACAAATGTAAGCTAGAGAATAGATAGGACAGAGGAAAAGATTGAACTAACTTTAAATAAAAGTAATGATATTTTATGGCACCATAAATAGTAGATCATCATCACTAATCATCTCAGAAGTCACATTAGGAAAATAGTGGACAAGAGCCCTGTGGATTTGAAGAAATTGGTTTTGTAAACTGAGAACAGAAATATCCTTGTATTCTATCCAAAGTCCTCTTTCACTTAGAAAGGATATAAAACCTATAAGATATTATAAATTTTTAAAAAATTATTGCATTACATATGTTGCCTATGGTTTGTCAGCTTTTGTTCCCTTTTTCGCCAATCTCAGAAAAAACAGAGATCAAAACTATAATTTTTGACAATGGGATTTGAGCAACTAAATTGTTATGTGGATAAGGAAAACAGATAACTCTTATTCTAACAGTTTCAATATTGATCTCATGAATTGGTTTATAATACACTGTCATCTCAGTTTAAAAAACAAACAAAAAACTCTGTTCTGATGTTAAAGATTCAACTTTGCTTTTTGAATAACATTCATGTGGCAGGTCATCATACAGGTTAAAGCACCTTCATCTTTAATCCAAGGTACAAGGTTTTATGTTAATGATGCCAGATTTTCTTCATCATTCATTCCTAGAATGAATTTCTTTTGGAAAGGATAGTAAGAAATTCCTGACATTGTATAGGTCTTCTTTCCAAATTTTGTCTTGCTAAAGATTATCTTAATAATCATCTTTTGAAGAAGGAGGTGTGGGGCCAGCAAAACTATTCCATCAAGAAATATCCTGATATATAAGCATTTGAGACACATGAAACCTTGTTTGTCTTAGAACTTGTGTGTTAAAATAAATGTGATCCATTTATATGTTTCAAAATAGAATTAGTTAGGTTGGTACATGAAGTGTAGGGGGAAAAGCACGTTTTTAGGGGATTCAGAATCCCCTTAAGCCAAGACATTTTAAAAAAACCCTAAAGATACTTGTATTTAGAATTTCTAAGTGTACTGTAACTGTGCTACATTATCCTGCATCATCATTTTCCATTTAGTTTGCCTCAATACACAGAATATCTGGTCCTATTTTGTAATAAATTAATGAGTACTATGGCCTCAGCAGACCATTTCATATTTTCTTTCTCTGAATGTTCATAGAGAAAATACAAGATACAAAGGACTGAACTCCCCCTCATCCTGCTTTCCTCTTGGAAATATGGGACTTGGAACTGAAGCATCAGTGTGGGTGTAGTTTCAGTTCCAGTAACTTTGATGATGTTCTCCCACCACCAAGGCTGAGAATAAGTGCACATCCCCACTCTTGCTAATCTGTCAATGGCATGGGATTGTGTTTCCCCAGGGAGGCAATGCTGCCCACTGGCACCATTGCCCAGAGCAGGCAACAGGAGCCAGCTCCCATTAGACAGATGCCATTCAAATATGTGTGTAAATTGATAGATTGCTTCCAGGGCCAGCTCTGGGGTGGGTCTTGCAGTCTGAAGTCTGGGGAAATAAATCTCCCTGGGCCCCAGGCTGGTTCCATGCACATCCATGGCAGGCGTGTCTGTGCTGCGCTTGCTTTCAGAAGTCAGTACAGGCTGAGGTGGCCTTCTGTGGAGAGAGCCATGGTCCTGTGCAGCCCTTGCCCACCCCAGCTGCTTGACTGGACCCAGTCTTATTCCTAAAGAGCTATTTCAGTACACAGGCATAATCCTTCCTAGCTTTGCTGGTCCTTGCTAATTTATTTGATTCATGAAATCAGTTATACTGTGGGTATATGGGACATCTCAATTCCTATGCAAAACCAGGCTGCATCCCCTGGTTGTTAGCTCAGGAGATGCTGTGCAGTTAGAAAAAAAGGAAAAATGAAGTGTCCTATTTCATACAAGGGAATCCTGCTAAGAAGTCCAAGCAGAATTCATAAGACCTCAGGCAGGGAAGCATTTGTATGAGGGGGCAGAGCTAAAAACTGAATCTGTACTATTAAAATGAGAAAAGGAAGGGAAAAAAAGCATCAGATGAATGGTTTTAGTAGGCTGGTGAAAAAGAAGTATAAGAATTTAACAACTTCTGGAAAGTAAGAGACAGTTAAGGCAAATGCCTCTTTTTTTCATATTATCTTGTGCTTTTAGAGCTGGTTGACAGCCCAGAGAATTACTGGCAGGCCCAGAAGGGAAACTCTGCCTGTCTTAACTGTGACAAAATCTTTGAAAGAAGACACAGCCATAATGTCAGCATTTCCATAAAGGAGAGCAACACCCCAGAGTCCTGAAAATTCTTCAGAGCAGCTTCCCAGCAGAGCTTTGTGAGGAGTTCAAAGGGGCCATGTGAATTCACAGAAAGTAACTAGGTTGTCCTGTCTCCTTTCTGCCAGGTAGGGAGTTACCTGTTCTCCCACTGAGCCAATAAATTTCTTTTAGAGTGGAATAAATAACATGAGGGGAGAGAGAAGCATTCAGGGGTGGATCTCAGTTTCTGCAAGAGCAAGCACTTCCTCCAAAAAGCAGAAGATCCTTTTGGGCATAGGTTCCAGGCATATGGCCATTGGCATTTTGGGCTCTTGAATAGCTGCCAGATGATGCAAGATCTGATGGCATAGGTGAAGCTTGAAATTACTCTTAAAACCTTCTAAGAGCAATCATTGCCCTTTGAAGTAATCTTCCTTGTTCATGGTACAAGCAGAGGGCTCAAAAGCACAGCCAAAGAACAGCCCTTCCTAGTGCTTCAGAGGCAGGACAGAGTCCCTCTTTCCTATTAGGTAACAGAAGTAAAATATGCCACTGTGGAAAATGGAGATTCTAGAATGCCAATGCTGACAAGCTTTGAGACTTCTTGCAGATGAATCCCATGTGGAAAGCAAGCTGATCCTGATATCAGTGTACCACCCAGGAATTCAGGCTTTGGAATCAGCCATGGATTTTACATGGGATGGGAAAGCTGTTCACTTTCAAGTTCTACAATATTTGGACCTATTCCTGCCTGACATGTGCAGTCAAAATGTGTGTGACCAATGGATGAACTATGTAATATTATATCTGTGATATCATGAATGACTGCCTGATACTCCATAGCCTTAAAAATTATGCTAATAACATTTTCACTGGGTAATGAAACTATTTTTTCAAGGAAAGAAAGGATTATGGGGAGAAAGCATGGAGAGAAGGGGATTTTCAGCAGGTGTAAAATTATTTTATAAAGAAGACATGAACATTTGAATTCCTGATGTGGACTTGTAGTGTTTGATCAAGGGATATATACATTGGTTATCTGCAGTAATATATTTACCTGTCAGCAGGGACATGAACCTCAGTACAAAACAAAATCTAATATTAATGGAAAAACTCCTAACTTTGACTTTTTTTTATTCATTTCAGTTTCTTTTAGGAAACATTTTAGTGTGTTCTGTTAAAATGTACCGCATTTATTTTACTTTTTCTTTTTTTTTTCTTTCACCTATGCCTTTATGCATTCAAATACATTGTAGCATCTACAGGCTCTTTTCTGAATCAGATTAAAGCATACCATGTTTGATGAACCCATAAATAAAGACTTCTATTTTTGCTTCTGTTTCAATCAATGTATATCCACCAAATAGAGGAAGAAAACAGAATATATTTTCCCTTCGGTTGTTCTGGGTCACCTGAAAGTTAGAGATGGAAAAATGTGTTTGAAAACGCTTTTTGTAAAACTGGATCAATTAAAACAATCTATGGTGCAAATTTTTGGAACAAGATGTTTCAAGGAGAGGAGGAGTAAGAAATTTAAATTCACATGCACTAACATAATTTTTTTTCCTTAAATAGAGATCGACTTTTGATTAAGGTGTTGAAGCAAGAGTATTTTACACTCTTGTAATACTTCAACATTGTGCAGGAAGCTAACGTATATAAAGTTTGGTAACAGCTGGGTGAAAACACTTTTTCAAATATTGTTTCAGATGGAAGTCAAAGTAACAAAGAGCTCTTTGTCAGCAATACAGTTGTTGTGTACAGAACTGTGTGAAGTCTTTCAATTGTGCATTTTAACCCCCATAGTCTAGGAAAAATAATGAATTTTAGAAGGCTTTTGTTGCTCAGACTTCTTTTAAGCTTTTACAAATTCAGGGCTTAAAGTACATACAGTTTGACATGCTAAACGTACATTTTCCTGGACTTTTGCATATTGAAAAGGAAGATTTTTTTTCCTGAAGTAACTAGAAAAGCCAACCTGAAAATTGCGATATCTGGTAGCAGTGCCTGTGGAAGCAACAGGTCACAAATGCATATATAGTTAGATGAGATCCATTTGAAGTGTTTGCTATGTCTATCATCTATATAGTAGCGGGATTTCTATTTCTCAGTAAAAATTTTAATATCTGAGGCATATTCTTTTCAGGTGCTTTCTTATCTACTGTCAATTTGTACCTTTGAGTGGTGGAAAATGACCTTTATCAATGGTTAGGACACAAAGACACATTCTTTTCTCTTAAATTTGATGTATTTGTCTGGTTTTTTTTCTTACCTTCTGTATTTGAAGTGTACATTCTTATTTAAACGTTCTTTCTTACAAACACTTTTTATATTTTTAAGCCATGACTACTTCAGTAAATGACACCACTTCTCCAGAGAGGGGTTGTAAAAAAAATAACATTGAAAAAAAAGGGAAATAAAAGGAAAATTTATCTTCTGAAGCAGTTAATCTACAGCAGACAATTTCCTATATTACATGGATATTCTGAAAATGCAAAACAGCATCAATTCAGTAGTTTCTGGAGTCCAAGGAGCCCATGTCTAGCAGTCAGGAAAACAACCTTTAAAGAACGTGGAAAAAACCCAAATCGCTATGACAGTTCTGAATTTGCAAAAGTGCAGATACATCTACTGAAAAAGCCTTTTAAAGGTAACGTTTAAATGTGTGAAAGAAAACCGATCAAAAATTTAGGATATAGCCTGCTTTGGTTTGGGTTTTTTTCCTCATATCTATATTTTCCTTTGCTGGTAACAAATTTTTACCTGTTTTGTTCTGCCTCCCCTGCCAGTTTTAAATTTGCCCCTGCCCTACATTCCCATCTCCTACCAAATGCTTCCTCTCCCTTTTGCTGAGACCTAATTTTCTGCTTGAAAACAAGCCAGGTGAAGAGTTCAGATGTCTGTTTATTTAAAATACTGAAGCACATGGGGTATCATAATTTCATGCAACAGGCACTGATCATGAGCAGTGGGCTCTTATGGAGCTGCTCCCAGGTAACATCCTCAAGGTTCCACACTCAGAATGGTCATTTGTCCTTAATGCAGATCATACAAGACTCGCCCTCCCTCCCCTGCAGCAAAATCCAAAAAGGATGAGGAGGACACTTGAAACCTTTCTACTTATTCAAAGAAACCAAAACCTGCAGCCATTATTTTTGCAGAGGAAAGCTTGTAAATGTAGAAGAGCAAATCCCAGAGGAAAGCAGATGGCGAATAAAAGTGCTCTGAATTTTAGAAGTACCCTATTTTATTTAACAGCTTTAACAATTTAAGATGTATTTAGGTTCTCAGATTTTAGCAGAAAGTGTCTCTTCTATGAGTATTATCATTCCTGCAATGAGCGCCAGGGTACAAGGCAAGGTGCAGATGCTCACCTAGGAAGAGGCTGAACATTTGGGAAGGAAACTGCTGGTTATTTTAGCTAGGGCAGCACAGCAGCTGGAAATAGGGTCAAAACATTTGAGTAGTTTCGGCGATCTGGAAGCTGTGGAGGTCTCTGTGCTGGGAACAAAAGTGTTCCTATGTCCTTTGCTGACAGCACATTGCTTTTCCCTGTGGCCTCCTCATCAGCCTAGCTGGTGTAGTGGCCAAGAGGAGCAGTGACTGGGGGACACTGTGAGGGCTGGCACTTCTTCACTGCACCTTTCCCTTCTGCCCTTGGATGGTTCCTTTGCTTGGCTCCTGCTTGGATTCTGTTTAACAAGTTTGCTTGGCTACTAGAAATGATCTGCTAAATCTAAATGCTTGTTAATATTGGTGTGTCTGTCTTTAACGTGGGATGTCCTACTGTGACAACCAGTTTTACAAAACTGTGAGACAGTGATCATGTTTTCCACTACCTGATGTTTTTCTATTTAACCCAATACACCCCTTTGATTAAGATCAGCTTGAGAAATCTTTATAAGAAATGTCATATCAAAGTGGGTTGTTTGATAAAAAATGGTGAAACATTTCCTGAAGATCGAAGAAGGTGATGCAGTTATTTTAATATAACTACATTATTATAATTCCATGTTGATTTTTAATTTAGTCTACAGTTCCCAAGCACCATCTAAACAGAAGAGAAGTTCAGATCCCTTGCTTTTCTGCAGTCATTGACTCTAGTTAAGGGACTGTTTAGGAGCTGGTGAGCTATATTGAAGTTAATAGACCTGAAAAGGGGTTTGCAGTAATTTTATTGATAATGCAGAAAAAATTAATCCTAGTTTTAAAACGGCTTCCCCCAATTTAGTAAATTGTTGAAGTTGTTAGAATAAAAATAGCAATGGATTTCAAAAGACAATGATTTGAATCACCAAGCACAGGGAGAGGCATCTTGCTGTAAGTGCCTGCCAGTGCAGTAATTCTAAAGATGAGGGAGGAGGACAAACAGCAGTAGTTTAGAAGATGTGAAGCCCTACACACAAAGTCCCCTTTTAAGGGCTAAACTACTAGCCACAGAATGACTCAAATGTTGAAAAGATCAAAGTTTTAGATTGTCAAAATTCAGTGTATTGATTTGGAGTAAAACAAAGCTGCAAGCTTCAAAAGTCAGCACAGGCCAGTTCCAAATTCTTGGTGCTTTACAGGCAGCCAAGAGCAAAGAGAAGAGAGGGTGAATGTAGCAGGGAGCTGTGTGCTGATGGGAGCCCTTCTGACAGGGGGTTGCAGGATTGGAGCTTCTGATTTCAAGGCCAGGTGGTGTGGATGTAAGAACTAAAGGACTAAAGAGAAAAGAAGAAATTCCTGTGTGGAGAGTGTGCTTGGAGAGAGGAAGGAGACAGAGGGCTTTGACCCACATTTAAAAACAAGAATTCTATTACTTTGGAAGGTGTGTGTAACAACGCTTCTTAAAACAAAGAATAGGCATCCTTATATAAGTCAAAATGGAGTTTTAGAATGACTGGGGCCTAAATTTCTGTGGCAGGAGTTATAATTACATGCTGAATACTAGTGTATTAATTGCTGATTGGAAGTTGGGTTAGTTCTCAAGTGATGGAAGAAAAAGCACAAATTTTGTTCTTTGAATTTAGAGAAAGATGAGACGTTTGTGTAGGTATCTAACAGCATAATGGTTTGTTTGCTAATAAGATTTTTGCTAATTTTAGTGGCATTATAGCAAATGCTGCAGTATACATATAAGAGTAAGAATAATACAAAGAACATTACCTGCTAATGTTAACTGCTTTGCACTTGTTCTCATGAGTATTTTGGATAGGCACAATATCTGGAAGCATCTGCCAACAAGAAGCACCCTCAGAAGCAGAATTCACAAACAGGATATAGAGTTTTTAACTAGTTAATTGTTTTCCTTTTTGTTTCTTCCTTGTATAGACAGTACCTTTCTTTCCCCTTTCATCTTTGTGAGCTGACCACTTCTATTACTTTCCTATTTCTGCTGAGGCTGGTAAGCTGGTTTGATGCATTCAGCAGTCAAAAGTGCAGTTCTCTGTGCATTTGTGTTGGCTGACTAAGCAAAGCGAAAGAGGCTGACTGTGAAAGTGAAAAGGTGATTTACGCTGGTGTCATAGTGTTGTGCAGTAATAAAACTCAGGGATTGTTGGACACACATTATATTGTACAATTATATAATTATAAACAATATAATTGGAGGCAGTTGAGCTTGAATGCAGCAGGCTGTTATTTAGCAATCATCTCTTTCAAGGCTCATTAAACACAGATTTATATAGAAAACCAAAGCTTTGCTCTATAAAGGCTAACTGTGTGGTGGCATTTATTCCCTAAAATGTAATGCATAGATCTAAAGCTGTCAACGTCTGTAATGGATTTACTCAGTGATTGTGAATGAGGTTTTTCAGCAGATATGACAATCCCAAGCCCTTTGCCTTTATTTGAGGCATTTTTTCTGAGAGTTTATTTGTATGTCTGGTTTGGAAAGCTAAAGAGCCTACACACACGTACATCTGTCATCTGAGATTTTGAAATCTGACAAGCAGGGACAATAGAAATGGTAAAGTGTTTGGAAGGGTAACAAAGATCTCTTGACGTCATTTATATTTTGTTTTTACTTTAGCCCTTTAATATTTTGTAGTCCTGAAATGATGATTTTATGGGGAAGAAAATTAAGAAGCAAAAAATTTTGTTGCTCCTATCCCAAGGAATTTAGTTTTATTACTTGATATAAGTTTTATTTAAAAATGTAAATGTATAAGAATTTTATGAATAAAGAAGAAAAGCCACAGAACTAATAACATCCTACCATGAGGAGATCTACAACACATGTGTTGGTCCAGTCTCACTCAACCTTTTAAGAGTTGGCAGAAATTTGTAACATAAAGTTGTATTTAAATATTTCTATATATAAACTGAAATTTAGGTGTTTAAATATTTTTCTCAGGTTTTTTAGTATCTAGAAGTCTATCTGATTTTTATACAGAGTTGTTAAAGTACTATATAAAAAACTAAGACATGTACTTGAAAGGAGAGCCTGCAGACCACCTCTCTGGGTGCAGCCCTGTGAGAGCGCAGCTTCACACTACCAAATATCTGGCCCACATGTGCTCAAGAGAGTTTTGCATTTGTTATCATTTCACACATGAATTTTTAAATGCTTCATTTTAATGGTGTCCCTGACATTCAGTGTTTCATTGCTGTTCCTTCTCTCAGTGATCTGGGGGGGTCTGACAGGTGCAAGGCTCCTGTGAGTTTTGTCATGCCTCTGACTGCACAAATCTCTGCCATGGTGCTGGTGCTGCATCCCTGTTCCCAGAATGCAGTACCTGACCTCAGCAGCTTGTGGCTGCCAGCCTTTTAGCAGCTTACTGCATTTTGCATCACTGGCTTTCACTTTGCTGGGTCAGAAACATGTCTGCGCAATAATTGCAGTTTACTTCAATTCACCTACGATACTGGAAAATGTTAATTATTCAAGTATCAGTTATTGTAGATAGATGTTTGGAATGCATGTAAAGCATTGTGCAGTTGATACCTTTAGCAAATATATCTTAGTTTTAGCCTTTAGTAACTATGATATAGAGTTGTGCTTGTTTCAAAGCTGTTTTCCTTCCCCCACTTCAGACTTGTTTGCTCATTTATCTAAATGCGTTAACTTGCAAGGTTTCTCAGGTTCACATTCCTGAATTAACAAGGTCCAACTTCTTGTAGCACTATTTTTAAAGTTTAGAGATAAAGTGTTTCAAAATGCCAGCCATAAAATTCAATGTTTCTTGGTAGATTAATATTTTTTGCTTTTCATTAAAAAAAGAAAAGTATATTTTCTTAGGAGCATAAGGAGCATAGAAGCAGTCTTCACTGGCTCCATTGTAAAATGGTCTCACAACATTATGACAATGGTTTGATAGAAATGTTTTTGCTTTTTTCCCCTCTCCTTTATGCAAATCTACCCAATCTAACTAGGTAATCTAGGTAGTTGACTTGGTTTGTGCATTGTGTTATGGCTTCAGTATTCCATGGTTTCAGAAGTCCATAGATAATGAACCTTAGCTGGAAACAGACTTGGAAAAGCCGAACTGCTCCTGTTAATTCTGTATCTTCTGAGTGCACAAGCAGTGCATAACTTAGGTCCCCAAACTTTTAATTTCTCAGTTACATTAAACTGTTTTTAAAAGAAAATGCTGAGTTATGTTAATTAACACTGCCTTTTTTGTTTCTATCTAAAGTCCTCTCAAAAATAAATTGCCAGTGGTCTCCTGGTGCTCTGGATGAAAGAAGCAATCCTTATCTCATGCTTTACAGAAGTTCCTGGCTAGAAAAGAGTACAATGTGGAAATTTATCTTGGTTAATCACTATAGTATAGTGTGCAGGCTTCTATGATTTACAAAATATTGACCCCAAATCAAGAACTCATCTTTCTACAAGTGGTTTGGCTTTGAGGTACTCTTTCCTGATGTACTACAGCTATGAAACAGGAATTGCTGTATCACAGGGTTTGATCACCCTATGGATGGCAGAAAAGAGAAGCAGCATCATGGGATTTCCCTTAAAATTTGTGTTGGCAACATCTTCCCGAGGTTCCTGGTTCCTTGGGAGCCACAGACACAGCATCTCCACCACAGGGATCCCACACTGTCTTTGTCTTGCATGACTTTTGCTGTCTGTGTGTCCTTCCCATGAAGGTGAGCAGATTATTCTTCAGGACATGGAGTTTTGCTCTGCTTATCCCATCATGGCTGGCTCATTGGGAAGCTCTGCACAGGCAAAGAGCAGTAGCCAAACAAGCCTTCATCTTTAGAGGCACTGTGATACCTGAGCTGTTGTTCTTTCCCATACTTGAAACAATAAATTTTTATCTTGCCTCAGACATTAGGGAGTAATAACTTAGAGCTGAGGGTCTTAAAATTGTTACTTGAGGGAGAATTAAACAATACTTAACAACATATATATAGTAAGTGTAAAACAACCTTAAGAGGAAAACAGAATTACACTCCATGCCAAATAGTTTGCTCACTGAGAAAATTGCAATTTTTTTGAAGCTTTAACTCTTTTGAGAAATTGGATATTGGTTTGTGTGACTTCCACATTTTTCCAATTGTATTTGTATCAGTTTTCATATAGTGCATTTCCTACTCTGAAAGGTTAGTCCAAAGATAAAATATTCCCTATTGTAAACAGCCATATTGCAGACAAACAGCTCAGAGCACAACTAATAGGATTCACTCACAGATCTTTTCCATCATTAGTATTGCATAACTGTTTTGTGCACTGAAAGGTGATGGTCTTTTGAAAGAAGGAAGCAAAGAGAAAATTGAGACATGAACTCCATCTTGATGTAAAAAAGAAATGCTTTCAGCTCTACATATAAGGAAATACGTTTGAAATTGAAAAAAGAAAAACACTGTGTATTAAATCTGGTGAATCTTCAAGCTGATTTTTAAAAATCTAGATAAACATATGTATCAATGATTGAATATATTGCTGATATATTTCCATTACACTGATTTTGATTCATAAATCTTCCTCTAAGCAAAAAATGCAAATAAAGAGAAAGACACTATAGATTTAAAACATAAAGAGTAAAATTCTCAAAGAAATTATGGATCTTGCAGCATAAATTATTTCTTTTCCCTTCAGATTTTGGCAAATAGATTATAAAGATGAAATAGATATGCCAGTGTTTATCCTGCCACTCACCTTTAAAATGTTTTCAGATCCTCATAGAAAGAGGCTGTGAAAGCCTTTCTCAGTCATTGCTTTTCCTATGGCAGAGCCAGTTCAAGCGCCTGGACCACCCTCAGGACCTGGGCACCTTCAGGGAAATGTAGAGGGATCCTTCTGAGATCAGCAGGGCCCTGCCTGAAGGAGCTGGTTTCATTTATTATTGCTAATAATTGCAAAGACAGGGGTTGGACTGCTTCTGAGGAACTAATGCAAATATTACTTCAAAGATATTCAAGGCACAGGAAATGTAAAGCAAAGTGAAGTGTAATCCACAGGGGTGGGGGTGGAGAATCAGCTTTGGCTCGTTCATTTGAAAGCAGTGGATACATTTAATCTGAACTGCAGAGCCCTGTCCAACTGGTTAAAACCTCATCTCTTTTAATTACTGAAGTGTTCCCTAGAAAACTGTTCTAATAGCAAACAAGTGCTGCAAATCAGCACAAAGGAATGTGTAACTCTTCTCTCGTGTAAGCACATGACAAATCAATTTGCTTGCAGGCCATAGCAGAAAGTTGGTGGTCTGCATCTCTTACCTCTTCATACCGAGTATGCTGTGACAGAATTATTCCTGAGGAAATTTCCTGATGCATTATAAGGCCAGACTGCTGGTTTGAACCTTGCAGCATCTAACAGTGTTAAATTTTACTTTCTTGTTTGCACTTAGCTACGTGCAAACATGGCTCACCACAAAACAAGCAAACAATGGAAATAATGCCGCTGTCTCAACTCTCCCAAAAACTATATTTTAAAAATTTTTTCCTCCCTCTTATATCCTAAAATATTGATGGATATCTTTCTACCCCAAGGCAAGAAAAGGGGGTCTGGAGGATATCTTTTGCCCTTCAGTAACTGCTCTAAATCCCTATCAAGTTAATGGAAGTTCTGCAACTCAATTGAGTAGAAATGGGATTAAGCCTTTGCTTACTGATCCCATTCTGATGGATTCAAGTTTCCTGCATCCATATCACATACAGAAAAACAGGAAGGCCAACATTAATGGATATTGCTTAAAAAAACTGTATTAGGTGTCATAGGTTAAATGATCCTGACTTGTGTATCTTTTCATAGCCTACTCTGAAACAAGATTTCTTGTGCTGCTTAAGTGGAGTCAGTGAAACAAAACAAGTCAGCAATGGTGGATTCATGTTTTGTTCTTCACTTGAGAACTTACATTTCTGTTCACCCAAAGATGGAAATTGTGTGCTGTATCCTCTCAAGCTCACACTTTACTGCTTTCATGCTGGTAGAGAGTTGAAGCTGCTTTCTTTTCAAGAATATTAGCACTATAAATATGTCCTACGCACATTTATGAGTGTTGGACACCTCTAATTTCTGCTTGCTTTCTAGTGAATGCAGGCTGATAGGGAGTATTGTTTGTCTTGCTTTATAGCTCAAGAAATATCAGCAAAATTGTTCAAGATCTTAGGCTGAATATATGAGGACTAAATACTTGACGGCTATGATTTTTAAAGAGCCGATTTTATAAAAATGCAGTGGATATAAGGGTCCTGTTGGCAGAAAAGAGCCCCTTGTCTCCCTGACAGTCCTTATTGTCTCTTTTCATTTCCCTTTTGCACCCCCTTCTTTTGGTTTTTCTCTGAGAGAGAGGATATGTAGAATGGAGCAAAGATGAAAAGTGGAAGTAAAATCCTTCACCAAGGATTTTTCTCCTGGAAAGCTGAGAGGCCTCAGAAAAAAGGAAAAGAATTCTAATCTCATTTGCTTCTCCTGTGTTGTGCTAGTTTGGAATGTGTTTGGACATTGTTTATGGTGATTACCTAATTAGATTCTGGCGTGAGTTGTTTTGACTCATTGGCCAGTTGGGGCCAAGCTGTGTCGGGACTCTGGAAAGAATCATGAGTTTTCAGTATTATCTTTTTAGCATTCAGTAAGTATCCTTTCTGTATTCTCTAGTATAGTATAGTATTCTTTAATATAATATAGTATAATAAAGTTATAAATTAGCCTTCTGATACAATGGAGTCAGATGCATTATTCTTGCCATCGTTGGTGCATCCCTGCAAATACAATATAAAGGAAGAAAAATGTGGGGTTTTTTTTGATCTTTGAAGATTTATTCAAAGGGATTCATAAGAATTTGTGCATACCAATTCTAATTTTTCAGTCACTCTAGCAGGTTTTGTACATCTTTCTGAGATACTTCTTAGAGCCCAATGCTAGACCCTAGTAAGCACTGCATAAATATTTAAAAAAGCTAAATCACTGATTGGGAAATCAGTGATTTATCAGTTCATATTTGAATTGTAACAGAAAGTGAAAAGAAAGTTTTGGGATCCGAAGTTGTCTGTGGAGCTAAACTGCTTTTCATCCTTCCCCAAATCCATGGTTTGTTAGCCTGTTCTAAAGAGAGCAAGACTTTATCATGAGTGAAAATGTTTTCTTCATATTCAACAGGTCAAGTTTTCTCTGGATTGAGGTGGAACTGTGGCTTATGGACATCTGATGTGATAAGTAAGTTGAATTTTATGTATTTTATTGCATTATTACCAATGACAAATTGATATGCTAGTGTAAGTGCAATTTATTATCTTTCTTATTTTGCATTTTTACAAGTAGCAGTGAAAATTTGCCTTTCTTTCCATTTCTCCCAAATGACACTTCAACAGCAAGGTTTAAATTGTTAGAAATGACTATTTTGTTTAGAAACAATACACATCAGGAGCTGTTAAACAAAAAAAAAAAAAACCTTCAACAAACCTTATTTCTTGAAATAAGATGTTAAGATATTCTATTGTGAAAAAGGATATTTGGGCTTGTGAGAAGACAGTTCAGAAAATCTGGTGCAATTGATGTACAGCCCATGTGCTCATACACTAATAGACAATTGTTTGGGTGAAGTAATGGTCAACAGCACGACATTACTTAATGGCACTGTTTCCTCTTTGGCTATTTAATCATTGTGCAGTGTTTAAAAAAGGGGTCCAAGCATGTCACTAAAGTGAAATTAAAGTAGGGGTAGAGTTTATCTTGTGATCTTTGCTGAATTTTATTATTCACAAGAATTGTTTAATACTTGAGGCATGCAGTTACAGATCTGTTTGGTCTTATGAAACAGTGGTGGGACCAAGCAGGAGTTTTGCTTACCTTGAAGTATGTGAGGCTGCCCCAGTGCTAGAGAAATAGTGAAGAAAATGTAAAAGGATTTGAGTTAAGGTTGCATAAGGCTCTAGAAACACTTTGTCACAGGAACATCCACTAGGGAAGTGATTCCTGGAAGAGTTTTGGCAGTCAGAAGCAGTTAGGCAAATGGTGTCCTGCTCTGTTTGTGTCAATCAAATTGATGCATTGTAGAAAAGTGTATTTAATTGTGGAGAGTTGAGCTGAAAAAGTTGGGACTGCAACTTAAAGTTGCAATAAAAATTTCTAGATATAAAAGAAAAAAAGCGAAATTATAAATAGCTAAAAGTTTGCCATTTCTGAAAACCAGTTTAGGAGACTGCTTAATGATGTAACTTTTCAAGTTGCAAGGTAACTTTTTCTGAAGTAATCTTGACAAGATATATATATATATATATATATTCTTGTTAGGATTTTCAGTCCTATTTACAGTATGTATTGTTTATTGTTGTTTACATTAAATTTTTTATAGTTAGGATTTAGAAATGAAGGTAGGGAAAAAATTTCTGTTTTCATTCAAATTGATACAGACCATCAGAGGCAAACTGGTAGCACCAGACTAGCACTGGGATGATGAAATGACAGTAAATTAAATTACAGGGAAGGTAAAATATATTATAATATTTTTAGCACCAGAACAGTTTGCCACCCAGACCTATATATCACACATGAATTGAGCAGCTTCTAAAATGTCAGTACATTGTGATTTAGAGCTCAGAAATTTGTCCTTTCCCAGATAAAATGAAGTTTATTTTGTGTGCATGTAATACCTTGCAATTTATTATACAGGCAGGCACTTAATGGGGTCTGAGCATGAATGCCTCAAGTGAGAGGTGCACTCATACTGCAGGAGTGCTTAAGAGAAATCAGTGTTGCACACGTGTATGTAAATGTGATTGAGAACACTGATATATTTTTCCATTGCTATGTTGCCTTTTATCATGGATTGGATAAATCCATTCTTGCTTGTGGGAAGCAGGAAAAGGAAAAAATGGTGCTGCAGAAATATGTGGATCTCTCCCTCCTTGCAGAATGAGAAGGATTCATATCAGAGAACTGCATGAACTCACCTTTTCATAGGTTTGCTTCCTGGTGTTTGTGTGTGTGTATGAGTATCTGTTATGTAGCAGAAAAGATCAATGCATTTCATAGATAAGATCTTTCCTTAAAAGAGGACAAATCTAAGATCTAAGACTGACAGGAACAAGTGTCCAATGTTCTGGAAGGTCTGATCCTGAGGAAATGGAATATAGATTGTACCACAGGTTTAAACCAGAAACAGAGTGACAGAATTACAGTCTGTAAAACACAGACAATGTTGTCAAGCCACAAACACATTGAAAGTTTTTCATAGTAACATAATTAATGTCCTAAAATCCACCAGGAAAACAGATGGCAGACAGTGGATTTGATGTGTATACTGTTCATTATGTGTGTAGAAGGATAGTGAGACTTTTATTCTTGCAGGAGGAGCAGCACTTTGCTGAGAAAGAGAGGCAGGCACACAGGCAGCTGTTTCAGGAGATGACGTTCCAGCAAGTTGGAAATATGGACCTGAGAGGGAAATGGAGAGCACAAAAGTGAGAGTTCGGTGGCAGAGGTTAGAGCGGAGGAGCTACAGTGAGAAGCTGAACAAATACAGTTAAAAACACCCTTCATTATCCCTGGTTCAGTACCTTGGGTTTCTCTCATTGCTAGTGCTTAGTTACTTGTTGTGATGGCAACTCCCTACCTTGGTTCATTCTGCTTTAATTATCAGTTGCATGGCTTGAACACAGCAAAAGTACAAAGGAGATGAAATTGGAGTCATAATGGCCAGGTTCAGACAGGTCCTCTAAGGTTGGCAGAAGAGAATAAAATCTGCTGAAAGTATTTGGGAAAAGCTGCTTTTCTGTTAAGAAATAATGCCAGTAACTAATGTGTAAAGAAAATGAAGGAGTACCATCCACATGTAGTTTACAAGTGCAGGAGAGGTAAACTGTGCAGTGAACATGGACTATATGTTAAAGAACTCAAGCAAACACCTTTAAAAATCAGTCATATTGCATCATATTGCTTTGCTTTTAAATTAATTAATATAATTATTTATTACAGTGATACCATTATGTGTGGTTCAGCATTGGATAAGATTCCCCCTGAAGATGAATTTGGAGTTGAAAAAAATCGAAAATAAACTTTCAGTGGACACAGAGCTGAAAATGAAGCTATTTCTGTTCTAACAGTGTTCTTTCTAATAGAGGGTACTGCAACGTGCAGAGGCTGAGAGATGTCAGTGAAAATAACAACCTGACATTATATGTGCAGTAAATACTGAAGACTGGAGGCTGGTTTATTACTTTTTTTTAAAATGTGTGGGTTGTTTGTTTCAGTTTTAGTTCATGCTAATCTGCTTGATAGCTCATTATCTTTCTCCTTTGGTTTCATGGCAGTCTACCAGCTTATGTTAATGGCTGTTTCTTTATCCAGTCTCATAAGGTCATCATTTGAAATGGTAACTTAGGGTAGATGTTTACATAAGTTAATATCTCTTTTCATTTTATATGGGTACACTGAAAAACTGAAAATCACTTACTTTCAACAAATTGTACTAATAAAATGCAGTCTTTTGAGACTAAAACGCAAAATTCAAAGTCTATTAGATTGGCTATCTAATTAGAGTTCATGACAACAATATAATTGTTTTTGTTTAAAAAAAAAAGTAATGCAGACAAAACAAACAAAAAAATCATGACCAGTGAGGATTTGTCCAGTTAAAGAAAAGCAAAAGCCCTTCTTCATCTCAAGAAATCTCGAGAGCTAGAACTGGCACCAGTATGCTCCCTGCTGCAAATATTGAGGTACATAAGTCTTAAAAAGCTGTATTGTAGTAAACACTGGACTACATGCTTTAAATGGCAGATTTTGGCTGACTCTTGGATATAAGTGAGGAATCCTTACCCCATGAATGAGCCACACAGTTCTGGCTGAGTTGCAGTGGCAGGAAGCTCACTGTCAGACCTTGGCTAAGGTCAGGAGCCATGGTGTCAGCTCTCAGTCCATTTATTGAGCAGAACTGAAAAACAGTAACACCTCACCAGTAGCTGGATTGCTCTTGTGCTGTAGCTCTGGAAAAGGGGAAGAGTGGAGTGCAGAAAGAAAGAGAAAAAGATATAAAGTGATTCTTGCATGACTGGGTTTGTGCATGAAACTTCTTGTGTCTTCTCAGCAGTATCTCATCCTGTGGAGTAACATACTAAACTAGGTGATCACAGTCAGGAGGGATTCCTTGCTATTCCTCCTACTTTGTGGCATCAAACATCGATTTTGGAGCACGGCCAGGGTTAGATATTAATAAACAAGTGGAGTTGTCAGTATTTTCTACAATGAGGGCATCTACAGTACTTTTGTCTCTCATCTTGTTGGTTAGGAGGACATATTTGACTGTGGCTTTTCTCTGATAAATTCTTACACGTGTCCCTGCACTCAGATCTACACTTGTAGATATTTGTACTGTACTGAATTAGCTAAGAGTCACGTTTGAATACAGTATTTGTACTATACTGAATTAGCAAGAGGTCCTCTATGAAACTTTGTTGTGTCCTCTAGCAGTAATTTTAAAGGGAAGAAATAACATCAGATCTTGTAGATTATTTCATTTCCATCTACATTCACCAAAGTGCTAGAGAAATCTTCCTGAGTAGTGGAGATAGTGAATTTCACCTTTTCTCAGTGCCCACTCTGCTGCCTTGGTACTGTGGTTATTCTGAAGATCCTTTGAGTTCAGCTGGTTGCTCATGCCATGGTTCAGCAAACCAAAAGGCTCTCATTCTTAAAACCCTAATGAGACTTAAACATGTGCTGAAATGTCTTTTGGTGAAAAATCACAGAAGCACAAGCAAAGATTGTAATGTGGCCTTAACTGGTATTGTAAAACTTAACTTTGTGTTAAATATTCTGGTTTTGAAAATTGAGAACATTTTAAAAGCTCTAGCATTCATTTACACATATATGTTCCATGCATACATCATGAGGAAATGTCATTTTACAAGTTGCTACCACCCCTTGATCATTAATTATCCTTCTTGTGCTCTTTCATTAGTTCGTGGCAGGAAAAAAAAATATCACGTGCTATGACATTTTGGTGTAATTTGAGAAATCAGAATATGCAAATAGATATATTACTTGTTTTCTGTAACTGCATTGAAATTTGCTTTCTGCAGCTGGGGAAGAAGAGAGCAACTGTGGGAGCATATGTGTTTGAAAATGTGTAATTTCACAGTGTGGCAGATTTGGCATGTAACAGGAGGGTCTCTCCCAGAGTGGTTGTTCCTGTGAATAAGGCTTTCCTTGACCTGCTGCTTCTCCTGAATGCCAACTCGCTTTGCAGACCTCAGAGTAAGGGATGGGGGAACTGGAAGCTCAGGTCCTTCTGAGCTTGTGGCATTTATATTGTGAGACAGTTGAGATCGAGTTCATTTTGCTAAGCTTCTCACCCATAATGGATCTGTCACATAAACTTGACAACATATTTGTATCCATTTGGGACAGCATTTGCTGCTCAGCTCTCTCCCTGTGCAAGTTTCCAGCAGACCACTCTGATTTACTGTTGGTAACCCTTCCTCTCCCCCTCAGAATACAGCTATCTTTTCCATAGGTTGGGATCGCCTGATCATCCTTCCCACAGGCTTCACAGGCAGTCATCTGTTCCAGCCATGCTTTACCTTTGAATTGGTAGAGAATTTTGAATTTGAGAGCACCTCTCAATTTGATGCCAATTTTCTCTTCTTCAGCTGGCGTAAAGATGGCCCAGCCAAATAATGGAAAAAATGGTGATTTATGCCAGAAACTCTATTGGTTTTTTTCTTCTGAATTCAAAATTTGTTTGACTTTCTGTTTATTGGTAATTTTCAAAGAGTTGCTGGTTTTTTTCTGATGTAAATATGTGGCAGGGCTGGTGGAAAGGAAAATAATGGTATCTCATAAACTGAAAATCTGACTTTCCTGCCAACTGTGTCTGGGAAACCAAGTTATCTTTCAGAGACTGGAGCTGCTAACAAATGGAGAAATAAATGACTGCTTTTTTGTATCCAACAACTAATGCTGAAATTATACAAGTGTATTTGCCTCCAAGTTCTGATTCAAAATTGGGTGTCTTATTCTACTGAAGACTTAGTTGAATTTGAAATATAATTTCAGTCTTTGTGGCACAGGAGGATATTTTACCCCCTCCCTTTCTCTTCCCCCAACAAGAGAAATTTTTCGAGTTCAAATCACTGAATAAACCTGCAGGAAGACATTCATTTCTAAATATAGTAAGCTGAGCTATAGGCAGTACCAAGGCCTGGAGAGACAAGTGAAAATGAAACCACTGACTCTTCTCTACTAATTCATCCCCTGGGTCTCTCCTTTCCAGATTTCTTTTTCTTCCTTTCTCTCCTTCTTCTCCGCTTTTCCCCTTCAGTGCTGCTTTTTCCGTAATAGTTATATAATGACATCTTTCCTTCAGGATGCATCCTATATAGTATAGCTTATATATGTCTTAGTAGTTCTGTTCAAATTCATATCCTTTCAGTTCACTTTAGAGACTTTTTCCAAGCTTGAGTTCAAACCAGCAGTGGTTTTCCCAGAGAGGGCCAGCTCTCACAGCATTGCCCTGGTTCCAGGTCAGTGCATGGAGTTTAGGTTTAATAGCATGTCCAAGTATTTTCCTTCTTTGACCTACACAGCCCTATCTCTAATAAGACAGCATCAAAACTGCTTTTTCTGTGTTTCCTGAGGCAGACAGAAATAATAATACTGGTCAAAGGGTAATGCTTGAAGGCACATTTCTTTTAAAAACAGAGATGGGTTCAATGACTTCTGCCACCAAAGCGTGGCAGTTGCAAGTTAACTATCAAGGGAGAGTGAAGCTCGCTTCATTCTCAACAAGGTCCATTTAGCAAAGCTGATCTTTTTCACTGGCATAACTTACTGCAATAAATAAATAAGTAAATTCTGTATCTGGTGCTTCTTTGTGGCATGTCTTTTTTTTTTTAGCACTCTCTCCTAAAGCTGTCGATGGCTTTCTGATACTTGCTGTTGGTCTTCCATTACCTCCCCTTGAAAATCCCTGTGGGAGACAGCCAGAGCACTTGACAAATCCACTGCTCTTCAGAGGCCTTTCCAGCTTTTCCAGTGTGCATGTTAATTGTAAAAGCTGAAATGAAATACCTTGGGCTGCACTGACCTCATAATCTGTTTTTTAAATAGCGTCTCCATTCCATAAATCCTCTTAGAGATAAATTAAAAATGCCTGTAGAAGAGATATAGCCTGAATGTAATAATTAAGCAGGTGCTAAGAAGCAACCTATTATTCATGTATCTGGGTTTTGTATGATAAAACAAATTCTAAAATGTTATTACTGCTTGAAGAGAGACTTGATCGATCATCATCTCCAGCTGCCCAAGCACAGAACTGAGTAATTGGAGAAAAATCTTATGAAAGGGACCAACCATCATCAGACCAGAAGTTTTCTTCTAATCAAATCAGTTTTAGGAGTAGCTTCTTCCTTGCTAGGCAGTACCACTTAGATTTTTTTGTCTGAATGCAGCCTGAAGGGGCAAATACCTTCTTTGAGTGAAAGGTATAGGTGAAAACAGCATTGCTTCCACACCAGTGCCATTTAAAATCCATTTTTAGTTATGCCTGGAGGATAAGCGGTATTTGACCACAAGCCAGTGGTAAGCAGCGGTGTATCAGAGGCTGTTGTTCACAGATCATTCAAACTGAAGATTATCAGTCAAGCCCAACCTTGCAAATGAACAAGAATTCAAAAATTCTGATACCATTTTTAAAATGGAAAGTAGAGGCAAAACTAGGACATTTCTGTAGTGTGGCACTGAATTCAGATATTTAGTAAGCAACTTCTGTAGTAAGTTTACTATTTTCTACATAGGGAAAGTAGCCAACTGGGATTTTATTTTGTTTGGGTTTTTATTTTTTTCCCTTTCTAAACTGCTTCTCATGAAATTATGATCACTTGCAATTTGGGAGCAGAAATACCACACAGGGAATAAAAAGCCTCAGCTGCTTTTTCAAAATGAAATAGCTGTGTCTAAAAGGACTCTGCTAGACAGCTTCCAGAGGGCTGCAGAGCATGCTGGCTCTGTGTGTGCTGTGCCGCAGAGAGAAGGGCCTGGAGGCTGGGTAACGTGGGGTTTCCTGAAAACTCGGTGGCTGGAGAGATTTCAAATTCTTAATTGTCTTCAGAATAAAACCTTTATGCATGGCATTGATAAATATTACTTTACAGCCGTGTGTGAAATCGTGACAACATCACTGGAGAAGGGCCTGGCTGACAGCTGTGATTGTGCTATCACCCGTCGGCCACGTGTCCCTGCTGAAGCAATTGGGGGCAGATAAAGCGTGTGCCATTGTGTTTTGTACTGTGCCTGGCACAATGAGGCCCCACTGCTACCTGGCTCTGCTGGGCACTGTCAGTCTGGGAGCATTATAACAGCTTGGAAATTTGTAAAATGCACAGACAAGATGTTCAGATAAAAAGGGTACTGGAGCGGTGTGAAATTGAAAAAGCTTTTGAGAGATTTCTCGCTTAAGCATTTGCTACTCTTCTGTGCTGTTTTGCTACTCTTTTGTGATGTTTCATCCTCCCAAAAATGTACTTTCTCATAAAAATAAAAAAGTATGCATTTCTTTCTTTCTGTAGAGAATAAACATGAATGCAGAGTCACAGTCAGGCCTCGTTCAAGGTGGACATTTTTCCCCCTTCAAATTTTCACATTGTTGAAGATATCATTTTAGTTCAGTATTATGTAATGTGTTAAAAGCAGCAAAAAAGAAACATCCTTGAGCATTTTTTGATTTACAAAATGTATCCTTTCAGATTTATTTTTTTCAGAATCTAGTTATGGCATTCTTGATTTTATGAGTGGAGTCTCAAACACTCTAGAAGGCTTTTTTTTGTTTTCTTTTGCATGAAAATAAGAGGTGGAAATTCAAAGGTGGATAATTGTTTAAATTAATCCAATGTTTCTTTTAAATCTTGAAATACTTAGCATTGTCATCAGTACGTTAATGAGCTTCTTCATTTTGAAAATGTTGCCTTTATTTATAAAACAAGAACTAGTTTTTTATTGTTCAGATTAGCTTTTGCAAAAAAATATATTAAAAATTAAAGCATGAGAACAGTGTAACTTTTTCCTTGCTATCTATCAGGAGTTTCCATTTTATCAGTCTCTTGAACTTGCAATGTAGTAGTTTTCTCCACTGGTATAATAGTGCAAATCTGTGAGCCAGCAATTAAAAATAGTTTCAGTATTTTCCATGTACAATGTCTACATGTTGGTGACTGTCTTTCCCATATGTAGCTCTTCTGGTTGCCTGAGCATTTGAATAAGAGCTAAGTCCTTTAACTCTCCCATACTGACACCCATTGACTTGAGTGGGACCACAGTAGCAGTCTTGAAAAACCTTTTTATAGTGACTGGCAATGCAGCAGTGTAAGGATTTGAGGAAGGCCGAGGGCACTGATAAATTTGATTTGCAGGAGAAAAAAGTTTGAAGTAAAGTTTGATAAAATTGAGTGGTTGACAGCAGTTATTTGATTTCCTTAGTTAAGTTTCTGACATCTTTGGGTGAGGATGATGCTGGAAACATAAGTCAAGCCTAATTGCTTGTAGCACTCACCTAAGACTAATGCAATGGTAGAAGAAGAACATAACCCATCTCATCCCATCCCATCCCATCCCATCCCATCAGTATGAATATCTGTGTCTTTTGTTCTGACTTGGGTACCTGCAGGGGAGCACCTGCAAAAACCCCATATCTGGGAATGATCATTGGGGGAAGCAACAGTTCCTTGTCTGAAGAAGGGTTGTATTGTACCTTAACTGTAGTTAAATGTATGCTTGCCTTTACCAGGAGCATTTCTCTTAGCTGGAGTTGTCTCGCACAGGTACTGCAAAAGCTGGAGATATTTCAGTGTGTGGCACGCTTTTTTGAAATATCTGTAGAGCTGCTCTAAGGAAAAATAAAGAAAGCAATATTTAAGTATATCAATTATTTCAATGCATGTAAAATATTTTTAAAGCCTGCCTTTCACAGTCAGTGTTGTTTTGTATACTCCAAAATTGTTGGCAGAACTGAATGTGAGCATTTTTGTTTGAAGTGATGGAGAGGTTGAATACCCTCCTTTCTCTGCCTTCCAAAAGACTACATTGCTTTTAATTAGCTCTAGTCTTTTTTGCTAAGTAGAATGAAATTTCCCAGCTGTGTAGGAGATGTGGACCAGCAGAAGGTGTTGGAAGCTGGGAGCACTGAGACTGTTTCCAACAAAAGCATTCATGAGCCAATCTCATGTTGTGAGTAAAATAGCAGCAAAGTGTTTAGCTCTGTTTGCAGATCTGGACTGCAACCACATCATTCTCTGGCCAAAATGTGCTGTTTCTGGCTTTTAAACTTAACTGTAATAAAACATTATTATTGAGAATTTTCATATTTCCCAGTGCAATTACACACTGTGATCTGAGCAGCAGTGCCATTCCTGTATTTACCAGGAATACCAGCTAGTGTTTCAGCTTGATCCTTCCCTGGTGCTTGCTTGGCGGGTTAATTTGGATCTTTCTCTAGAATTATTTGTGGGAGAGGAAATGGCAGAATCAGTGAGGCCCCTTCTGCAAGCTGATGGTTTTTACTGTGTGCATCAATTAAATTCTCTGTTCTGTTGCGTGCTAGAGCTGCACTCAGACTGAGACCACCCGGTCTCCACATGCTCACAGCTGATTTTACTGTGTGCTGTAACTCACACATAAGTGGACTGCATGTTTACCTTCTCAGTTGCTTTTTGCCATCTAGGACTTCATTTGGAAACATAAGATGGAAAAATGCGTGGAGAGTGATATAGCTTCTAAATTTAATTTCTGAATTATGATTAGATTTTTTTCTCCTTTTTTGGTAGAGCATAGTTGGTTCACCTGCTCAAAATAGCCACATGCAGTTATTAGCACTTCTGCACAGAAGGAGATGTCTCTTTAGTACTAAAATCCACAAACACATTCTCTAAGGTGTGCAATCCCATCATGGCAGAAACAAGATAAATGCTCCATTTCAGAGTAGGAAAAGGGCAGCATGGAGCCAATTCTTTAATATTCTTCTTAGCACATAAACCACATGGATTGAATGCTCAGAGGTTTATTTAATATGAATGTATAAATGATCCTACAGTAAAAGACAGGTACACTATTCTGCTGATTTAATAGTTCCATGAGCATTAGAAATATTATTTTAATTTACCTTCTGCATATCTACTTATGCAGGATTAAGTACTCTATGACTTTAAGCAAATCACTGGAAAATGTTATTCTCAGTTTTTCCTGTTTTTCTTAGTTGTAAAAGTACTGTAATACTAAAAAATGAGTGGTTTTCTTACTCTACAGTTTGAGTGGCAGAAATCAGGTGCTGGCATGTCAAAGACAAAAGAAAATCATTCTCATATATGTTATCGGAATGTTTAGTACTCCAGTTCTTTTTTTTTAGTTCTCTAGTTCAAGCCTTAATTTTTTTTTTTTTCGCTACATTCATTAAAGTATTGAAATCAGTGGATTGCACAGAACTGGCCAAATGATTGGACCAAATGATTAAGAGCAGTGAGAGCTAACTCTTGTGGCAAAAAGGTCTAGGAGTGATCTTTCAGAAAAATAGCAGATGAAATTTCAGATTCAAATAATAAAAAACTTCATACTTGGAACCAACCTAGACTACACATTTTGCATTAATGATACTGAAATTAGCCATTAGCATTTAGATAGTAGGTCTTGGAGCTGTATATCATTCATTGAAAATTTCTCTTCAAATTTAGTAACAGTCAAAATTAAGCACTGTTAAGAAAGAATAATGAATGGAAAATGTCTTATGGTGCTGCATATCCAGTTGCAAAATCCATGGTGTGTTCACGTGTACTGAAGTTTGCATGCTGGTCTGGATTTCTTTCTCAAAAGAGAAAGATGGATGTTAAAAAGAGAAAAAAGGCCAGCAATGAAGAGTACAGCAGAACTTGCATTTATGAGGAGATGAAGTTCACTGACAGATTTCACATTAGGAGAAACATATCTGAACAATATCCCAGTTTTATATAACCTTGAACAGTGTGGAAAAGAGTGCAGACTGTTTATTCTGTTTCTTATGGTGCAAGGAATCAGGTATCAAACACAATTTTTCAACCTGAAAGATTCCAAAAAATTTTAAAGCTGTTGGACATTCTTTTACACAAGCAGCCTGTGAAATAATTTAATTTATTCTTGGCAAAATCCCCCTGAAGCGCTATCAGAGCAAAGGTATAGACACAGACTTTGACTTGGGAAGTCCCTTGGCTGTTGAGGAAATATTGCTGCCTTGCTTATTTACTCTTTCCTTAGGCATCAGTTGCTTATAGTGGTAGTCAGAGGCAGAGCAGTGAAAAATAGACATTGCATCTGACTGATGTATTCCCTACCAATATCATGGCCCATGCAGAAGTCTTTTAAAATAAAAATGTTTTTTAAGGGCTGTTTGCAGTGCTTATGTGCTTGATTTAGTAGATGAAGGGAACTGGTTTTGTTTAAAATATAATATCTGTATATGTCACATGAAAAATTATTAAAATCAGAAGCACACTGAAAGTGTATGTCCAGACAGAAGTTATATGTTATTGTCTGGACAATAACATATAGGGAATATGTGTAATTAGTCTGCCAGTCTAGGTGCTGATATTTTTTATTATCAGCTTCACTATCCTAGTTTCACCTTTTGAGCACACAGGGACCAGCAGTTCTGATGAAAAGGGTGAAATTGCATGGGATACAGAAGGAGCTCATTCAATTTCAGGTTGCACAAGGCTGTGATTGCTATCCTTTCTGAGAGAAACAATAATGTTTTACAAGACTGATTTTTAATTGCATCCCTTACTTGGGTGTAGAGCCATCTCTGGAGGATGCCTTTTCCCTTCTTAAAATAAAAAACAACAACAAAAAAAAGCAGTGCAAAATTATCATGTTCAAGGTAGAAGCAGTGTATGTTAGGAACTTGCTTGCTGGCTTATCTGCCTTGTTAATTTTTAACTGAAGAAATACTGTCTGTGAGACAACCTTGTAAGAAAACAGTGGGTTTTAAAGAGATCTTTCAGTATTAGAGGATAGGAATTTTTTTTATTCTAGTTCTACAAAGCAAATAATCATGATTATGGTTTCATAGCTTCAAAGTGAGGTAACTGAAGTTTTATTCTGATTTGGGAGCAATTGGATAAAGAAATCGCATGTATCATAGAAAAATATTTTATTTCATTAGTAGTATAACTACAGTACATTTGAAATTAATAAACAGCAGAACACATATGACAAGGCTTGAAAGCAAAAATACTTCTAATTCACTGGGATTGTGTTTCATTATACACCTTGCATGGAGATCCATGAGCTACTACTAAAGCCTAAATGAAAACATCACGTTTCTTGTCAATTAGTTTGAACTCACAATGTTTCTGCTGGGGAATTTTTAAAGGTTTTTAATCTCAAAATGGTTGGAAAAATTGAGTTTGGGCACCTTCTGTCTTCAGCTGTTTTTTCCCAGTAAGTGACAAAGTTCTGTTAGACAAGAAGTAGCAAAGGGGTTCTCTGTTTCTCTGTGCATCCTCACCCATCTTGGACTTGGTGGGGTACAGTGCCAGCAAGTCACATATGGCATCACTGATTCTTTATTTTGAAATATTTCACTACTAATCAGGGATGTTTCCAGTGCTTATCTGACCTGAAATAGGAGCAGTAAATGTATTAAAATTTTGTATGGTGTGGGTCGCCTACACCAGAGTGTAGGTGTGGCTTGGCAGCTCTTGGTGAAAGATGATGCTGCAGCTGAGAGGCAGCAGATCGTGGAGCTCCACTGTGGGTGCTGATGTCTAGGGAATTTGCTGAAGACCTGCCCCACCTTCTCTTGATGATGGTGATTTGCTTCTTTGCAAATATTCCTGTCAGGTACAGATGCTATTCAGAAGTTAACTTTGTTCCTTTTACTGATCATTTTCAGGGTGCAAGATGGTGGGCTGGTTATATCTTTTATTTCATCCAATCAGATTTTGTCGACTTGGAGTTATGTTCTGCGTAGTGCAGCAGAAGGAAAAATTTTTCTCCAGCTATCCACATATGACTTGTTGTCCTGTGGGTGTTTACTTATTTGGGAAGTTGTTGGATGGTATTTGAGTTGAAAGTTGGAGGTGGCTCCAGCAGTTTTTTGCACTGGTAAAAACCCTAATTTTTTGGGGGGTTTGAGAGGAAAAGGAAAGAAACACAGAATTTATGGTAGTGATTATTCTTCTCTGAGAATTCAGCTTATGGCTGGAAGATTATTTAGTGGCTTATGCCAAGTGGAATAGCTGCAGTGGAAGACAGAAAAACAAGTAGAATATTGATCAAACCAAAGCAGCCTGGAAGGTACTGTTTCATAAAAATTTCTTGTCTGAGAAAATATGTTTGGATATTTCCCCCTGGAAGGTGTCAAGGGACAGAGAGAAAGGTTGTTTGTTAATGTTTTTTCTCTCCTTTGGAAAAAAATTTTGATAGGAAGCTGAAAAGTATTTTGAAGGAAAAACCTCCTAGCTGAGTTTGATAACTGATGTGTGAGGACAGTAGTTCAAAATTGTGCCTCTCTCTGTCCAGACATTTGAGGCTTTCAATTTGGATCATATAATAGTTTGGGTTAAAAGGACATTTAAAGGTCATCTAGTCCCACCCCTGTGCAATGACCAAGATCAACTAAATCAGAAGGTGCTCAGAGTGCCTTCCCGTCTGATTTTGACAGTTTCCAGGGAAACCATCCCTCTCTGGGCCACCTGTTCCAGTGTCTCACCACCCTCCTTGTAAAAACCTTCTTCCTTATAACTAATTAAATGGATCTAATTTGGTACATTTAAGTCTGAAAGCTAAAGGCAGAAGTCCTGAAGGATACCATAAGAATTGTCTTTATAAAAAGTTAGTACCAAAAATGTAAATGCTTGCAACATTTTGAAAAATACCAACTTGTAACTCTTACAGGAAACAAATGCCTCCCATGCAGTTTTGCCAATGCTCATGTATCTTTTGGCTGTCATTTTTCAGGTACTGCTATATTTGTAAGCCTGATAATGCTACAGCTTATGTGGCGTTATGAATTACTCATTCTATAAATTTATGCGACAGAAGAAAAAACATGGATACCTGATCCTGAGTATGTTATTCAGTCCAAGATGGTTCCCCTCAGTTGTATTTATAAGAACTCCTATAAGGTTATAAGCCTCCTTGCAGGTTACAAACTCCCTGTTTCTGTCTGTGGTGTGGTATGAGGAGATGAAAGCACAGCACTGTCCGGCTGCTAGGTTATGCTGCAATGCACATTATTGATATTAAACAAGAGTTGAATGTGCAGCTAATATTTTCCCAGTTCTGCCCTTTCTTGTGTTAAATGGATGAGGTCAGCTTTCCCTGCTGAGGCAGGCTCTTTGAAAAGTCAGAATGATGTTGCCCGAGTAAGGAAGAAAGAACATCAGAACTCTGTTCCTGTTCTGCAGAACACTAACAGAGAAAACATAATATGCCATTACAGGAAGACCTTGTGGCTGATGCTCAGAAAATCAAAGTAGGTTGAAAATTATACAGATGCAACCTGACAGTCTTATTTTTTAAAAGCAGGGCTGTCTGAGAGTCTGTTGAGTGTGCCAGATTTAGAAGGGAAGCAGCAACAAAAACAAAATAAATAGGCAGTTTTTTTGATTCTAATAAAGGCTACATTTGAGATTTCACCTATTGTTTTAAGGAAAGAATAAATAAGTACATAGAAATTTAATTTGTTTCATAGTACTGGTTCTCAACCTATCAAGTTTTGTGTCTGAACTTTATAATCCATTAGAAACTTAAGTGCTGTAAGAGACCATTAAAAATATTAAAAGTATTTAATGGTTGCTAGATAGTATGATCTGTATTTACTGCAAATATTCAATTGCAATTAAAATAAAAGGCATTTTTTAGAAACAGGAGGTGTTAGCAAAAATACAAGTTCTGAAAACTATTATTTTTTCTTTCTGTTAATATCTTATCTATAAGGATATACAATATGACTTAATGAAATTCCTCTGATATATGAAACTGGAGATGGAATGCTTTTTAGATCTAATTCCAGTTTTTCACTGTGGTATGTAGCATCCAGAAAAGCATTTCTGCAAGCTTAGAAATTTTAGTAGTAATCTTCTATAATTTGGTTTCCTTCTGATTGCTCTTATTGGAATATTTGTACATTTTCAGGAAGGATTTAGTATGATGGAAAAAACCCTCACACCAAACTTAATTAATCAGTCCTTTAGGTAACTAATTAGACATGCTGAATTTTCAGTGAGGTGTATTGTTTCACTCTAGGTCTTCACACCTGTCTTACCCAGCTGATATCTGTAAACTGAAAGAGGATGTTGCTACAGTGCATGGTTCCTAATAAAATTCTAATTAAATAATCACCTCAATTATAGATTAAAAACTCAGGTTCAACAATTATCCAACGAGCTTCATTGAAAACCCACAGTCATGTAACTACTCCTTTCTCTTTCTGCCTGAATTTATAGCTCTCTCACACAGACATAATTTAGATTTAGTTTAAATGGTGCCCTTAGTTGTTTCCATTATCTCAGCCTGGAGCAACCTGTGTCTATTCCTGGAATATGATTTCATTATTCTTGAACTGTGTTACCTGCAGTGTAGGCTATCTTTTCTACACTGAACATTTTCCAGGAAAAGCTTTTTCAGTTCCTGTTGGTGCTTAGACCTTTGAGTCAGTTAAATGTGGAAGGAGGAGGACTGTGTCTGATGTATTCATTCCAGTTATAGTAATTGTCCTTGAAGAACATTCTTATTTATTCACAGATTATACCAAGTTTTTGGGATGTCCAATCTAATATTTATAGTACAGAATTATATTATATTGTGTAAATTAAGATGGGTACTGGTATTGAGTGGAAGAAGGAACAGCTGAAAGCTTTTCATACTCCTGAGTCACTGTCACTGCAAGAATACCTATTTACTGGGATGACTTTTCTGGTGAAAAGGTTCAGAGGTTTCAGAGACTTGATCAAAAAACACATGGAAATTCCTTTCTTACAAAGGCATTTCATTTTTCTTGTCAAATACCCCTGTGTCTTACATGATTTACCCTTTCGTGATTCACGCTCATTTTGATTTGCTGCTGTTATCTGGAAAGTCAGATTTCTATAAAATAATGGGAATTCTTTCTCCATGCTTGTCCAAAAATGCATCTGAGGGCTGCAACTATGCAGGAACTCTGGATAGAAGCCTTTGGAGTAAGAAGCTAATTTGTATGGCAGAAGAAGAGTAAACAACATATTAGGATAACAGATTATTCACATAATAACCACCTGAAATCAGGGAGTACTTTTTTTCCTAGTAAAACTTCTGAATTGTGGTTTTCCTTTGTAATTTGTGCCACAGTGTTTTGAGAATTTGTAGGTACAGGTGAAGTGCTAGATATGTGCTACTGATAATGTGTCTACTGGAAAAAGTGTGTACTGGCTTCTGGATGCTTTCAGAAGAAAATTTTTCCTTGGATTTCAATGGAGGTACAATGCTAGCAGTGCCTTTAGACTGAAAAATCAACATATTGATCCACAGTGCAGGCATAAATTCCTGTAGTTTGGGTTGGAAGGGACCTTTAAAGGTCATGTAGTCCAACCCTGCTGCTATGGACATGAAGATATTTAACTAGATCAGGTTACTCAGAGCCCCCATCCAACCTGTCCCCATCTGTTGAAATTTCCAGGGATGGGGCATCCACAACCTTTCTAGGTGACCTATTCCAGTTTCTCGCTATACTTCTAATAAAAAATTTCTTCATAATATGTAATCTAAACCTACCCTCCTCCAGGTTCATTCCCCCTTGTCCTATCACTTCATGCCTTTGTGAAAAATCCATCCCCAGCTCACTTGTAGGTACTGGAAGGTGCCATAAGGTCTCCCCAGAGCTGACTCTTCTCTAGGGTGAACAAACTCTCAGCCTTTCCTCATAGAAGAGGTACTCCATCCCCTCATGGCTCTGCTCTGGACTCACACCCACATGTCCTTGTCAGATTTCACAGATTAGCTCAACTGGGCAGAGAATGGTGCTAACAGCACTGAGGTAATGGGCTAGATCCCCATATGGGCCAGTTACATAGGAGCCAGACTTGATGATCCCTGTGGGTCCTTTACAGCTCAGAATATTCTGTGATTCTATATCCCTCCTATGCCGGGGGCCCCAAAGCTGGAGGAAATTCTCCAGGTGGGATCTCACAAGTATGGAGTGGAGGGGTCTCCAAGGGACTGCCAAAGCTTTGGGCCCACTGGTCAAAGGTGAAGTGCTGAGGCTGGAGCAGCTTCTGAGGCTGAGACCAAGCTCAGGAGAATGCAATTAAGAAAAGGCTGAAGGGCTAATTTGATGTTCTGTCTGCAGCTGGTGCCTCGAGTCTCTGTTGGTACAGGCAGTAGAACAGGAGTGAGAAAGGAGGGGGTTAGCACCGTCTATCAAGGGGATAGTACAGTTAATTGGAAATTAATTGACAGGCAGTGCTAGCAGTCCATCACTGCTGCCATCTGCATAAGTGACAGGCCAGATCATTCAAGGCAGAGAGAATTACTTATCCTGGGGCCAGGAGGCAGAGTGCAAATGTGAGACTCATCCTCTCTCTTTCCTAACCGGACAATCCTACAGAAGCTATAGTGTTTTCCAAGTGTCCCTGGAATTTCAGATCTGATCTCATCCATACCTCTTGGAGGTTGCTTCCTCTCCCACTTCAGAGAAGGCTGGGCAAAGAAGCACGTGGCATCAGGAGGGGTCAAGAGGCAGGGGCAGGGCCTGGCACTGTAGAGTTGCTGCTGTTGGGTTTTTCAAACACAAATTGCCCAGGGGTAGGGGGCTTTGCACATGGAGCTGAAAAGATTTAAGAGCTGGTGGAGTTCATAGTGCTAACACAGAAACTGGTGTTTTATTGTGTGACTGTGTGATTTCCAAAACCCTTTAAGCTTAAGATGTGAAACCTCTTAAGCTACCCAGCATGATGTGCTGTTTGTAAAGATTTATTAGCTTTTCAAAGTTTCCACGCTTTCCCACCATGACTCCTTAAGGATTTTGAAAGAGCAGAGTCAGTGCAACTCAGGAGTGGACAGGCAAATCTCTTTGCCATACCACCAAAGAAGTAGAAGTGATGGTTGTGCCTGAAATAAATGAACCTGGAATTCTGTCATCTTTGAAACGTATATTTGTAGATGCGCTTTATGTGCATCTCTCATGAGAATGTGGGAAGTCTTATAGCTGGCATCTACTCTCAAGCTGCTTGCCGTATATATGGTTTTGTGGGGTTAACCAGTTAGAAATTGCCCATTTTTATAGGAAGGCTGGCAGAGCCCCAGTACCTTCTCACATGCTGCATTTACTTCACTGTTGGTTTGAGCCATGATGCAACACCAGAGACCCAGCTTCAGTGGCTGCTCAGGTCCTCGTGCCCTGCTGACCGTGAAGGCGGTACCGAATTAATACTGAGCATGCACACGTGCACTTTGCTAAATTAGACTAATTGATTAAAAGCTGTGTGGAGTGATCAGATGTATTTACATTGAATTCCTTCTACCTCACTGTCAAATTACAGGGGTTTTTGTTGTTCACTGAAAGTTGTTACTCCTTTTTTTACCAAGGCTTCTGCTTATTACACAGATTTTTGTATTTTATTATTGCTATTACTATTTATTTGGCTTACTAGGAAGTAGAAAGAGTTATTTGGGATTTTGGCAGAGAAGAAAAACAATTACTCTAAATGCAGGAAAATATTCTCTTTGCCTGATACATTTGAAATGTAATTTTTGTCTGGCAATTACAGCCTATGAGAGACTTACTGGCTGGGTATATCAGGTAATAGCTATGATCAAACAGAGTCCAATTTAATTAATCTGATTAATGTACATTTTGTGGTACTCTAAAATTGTTTTGATTCCCTGACATTTATTAAGAATAAACTTCTTTTTTACCTAGGCATGATTGCATGATGCAGAATTATTAATGGTTAGTCATAAGAAACTAATCAAGTTAGAGGCAACATGAAGTGAGGGAATGAGCACTGAAGCAGCAGCTAAGTTCTTATGTTAATTTGATACGTGGTCTTGGAAAAAATCACTTACTGCTCATCACAGTCTCCTGATTTTCCTGCAGCTAAAGAAATATTAATATTCATCTCCCTACTTTACCAGTTTGAGAAGAATTAGCTAATGCACATGTTTATAGATAAAATCTTAGTGCTTCAAAAATGTAAATTTTGTTTAATCAAATGTTTATATATGTATAAATATGTGTGTATGTGTTTGTGTGCATCCAAATAATTAATAATGAAACTAGAGACCTGATTATGCTATTTCTATCTGTAGTTGCCAATCCATCAAATAGGTAGGAACATTATTTATTATGTACTTAAATGGCTTCTGTCACCAACAGGAGAACTAAGGAAAACTTCAAGGAGAATCAATTGTTTTTTCAGGCTTTAGGTATACATGTAATTCATAATTTTATTTGCTCCTAACTGCTCACTGATTTATTTAGAGTGACAAAAAATTCAAATCTATAGAAATATTGATGTTTTGATTTTATTTTTTAAAGTAGTTTGCTTAAGATGACACAGTCCAGAAGGAGTCTAGGAACAAATTTTTTTTCTTCTTTATTCCATGTAATTTTAAGGCTCTGTGAGTGTTAAATAATTTTAGTTCACCTGTAGTGTAGGCTTATTTAAATTAAAGGCTCAAGCTCTGGGATAAACCTTTTTTATTTGTATAAAAACTCATGTGTTTTCATTGCAGTGAAGTACTGTAATCTTTTGACCATAGGAATTCTTTCCTCCAGGATGTGAAATGCTCTTTGAACAAAACACTGAGCCTTGAAACAAGACAAGGCCTCAGTTGGGTTGTGTGTTCCCTATTAAGTAATTGCACTTTTTGTACAGCAAAAAAAAAATTGCAATTTTGTGGCAGCAAATATTAAAAATCACAGAGTCATAGAATTATTTAAGATAGGAGGAACCTCTGAATGCCATCTGGTCCAATCCACTGTCCCCCTCAGCACCTGCTCTAAACAAGGCCAACTTCAAAGTTGGTACTAATTTCAGACTTACACTGTGTTACTCAGACCATCTACAAAATGTCTATTATTTCTGTCTTCTTCAAAATTTATTGTGGTGGATTTCTTGTCTAACATCATCTGGATGATGACCAAGTTGTCATCTACTAGTCCCAGGAATGGTGTCATCCAAATGAGTCCATCCTTGATCATCTTGTCAAGATTTTCCTGGACACCAAGTTTTCTCAATATGTTTTGGAGGTAAAATCTGGGCAAGAGACAAAATAATAAGGAAATATTTTCCTGAACAGTGCCTAGACCATTTGACTGAGTTCCAAATAGCAACATCTGCAATATTGTTTTACTATAATGCAATCAAAACCAGAGTTTAGTATCCTATTTTGAAATAATGTTAGTGCTCAGAAAAATAATGTTTATATTCTGTCTCTCAGAAAAAGAGTCATACGTGGGGAAAAAATAAAAAAATCAAAAGAAAAACCCAAAAATGAATGAAGCAAGCAAAAACCCTCAAACCAAATATATTCCAAGACTATTTTAAACCCTTTTTTCTTATAGTTTTTAATTTTCTGAGCTATGTCAGCTTACTGTGCATGCATTGGAATTACAGGTTTATCACTTACATAAAATTTTGTAGATTATAAACTTTTCCTTATCCTGCTTGACTTTGCTTTTCCTTCTGCATTATTTAATTTAAATTTGTGTTGTATGCACTCAAAATATAGATTTGGTGAAAATTAGTGCATTTGGCATCCATTTCTTACCTCACAATTTACCACTTGTCTAAATTTGAGCTTGAATCTTCTTCCAGAGTCTTTAAGGCATTGTGGCTTTATCTAGACAATAGTTCAATTGTTAGCTGTAGAAAAAGCATAAAGCTTTCCCATTTTTGAAGACTCAACAGCAGGCTGACAGGTCAGGACAACCAGAACATACTGAATATCAGTCACAGCAGCTATCTGTAGGTTTACTGAGGTCTTCTTCCAGTGTCATTCCTTGGGCTGCACCTTCCTTAGCAGGGGGGTGCATTAGACACTTGTGGAGCACATGTTTTGGTTTACAGAGTAATTTAGGCTGGAAAAGACCCTCAACCATTAAACCTAACACTGCCAAGTCCACCTCTATGGACCATGTCCAGAAGTGCCACATCTGCACGTCCTTTAAACATCTATAGGTATGGGGGCCCAAGTGCTTCCCTGGGCAGCCTGTGCCTGTGCTTGGCAATCTCTTTGGTGAAGAAATCTTTCTTAATATACAATCTAAACTTTCCCTCATGCAATTTGGGCCATTTCGTCTCATCCTATATCTTCTTCCTTTGGAAAAAAGACTGACTTCCCTCTCACTACATCCTCCTTTCAGGTAGCTGTAGAGAGCCATAAGCCCTGTCAGCCTCCATTTCTCCAGGCTGGACCTGGTTATCTCGACCCTTAACCAGCTTCATTGCTCTTCTTTGGATGCAAAGACCAAGAATCCAGCTCAGGACTTCCGAGGTCCTTTTGTGATATGAACCAAGTACAAACTGGAGATTTGCTTCAGGAGTTTCTGTCACTATAGGACATGAAAGAACACAAGCTCACACTGCTGTTCTCAAGGTGAAGAAAAAAGGGAAGTTTATTTTCTGACTCCAACATTTATAGTTTTCCAAAAGTGACAGCGGATTGGAGGGTGACAGTGACACCTCTCCAATGACACTGGTCAAACCAACAGTCCATCAACTCTCTCCTCCTCTATAAAGGAATGCAAATCAAAGAGTTATTTACAGAAAGTGTGTGCGAAAGTTCACTACAAGAATGTCAACATCAGAAGGCTTAGAAAATCTTAAAAAAACAGGGTGACAAGTTTCAGATCAAGACATTTTTGTAGGTCCATCTCAGACACTTAACGGATTCACTTGAAAGGTCCCTAAGTACTTGCCCATCAGGTAGTCTTAGGAGTGGTCATGAGATAAACTAAGGTGATGTATGGAAAGAGTCCCCCCTAGATTTTTGTTAGCATAAATATCATCAGAAGCAGGCCCTTTACGTTTGCTATTATACCAGATCAGAACTGAGGGAAACAGTGCAAAGGAAAGCAAAGTAAATAACTCTTTCTAAAAATTGGGACGAACCTTTTAGTTAAAATTGAATTGAAAGTTGTGCCAGAAATGCTCAATAAAACTGGTACAGAATATCTCTTTCTGTCTTCTGCCAGATCAAGCCCAGTGCAACCACATGACATGTTTTCTGAACTCAGTTAGATCAGCTCACAAAACATTGACAGGAGCTTTGTTCCAGCAGGCTTCATGCCTCATTGTGTATCATCTGTTCTTCTGCAGCCAGCATAAACACATCCACAGTGCACAGTGTGCCTTGGTGAATTTCAGGGCAGTCAGTGCTGCAGCCTCAGTGCTGCCTGATTTGGAACATGCTCCTACTGCTGAGAAAACCAACAGTGCACACATCCAGCTCCTAGGACCGTGGCATTTTGACTGTGGGACGCTTGCATAAATCTGTTTCCATTCTTTGCTCATGCTGCTTATTAAATGTAGAATCCTAATTTCTCATAATAATGTTTGTTAAAGTAAATTTTAATGACACCAGGGTGGGCTTTTCTTTCCAAATTTTCCTTCTGTGGCATTTGCAAAATGACTTTTTAATGACTTCTAAGACAGGAAACTATTATCAGTATTAGTAGTTCATACTCTCAGAAAACTAATTTTTTTCCTGAACAGATGATATGCAGCTTTCCTTAGGTGTGAAAAGGCAAGCAAAATACTCTGCTTTCAAAGCATAAAATTATTTCTGCTCTAAAACAAAAAAAGCAGGAGGCAGACATAATTACCAATTTGAATGTTGAATAGTTTATAGAGTGAATAAAATTAACATTTAAATGCATTTTCTGAGCTGGGCTTTTTCTGAAGGTATGGTTTCAGTCTGAGCTGTTAAAATATCGAGTATATATATTAATCTGTTTGGACAAATTACCTTCTTTTCCCCACACATACTGGTTTTACTTAGTTGCATGGGTACACAAAAACATATTTTAGAATCACCTATTATTTATGTTGGAAATAAAAGTTTTTATATTTTCTGAGGACCCTTATAAGACAATAATTGTGGTACAGATAATACAATGGCATCTTTCAGTGGTGATGAGTGGTGATTTTGATAAGTATCTTCCCTGAAACCAATGCAATAAGTTACTTCTTTAAAAGTACATTAATATATCTGCTGTCTCTTTGGACATTGACCTGTGAGCCCTCAATAATCCTGTGCAATGTTATTAGGCTTTTTCAAAGAATTCCATGAGCTATTTACTCGTACACTCTATCACAGTTGCATGTGGTGTAATAAAAAATGATGCTACTGAAAACATTTTATGAATATTAAAAAACTTACCTAGAATATATATATTTTTTACTGACCACTTAAAAATCAAGTATTTGTTTTCTCACTTCATAAGCAACAGGAAACAAAAAAATAAATCTGAGATTAAAATATGTTTCATCTCTCTTAAATGATACACATTGAAAGAAATGGAACATAAGCAAAAATAACTTTTTTTCCCCCTTGTTGCATAGGTCTTATTTAGTCTAGTATTCCCTTAGGAGTAATTGTAATACTTCCAATTAGATGGTGAAATGACAGCTGAAAATAGAGGCAGTGAGCAACACTATGCAGAATTAGTAAGTTCAAGGGAAACCTCAAACTTTGGGCAAATTTGAATCCCTCCCAAAATGAAAGCCTGATGCATCTGAAGCACAGTAGTGTGGATGTGTGATTGACTTGCCTCTGCTTTACAGAAATGTAGCCACTTTCTGACAGTCTGGTCACTGTGTATGGTTTTGTTCCTGTACTGTCTGAAGAGTCTACAAATATACAGTCAGGATTCAGAGTCAGAAAATCAGAAATTCTCTGTAGTGTTTCATTCTAACTATATCTCTCATCTTTTTTTTTTCCCTTTTATTTTTCCTCCTTTTTTTAAAAATAATCTTTTCCCCTCCTTCAACCTAATTTCCTAAGGAAACGAGACACTTATGACCATTCTCTGGATGTGTCTGAAAGCTGTCTCCTTTTTAAAACAGCTTAAGGCAAATTTAATAGGGAGGTGGATTTCTAAAGCTCTTGAGTAACAGTGACTGCCACAAGAAAAGGCAGCCAGGCTACGTTTGTGCCCTCACTGAGTAAAAACAACTAAAAAAGATCAAAATATATTGAACACTAGGTAATGCACATTCACCTTGAGAAATCTATGCTTATTGGTAGTGATTCCCCTGATTATTTTGGGTTTTTATTAACTGCATTGGACATTTTCTTCTTGATGCAGACAAACTGCCAGTTTTACACCAGTCTTGGGTATGTGTTATACATATATAGTATTTTATATATGCATACATAGATGTGTATATATGTCTCCTAACCAAATCAGGAGAACTCATCCTCTTTCCCCTGTGACTTCAGACACTCTTAATTAATTTTCTAGTTTCCAGGCTGAAAGGAAGCTAATGAGCTCTCCCTGAGCTCACTGGGTAACCCAATACTAGGCCCAACTGCTTTGAGTAGAAAATGCTTATTTTCACCACACATATTTAAGTCTAGTTCCGTGTGAAGAGCTCTGACGGATGTTGTTACAATGACTGAAGTATTGTGTTCTTGGCAAGTGGGGCTAATAACACAGAAATATTCACAGAAAAAAAGTGCTGGTGGTAGGAAAAAAAAATAAAATAAACCACCACCGACACTTAAATTTGGACAGACTGCCCTTATTACTTCATTCAGATGTTGAAGTACTGCCTAAACAGTTACAGGGATGGCAGTATTTATTACAACTTCTTTCATTTCAACCGTTGAAAAACTGTTCTCACTCAGTAAAGACTTTACTGAACGGCAGAGAATTCTTGGAAGCCTTGTAGCGTTTTTTAGCTGAAATAATTGTTGTCTTTCAGCCTATATTGCAGTTCTGGTAGAATTAACTCAGTACTGTGTTGGTGCTGAGCTTGAAAGGTAATTAATAATCTTTAAGAATAGATGTGAGCTCCATTAGAACAGTCACCTGAAAATTCCTCGTTTGCAGCCTGTCAGGAACAACGCATGTTCAGGAACAGACTGTTGTAATTTATCATTTGTATTTGTAGCAATACACTGGGCTCCTTGTTCTGAATAAAGAACTCTCTGGAACTGTCGCCAAGAAATGTCCCCAAGATCTTTTGTGGAGGGGCCTCCCTTGATGTCTAACAGGAGGTTTGCATGCAGTGGCACACCAAGCTGTATTCCTGCCTGTTAGGTTCCCAGCTCTGGATTGAATCTCAGCGACAGTCTGTTTCTGTTTTCCCTTGGCCTATTGCTGAGCACAGTTAATGCTCTCCTTGCCATGTCCAAAGTGCTCATGCTGACACCATCTTGGGAGCTGCAGCTGCATGTGCAGCCATGGACTGAAGGAGGCGAGAACTGTGCAAGCAGCTCAATGACCTGAGTCTGTTAACTGCAGTGGTGTCCATCAGGATCAAAATAGTTAGATGTGGTTGGGTTCTGCTCTTAACACTCCTGGCTAGTGCAAGGGAATGTGTGCCAGGCTGCATTTGCAAGTATAAAAGCGGGATGCTTGAAATGGGACAGGGGCTGGCAGTCGGGCCAGCTGGAAAACCCTCTGCAAGATGCACAGACACATAGAAATACGCTTAGAAACAATGGATAGGGGAAGAATCACATGCACATCCTCTGGATCTCGGATAGAAGATGGATGCGTAGGTTGTGTGGTACCTACTGTGACTGTCTGGTCTGCAAGCACAGCTCAGGGCACTGAGTGGAGACAGACCTGAGTGGCTTGTTTTTTGGCAGCAGTCCTGTGGCAGTAATGCTAATATTAGGTAATGTTCTCTAGTGATTTTTTTTCTAAAAGAAAAACTCTGGTTTTAAATTCCAGCTGATTGTAAACTGACATAATTTCTTTACCTCAGAACTAGTTTGTGAAAAGTGATGATACAGCCCAGGGGTAGTATTTTCAGGACCAAGATTTCTAAAAAGAGTAGGAACTTGTTTGTGTGAATTGCCAGGCAAGTGTGCCAAATATAGGAAGAAAAGTGTTCTGGAAAAGGATGAGAGTTCAAATATGCTGCTTTTTTTCTTTTTTTTGACTTGTTAATCAGTGATGTGTATTCAGTCAGGAAGTCGTGTTTCTGTGGAAAGAAATATGAGACTTGACAGACTTCAAACTATTTGGGTGATTGGTGGGTGGAACAGTTTGAGTTACTTTTGTATAATTTTAAAAATTGTTTTTGTGTGTGCATACACAAAGACTATATTTTTGTTTTTACGGTAAAGTAAGCAGAGCAAATATTAATGTTCTTGTTTGTAGAAAAAAAATTAAAAGGTTGTAACACTGAAAATGGCTTCAAAAACCTTTCAATTTTCAGCATTGTTGCATCCCTGGTTTACAGCTGATTCATGGCAGATGTTTTCCAAGGAAAGTAAGCAGGTTCATGCATGCATGGATATTGGTTGGGTTTTACAAGCAGATGTAAAACCGCAGTGATTTGTGTGTTCCTGAAATGTTTCATGACTTTGTCACCTTCTAGCAACTTGAACTAAAGTGTAATACAGAAGATTGCATGAGAGGTATAAACTTGGGCAGAATTTGATATGTTTTAGACATGGAATTTACTTCTCCCACTTTGCCTCATAATTGTCCCATCTAAGTAATCACAGCAATTGCTCAGTTGCTTTGTGTAGGGCAAAAAATCACTGTCTAAAAGTATCCAAAATGAAAAGGTTATAAATGAGGTGAAATTTTACAAGAGAGAAGAAAAGCACCAAGTTTACTGAGGAAGGTCTGGTATCTGTCAAAGCATGGAGTAGTTGGAATTATGTTACATGTTTTTTTTTCATTGAAAAGCATATGTGAAAGATATCAAAGGGCATGGGAACATCTGCTGCAGTGAACAAAGTAGTTCTAGCATATATCTCTCTTATTTGTAATTAATTAACAATGGAAGATTATGGTTGAAGTTTTTTTTAACAGTTTCTGAATTTTCTGGCTGAACGCAATTACACTTAACAATGTTAAGTCAGTGTTCTTGCATTAATGAGTGGTAGAGTTGCTTTACAAGATTTCTGACTGTGACTTCCATTAGTGCTGCCCCAGACAGAAATGAAAGGGTTTGGCTGTACCTGTTATATCTCTTAAGTTAGAGGCATTGCTTTTCTGGGACTGTGCCCACACTCAGGGCAACCAGTATGTGTGGAATAGGGAGGGTGTTATTTTACATAGCTTTGGTTGAATCCCTCTTGCAGAACCAGAAATTTCAAGGTCTGCAAAAAATGATTGGTAGTTTTTAAAGAAGCTCGTGCCCTGGTATGGTGAATCAAACAGTCTATGTCTCCAAACACAATACAGATTCACAAGCTATAATGTGATCTCCGTGACACTGATTTCAAACTTACAGTTTAAAGTAACATCAGACAATAACTAGTCTTTTTCATGTACAGAACAGTTTCCTCAACTTGCTGTGCCTGAAACAATCTCATCCTCTCTCAGGACCACTTTCTCCTTTTCTGCATGCAGGAGCAAGCACTGTCACGCTCAGCACTTGCACTTAGAACTCCAAGAGCAGGTGAACAGAGCCCTGCAGAGCTGATGCAAATTCCAGTGGAAAAATCAGGCTGTCAAGGGAATGTTGAGCAACACGAAGGCAGTGGGTTCATCTTCTCCACAGATCTGCTGCCTTCCCTGGCACAGGATAACAGCTTGATATTTGCTCTCCAGTTCAAGCTTCCATCTTGTCAGGTAGTGTGCAGCCTCTGAGCCTCTGGGGCAGCTGTCTGACAGACTGCACACATCAGGCTTGCACAGCTGTTTCTTACAGGTGTTTCTTTACAGGAAGTAAAGTTTTTCCTAAGTATGCCACCTCATAGGTTCTATAATTGTGGTTCTATAATTGTGGCACTCCCTGTTGACTGTTTTTTAAATAATTGCTCCGCAGGAATTATTTAAAAAGCAGCAAGGTTTTGAGCCATGGATAGAGATACTCCTTTTTAATGTAAGAATAGCACCAATATATGTTTAAATGACTTGAAACCTGATTACTTTAGATGATGTTATACTCTGTTTTAAACTATTCCTTTCTGGGATATGGAGTAGTAACATAGCCACCTGAAAACTGGTTTTTGTTTCAAGATTCAAAATAGGATTTACCAAAAATGTTTGGTAATCTAAATATTTGTTTAAATTTTATAAGGTTGTCTCCTCATTCTGACATTATCTTGTTGTCCTTTCCTGTCACTTCTAGTACCTTTCTATGCAGAGAGCAGTTGAGGTGTCAGGATAGCCAGGGAGCTGCCAGGTTGATATGAAGGCAGCTGGGGAAATCTCTTGTCTCTGAAAGGCACTGATGGTGGGTGAGGATGCTCAACCAGATGAGCTGAAAGATTTGTGGAAAGATTTCTGGGGAGCAGAAATTCCTCAGACTCTGGGGAGTGAATCTGGAATAACAGATGGGCCTGGCTTCCCCAGCAGGATGCAGGGTCAAATCTTTGGCTACGGAGAGGGAAGGGCTGATGAAGCAGGACTGCAAGTTGTGCCTGCTGTATTCTGTTTATGGAGTTGTGACTATGGTACTAGGATGCTGCAGTGGGCTTTTTGATATAGAGCTCCCTTTCCCACGAGCTGCCTTAGGATGAATTTCCAAAAGACATTTTGGAAGTATGAGTTTTCAGACATAAAATGTCTCTCCATTCCCCAACATGATCTCTCATCTAACTGGGTTGCTATTGTTACTCACACTTCTAGAGAATTTCTTAGCCCAACCATTTCCTGGGTTAGCTACACATAAATTCTCTCTGCTTTTGTGAGGCTTCTCACAATGAATCTCTCATTGCAGGATTTGTTCACCTCTTTATTCTGCTGAGACTGCTCTCTCTTTTTCCTAGCTTGCTGTTGCATGACACCACACTTCCACTAAAGCATATCATACCAACCAGGGATGGGTTCTGAACTGGATGCCTTGCTCTGTCTTACCCAGTATTTCACTTCATGTGACACAGTAGATGTTCAGGTGATTATTTGGGAAAAGCAAGTGCAGTATTTTCCCCACTGCCTTTGTTCAACAGATGAGTTACTGTCTTTTTTCTAGTTTTTAGCCTGTTATATGCAAAATTACCTACAGGCAGACAGTTTTCATTTCAATAGTAGTTAATTCTTACAGGCATTTTAGAGATTCCCATTCAAGATTTGAAACATCTGTAGTGGGTTCTTTTCAAGGTTACAATAGATTTATTGTCACCTTGTTTGTGGTCACAGCTTGAACGTGACGTGATCAGAATGACTCTGCTGAGATGTAACAGTAGCAACAGTTCCTGTGCCTTTGAGCATGGTGCCATCACTGTCACTTGTCCCAGGCACCTCCCAGTTTGACCAGAGAAACACAAACCATTTCATCAGCAGGATAAAAAGAAATTAAATGTGTGCTGACCAAGTGCTAAAGATACTGTGGTCCCTGTTTGGTTTTTATGGTAACACATTGGCCTCACTTGCAGACTGCTAAAGCAGTGATTCTGAATAAGCCCTGAACCCAAATTATTGCTGGTTTCTAATTTCAATTAATGAAGCCTCACTAAGATAGTGAGCTTCCTTTGCAAGTCTCTGAAAAATTACATGAGTAAATACTGTAGAAGAGTTGGACGATTTTGGTTTTATTTTGGAAAACATTGTCACTGTTTTGATAGAATATTTTTTTTTCCTTTCCTACCTACTTCACTTGCTCTCCTGCTATGATTTTCTCTGAAAAGCAATATTGTGTTTACCTAGTAACAGTGAAGGATAAGTTGTTCTCAGCTGTCAAATAGGAAACTACAATTTGTGTGTGACCTCGAAAGATTTAATGGTAACGTCATTTTCAGTGTCGGATTGGAAGGTTTGGGAAGCTGGGAGCAATCTGTGAGATTTTCAAAGGGAGCTGCTTCTCAATGCATGGAAAAATAAAATTGTGTGGGAGGGAAAATAGATCTTTCATTACTTGATAGGAAGCAATAGGGAAAAATAGAACTTTCTTTTCTTCAACTGGTAAAAAGATTTATAAAAGCAAAGTAACATAAGATATGTATGAGATATGAGTACCAGATATTGCTTTTTCCCCGAAGTGGACTACCTAGGAACTACTGTATGAAATTTTTTCTCTCTGCAGAACAATTAATGGGGGATAGTAAATTCTATGCTTGCAATTCCAGCTGGGTGGCTGAGGTTACTACACCCTCTCCCTTAGATCTGTGGGTGCAGAGATGCCCCACTCATGAATCACTTTACCATATTGGACAAGTCTATCAGCCCTTTGGTCAGGCAGGCATTGCTGGATATTAGCACCCCAGATAATTATGTATTGCTGTACATTCTTGGTTTGAGTGAGTACAGAGGGAAGGTTAAAGTCATACCTTATTACATGGTGACAGATTTGGTTTCAGTATAGTAATACTTCTTCAACATTTCATTAATTTTTCTCTTTACACCATGAAGTGCCATATATTTATTAAAGTTGTACCTGAACATGAAGAACGATAAATAGTCTGCTTTTCTTGCTTTGATCATGAGTGCTGTTGTGTAATGCTGCAGAGCAGAATTGCTAGGACTCTTGACTGTGATAAAGGGTGAATCTTGTGGACCTGATGTTGCTTAGACATACTAGTTGACTGCACTAACTTCTGCACATAAGCTTTCATAGTCTGCTGAGTGCTTATTCCTCTTTAACATTAACGTTAAGTATCTGTTAGATTCACTTTGTTGTAGTTAATAACCTGGTTTTATACTGATATATAATTAAATAGCATAAAATATTTGGGTTGTTTTCTTCTATTTTTGAAATTTCCTGTTAATATAAATATCAATGCCTCTGGTTGTGTGGGCCCTTTGCATTTGATTGTGAGAATTTTAGGACTTATTACCCTCTGATACTTCAGGGCATCCATAGAATTCTCTTCTTTTTCAAGACTATGAACTTTATACTCTTTTCATTATACCAAATTGAGGGTTTGTGCCTGTAGACATAGACTTATATTACATAGATACAGATATCATTACAGGAGTTTTGTATTTTTTGTTCATTGAAAGGTTTTTCTCTTAAAATGCAGAAGCTGTTCAAATTATATTCTCAAAAGACTAGTCAGTCTCTCAGACAAGGTATCTGATTTTTTTACAACGCCATTGATTGGACATGAATAATGCATGATTATGTCAGTCCACCTCTAGTATTACTTGAAGGCTGAAGTACTTAGAAAATCTATTTAATGACATTTTTAGTCAAGCTGCACTGAATCCTGTTGTGGATGATGTAATGGCTCTTGATAGCATTTGGAAAGTTGATGTTGTTAATTTATGTTTGTACAGCTTCCAGCCAGCCAGTATGTTTAAGCCAGCTTGGTTATCTTACAATTGGGACTTCTGGCAAACCATAACAATCAGGATTTCCAGATGTAGTGCCAGCAAACTCTGATTCCATTGACACATATTTGAGTAGAATAACTCTAGATTTCCTTCGAGATGCTCTCCACATATCATATGACTGAAATCTGACTCCACTAACCCTGGCACTTTAGTCAAATAAACGGCAATAATTGTAATGCAATTCAAGCTGGAATTTTTTTATCTGTATAGCACAAAGTCTGAAGAAAAGTAGTGATTAGATCTAGTGTTTGCTTTAGGGATTCTTTCTAGATTTTACTGGAACTCTGTGAGCAATAAATGATACACCTATATCTTCAAAGCAGAGCTACATTATGAAGGGAAAAATATTTTTTATTAGTTTTGAACTGAGGGCATATAAACAGGACAGCTTTAAAATGTTAACAATTTTAAAAGAATGGTGGCATTCAAAATGATAGGTATTTGGCAAACTGGTATTGACAGTAAAATGAGTGCCAGAAGATCTTCCTATCTTCTATAGAAGTGATAGGAACTATTATGTGAGCTTTTGAAAATAATTGAGGGATAAGTAATTATTAATGAAGATAGACTGAGTTTTCATTGCTGCTGAATTTAAAGGTATTTATCCTGAACAGTGCAATTAATTTAAAAAAATGCTATAGTTACTGTTGACAAAGTTCTGTTCTGGAGCTTTGCACAGCGTGCATGGGCATAAAGAGTTCTTAGAATGGTAACAGTAGAGAGGACAGTTTGTTTAATAAGACTGAGGAAGAAGCAGGGGATTTGGCAGTCTCCAATGTCCTGAATAAAGAATCTTCATTATGTTTGTCATAACCAAGTCATATTCCTCCTGCTGCAACTTGCATACATCTAATCACACAAGGAGATAGGAGATTTACCCTGCTCATTTCCTTCTTCACTCAAAAGCAATTTGGTCTGAGATGATGATGATTCACAATGCACTTTATTAGAAACATTAAATAGAAAAAAGACAAATTTGTGTCCCTGTATACAGAGGCCATTAGCAACTGACTCTTCAGGAGCCCATGAAAAGATACACAGGAACAGAATAGAAAATTCAGGAAGATCTCTGAAGGGAGAGAAGTCTGACACAGTATAGTAAGGTGCAGATGCACTCAATATATGCCATGTGCACTGAAGGTGAAAATATTTGGAATTAATTTCTCTTCACTAAAAGGATGAGATCTGAATAATGGTGACCTTCCTGCAGAAGTTAATGTAATTCTGAGGCTGTAACCAGTGAATGGACATGCTTTTAAGAGAGCATGCAGAGACTTGGGAAGAATGTGGAAGTCTCTGAAGAAAGCCATGCAATCAAATAGGTATTTTGAGTTCAGTAAGTAAGAAAAGCCACATAAGAAATTGCCTGTTTGCTATGACCTTAAACAAGGACCTTTCAGATGAAAGCCCACTTTGATACCATCAACCCACTTTGGGTTTAGCTTAGCTTTAACCTAGCAGAAATGGAATATTCAGTACTGTCTTTGTGCAGATCACAAGGTTTTAGAAGTCCTAAAAGATCTAAGTAAGAGTCTGAGCCTTACAATATGATAAAATCAATGCTGAACCCTCCAGTCCTACAAAGTGTTCTTTACTACTAGCAGGCAGATACATAGTGATTGTCTAAGCAACAAAATTTTCTTATGTAAGGAAAAACTCCTATGTAGCATTGCTTTTGATCAACCTGAGGATTCTTAAAATTGCATTCATTAAAGATGACCAGGGCCAGGGAGTTTGAGATGCCTGGACCTCTGAATCGGTGATGTTAAGTTAAACAGTTTTATTACCTTCCCTCCTCAATGCCTTTTGTGTTTATTTAGAGCTCTCAAAAGAAAAAAAAAGGTCAATAGATACCAGTTTCAGCATAATAATTCTGTGGCATGCTGAGTGAATAAGGGTTTTTTTTCCTCCTTGTCCTGTTGAAACAGCTGAAATATTCAACTACTGTTTGCTATAAGGTCTTAAGAGTAATTGTCAGTAGAAAAAGAACATCAATACCGAAGATTAAAATAAGGAACTATTTATCTGGTTTCCCTCCTTTGTAGTTAGTGTAGCTTATTTTTCTTACAGTTGGATATAGATGTTATTTTACTTCTTGCACATCTCTTCCATTGAAAATATGGATCAAATTAATCTATCATTTATGTCTTTTTTTAACCTGCCTGGGACTGAGATATGCTTTCATTGTTTAAGTATAGGATTTGAATGGCTATAGTAGAGATATGTGACATAGTATATTTAAACTATTTGTGATCCCCTTTAGGAAATCACTTGGTTTGCTACCTTTCTGCTGTTCTTGGCACAGCTTTCAGTAGCACCAAACTTTCAGCCTGTGTTCTTGGAAGAAGCTATTAGCATTGAAAGGAATAGAGGAGGACTAAGCAATATGTGACTGATCAAAATTCTGGGGGAGAGGAAGCTGCTTGTGAGTCAGCAGCATGCCATGGCAGCAATGAAGTCAGGTAATATGTGGGTAGAGATTAACAGGACTGCAGTTAGGTCAAAGGAGGAGATTATTCCTGTGTTTCTTGGGCTGCTTATAAAAGGAAAATTACAAACCGGAGCACATTCAGTGAAGAATCACCAGGATGGCTGGGAAAGTGGTGCATTTGCTGAGGCATTTGTTCACCCTGGGGAAGAGTGGAAAGCTAACCCTGACCAGTCAACACCTATTGAGGAGGTTAGCAAGGAAACACAGCCAGGCTCTTCACTGAGATATATGGTAGGAAAATGAAGGGCAAGAACTGTGAACTGAAAAGGGAAGATTTAGACTGATAGATATAGCAAAAAGCTATTTCACCTTGAAAACAGCTAAGCATGGGAACACCATTGCTGGGAAGTATTCATTGTAGGAGGATTTCAAGGCCTGCCTAGAAGAAGCCCTGAGAAACCCAGTCTGACCTTATGGCTGACCCTGCTCTGAGCAGGGGATTGGTCCAAAAACCTCCTGAGGTCCCTCCCAGCTGGACTGGTCCTATGAGCCTGTAAAATAGAAGATATCTGGAGACAATCTTAAAACATCCTGTGAGCCATCTCGTGGCAGACTGGGTCCCCTTTCCATATTCTACTCTTGCCACATTTAAGATAATCTAAAAATGTAGACAGTTAAACTTAAAAATGTACACCTGAACAAAAGCTATATGAACAAAATCTGGATGATCTAGGTACTATATTTTCTGGCTGCTTCCTAAAGGCAATTTAGGCAGAAGTTGACAAAGTTTGGGTCAGATTCATCTTCCTTGTTTGCTGTCAAGTCCTTTTGAGACAGAAAGGGACCAAACACAGTAACATATATTAGTGAAGCATTGGAATAGCACACTGATGCACCAGTCCTCACAGGATCAGGTTACTTGGGATGTCAATGGACTGAGGATTTTTAGGTGTGAACAGGTTTGAAATGCAAATAGTGTGATTAAACAGACCAGGTGTCAGTTTTGGGGCCACAGTTTTCTCACTGGCAATTAATGTGTTGCAAGCCAAAATGTGAAACTATGAATTACACAAAATTATAAGTTTGCAAAAAAACAATTAAATTACTCCTACCCTACCTTGTCAGAAAATGCAATGAAACTTTGGAAGGTTGTTTCAGAGAAGCTTGATACTGATTTCAAAAGACTCTATACTCTTGCACTTTTTGATATTTCTCTGTACTCTTAGCATACTACTGTGTCCACCCTTACTGCTTTGTCCTTCTGTAACATTTGCTGTCTTGCTGACTGCATCTTCATATTACCTTTTAAAATTCTTTACTTTTTAGCAGAGAATTATTTTATCAGAAAAAAACTCACATAATTTGCATCCTATTAAGAAACACTGAACTCATTCTTTATGGTTGGTACAATGGTGACAATCATTTTCATTTGTGCAGAAATTCATTTCAAAGCATTTGACAAATTGGTGTATGGTGACAGGTGAAGAACTGTAATTTCATTACTAAATTGTGGTCATTTCAAAGGGTCAAAATAAGCATCTGTTTAATAACCTTGCTCTTGCAGAAAGCAATGTGAAAAGTTTGAAAGAGAGCAATTTTAAGTGTTTCCTTTTTAATGCATCTTAATATAAAAAAATAATCTTTGACTAAATTATAATTTTCAGAATCCTTATGCAGTTATGATGAAGTCCTAGCAGGATGTAATAATGCCATGCTGCATAGGTATTTGCTGGAGATATTAATGTATCTGTCTTGCACTGCACTTGGAGAAGAAGTCACCCAGCATCCCCAGGTATCATGGCTTCTGTGTGTAATCCCTTCAGTCATGTGTGGGCAGACTCAGGGAATCTAAATGGACTAACTGAGGAGACATGAAGATGGCCTGTTTGCTCATAATCTTCACTCAGAAAGGAATTAAAAGCAGATGGTAAATCAGAGGTTTTCTTTGTCTCGTCACTGGGAAATTATGCTCAGGAGTGATGTTTTGAAGATGCACTTATAATCAGAATGATGTTTCATTTCATCTGCTGAAAGTTTGATTACAAAGTAAGTACAGGGATGGAAAGAATAGATAATTACCTTAAACCAGTAAGTAATACATCAACTTTTCTCTCTGAGCCAGCTCAAGTCTTTGGGAAAGAGTAGACAGAGCTCCTGATGCTGTTAAGGGCAAGATGCCAGCTGCAGTTGCCTAGTGGGACCTTTCCTCTCTCACAGTAACCATGTTCTCCAGCTCAGCCTTCCCCTCTGTGGCAGCAGCAGAACTGAAGGGCTGTTCAGGGGAGAGAAGCTGCATGGGATGCTGATATTGCTGGATCCCTTCTCCAGCTGCAAATGTCTCAGCATTCTGCTGTCAGAGACTTTTACTTATCCCTCCTGTCTCCAGGCTGGCTGTTGTAAAACCAGTGTGGACTCTGCATCATGGAAAAATTAGAATAGATAGTTGCTCCCTTGAGGATATGTGTTTCAAAGGCACTTCCTGTGAAGTTTTTTTCCCTATTAGATTTCCCTGGTTTTGTGTGAACTGAAATGCCTCCATGGAATTCCAAGGCACGAAGGGGAACAAGTGACTCAATTTATAAAGTAAATCTTGTTGTGGCAGGTCAGCTTTCAGACACAGAGAAGCAGACATTGTTAGTGAAGTTGGTGCTGCAGGAACCTAAATATCTCAGTGTGATTTTCTTTTTAAGTCTCCAATATAAATGCTTCAAAAACCTAAATACAATGGGAAAAGTCTAAGAAAGAGCTTATCAAGCAGAAGACATCCAATAAATTCTTATGACTTGTCGCCTAGTGAGTGTCATTTCTCAGAGCTTTACTAAGCAGTTTGTATGTTAAAATGATAGATAAGTAAGCCATTTTTCTTCCCTCCATGTTTTATTGAACCCTGAATATTTTTCTGTTTCTCACATCAATAGATATTGGTCCAGCAGAATCATAAACTGTTTAGTTTGATTGAAGTTCAATTTCCTATAAAACTAAAGAAGTCCTAGTTCTCGAGATTAACTGCCTTTAGATATTGTTCTGGCACAATGCTAATTGTATACTAGCCAGCTGATTTAGAAAGCAACTTTTGTCTCAGATGATAAAAGAAACTACTTCATGTAATTTCAGGATAAATAACAGATTCTGTTCGTAGTTCTCTGCATGTCTGCTTATTTATAGAAATCCATATACAAATTTGATTTATGTGATTAAAGAAATCCTCAGGATGATAGAGCTACCTCTCCATTCTCTCTCTTGCTCTCTCTATTTCCTCCAAGGAAAGACTACTGGTCTTTCTTTAGACCAGCTGATGTAAAGGCTTTAGGCTTTAATTTAGGCTCTCATGAGACTCTGAGGCATTAGCTTGGGTTTAAATGTGTATAACATCTACATTTTCAGATGCATTGTTTTAGAGCTTTGAACTAGAGCAAATGATAAGCTATACATTAGGAGGAAGCAGTTGGGCAAATGTATCTGGTGCTTCTTACACTTTTTGAAAGCTGAACACTTCACAGCTGCTCATAAATGCACCATGTTTCTATTTCAGGGTACACCTCCTGGCTATTGAAATAGCTGCAGAGCATGCCCAACACAGAGTTCAAAGCCTTTGAGCTTTGCTAGGTCAGAAGTCTTTCAAAAGACCATGGGAGCTAAGCAAGAACCATGTGCTTGGGCAAGGAGCATTTCTCACCTCCCACATTGTTTTGAAGTAGCCTTGATGAAAAAGAGAATGTACAGTCTGGTGTTCTCTTTCATATAGAAACAGATGGTGGATTTATTTTTTTTTAAGTGTCCCCTAAAGGTATGGATTTTATATCTTAAGCTCCATTATGCAGCCTCTCAGCTCAACAAACTCAAAAGTTTGTTTTGTCTTTAATTGTGAGGGGTGTGTTGTACCTGGCAGTGCATTGAGGGTGGAGGCAGAAACTGAAGAGAGATGCTGCAAACTGTCACTCCACTGAACTTCTGAGGAGTTGTGTTTCCTATTGAGGAGGATGTGACATCACATTTTAGGAAAAATTTTGTTTTCTTTTTCCCAAATTTCAGCTCCATAAAGAAGTCATAAATATTAAAGCCATGTTTCATTTCAGCAGGGATGCAGCTCAGTCTTATTCTATATTTAGTCAATTCAGAAGGATAAAACACAACTCCACTTGTCTTTTATGTATAACTGAGGTCCACACATGCTCCAGCACAAGATGTAGTTACTGCTCATGATAAAAATCTGAGAGAGCACTCAAAGCAGGCCAAGGATGAAAACTTTTGCATTTACAGTTTTGCTAGTTTTTCTTTACATGGATTCAGATTGGAGAAATCAATGGAAGAAGAACATCAAGGTTTTCCAAATAGAAGATAACACCTTTGGCTTGGGGTGTCCTTGAGTTACTGGAGTCCAGGAGAAGTATTTTTGGCCTTTACTCACATTATTCTAGACAGCTACTGCTGACAGCTGTAGCAAGCTTTGTTTAACTTTTGTAAAATTACTTGCAAAATTGCTAATTATACCAGGCACAGAAGAACTGAACCTTTTTCAGGTCATAAGTATATCCTATTCAGATGTACACAGCAGTGAGTAACTCCAGCTGTAGCGTTTGGAGAACACAGTATGCCAGGCTGAAAAATTATGCCTTCATTGAAACACACTGCTCAATTTTTAGCAAAGAAAACCAGAAATAGCCAGAGATTTGCCCCAGGTAGACCTTGGGATGTCCAGAGGACAATCACAAACTGAGATACTGACATTTCTACTGCATACAAGAATAGAAGTTTGGGGTACTGCTTCTAAGGCAGGATAGAAAACATTCACCTCTTTAAGTGAGTGGTTATTTTCTTTACCAAATGTATAGGAAATTAAAAACAAATGGAGTGTCTTTTAAAGAGGTTGCCAAGAAAGGAACAGGGCAGTGGGATATGTACCTCTAAAGAAATTGTGTCAGTGTAAGAATTAAGGTGGATTTGGAATTCATAACTAAATGAGGACATGAATGTAATAGTGAATATCCACATCTCACTGGAAAGGACACAATCAAATAGACACTAATGCCAAATATTTGTACAAGATTTAATGTTAATATAAGTGAAAGGAGATACAATTTTAATTACGGTAGTCAACTCACTACTGCAATTTATAACATTAGAATTAATGTGGACTGAAATTCCAGGTGTGGACAGGAAGAATATATTATTTTAGCTTCATTAATGACTTCTTGACCAGAATGGTAAAATGTACAACTCCTGAATGGAGGATTTTACAAATGCAAAATGTAGACTCGACCAGAAATTGGAAAATCCCTCAGACAAGAGACCTGTCAGAGATTGCTTTTGTTGACATTTTGGTCATTACATCAGCTCTGCTGTGTCTCAGCATGGATTATCAGCATTTTGCAGAGTACATCCTTCATTATTTATACACTTCACCACAAGTTTAAAAATTTCCTCCTGCTTTATAAAACTGGAAGAAGAACTCCACATAACATGATGTTGAACTAGTGACGATCAGACTGATCACTGATTTTAAAAGAAACTGCTCAAAGCAAGAAGTTTTCCTGTAGGAGACAGAATGAAAGCTCTCCAATTTACATCTCTTAATAACCTTCTGTGGGGTGATGTAAAGTGCTTTTTAATTTATAATGTGGTAGATATGGTTCAGATTCTTAGTCCTCATTGAAAAAAAAATTTCTAGATTTGATTGTAGTAGAAATAGATCAAAACCTAATATTCAAATTTTCATCTTCTATATAATTGTAATGTGCTGAAAAGTATTTATATAATTTTGGATCTGGGAATCAACTGACATTTTGGGGTTTTAAAGGGCATTTTTAAGCAGAATAAAATTGTATGTAGTACAACTAGAAAAACAAATTCATTATCTTTCAAATAAATTTTAGCTGTTCTTAAGATTGAGGGTGCCTTGCTCTTGCCCAAAGAGGAGGGCCAAATGGATTAATTTAAAATTGAGTAAATCAGGAAATGCAGTAACAGCTTCTGAGGAAAATTGTGCAGAAATATAAAAAGCAAATATAAAATATGATAGTTTGGATCTAGGGGTGAGGGAGTTGTCAAATGTCTCAGAAAAAAAGACATGTTGACACTGAGTTGAGAAATTATAGCACTTTTTATGGATGGCTGAGAAAATTCTAATACCAATAACTTCCTGAAAAAATCCTTACACTAAACCAGCCACAATAACAACTGTGACTGCTGTGTTATAAAGAAATGGAGTTCCTTATGGGGGACCTGCAGTTCCTTATGCACCATGCAGGGGATTTGAGGTGGGGGGTTTTGGGGAGTTTTTTTTGTGAAATCAAAGCTGTGTCCTCACAGCACCTTAGAAGTGCAGGTTCTGCATAGAACCTGTAGCATACAATCAGATCCACTTAGGAAGAATACAACTTTTATTACTTCAAGTTCATCACATAAAGTTTTCTTGGGGTTACAGCACTGCTTGTTTTCTTGTAGCTTTGTCTTGATTCTCCTGAGTTATTAATGTGCTTTATAACAAGGTCCTTTTCTTTTTCACAGATTCAAATTTCCATTTACTCATATCCATATCTTAGGAGGTCTGTAGTTCCCAGAAGGAGTTCTTTTTATAATGTTTGTCTCTGTGCTCTTTCATTGGCATTTTTATGTCTAAGCAAAATTTAATAATGGAAATTAGGGGAATAGAATGCTGCAGTGTGGGAGGAAGAAGGAGAAAGACAGTGTTCTATTCTGAAAAGGAAAAATTTCTTTGTTGTCACTAAAAGAATGTGGGGGAAGCATGTTTTTATTCACATGCCTCTTTCTATCCCTGGTGCTATAAAGAAGGTGTCTGCCTACAACCCTTCCATTTCTTGTACCACTGACAGTCAGTAGCTTCTTCACAGCGGCTTGGCCTGTCATATGCATCGATAAACTTCTATTCTTTAGCGAAATTTCTGTAGATAAGAAAAAAAAAAAAAAAAAAAAGGAAAGAGAAGAAAAAAAAAAGAAAGGGAAAGAAAAAAAAAGAAAAAGAAGGGGGAGGAAGAAGTAAGGAGCATAAAAAATTTTGTCATTGTTGTGATCCTTCTATCAGGGAAGCGATGATGCCCTATAAGAAAAAATCAGCTTCTGTGTAAGATTTTCTTCACTGTTTTGTTTTGGATTTTTTTGGTTTGGTTTTTTTTTGGTTTTTTTTTTGGTTTTTTTTTTATCCCCAGCCTACAGCTCTGTTTCCCACACTCTCATTGCCATGTACTGACTTACATGATCTTGGTCTATAGCCCCTGTGGTTGTAAAAAGCAATTTTTAAAGCAATTACAGAAACTCAAAACCCAGATGCAGCTACAAAGGATTCTCAATGCATTATTTAAAAGGCAGGAGAAGCTTTAATTTTTAATTAGTTATTAGACTTGAAAATACCTATTTAGAGGAAGCCTCAGGTTTTGACTTCCCAAGGGTGTCAATGTTGGAAACTAGTGAAAATCCCTCCCTCATACTAAACAACAGCTGAAAAGAAGAACCAATGAACAATCCTCCCATGTAAAAAAAGTTACTTCACCTGTTAAGTCTGTACATGCAAACCTTTATCTTGTGAAAGGAGTTTGAATAATTGATTTAACGTCTTATCTTTGGAAGAGGGTTCAGAAAGATTTTGCTTGATGCAGAATTTTTCCATCATGTCAGAGTGTTTTGTACTTCAAAAATTTCAACTGTTGTCTGATTTCCAAAAAGCTCTCTGTGATTAAGAAATTTTACACAAAACTTCTTCTCAGATGTAGGAAAATGAATGGAAAAAATACCTTAACAAAAAAAAAAAAAAAAAAAAAAAAAAAAAAAAACAGACGCTCATAGTCTTTCTTTTACACCAGTAAGGTACTAAAGTTCTTTGTAAATGTTGCCCAAATCATTTAGAAGCCTTGGATAGTAAAATATTCCAAGAAATACATTGGGTAGATGGGGAAAATATGTAGTTACCCTAATTCCCCAGCAAGGCATTGATAGAGATAAGAAAAGAAGGGCATCCAGTTTCTGCAGACTTACTGAAACAGGGACTGCTACTCTAAGTCAAATGTTTGTTGTAGGCCCCCTTGGTTTTATCTGCACATATCTTAATTTTTTTTTTTAGTGATTACTGCTTAGATACAAGAAATATATTGATTACTATCAGAAGACATTTTAATGGAGAAAAGAAAATTTTGCATAATTTTCAAATTTTCCTGTTCTCTAAATATGTTCTCTAATAATTATTCATCCACTTTTTGTCTGAACATGCAGGAGCACCAACACTTTCTGCTTGTCAACATTTACACAAAGGCCATTTTATCAAGCTGAAATACTGATTTGTACTATTCAGGCTGATTCTGTTTTGCATAAATCTCATGACAAAACTTCTCTCATCTGTAGTGGAAAGATTACGATTCATAATCTAGTTCTCTGATAATGTAAGGATGCAGGAGTTATGATTACAGTTCTTTCATAATAGCAGAGAGTGAGTTAATTCAGCCTTTTCTGAGATACTGAAATGACAAATATATCACTTAATTCAAAATATGGCTACAAAGAATCACTACTGGCATGGCTCATAAATACACAGCATCTCTTTGACTTTCACAGGGCTATCAATGTTTGCTATACAGCACTTCCGTTCCTGCCACATTGTGTGTGGCATTAATGTTTTAATTTTAAAAAATTATTAAAATTAAAAACATTATTTTTTTTAATTTAGTTTAGTTTTTTGCTAACAGGTAATCAGTGAGTATTTGTTGCACTAAGCCTTTTATTTACTGAATATGGATATTTTCTTCCAGTCTTTTCAGACTTCTGACCTCTGCACATTAGTGTGTTTCTATAGCATTGAGAAAAGTAAATCAGAAATCAGATATTCTAATATTATAATATGCTTTACTATCATCTCATCAGTTTTTAATTCTGTCACTTACTGTAAGCCCAAATTGAATTTCCAGCATTAGAATGGATGACCTCAAAAATGATCCCAGTGCTCCAAATCTGAAAATATTGTATTCACAGATTGAGATCAAGGGTTAGCAATATGAAGCACATTAACAAAATGCCAGTAGAAGCAAACCTTTCCTCCTTTCCTATGACTTCAACATCTTGATCAGTCCACAATCGTTTAGTCAGCCTGAATGATTACCATCATTGCCAGTGGGGATCCAGAAATTTTTGGTTTATAATCAATGCTGGAAACAAGTTCTATAAAAAATTTGGGCATAAAAATCTTGCAGGGAAGATGTGGCCATCATGCCTCATTCAGTCCAGAAAATTTTAGTAGTAATAGTTACAGGAACAGTAATCAAAGGATGCCATGGAAGCAGGCATCATACACAAGGGAACAGACACAACCTGCCGTTTTCCCAGAGCCTGGGGGCTGCTTGTTGTCTGGCTGCTCAGGTGGCTGCTGGTTAGCATGTGTGATCTTCCACTTGGTGCAGGGCTGTGTGTACACAGTGTGCTCTGAGCCGTGCCATTTCCATTCTCAACAACGTATGGAAACACGCATCCAACATCCACACAGTTCTCAGGGAGAGCCACAATGATGGATAAGCTTTAGGGTGTTCAGCACTCCCTATTGCCAGTGTGGCTTAGAGCCTGGAAGAAGGGAAGGGTTTTGATGTACTGCTCTGCCCTGGGTCTGTGCCTCAACATGTGGAGAGACATTGTCTGGGCTCCAGCAAAGGCTTGAGGGTGTATTACAGACTCATAGTATGAAGAAATAGTATAAACTCTTTAATAGGCTATTCTCAGACAACAGCAGGAAGAAAACATTATGTTAAGCTTAGTCTGATGATACAAAATTCTTTTGGAAGAATTCTATGGCTTATTATTTAAAAAAAATAATAATAACAATATTCCGGTTGTCTGTTTTTTCATAGAGGTGAATCTCACCATGTACTTTATCATCTTTTCCCAGAAACATCTCTTGTTTTCTGTTGCTTTGTGTTGTTAGGGCAAACTTTTAAATTCCATTCACTGCATCTTTGCTTTCATTTCACTTTGCAGCTATTCCCTCTCTTCATGAGCCTTGAATATAAAAAAGAACTTTAATACTGTAGAGTTGCATTTAAATCAAAGAAAGAAAAAGATTTAAAAAAAAGAAAAGAAGACATTTGGAACACCAAGACAAATGAGTATTTATTTGACCGTTCCTGCAACGATATTTCTTGAATGCTATGCTCTGCCTTCACTGCATATGGAAAAAAATATTCAATTTTCTCCTTTTTCAAGTGAAATGAAGTGGTTTAAGCAGGAGGAGTGAGTAAGGTGACTTCACTTCTGACACAAAGGCATGCCTTGCTGATCACCTGTGTCCCTAGCCTGGGAGGCACCCCAAGGAATGTGGGAAGGAAGTGTCCCATAAGTCCTTTCCCTAAAGTAGAGATACAGTGCCTTGGCTGCCAGGATGCAGCAAGAGCAGCTTGGGGGGCTGCTGGGGAAATCTTCTGCTGCACTTCTCCCTGCTTCAGCCCTTGCCTGCCTCCCCTTCAGTCCTGCCCCTAGGCCTTGTGGAAGAAGTCTCGGATAGGCAATGTTGTGCAGGCAGTTTTGGTTTCAGAGTAGCTGTTAGTAGGTCTGCAGTGTGCACAGAGCCTGTCAGGAACTGCAAAGGAATAAGCAGACACATTCAAGGAGTTCAGAGATAAACATGGTTTCATCCTCTTTTGGCCATTGTTCAGTCACACATCTTACTCAAGCCAAGGCTTGAGTATCAACCTATAGGCTGGTGTCCCTTCCTGCCTGTGTATGTAAAAATAATTTGATAGGCTGAACTAATCTGGTCTACAAAAATCAGTATGCATCTCTTGACGAATGGCAGGACATTCACTGAATCCCTGTCTCTCACATAGGGTAGTGGGTACCAATCTGTCAGAAAATGGAAATGTGTTGGCTAAGTATGTATAAGCAGAGGGAAGATGAGCAGAAGAATGGGAAGCACCTTGAGTTTTAAATATTGACTTCTTCTTTGAAGTTCTGTTGCTCTCTTTAAGAATTTCATTTCAGACAGCTGGCCTCAACAGCTCTCTTTTGTTTCTGAATTATTTGCTGAATAGGAAAAAAGTATCATGAGTTTCACATAAATAAGAAAAAAAATGGATTTTTGCATTAAGTATTACTGAGCTGTATTAGAAGAAAGCTACTTTTTTTGCTCTTTTCCAGAAGATGAAGCATTTTTACAGGAGGCATTAATCCCCATTTCTATGAAGCCAATTCACAAACAAAGCACCTAATTTTTTGCATTTTCCTGCTGCTGAGATGATGTACTCTTTTAGCCTTTCCATAAGTCAGAATTAATGAGCAAGCCTGGTAGGTTCATTGGCATATGCTCACCAGCCAAAATCCTTGGCGGTAATGGCTGGTTATTCCATTTGTCAAACAATTCTGTAAGTGCTCTGTGGGAGAAAAAGGTTCTTCTCTCCAGGGCTGCTAAGGAAGCTAAAATGTTTCTCTCTTCATCTTGGTTTAATTTTTCATTAATTTAATGAAATAATTGAGAATCAGGCCTTAAGAATATGATTGCTTTATTAATAATAGATGGGGCAGCATTAGAAAGGGCTAATCAACCTGTTGGACTATTTTTTAATAACATGTGCAACATAATGGTAGCATTGTAAAGCTCTCATTTGAAGGGATATTTTCCCCAGCTGGTTGCATTTTCATTACTACTGATTCATCAAGTTAAAGAGTGATGATTTTAAATCCGTTTCTCAACTTATCATTGCTATTAACTGAAATATATTGGACTGGGTTCTCAACAGGCATAAGGTAATATAGCTTTATTTAAGTGAGATAAATAAACTGATTTCTATTACCCAGAACCTTAAGCTGCAGTTCAGGCCAGGTCTCAGCAGGACTTGGGATCACTCAAGCTGTCTCCAGGGTATTCCTCAATCTTGTGTGCCCACTCCCTCTCCTCCACTGCCTGACCTGCAGGGGCACTGCCTTTGTCTTGTACAGCCACTGGTATAGCTCTTCTGGTTTTCTCTCTAGCCTTCATTTCAGTTTGTGTAACTAAGCTGAGCATGGTGCCAGCTCAAATTTAGTTATAATCTCAGCCCAAGACTGGCTTCTCAAATTCTTTTTTCCTGTGTGCTCTTGTGTCAGCCTCTAGCACACAGCAGTAGATTTGGAATTCTGTATATAATCAGCAGTTTGGAGAAGGAGCGTTGTAAAATAGTAAAATTGAACAGGACTTTATGATGTGTTTAACTGTAGTGAGAGTTGGATGGCATTCCACAGATCTCCACACCCTTCCCCTTAATGTAATTTTTTAAAATAAACAATGCATGTTAGTTATACCCCATGTTGGAAGAGCATAAACTGGGTCATGCCTTTAAGTAGAAATATGTCAAATGGAAAAACAGGATGAAAGACAGAATGGGCTGAAAGATGCTTGGTAATGGATTTGTGTTTTGTCGATCTCATTTTTTATTTGCAACAGTAGTTGGAAGAGACCTGGTCAAGTTATATGCTGCAAATGTGCTGGTAACCTCATGATTTCCTGTCATTTCTGCTCTAAATTGCACCCTAAAGTTCTGGCAACGTAGCTCACCAATAATAAAGCCTCATTTTATTTTATATAAATATGTATATAACACATGTAATTAGATACACACACAGAATAATGTGTGCAATACATATGCACACGTGTACATTCACTGTACGTGTGTTTATAAATATCTTTCCAAAAAATACAGTAATTACAAGAAAATCTGCAAATCCAATATGTCAAATTTTGGCAAGATTTTTAGAACCATTTTCTTAGTATTTGTATTTTTCTTTGTGGTGTTCTTTGGCCACTGGGAAGAAGCTGTTCCTAGAGATGTCTGTGCCAATGGACCAGGTTTTTTTCAGCTCCTCTGAGTGCTCTGATAAAGACCTGCAAGATCTCATACAGTACTGTCCAAGAAAGGGAAACCAAGACACCTTCATTCAATCAGTGTTTCAGCTGCCAAAGCAAAGTCAGCAGTGATATTAATGTGTACACCCATGTGTGATGTTGGACCTTACAAGAGCCTGGGAGAATCCCAAGTCTAGGGCCCTGTCCATGTGTGCAGAGTGAACAGCAGAGCAGAAAAGTCAAGTGCCTCCTGTCAGTATGTCAGTATCTGAAAGAAGGAATTCTTTGTGAGCTTTTCAGATCGCACTCTGAAATTTTACTTCCTTTAATCTTGGCCACATCACCTCTCTGATCTGCCCATGATGTGAGCATGAAGGTTTCTTTACCCTTGAGATCAGAGATGGGGTGAAGACTGAATACTGGAAACCTCAGGTTTCCAATACAAGGTGTACTACACAAAAAAAAAAAAAAAAAAAAAAGAAAAAAGAAAAAAAAGAAAGTCATTTAACTACCAACAGTTATAAATCCTGGTTTAGGCTGGGTGACCTTCTACTCTATCTGCACACTCACTTTGATGTTAAATGTTGGGAAAAACACTTGACAGGCTGCAGAAGAAATTCTGAATTCACATGAAAATGTGCTTTTCACAGAGTTCGGTTAGAACAATGAAGGAAAGCTTTTCATACCTTTCACAAAAGAATATATTTTGCCTGTATTAACATTCCACTTTTGCCCTTGCCTTCTGACTTAACCTTTTCTTAGGCTGTATAAGACAGTCTTTTGTTGAAGTAGATAGTGGAAACCTTTAGATCAAAAGATAGTACCATAGTATGATACAGTGCTCTGCCTGGCCTTAATTTCATTCTACTTACCTTTTCTTTCCTTCATGTATTTTCAGTTCTTTCTTACCTCTATCGCTGCTTCTTCTCCCATTCTTTTATCATTACACTGGCTGAATATATGAATTGTACAGGCTAGTAAAATAACTTTTTCAAAATCTTTTTCATATTTCAATTTTATTCTTTAAATCTCAACCAAAAAAAAAAAAAAAACCCCAAAAAAAACCCAGACAGCCCCACAACTAAACAAAAACCAACAAGAATATAAAATTACTTATTACACAAAATAAAGCTAGTTGTGGATGGTTTATTCTGTTTGCAAACACCATTCTTCTCTCCCTTTCTTTCCTTTTCTACACAGATTCTGCACTTGCACCTGCAACAGTAGCAGGAAAACAAAGTTTTCTTTTCTCCTATTAATTGTTTTTAAGATATTGCCGGGAGAGGTTTCCCTTGTGACAATAGTGCAGAACACAATTAACACTGCTAATAATTAAGGTTATTCTAGAAAATCTGCATTTCTCGCCTGTTATGAAATCCTATCACAGTACAGTGCCAGTCCTGCCTGGCCTTCCATTAAAACACACTGTGGATGTGTGTGCAGGAGGCTTTTGTCCCTCTGGAGGTCTCTGCATATTGCTCAGCCAGGAGCAGCTGACTGTAGCCTGAAATGCCCTATGGACTGCTCCCTGTCTCTGTTTGTTCCTGCATTTTCTGGGCACAACATATCTGTGAGGCTTCAGCTTGAGGCAGGGAGATAAGGATGGCTGGTACAAGGAAGGGTTTCCAGGGCCTGGAATGTGTGCCTGTGGTGGAGCCAGAGCCAGAAACACTTCGGCACCGCCCAGACGAAGCAACCAGACTCCTCCTGACTATCCAATTAGGGCCCTTGACAAGCAAAACTCATTGAAGAATCCCTGTAATGATGTAGAAGAGCTGAAATAACACCTGTATTTTTAGTGAAGGTTAAAGAGTGTAACATACAGAAAGATATATTTGAATATTATCATGATTTTCTGTCTTCATACAGTTTGATAAGCAATCCTCCAGTAAGGCTAATTTAATCTTATGCCTCTTAGGTGCTTCTGACTTCTGCCTTCTCCAAGAATAGGCATTTAAAATCTGAAAAATCAGAATATGATTCTGTGTCCATTCATTTACCCTGACATGGTGTCTCTGGTTTCAGTGCCTCTACATGAGTCGAATGCAACAGCAGAACATCCCCTTCCTAGCTGTAGCTGAGTGCTAAATGATTTCCACCTGATTTTGTCCCTTTTCTCCCATCCCCACCCTGCACACCTGATGGGCACCAGCAGCTCCCAGTATCTGTCCCTGCAGTTCTCCTGCAATGGTTTTCCTCCATTTGAAAAAACCAGTTTCTCTTTCTATTCCAGAGCTTGCTTGTTATTGATGACCTGCTCCTTCCCAGCTTACCTGGTCATCACAAGCTGTGATTCTTCTCTCAACTTACAGTAAAAAGTCCATTAGCTATAACTGGAAAATTGAACCTCTTCCAAGTGTGGGTAGCTTATTTAGCCAAGATAGGTTTTGCATGTAAATGGAGCATATTACATGTCAATTGAATTGAAAAGTGACTCTTAAAACTCTGTTTACCTTTTATTAAGTTTCAAAATGATTATGCCCTCTGCCTAAATTAAGTTTAGAAGCATTTCATTTTCATTTTTGTTTATCTTGCTATGTAGTCTTATTTAGCTAATTAATGTCTTTTTTGCTTATTTGGCATTCTCAGCAATACCTTCTCATGCAAAATATAATTGAAAAATGAAAAACTAAAATTTCAATTAAAGATCATTATTAACCTTCTTCACCTATTATTCTCTGAATTTACATATTTGTGGGATTTTTTTTACCAATTTAAGCAAAATAACTTGTGCCTATAATCATAAACGTATGAGAATTTTTTTGTATTTATAGAACTCAAAAGTGATGCTCTGTAAAATCTTGGTGTTATCTTTCTGGCTTTTATGCTGGAGTAGCTACATAGAGAATTTTTAGAGCTTTGCAGATTATCACTTAAGGCTGTGGAAACCTTGGATTGTTAGTGCTTTATCACATCTTCTGGGAGCTTCAAACAGTAATTAATTAAAGCAGCTTCAGTACTGGCCCTGTGTCTGTGTTGTAGTTGGTGACATCATTAGTTGATTAGAGTAATAAGATTCTCTAAAAGTGCCTTGAGCTTGATTTTGGTTATAAAATTAAGATGAACCTGAGAAATTTTGAATATTTTCTCATCTTGGTATCTGAATTTACTGTAACAAAGGGGAATTTAAAAAATAAAAGCATTGTCACAATACAGTCTGGGGTTATAGTTAAACAGGTTCAAATTTGCTCGTTCTGACAGTCTGATTTTAAAATCAGGAGTTCATTTTGATATGTTTCTGAACTATTCTTGCTGTGACTTGATTCTTCTCCCTTGAAAATTTCAATGTGCCTATTTGCTAAAAAAATGGGACTGGTTCCATTTAGATATCATGTGATTTCATTTAGGATTGTAGATGAGCTTGAAGTGCTGAATTAGCTGATGGTCTTGTTAGCGTTCAAAAATACATAATCACGGGGGATTATATGCGGTGCTTTTTATTAAGAGCTCTGGGAATTGGGGTATATTCAACCCAAATCTGACTCCGACCATACATCCGAAATGATCATGTTTTATACTCTATCGTTACATAACTTTCATGTTAATTATTAAACTTATATTGTTCTATTGTATACATAAATTTAGCCCCTCTCTGAATTTCCAACATAGTTTCTCACTATTCTTCTTATGGTTATATAATAATTACATTTAATTACTAAACAATCATCACATCTAGCAATTATATAATTTATCATACTGCTTACGCAGGTGCGGTTGATCTGGGAAAGCACAAAGCCTAACATTTTAGATTCTATCTAACTTCTTCCAGGGTTCCACTATCAGTCTCACTAGGGACATGCTCTGAAGCCATATTGATTGAAACATTTAAATAATTATTGAAAAATTTGTGGTAAATATCCATTGCAGGAGTTTTTATACTAGTTTCTCCTTCAAATGAAGTTGGTATTTAAGCCTATTAAAGGTTATTTATATGGCTTTTTTTCTAAATTGAAACAGAATGCTTAAGTGGAATTGAAGTTGGAATACAATAGTGAAAATATAAAGCATAACAGAAGATGTGCATCCATAGTGATATCACACTGGTATTTTATATGTTTCATAGAAACTGCAGATGTTGATTGAACATACCTGATATCAAAGAGATTATCTAATATCTTAGACTGCAAAAAGAAACCTTTGCTGCTTCTGTGAATTAAACTACTATGGTTGTCCAAGGGGTGTACACTGCATATATATGTATTTATAATTCCTTACAAATGAGAGGACTGGGCAATCACCAGCCTCATGAAGTTTACCAAAGGAACATGGCGCATTCTGCAGCTGGGGTGAGGAGCCCTGGATGTACAGACAGACTGGGGAAGGAGATGCTGGGAAGCAGTGCCATGGAAAGGCACTTGGGGGCTCTGGGTGAGGGAGATTTGACCATGAGTCAGCAGTGCCCTGGCAGCCAGGAGGGCCAAGCATGTCCTGGAGGGCATCAGGCACAAAATCACTAGGGAAGGGAGGGGATTGTCCTGCTCTGCTCTGCTCTGCTCTGCTCTGCTCTGCTCTGCTCTGCTCTGCACTGGGGTGGCCTCACCCCAGATTCTGGGGGAAGTTTTGGATACCACAATATAAGAAAACCATTAAACTATTGGAGAGTATATAAAGGAGGGCAACAAAGATGGTGAAGGGTCTGGAGATGAGAAGCAGCTGAGGTCACTTGGTCTGTCCAGCCTGGAGCAGATGGAGGAGAGATCTCATTGCAGTCTGCAACTTCCTTACTAAGAGAAGAGGAGGGGCAGACACACTCATGGCTTCTCTGTGGTGACCAGTGAAAGGACCCAAGGGAATGGCCTGAAGCTCTGTCAGGGGAGGTTTAGGTTGGATGTAAGAAAAAAGTTCTTCACCCAGAGGGTGGCTGGGCACTGGAACAGGCTCCCCAGGGGAGTGGTCACAGCCCCAGCCTGACAGAGTTCAAGTGTTTGGACACTGCTCTCACGCACATGGGGCGACTCTTGGGTCTTGCAGGGGTAGGACTTGGACTTGGATGATCCTTGTAGATCCCTTCCAGTTCAGCATAGTCTCTGATTCTGTGGTTTGGGGAGATTTTAGTTGCAAATATTCCCTTAAGTCTTCCTTCTGGGAACTGGCAGTAACACACATATGCACTAATCAGAGTTCTGCACAGTTTGGTTTTGTCCCAACTTGGGTTATATCTGAACACAGAAATGGTTTATCTGACAATGTTGAAATGGTGTAGCTGGTGTCATTGTTATACTTGACCCTAAACATCTGTTTACTTAAGGTGCTACTGTAGTATAGTGATATTTTCATTTGACACCTTCAGGAAAGTCCTTTTCATCTTCCTAATGGCTTTTAACATTGTCCATACTATTTGGGAGTCGTGTTTTGTAGCTCTCATCATCTCCTTAAATGTTAATATTTTTATTTTTCACTTGAGAGCTGATCTTCAAACCTACTAAAAGTTCACCTTATTTTTCTTAGTTTTCTTTTAAAACTGTTTTTGAACCATACTTTTGCATTACTTTTTTATTCCATATTTCCATTTTTAATGTTTTGTTTAATTCCCTAAAATGTCAGCTCTGTTCACCTACTTCCTACAACATCTCTTGTTTTAATTTAAATCTTGACTTTCATGTAGATACAGTCCCTGAAGCTTTTCCTCTTTTTTTGTGTCCTGAGTTGCTTCTCTTGTGGAGCTGTGCAATCAGTCATGTTTTCAGCTATCACTTGACCTCTGCATGATCATTATTTTCACTTGGTTCCCCATGTTTTTCAGCTTCCTAATGTTTATGTTTATAAAACCAAAGTTACTTCAAGGGAAACATCTTCCTCCCTGCAATACAGAGGTTATACAAAGGTTATACAGAGGTTGAACTTCTTGTTGCTCTATTATATATATCTTAGGCTTTATATCAACAAAAGTAGAGTTGAGTCAGAGCAGCATGCACATACAAGAGCAGATAAAAAGCTATGGGGAAAAATGTTCTCAGAAATGAAAGTTCTCTAGAACCCGATAGTCAGAAGAAACCCACGTATATCTATACCAGCTCTTGCATTTGACAAGTTTATGAACTCGGGGAATCTTTTATTTTGTGTTTGACAGAGGATACAAACTGCACTAGTAAATTGAACACTTCATAATATCTAGAAATACTTAATTTCAGGGATCACAGATTTTAAAGGATCCATGAAGAAAGCAGATGAGTTAGTATTTTATATAACTCTGTCTTGCATCCATTATCACTGGGTCTTGTAACTTCTTCTAAAATATAATTTCTAAGGTCACTGATCTTGAGGGAAATTGTTGAATTAAAGTTCTATTATATAAACAGTTTTCCTGCTACTTCCAGTGTTTGCCACTCTGAATATTACTTGAGAGTTCTGGATAATCAGAAAATGTCCAATGCAACAGTCATAGACTGAAACTATCACAGGCTAAGTCATGAAGCCCAATCTGGAGTCTTTCAAAGCTCTTTCAAGTTTGTTTCATTTTGTTTTGTTTTGGGCTTATTTAAACTTTTTTTTCCCTTAAATCAGTGACACTGGTAACTTTTACAAGTTCTGATCATACAGTTGAGACATACCGTAATACCTGTGAGAGAAAGATCCAAAGATCATGTAAGACAGCCAAACACTTTCATGTGACTTACTGTTGTTCACTGTGAATATTTAGGGATGCTTCTGTGTAATGCTTACTAGTGCAACATTTCAGTGCTGTCTTGTCCCAAATTTGCTCTGAACCAGAACAAATATGTACATTAATGTTTTTATTTTTTAGTCTACAGGAGAAGAGGTAAGTTCTATGTATTTATTTTTGAATTATGTGAACAGTGCAGATGAAATGAGATGCTCCAGGGCTCACAGAAACCCTTTGGTAGTGCTGGGAATGAAACCTTGCTCTTTCCAAGTTCCCCTTCTCATGGGACACTGTTAAAACTATGAGCAGCACACAGACATGTGCCCAAAGGCAGTCAGATGTAGAAACTGAGCCTGAGGAGGTAAGAGGAGGTTGTGACCACAGGAATGTTTTCTCTTTTCATACACGAGAGAATTTCCTCTCTGAATTCTTCTGGACAAGTGTCAGCAACAGGAATCAACCATCTTGTTTCAGATATTGCTTCTAAGAGAATGTAAATGCTTTGTCCAAATTGACTCACAAGTTTCTACTCATTCCCACATTTCAGAGCTTTAAAAATCTGTCAATCACCTTGAAAGAATTTTTTCCTCCTGCTTGATAAAACTTGTTTCCTCTTTCATTTAAATTGAAAAATAGCACAAGCCAGGTAGTGCATTTTGGGTGGCACAGCCATTCTTTCAGCCCTGGCTTTAGCTGTGCAGATCTCCACATGACAGTTCTCCCTCCAGAGTTTCCACAAATCTAGTCCAGAAATGCTCAGGGATTGGCAAATCACTCCTCTGCTGGACACTGACCTCAGTTTAGCAGTGCTCATATGGAAATGCTCCTGCTTCAGTTTCATGAGATGACCTTTATCAATGAAGCTGATGCCTCCTGCAGTCTCCTCAGAACCTGTTGCATCCCTGCTGATCATGTTTGGAAAAACCAATCTTCATGAAGAAATAGATCTATCCAGAAAAAAACTGGAAAGCAAAACACAATGGTTAACCAACTTTCTGCTTTTTCCAAGAGAGACCCTGAGATTTGCCCTGCCCAATGTAGTTGACCACTAAGTGGGGGATATTTGTCCATATTTTATGGGTGAATCAATAATATGGCTATATATTAGGAAATCATTTTTATTCGTAGAATTATGTCGTACAATCCAAATAATGCATGACAGCACATACTTCAGTAACAAAAAATATAATTAAAGTGTGTAGAGAGAAACTTCTTTGTTCTGTAGAGGAAAACAGGCAGTTGTTTGGGGGCTTATGTTTCTCCTCTTGCATTCACAGAGGAAATCTGTTTGCGTTTATCATATCTGTCTTCTTCCTGTGCATCCTTCAGGAAACATATTTTTGAAGACTAGGAAAAAATAAAACTAAATATGGCGCAATAACATCCTCTTTTAAGCCCAACACAGTAATTTATATCTACTATCAAGCATATATTATTTTAAATACCAGAAAAATTATACCCTAGAATGAGCTGTGTGCACATTGAGTTTTAATCTTCTCTCCCTAGCAACAAGCAAAAGAAACAATAAGGGCAATAAATAGACAAATAAGGCATAAGAAATGAATAAAAATAGTGTCTCTGTTTGGGGAAATGGATCTTTAATCACTTCTTCTCTGATGTCCCTAAAATTGAAGGTTAGAACAATTAACAGTTTCAAATAGCAGTTTCAAAATAGCCTCAGAAATGGTCTTAGTCTCCAGAACAATAGGCCTTTTCTAAAATAAACATGATAATACCCAGGGGATCTTGCTGACTTCAGGAAGTTCAAAAGACATCCATGCTCCCACACAGAGAGAAGGGAGAAGCAGCAGCCTCAGGCCATGTCTCCACTGAAAAAAGGGATGTCTTTACACTGCATTAAATTTAGATGGTGGAGGCGTTGCTTTACTATGACAGTGGGGCAAGAGTAAAGTAGTTTTAGCTTTTCCATGGGCTATATGAGGTCATCCTTGGGCTAGGGTACAAAGACAACCTTTATGAGGCTCAGTAATCGTTTAAAGCTAGGGGTTACCTAGTTTTAATGGCTATCCTGGGTTATTTATTAAATGGAATAGGACTGTGGCTGAAATTTTTAAATTTTAATCTTTATTTTGGTAAATGTGAGAGCAATAGGAGTCAACTGTTATGTATCACTATTACTTGACTATAGAATGAGTCTAGGAAAACTAAATGTCAGCACCAGTTGGCTGGCATCACATGGCCCAAACACGAGCTACTCTCCAAGTGAACTGCAGAGTTACGGGCATCATTTTACCACTCTGAGTAAACAGGACAGTGTTGTGCCTCCCAAAAGTTTTATCTTCAGTCTCTCAGACTGGTGACTTTTTATTTTTTCCCCACAAAAGCTCATAGCAGCTCACAAGAGTCAGTGGAAGTTTTTCCACCGACATACAACAGGAGCTTTTCAAAGCCCTGCTCGCGCTTACCCACCTGACAGTGACAACTTGCAAAGTTAAATTCAAATATATGAGGATGCAGTTAACTCTTCATGAACACCAACTCCAGTGCTGTTTTCTGCCTAAATGAAGTATTCATTGTGTGGGTTTTATCCTGGTCTATGGATGGGGATCAATGGTGTAATTAACTGCACAAGTTATCTGGACCACCAGTCCAACCCAAATGTGCTGCATCATTGGGCTTCCAGTGGGCACCAGGGAGGATGAAGTTTTCAAAATTGGACAGTGGGAGCTAGGTACTAGTTGAATCTTGAATAATTTTTTTTGCTTGCTTCAATAATTTTTGTCTCTAATTTTTGCATTTTTAATTATTATTTTCTCAAATTTAAAAATACATGGGTCAGTAGATTTATGGTAATAGAGAAAAAAATAAAAAATAAGATTTCATGCTTATTAAGAAATACAGTTGACAGAAAATCACTATGGCTGCTTTCAAAACAAAAAATTCTGATTCCAAAGATTCTGAAATCTTTAGGAGATTTCTTACCCTTAAAATAATGTAGAACTAAAAAGATTTTTTCAGGGAGATATTTTCACCAGAGGCAATTTTTGTAATATTTTAGTAATATTTTGTGGGCTTTTTAAGAAACTCAGCACTTTCCAGCATAAGAAAAAGTGTAAATAAAAACAAGAATTATCATTTTTAGCTCATCTTTTTAGAGAATCTGCCCTCATTTGTTGTTCTGAACTCAATTTGTACAATTTGGTTTTTTTTCTTTGTTTTTAATTTAGTCTGGAAGTTTGCAGGAGAAATCTGACATAGAGAACGCTCCCCTAGATTGCTATTTTGCCCATTGTCTAACTTGATGAGTTATCATGTGCATTTATATTACAAGGTGTGAGCCTCAACATTTTCTGAAAAAGAGCAGTGTGGTGCACTCAAGTGCCCTGTTGAGAGATCTTTCCTTATCTATTATTACCCCAGATTTGCTTATTGTTATAATCATTCAATTATCGCTAACTTTTGTGCATTAAGGGAAAATATTTTCTCTCCCATTTCATTGCTCATGACATTCCAATACTTGAAATTGATTTTCATACCCCCTAGCTCCATAGCTTTAATTTAACTATGCATTAATCTTTTAATCTTTACCCATAAATCACAATGTCCTGTTCTTTAAAAATCTGTTCCTCTTTTCTAAAAATTCCCTGTATTTTTTATGATACAGACTTTTCAGAAACAGAAACACAATATTTTAGATGTTGTCTCAGTGGTGTACTCATTGGGGTTTTGTTGCGCTGGAGGTAAATAAATCTTTGTTCTACTATAAAATGTTATTTGTAGTGTGCAGCTAAAATAAGTGTTTTGTTACTTCTTTTCTTGTTAGCACTGGATGCTTATGATATAAAATAAATCCTGCTGACAGAATCCAGCATGGTCTTCAGCTGTGAACCATTGTGATAGGGAAACTTCTCTTTCCACCACCAGCCACTGGTGAAGCTGGCACACTGCACTTGTTTTTGGAGAGCTTGCTGTCCCCTGAGCATCATTTTGCCTCACTTCTCTCTGCCCAAATGACTGCAAAAGAAGATGATTTGAGTCTGTATGTTAGCTGTATGTAGATAGCTGTAAAGATATAGCTCTGTGTCTTTAGATACCTGTCCATAGAAATTTCCAATAGCACCTGCAAGTCAATTGAACATCAGTGATGATCCACAGATAATAATTTTTTAATTTTGTTAAGTTTTCCTTCAAAGAAATTCATTAGAAACATGCAACATGTTGTTTTCAACATGCACAATTGGTTTTACCAGTTGCATATTATCTCCTTAGGCAGAGATTTGAAACAATGAACACACTATGCACAACATTTGCAATCAAATATTTATAGCTACCTTTACAAAGAGCAACTTTGCTGCCAGAGGTGGAAAAGGGCACACATTTTTGCTTAAATTCAGCCTTTCTTCTCTATTGTGAATAATTTTTAGTCAGAACTGCATTTCTCTAAACTTCTTTGTTACTAAAGATTGTGTCAGAAGCCCCTTCTGGGTATGTACTGTAGCTCTGTGGCAGCAATTTGTGTTCCAAAAAAGTGAAATTTTAAGCATTTTAGTCTGACTACATTGCTATGGGAATATATAAATGCTTCTACAGACTAGGGAAAGAGTGGATTGAGAGCTCTTTGGCAGAAAGGGACCTGGGCATGCTGGTTGACATTCAGCTCAGTATGAGCCAGCAGTGTGCCCAGGTGGCCAAGAAGGCCAATGGCATCCTGGCCTGTATCAGCAATGGTGTGGCCAGCAGGAGCAGGGAAGTGTCCATGCCCCTGGCCATGGCACTGGTGGGGCTGCACATTGAGTGCTGCATTCAGCTCTGGGCCCCTCACTTTATAAAGGACATTGAGGAGCTAGACCATGTCCAGCAAAGGGCCACAAGGCTGATGAAGGGACTAGAGGGTGTTTTATGGGGAACAGCTGAGGAACCAGGGTTCGTTCAGCCTCAGAAGAGGAGGCTCAGGGAGGACCTCATCACCCTTTACAACTAAAGGGAGATTGTAGTGAGGTGGGGCCCATCTCTTCTGCCGTGACTGCAGTGAGAGGACAATAAAAAATTACCTTAAACCGAGATGGGGGAAATTCAGATTAGGTATTAGGGGGGGAAAAACCACCATTAGGGTGGCCAGGCATTAGAATGGGCCTTCTGGAGATGCGGTGGAGTAACCATTCCTGAAGGTGTTCCATCTGGATCTGGCACTGGGAGATATGGTTTAGTGATTTAGGGGTTACAGTGATTGTGCTGGGTGAATGTTGGACTTGATGATCTTAAAGGTCTCTTCCAACCTTGACAACTCTATGATTCCATGGTGCTCAGTACATCAGTTACCAAGGTCCTTGATGCACACAGAGGACTTGTCATAAATGCATTCACTCTTGTTAGCCCTTCAGAAATCTCAGACTTCTCACTAAGCACACACTTTTCACAGAAGCTGTGCTCCTGTTGGAAACTATGCTTCAGCTATCACATCTTCTAGTCTTCACCTCTTCTTTTTCTCATCTTTTTCGAAAGTCATCTTTACCTCTGAATAAACGATGTTTACTTGGCTAGCTAGCCCCACCCAAATTGTTCACACTTTGTTCTCCTTTTGTCCCTTGTAAGCATCAGTAAACTCTAGCACACAAATTCTTTGCATACGGGTTTGGAGTTGTTTAAAAAGCTAAGAGGGAAGAGGGTAATTACAGACAGGTACTGTTGAGGAAAAATTCTTTGTCTGGGTTTCCAGAGAGCAATCCTGATACCATGCAGCAGATTCAGAGCTTTTGAGGAAGTGGAGGTCTTTCCATTCAACAAATGCATTCCTATAGTCCTGTTGAGATGGTCAGTGTGATGGTGCAATGAGGGTTGACAGATGCCCAGTGCCTCCCAAAGCAGTGATTTTGTTTCATCTAAAGAGATAAAAAGCAATACTGCCTGACACAGCAAGGTCTTTGGAGCCCTTCTTAGCAGGATACATCTTTCTACGCTTTGCTCCTAAACACTCAGTATCCCATGGCAACCTCTTTTCTTCAGGGAGCTTTAGATTTTGACATATCATTAATACATGAGTTGAGGAAGCAACGCCGCAAAGCTGGAGATTGGTTCATGGATTTAGCTGAAGTAAATAGTGAGGAAATTTAAAGGCAGGCTGAAACCAATTTTATGGTACTTCCTGTGGGATTAATGCCTAAATTGGTTTGTCTGGTAATGAAGAAAAGTTATCGCCTGCAGGTGCAGGTAGAAATTGCAGAGGAGAAGTGTTTTTAAAAAGGAGAGCTGCAAGATGACACCAAACACTTTTTAAAAAACTCTTGTATTTTAAAGCACTAGCTGCTAATTGAAGAAGAGGGCTAGTGAAATTTGTTCAGTATGGAGGTACTGCGATCTGCTTGACTACAGAATAGATATTATTGAGAGGACAAAGAGACTACTGGGGAAAAAAATATGTAGGGTGAAGTATAAGCTACATATATTCATTTATACTTTGGTATATAACAGACTGAAACATTTGAAAATACAACTGGCTCAGTTCATCCTTTTAGTATGTTGAGTCTTCATCTCCTGGAGGGTAGTTGTTTACTTTTTGGCTACCACTTGCTCTAGCAGAGGGCAAAATATGAGATAAAAATTAAAAAATATAATATGGGGATGATGAAGAGCAACCAATACACATGCTGACTGTACTACTCAGGAACACTCATTGACTAACCTCAAACTTTAATTTCTGTAATGCTCAGAATATGATGATTGACCACCAGTATCCAAAACCCCTTTCCTCTAGAATACACAGGCTTTGCTTAGCAAGAAAGATGCAAGTGTGTTAGCACCTCTGTATGCTTATTGGCTGTCTATAATGGGTTATATTAATGTTTGGATTATATGAGGAGGAAAGGTGCATGGATACAGGCATGGAACCAGATTCTTCTTTTATTTATGAGATGCAGAATCTTAGTTTCCCACAAGATACTGATTCACCTGAAGGCAATTTCTGAAGTAAGAAACAGATCAGCAAAGGAATACAGGGAGATAAAATACATTCATGAATTTTATCTGCTGCTGTCCCTTGGTGCAAATTTGGAAGAATATTCCTTCAGATTTAAAAGATAATATTTGGGGTTGTAGGTAGAAGGAACTCAGGATGAAACTCAAGAACTTTGAAAAGCAATACCTTGTGGAATAATTTTACATTGTATTGGTAGAAGTTCATTTATTCCAGAGTAGACATGAAAAGGAACCTGTATGCTTCATCTGGAGAGAATAGAGGATGGGTTGCATAAATACTTTACTCTTATGTCTTATTTTACCAACTCTGACAAAAAACAAGGTATCTGAATGCATTTTTCAAGGACAAGCTTTTTCTGTTCATACTTTATTGCAAGGACACATCTGAAGTTGCTGATTAGTAAATCAAGCAGAAGGTCCTGCTTTGTTATTTGTGATTAATAGTTGAAATGTAAAATGATGATCATTTGGATTGACATTGGTGACTTCAGTTAGAAACTAGCATTAGCAAAGACCATTTTCTCTGAATGCACTTGAGCTACAGAACATCTGAGAAATGATAAAAATAACATTTTAGATATTAAACTTTCTAAATTAGATCTGACATTTTGCATTAGTTCTTCAGCCTTAAATTTTATAAATGCATCTAGAAGATTCTGGGAGATAAATGTCATCATATGTTTTGATCTCTTGCCCAGTTTAATTTTCCTTAGGACAAAATCATGTTTTAGTCAGGAGCATAGTTAATTTGTCCATGTCCAGCCTGAAATCTCAACTTTCAAACTTTCAGATGGTAGGGAAAGAGGATAGGGTGCTACTTCCTGGAGTATTGAAGAAGCCTGTTGGAAAAAAATAAAACCAACAGTACTAAAAGGGAATTTCTGTATGAAAAACCTTACCTAAGCTAGCATTTGGCTTTATTGATCCTGAAAAAATGATGTGTATAGTCAGAGAAATGCCTCCAGCAGACATGAGATCTCCTCTAGAAGCTGTGGAAATGCTGTGGCTCTTCAGAAAGTGGCCATAGCCTTGGAAGTGCTGGGCACTTATATAGATGAAGGGTTCCTGCCAGTTTTTCTTCAGTTCACCACGTCTGTGTATCTGGTGCACCATTTAGAACACTGAACATGTTTTTTGCACAGTGTTTTCTATTTATATGGCCACAGTGACACAGCATGACTTGTTCATCCCTCATACCCAAACTTTTAGTGATTAAATCTGCTGATTCTGGGAGGGTTTACTGCAAGACATGTAGTTGTAGTTTTTCCTTAAATCTGTAGTTCTTGTGAGAAGCCAATAGAAGAAATTTGATTGTCTTCATGATTGCAGGGGAAAGTGGAAAAATATGGCCTTGCTTGGTTTTGGAGGTTCAAAGCCACATTTAAAACTTCCTATTTTATCATTAGACAACTTATGTTTCGCTATTAATTATTGTGCTTTTTGGAGCTGATAATGGAAATGAGAGCCTCAGCTGCAGATGGGGGCTGTAACTGCAACTTTGAAATAAGCAATGACAGCTTATTGGCAATCCAATCCATGGCAATCATGGTCCAGCAATTACCCTTTTTCCATGTTTTCCAAGGTCACTACTTCTCACAAAGCAGATGGAAAAAGATACAAATCCTTCCACCTTTGGGGAATGGCAGCTTTTCTGTCCACAAATGGAATGGTCAGGCCTGACCTAATGGGGGAAAGAGAGACTTCACAGAGACTCTGGATTGCTTGGGTGCATGTGAAAGATGTGAGACTAAAATGAAGAAGATTGACTTAGATCTTGATTTATAAAAATGTGCTCTGGTATACTTTAATATGTCACTAAAATACATTCCTCGGGTACTTTATTCAGCAGGACTTCCTGCTGTTGAAAGATATGTAAATGATAAAAGGCCCAGAAAAATTGCAACAACTGAAAAAAATCAGTGTAAGTAGTTTTGCCAACCCATCAATATGAATTGTCTGTAGAGGAGAAGCTTTTTTGCTTTTTATGAGAGTGGTAACAAGCAACCTCCTACAGGCCTTGATCACATTAACATCAAACAATCACACAGCTATTGGGGATTAAGAAGGTGCAGCTGTGGGCGAGTAGTGCATTTCATATCTTTTTTTTTTTTTTTAAGAATCAGGCTCCACATCAGAAACAGAACAACAACAATAGAAAAAGGGGTTCTCAGCTGTGACCAGGCTTAGGTAAACTGAATGGCAGCAGATGTCCTGATAAATAAGGAAACAAATAAGTGATAAAAGCATCTTTAACTATCCTTTCTGTATAAAGAGACATATACTTGAATGGGTCTTGCTGTCTTTATTAATTTTAGTTTCCCAGACAGTATGAAAATTTCACAGTGGTTGAAACTCCCTTGTGATATTTAATTTTTAATTTTAAATTAATTTTAAAGGTACTGAAATGCAAGCACATAGAAGGGATGAGAATGATGATGTGTCACCTACTTTTCTTCATCCCTCACCATTTCCTACCATTGGAGATTCTCAAATAAATGTTGTTACATTAATACCTGTAATTGGTGCTATTTTTCATTTGATTGAAAGCTGCTTACACAGACTAAGCAGAATAAAGATGCTGATGCTTATTGCTCACACAGAAGTGGCAGCTGGAAGATGCCATGTGACTCCATACATGCCCAGAAAGAGGGAAAGGCTGATGATTCAAGCATGTCCTGCCATGGTCCTGCTTTACTTCCCTGGGCCTCAGAACCTGATCCATTTGGAGCAGTTAAGCAAGCACTTAACTGTTAATATCTTCTGTATGCTTTCTCCAGCCTCAACAATTCAAATTTCTGTTCTGATACTTCTGTGAGGCAAAAGGGAACATGTGCTGTGTGTGGTGTAGCACTTCATCAGCTGGGACTGTCCCTCCAGTGGATTCCCATTTGGATAACAGCCCGAGGCTCACTGTCTCTCAGATATTTTTGCAGCAAAGCGCAACTAGATCAAAGCGAGATAGCAAAAGAGAGTGGTAGGTGTAAAAGTTATCTTCATTGGTTCTAGAAATCCTTCTGATGTCTCTGAACTGCTCAAATGTTACGGGACTTCATAGTACTCCTCCTTCTCAGATGCTCTTCTCCTTGTGCTGTCTGAGCAGTGAGAAGACAAGAGAGATATTTTCTGCACTGACCATAGGATGTGTGTGGCCTTTCTCTGTGGATGAACATGCTCATTATATCTATCTATTATTATTTTAGTCCCCAAGTCTGAAGTAAGCTCAGAAACTAGGAAAAAAATATTTGAAACTATTCAAAATACCTAAATATTTAAATTTGGGGTGGCTGCTACATTGGGTCTTGAGCATTTTGCGTTTTTTCAAGCAAGTAAGCTTGAAAGTATGCTTGTAGCACAGATCAGTAATGCAAGGTGTCCAGGCAGGGTTAGTATCTTCTATTAAATCACTAATAAAGTCAGAAGAATGGACAGGATTTTGGCAGCTTGGTCTTTTATGTACGTCAAATATACAAATGAGTGGGCAATAAGAAGTGCATTTAGCAAGATGTGTTATGCTTTAGTTTTATCTTTTTCTATCATTTTAGTTGGCTAAGATTTAAGTGAAAGTAGAAGACAGTCCTATTTCTGTCTGACAGAACCTCATCCTCTAATAGCTTCATTTTTTCAATACCATCTTCAACATATGTGTCCCCTACATGTTTATGATTTTACCTATAACATGATTGTGCTACCTGTGCATATAACAGCACCCCAGTGAAATTTTACAGAATTCTGATAGTTATCAAAATATGCCTACAATTTATAGCCTGTTTGCAGGAAAGGTATAATTTTATCTATATCTTAGATCACAGAACCAGAAATGTAAATAGAATTTTAAAAAAGGAAGCCTGTAACTATTTTCTTAAACACATATAATTGAAAAACAGGCTTAGGCTCAAGTGTTGATTTGAATGGGGTATGTAGCGTCATCAGAAAGGCCCTGGCAGTTAAACCATTTTATGCTCTGATGTTCTTCAGTGGTCAGAGTCAATCCATGATCCAGACCAAGGCAAAGAGGAAGAGGTATGCAGAAGGGAAATAACATTATCTTCATGTGTCTAGTCATTCCTTTCTCTCAAAGGTGTCATTGAGCAGGATCATCTTCATTATTCTTCATATACTTTTAATATTAGAACAGTTGTCACAAAAAGACTTTTAAATTATACTCTATCTGATACTGCATCTTTTTTTCTTAAATGATGTTCACTGTCTCAAGCTATCAGGTAGTTTTGCAGAAGATATTTTTCATGTCTGATCTTTTCAATGACTTTATCATTTACTTTCACCCTCTCACAAAGGTCTTTGAAGTACTCACAGTTAAACATGCTTAGGGTTTCTCAGAGTTCAGGAGAAAGGAGACAAGTAACAGAATTAAAACAGCAATGAGAAATCAATATTACAGTGCTGGACTACTGAAGATCTATGGACCAGGGAATCAGGAATTCTCAGAGGTGCTGTGCAAACACTGCACTCCCTGCTCACATGTGCTCTGCCCTGTAGCTTCCCCAAAGAGCTGGATGGGAAACAAAGCCAGGTCATGTTCTGCTGTCCTGCAGGCATGAAGGCATTCAGCACAGGGCCAGGGCTTTGTCTGTGTTGTGTCAGCACTTCATCACATTTCATTTCTTTCCCTGTCTCCCCTACATATGTGTGTGGTCAGAAGTATTTGGAAAAAATAAAGGTTTTGCTTTCTGACTCTTGTCCTCAAGCATGGCAGATGGCAGCTCAGTTTCAGAGTGTGCTCTAGCAGACTTTGATTAACAGTTAGCAAGCAGGGGCTTTCAGGCTTTGCTTCCAGTCCTTTGGCAGTTCCCCATTATTAATTGTTGCTGTTTTCACTAAAGTCCTTTTGCTGAATCGGCCAACGAAAATTCCACGGTGACAGACTTACAAGTGTAGAATATAGCTTTAAATAGAAAATAGTAGGATCCTGGTATGTATCACAGATAATTTAACATCTGTTGGTGTATTCTATCTATGGTAATTACCTTTTGTTAACCAAAGTCTTAGTTTTTGAGACAAATAATTGCATCATCATTGGAAAATAATGTCTTTAGCATGCTTTACTCCTAGTCCAGTTCCAGTTTCTTTAGAAGCACCCTGTGACACCCCATAAAACTGATTTTCTGGGTCGTTATAAGATGGTGTTCACAGCCTTCTGAGAGTCCTCCTTCAAGCTCTGCAGAGTAGTAGCTGATAGTTTTATGAAAGTAAAAGGGACAGTGTAAGACTGGGAGAAAATCAGGGAGACATAAAGTTATTCTTGAGATTCACTGGACCTCTAGAATGAGCACAAGTAATGCCAGAAATATTACCCAGGAGGTCATTTAACATCCTTCCTGCCTTAAAGACTCAACTCTTGCTCATTCTTCATAAAGCTATTTATCTCTCTGTGGGGTTTAATAGCTCTAGGGTTTATGGTTATTTTTAGAGAAAACATAAAGCAAATGTCACCTGCTTTCTCTCCCTTACTCCTCACCAGTATTTCTCTCCAATGCACTGTGCCACTGATTGCAAAGCTTAATGTGGATGGATACTTGTGGAGTCCAATGTGGTTTCCTACCCATTTTTACCAAAGCTATTCCCATTCAGAGGAATGGGCTGACAGAAGTGTCCTCCTGCAGTTCCTCCAAGTTATATGGCAGCAGTTGTGGTGAAATTCTCATCAGAAAAGTGGTATTTGTTGTGGGGTTTCTCATGCCAGGAGCATGGCAAGCTCCAGCAGTGACATCTTTGCTGCTGAGGATTTTGCAAACCACTCCCAGCTTTCCCCTCTGGATTCATTGCACAGAAGTTGTGAGGGACAATGTGAACCTCAAAAGTTTCTGGTTTTCTTACATGCAGGACTTAACATTTTGATGAGTGGAAGGTATAAATCAGTGGTTTGGTTTGGTTTAGCCCAAGTATTTGAGCAAAAATCTGTTTTTACCTAGTGAAGAGTGGGCAAAATGGAAGGTGAAAAACACAGGGGGTATGTTTGAAGAGGTGGTTTAAACCAGAGTCCTGGGAACTGCCAGTGGTATATGATAAATGAGACAAATGCAAGAACAGTGTCCCAGGGGGGATTGCTATGAATTAATTGGAGGCAGAGCTTAAGGATTGGGCTCTGGGATGGGCCTCCCTCTGGCTGGAGCATTTGGCAGGGCTCAATGGCTCAGGTCGTACCATGGCTCTCATCTGGACTGGCTCTCCAAGGGCTGGGGGCTCTGCACAGCTGCATGTGAGAATCCCAAACATGGATCCTGATAAAAGATCATAGAACTCTGAAGGCACTGAAGCATAGCTTCTTGCAAGGTTCTTGTCATCAATACTGTAATCCCTTTGAGAATCAGGATTCTAAGGCAGTGACTTGTCTGATCAGCATTATTGAGGGAGCAGCACTGCTCACCTGGCTCAAATGGTTTGGCCTGTATGGCTAAAGCACTTCCCAAGTATTTACTGATGTTTATATTTTTGAAGCAATTGAATAAATGTTAATGTATCTCATTTAAAGTGCCCATTACTTGAGATATCATTATTTTCTCTTACTTGTAAAAAAAATTATGTATAATGTATTGTTTTAATGAGCATTCTCATATATAACTTCTAGGAATACTCTTTAAAGTAATGGAGTATCAAATTCTGCTTGTATGAGGATCCACATAAATACTTCCATCAAAGTCTGGGAGTTAAGTCTTGTTTCGTCTTATGTAACTAAAAGAAATGAACAGAGAATAATTTGCCTTTGCTCTAGAACTGTTTTTTTTTTTCTTCTCCTAAGCTGTGCATTCAGGTTTGCAAGATAAAACAGCCTGTAAATATATTATTGGGAAAGATATAAAGTCAAACACTTCTTACTCAGTTTTGAAACTCGCATTCCATTTAAATTTATAGAGCATTTTAACTTCATATTCAGAAAGTAGTAATCCTCAGGTCTCAGTTTTCTATTAGGTATAAATCAGCTAAAATATTTTAGACTACCCTATCATGCTTATATTCATGAAATTTCATATGCATTTCAGATTAGACAGTTTGAAACCTGGAAGTATTTTCATGATGTTATTTTCCTTGATCATTGCCATTTGCACCTTTGCCTCCAAGTTTGGGCAATGCCTTGGTGTGGGAAATAGTCAAGGAAAAAGGATTTCCAGAAAGCTGGGAAAAGCAGGCCTTAGAAACAGAAAGAGCAGAGAAATGTAGAACTAGCTGTAACTGCAAAGTCTGAAAGCAGAAAAAGTTACAATGGTATAGCAAGCCATTAACAATAGCTTGAGTTTTAGGCTTGGCTAAGATAGACCTTACGACTGCAGAAAAATATGCTTAGCAAGATAGTAGCAGGTTTTAAGCCTAATAATGTAGTATTGTGTACTGGTAAGACAAGCAAGCTTTGTGTGAAGCAGGTGTATGTGTGCTTTTAGTGATTGGCTAAAACAATTGTCTGTAAGCTTTAGCAATATGCTATTGTCTAGAAAGTTTTTGAAGTGCTCTGTAACAAAGAAATCTTTGGCTGCTGCTGGCTGAGCTTTGCCATCTTCCTATTGTCTCAACCATGTAATGAGGCTGATACTGCAATTAAAGCTCAAGGAATGTACCCCAGCAGTCCCATCCCATTCATGAATGAAAGAGAAAAAATAAACACACCAACACACCTTAGTGTTTCTGAAGTGAGTTATTGCAGCTCTTCTTTCAATTAAAATGGTGTGGGATTCCATCTCAAAAACTTGTATTGTTACTGAACAGAAGTTCTGCTTATTGGTCAGTTCAACTCAAAATACAGCTATTTGGATATAGCTTCAGATTGTCTCTTCTTACTTTTAAATGTATGAAGAGTCACTTGAATTAACAGACAATGAGATATAATGAACCTATACCCCAAATAACATCCTATAACAGCAATGCTTCTCATGCTGTCATTTTATTATATTTCTCATATAGTAATAGTACGGGCTCACTCTGAGAAAATGTCAGTAGTTTGGATGAGATGGGATATTTCTGGACCATCCCATAAAGATATAAGTAATTAAGTGTAGCTAGATGTCAGGATGACAGATGCATTCACCATGTAATGACTGTGATTCCATCTTGCTGAGAGCATTGTCACTCCTGACTGTCTTGCTGAATGTAAGTATTCAAAATGCATTATTTTCTCATATTTGAATCTACACTTGTAGCTGTTACAGAAATAAGATATTGAGGAATACAAGTTGTTATAGGCTGAAAACTGAATTAATATTGCAGACTAGGGCTCTTATATTTCATCACCATGTGTGTGTTTATGTATCTTTCAAAGACATAGAAGTCATCCATTCAGCTTGTTGCTTATTAATAAATTTCTGTGCTGGCCATAAGTCCAGTCACTTTATCTCACAGGATGCTCCCCTTTTCATCTCAGCTAAATTCTTACTATTTTCATTTTTTGTCTATGATGGAAAAGTTAGGGTTTCAATGGAATAACAATGTCAATGAGAGTACTTCAGAGAACAAGAATTGTGGAATTGGGTCAGTTTTACTCAAGACAGTGATTTATATGCTCTGATTGGTGCAGTGTTCATGGACCTGGGCTTGGAGAGGACAATGAAAGCTCCTTCTCAGTGGAGCACCAGCAGCCTGGTGGGCATGACTGGATGAACATGCAACATGTCATTCGGCAGGCAATTCCACCTCTAGAAGAACCTACCAAGGACTTGCAGCTTCTCTGCTGTGATGGTCAAACACACCCATTCTTTCTTTCCTTTCAGTTCAAGCCCTGATAAGAACTTCTCAATTTCTGAACAATCCCACTACCACACCATTAATGACAGGAAGCAATTTTCCTTAAAATTTGCTTTTCTTATGGTTGCTTTTCATTCTGCTGGGTTTGGGGAAGCATTTCTACTAAGAATCACAGTAGGAGACCATAGAAGAATGACTAAGCAATGAGAAGTTTTCTGGGCCCTTTTAATCAATAAAAGCCTGAGGATACCGAATCAGGCAAGTTGTGAATTGAGGGGGCTTAAATATGTACTGGGCAACCATAAGCTTAAATTTAAATTTTTGCTACCAATTTTTGTGTCACTTCATCTAAAGAAATTAATCTTCAGAATAAATCTAGTCATGAAAATTCCCTGTAGCAATTAGTTTCTCTTTTGTGTAGTCTCACAAAAAAAAAACAACCAACCAGCATGTTTTTTCCCTTGTTCTTTTCATTGAACATATATAGCTAACAAGTGATCTGATTACGTGATTCCTCTTTTGACTAGCTTGTGGCAATTCAATATCTATTTCAGCATTGCAATTCAGACTAGAACAAAAATCCAAACTCTTGAAAATCAATAAATAGAACATAGAGCTTCGATTTTATTCTTCAATGGTACAAGCTATGCCAAGTGCAAATTAAAACTGTGCCTTCTACTAGCTTTGCTGAGAATTTGAAATCAAATTCAAAATTACAATCATTTTCTCTTGCATTGATGCCCTGGAGGCATTTGGGATGCTCCATCCTAGGACAAGAACCTGTCTCAAACTGTGTATCTTATTGTTTCTTTGTGATGCAATTTCTCACTCCTTTGAAATCAAAGTAGATAACTTGCCCTATCATGAACAAATACAAGAGCCACACAATTTTTTTGAAAACAACAGATTAACAGTGTATTACTTGCAATATTTATCTAAATTTAAAACCAAAAAAGAAAAATATAAGTCATTTACGTTATTTTTATTTCCCTGTTTCTATTTGTTTATTTGTAATGAATGAGAATGTACATTCCATGTTTTTAAATCTTTGATTAAAAGCAAAAGGTGTTTTTGATTAGTATTTGGACCCGTTTCCAAAATCTTCTTAATCACTGGTTGAGTAACATTGTTTGGCAATATGGGTGAAGTGGATGAAATGGATGAAATAGAATTTGGAAGAAAACAGTTCTTGGCTGATCTTTCTTAAGAAGTGAGAATGATCACAGTATAATCATTCTCAACTCCAGATACAGACACGTGTCTTTGGCACCACTTTTGCTAATAAAAAAATATTGAATTCTATGCCTATTGTACTATTATTATCTAAAGCAAGAAAAACCGTTTCTGAGCTAGGGACCCCTTTGTGCTGGGAAGATGATAAGTTAATGAAAAGCATATATAAGATGTTATTTAATCCACTGTAGGAAAGTGTTGGCAGCATGTTTTGCAATGTTTTTTAATTCATTTCAGAGTCAAGTTATTTGAAACTAAATTTTTAATTGATTTTTTTAAAAAAACAAAGCAGGTTATCACTGACAATCAGTACTGGATGATACCTGTGTCAGATCTTATTGTACATAGCAAGAATCATAACTTTAAAGAAGGACTGTACGTTTGCTCTCATTTCTCATTGCACCTGAGTTCCCTCTTGGCCTGCAGTGCCAAACATGGAAACCAAGCTTCCGATTTTCTTTTTCTGTCCTACATACAGGAATAAAGTAGCAATTTAAATAAAATATTCTTTCTGTATGAAAATCTGGTTGTTTCAATCCACATATGAAATCAGAAATGAATGATCTGCCTGAACTCCCTGTAATATTTATGGCCACTGTCAAGGAAGTCTTTAGCAGAGTTGTGGATGAGAACAACGAAATAGTTAATTTTAAATCATGTTTTAAACTTTAGATTTCAGAATTATGGTAGAAGTCTCCTTATCTACTGTGCTGCCATGGTTAAATCTTTTGCCAAATTCAGCTGTGGAATGGGGATGGTTTCTGTTTGCTGTAGAAAACAATGAGTATGTGAACCTGAGAATTACACTTGCTTGCCTTGTGATATTAAAGTCTGGGTTCTGTGCACTTGCATGGCACACACCATATATATAAGACAAGAAATACTGGGTCATAGTTGCCATTGAACCAAAGGAAGTGACAACAGGTGTGAGACATGTCCCTGAGAACTGCCAAGAAATCAAAATTCACCTGGAAGAAGGGATTAAATTTTTAGAAGAGAGCATAGAGTCAGGATGATCATCCTTCCCTAGGAAAAAGGAAGTGGCAGTGCTGTAATATGACATAAAGGCACTGAGTAGACAATCCTGCAGACCAGGTGCTGACTGCTATGGCTGTTACAAATCTGTGTGATAGCATGGGGATTCTGGCACTGGAATGGCCACTGGCAGCTGGAAATTTGCAATAACATTGAGAGAGCACCACTGTTAGTGGTGCAGGGTGCCTGTCTGCAAGGGTAGGGTGCTAATACAGGGATCATATCTCACTTTCAGCTGGGGAAAGAATGACAAGAACCATCTCTTTCACACCTTGGCATACAGAGCACTGAGGACTGCTGCTTTGCACAGCAGGGACCAGTGATGATGCGCAAAAAGGCTGAGGACAGGCAGAGGCAAACAGATCTTTTGTCTAAAACAAGGTGCAAGGTAGTGACACTTCAATGAATCCTTGTTCATTAATCAACAAAACTGAATTTAAGATGTTTGTTTGTGACGTGACATTAGTGATGGAAATCAAACACTTTTTGTAAATAATCTGAATTTAGTTCCCGCTCTGAACTGAGCTAGGCACCAGGAGGCTGCTCTGTGATAGCTGGAGCAGCATGGAACAAGCTGTCAGTAGTCTCAAATATCACAGATCATCAGGTGCAAGAAACTCCTGAGAGTTTTTTAATTAATTATTGCTAAAATGGTCAAGGAAAGAGTGTGGCTGGGAAAGCTTGAGGTGAGAGCATGTGAAAGTAAATATTTGGACTGCAAGCTTCACGATAGTGAAGAGGAGAGTGCAGCAGTGTAAGTGAAACTCCAGAATGGTAGTAAAACCCCTGTAAAAAGAAATGCCTTTGAACCACAGGGTCAGCTCATTGCAGTGTTTTCATGAACTTGCAGCTGCCACAGAAGCAAAACAGGGTTGATGAATCTGTGAAATATGGATGGGGATAGCAAACAAAAGGTGACACCGGTGTAAATTCTTAATGCCTTCAGCATTTCTTGATTTCAGATCTTAAGCAAGTCCTGCTGTGGTTTGTCTTGTGGTGGTAACTGTTGAAATTGCTCAAGTCAAGGGGCTTTACTTTTATTTTACTGGTTTTTAATGCTAGGTAGCTGGGAAATATGAACAAGTTTTGTTAGTGAATGGACTGCTGTTTAAGGAGGTGATAAAAACCCCAGTTTTCTTCTGGTTTCTTCATGAAGGCTTTGCAGTTCTCCTCAACATAAATGTTGTGATGATAGCAGGAGATGGTGGACTATGAGGTCCAAAAAGCATATTTTTATTCTCGCTGAAATATGAGACACTTTTTCTAAGAACTCTCTCTCTTGAGAAGGACCTCTGCATATGTGATAGAATTGAAATGTGTGCTGGTTTAGCCTCCCCATGCTCTGTTTTGATGTCATTGTAGGTAATGCCTTGTGCTTTCTTGAGGTGTTGTGCATGGGAAATTATCTATCCAAAACTGGGTCGGGATTAACAATTTAACATATCTGAAAAAGAGAGTGGCTGTGAGGTATGAACATGTGGCAAAAACTGATGCAAAAACAGTTTACTTTATATAAGCTATGCCATTAGCAATAATACTAACATAATAGTTTTTAAAGCACTCAGAGAAAATAAAGAGCTGCTTATGAGGCATATATCAGTGTATTTTACAGTTATCCATTATTTATTGTAGACAGCAAACTTAAGACATAAGCTTGGTTATTTGCTTGTTCCAGGTCAATACAGGAATGCCTCAGCAGCAAATGGCTATTGTGTATTGCTTATGATAATACAGCTGCATTTTACTGTTTTTTATAAAAGCAGCAGAGGAGAAAACCAACCTGTTTTGCCACTGTCTTTCAAATTCTTCCTATAAGGGCAAGTATAACTCTGTGGGGAGTGGAAGGAATTGATTCATGGGAGTCTGAGGGAAACTACTAACTTGACATCAACATTTTTTATTAGAATTAAATTTATGATATATGTTATCCCCCTCTGTCTTTAGGTACACATGTGCACCTACGCTTGCTTTTATAGAGTCAGTAAAAAAGCAAAATGAAAGCAAAATATTTCTTTTTAGCATATAAATAAACACTACTCCGCTGAAGTCATATTCGCCATAGAACTCACATGTCTGCTAGAACATTTTACTTATTTATATAGTTTTCATCTCATGACCTCAAATTCTTCAATGGATTTATCTTCACAATAGATCCTAAATACAGTGAAAAACACACATTTTCACTTTACAAGTGGCAATTAACTAGACAAAGGCTATCAGAGAAATTAGTCCTAGTCTTTTTCTAAGCCCCAGTCACCGTTCTCCTCCTACCACAGTCTCTCATCAAGCTGGAAGAAAAGTAGAAAAAGTCAGATACTTGGGTTCACTTTCTGCTGTGCAACACAACTGGTATTTGGGGAGGGGTGCTTTGAATCCCTAATGTTGAGTAGTTTATTGAGTAGTAACACCCTCCAGGCACCATAAAAAAGGGTACCTGGAAGATTGTCATGAAGAACACAAGTTTTATAATGAGATTCAAATAAACCTCCAGCAACATTACTTTTTGTTCATTACCCATATTTAAGTCCACCAGCTTCTGTGTGCTGAGTGGTGGAGATGAAGAGGTAGAGCCCTCAATTACACTGTCCTGCATTGCTGCAGCCCAAGGGGATGAGGAAGTTTATCCCTCTCTCTCTCCCTGGTGGAGTTCTGCAAGGCAGGTGATTGGTGGTGAGTTCAGTCATAGAGAGGGATAGGGAACAAATGGCGCTTTCCTAGCAAGAACAAGAGCTCCAGGCATTTTATCCAGCTCTGAGAAACCTCCTCTAAGTGCATAAGCATTTTCCTAACAGTAGTTCCCATTTTCATAGTTTGGCCAACTTTGGGATCATTTGCATAAGAATAAGGAGCATATTTCTGACACAAAATCTTACCCACCAATCTTCCAAATTGCAACTTATTCTTTCGGTGCATGAGGTGCTGCAATTTCTCAGGGAACAATCACCTGAATTGTCTGAAATTGCAGAACATTGGGCTTTTTAACTTCTGTCATGGAAATGTCTGAGCAGTTGTGTCTGAAATTGGGCGATGTGATCATGTACAGGAAATCCAGACTGTCAGGAAATAACTACCCCATTATTTATTTTCCCTTCATGGCTCTGTAAGAAGACTGGCAAAGCCATGAGTTCTGCCAGTGATAATGTTATTGATACAGCTACCAATGTTGTTGACTTTCTAGCAAGGCACACTGGCTAAAAATTACTGGTGCTCTTCTTTCTGTGTTGTCAGGATTCAGTGTGGGGTATTTTAACTCCTAACCAAAGACCAGTCTTCATAATGCCCAACATATAACATCTGGCACACAAATTTGTTACTCACATTAGTAATAATGGAGGAAGTTGAATGTTTTGTTTATTTTGTATGTATGTGAACAATTAATATATCCCCTCTCATGATATAGTTTGCTTCTTTGTACTGGGATGCACATGAGAGTTATTCTAGAAAAATGCAGGAAAGCAGAGTTTGTCAACTACTGCAAGTGGAAAATTTAAACGTGATTCAGCTTTTAATGAAGAGAGTAATTCTCTTTCATCTCTGAGCTAGACATATAATTCTAGCTGGTCCTTCATTAGTACAGCTTTCATCAGTATGAAGATAAAGCTGTGTTTAAGAAATTACTTAAGATTAGAGTTCAGTATGAATTTTGTTTGCTATCTAAAAATGTGTTGCATTTTTCAAACTGGAGTTTGAATATGTCACAGAAAACGTGCTTCTTCTGCTTTTTTAGTTTTTTGTGGGATTTTTTTCTTTTTTTTTTTTTTTTTTTTGAGGGTAGTATTCTGGATGCCAGAGCCACTGTGAAACTCTTCAAATTGACATGTCTGTCACACATAGTTATGAATTAGTGACTTAGTGAAGGAAAGGTTCAGGGTAAATTGCATTAGCAGAGGTGCATGTAGTATTACATAATTAATTGCAAGCAGTGTTTTGTAAAATTAATATAAAATCTAACATAGTCTTTAAAGGTTTAAAGTGAAAAGACTAATTGCGTCAGATCCATTTTGTCCTGTTTCCTGCTTACTGAATTCCAGCTGACAGCCTAGGAAACCCACACCTCATTACCATATTTTGAAACATCTGTTAAGGAAAACAGATCTGCTTGCCAGAATTCATCTTCCTTTCAGAAGTGCCAAGTATGTGAACAGAACCATTATTCCTTAGGCAGAAAAAGACCATATTCAGCTTTGCTGTCATCAGCCACATTAAGGCTTTATTTGGTTCAGAATGTATGTAATTAATTGAGGAAAGCTATTCATACAATGTCACTGTAATTACTGAAACATGAATATTCCTCCCTTGTATTTCATCTGAGAAATAATCCTTAGGTATCAGCCACATTTATTTTAATTCTACATTTTAACAGCTTGCTACCTGTTAATGTTGTAATTATGACATCAGAGCTACTGCTCTGTAAATGAGCTGCCATCAGGAACCAGATGCTGAAGCTGTGTTTTACATGAAGGGAGATGGTGTCCTTCAGTCCATGGTTCTGGACCAGTGGCTCAGATACCTCCTGTACACTGTAACTACCTGTCTCTCAAAATACCCCTTGCAAGAACAGTATCTCTCTTAATTGTGGTCATTAAAGATTCCAGTAAGTCTTGTAAAAAGCTACTTATTTAAGACCTGTTTCACAAAACCAGTGAAATGTTAGCCTTTTATATTTGCATACTTTTTTCTTTTTTTTTTTTTTTTCCTCTAGCCTTGCTTATTCCAAGTCTCTGTGGCCTTAAAGGGATTCAGTTATTGACATGTAGGTAAGTAGAAGATGATAAGATTCTGGAGGACATCAGTTTTCTCCTTATTTCCTAGCGTAGACAGCTGTGTAAGCACACCATGCCTATGTACTGCTTTCCATTTCATCCTTTGGCTTCAGTTTCCTAATTAGAACAGTTTGCTCTGAATGAAAATGAAAAGCAAAAGAATTAAAGCAACTTTCTCTTAATGAGGCAGTGGCAAGTGTTAAAAAGGCAGAGAGCCACTACTCCATAACTGGCCAGCTCCTCTGGACTCAAAGACCTGCTTTATGGAGTCCAGGACAGAGGGCACAGTTTGGTGCTGTGGATGTGTTGTAGGGTAGCAGGGTAATTGGTGCTCTGAACTCATCTAAGTACAATTGATCACAATACCATGTGGTCTGTTAGATTCAGGGAGGGATCCAGCTGAAATTAAAGAAGGGAGTGGCCTCACTTTTCAACGGGATCAGTCATTGTTCAGGTTCATCACACTGCTGGTGCTGTTATGAGGAGAAGGAGGGCAAGGCATTAGCACCTGAAAGTTTACTTTGGTGGGAAAAGTGTCATGGTACACAAATGTTAGTTTTCAGATGTTCTTTCTACTTTCCCCTTTGTGTGTATTTACACTGTTGTAATGCTTTTCTCTTTGCTATTTCTCTTTACACTTTCATCTCTTTCCTCCACTTCTTGATCAGTCCTTGTACAGATATATATGATCAGTTTCTTGTACAGGTATACATCTGTAGTCTGAATTTCTCCCATTAGCTCTGCATGTATCTCTAGTCCCTGCTAGAATTAGGGTACCTTTCTTTATACTGCATGTTAAATTCACGCCCAGACACATAGATTACTAGCCCTCTCCTGACCTTATCCCACCTGCTTAAAACCAGGCATCACCTGCTCTGGAGCCCTGAAACGGGGTCAACTCAGTGAGACAAGTCAAACCCTTACATTGTAATGGGAGCATATTTGAAGGTGTGAACAGAAATAAGCCTTGAGCTGATCTAACAACTTCCCACAGCCACTGAGAAAGGATGTGATTGTATCTCTTCCCATCATCTTCCCTGGCTCTCCTGGTAACACAGTTCTGTTCAGTACCTTGGGCCAGCTCTAGTGCCTGATGAGCCTCTCCTGGAAATGCTTTGTTTCTCTGACCTGTTAGGATATTCACCTGTCAAAGGGAAGGTAGACAGACAGAGTCCAAGGAAAGGAGAGAAGTCTTGGGACTGGCTGTGGAATAGATGAAAGCAGGGGAAGAGAGATAGGAAGCAAAACCTTACAATTTTGACAGCAGTGAGGTTTGAACATCCTTGTTTCCAGACTGACCTCACTTCTGGGGTGCCATCTGACAAATTATCAGCTGAGTGCTGAAGCAATCTAGTGCCCAACAACTGTGCTACATACATTGGTGCTGACTGTTAGACCACAGCCAAGCCTAACCTATTTGTAACTGTGCAGATATTGGTGAGATGTTTTTCTATTGCTCTTAGGAAAACTAATGACACTCAGAGTTGTCACTAATCCTTGAAAAGGCCAGCAAAGTGTAACACAGAAGTCCCCTGCCCAACCTCTTCATGTCCTCAATGAAGCAGTTACACTGCCCTTTCCTTTCCTTCCCACTTTTCCCACTGCTGGCTGAGTAATTGCTGCCTCTCTTAACTCAGCCAGTGGTCTCTCAGGTGAAGCACTAAAGCAGGTAGTAGTCACAAGATAGTTTTCTATCACTCACTCATTCTGATGAGTGCTGCTCATCAGTCACCTGTAAATTATTGTTCAAACACCCAGTGGGTGTGTATCTGTGTGTGTTTGTCTAACTCTGCCTCTGTGGTTTGGATCCAAAGGACCTGATACCATCAGCAGAGTTTAAGAGAAGGTATCCTGCAGATCATGTGGGCCAAGGTCAAGGCTCCTGGCCTGAATTTGAAGTGCCATGTCATCACATCCACCAACCTGTTTTTCAAAGCTCTGTGTTTGGACTTACAAGTCTTTGATCTCTGTAACAAATCCAGGGAGAGGCTGCTAATCTCAGATATGCTCTATGTGTGCAAACCAAGCATTCTGAGTGGTTTAGCAACATATTGTCATGCCATGTCTTTATGCTTTGGTTTACAGTTGTAAAAAAAATTTTCCTTCCTTTGTGATCCTCTTCTGTAGACTTTCGTGCTATGATACTGGTAATGAGCTGCTGCTCCTGTGACATCCAGAGCCACAGGAGAGACACTCCAGTGCATTGTATCAGATTGGTTTCCCTCACTTTTCTGGATTTGGAACTTGCTTTGACATATTATTACTATCTCTATTTCACTAACAGATGTGAACTGAATCATCTCTGGTAGCATCTTCAACATTCAAATATCAAAAGCAGCCAAGATGGGGCAACATTCATGCATCTTTCTTTCTTCTGTATTAGTGGTGGCCAATGTCACTTGTAACTCTGAGCTTATAGTAAAGATAGGTCACTGTATTACTTTTCTTCAAAAGGTACAAAACACATTGTTTGTTTCAGAGAAATGTACCTCAATAAGATGAATGAAAAAAAGGGAGATAAGGAGAGAACGTGCCACAGGCAAGGGACTTGGAATTAGATCCTTTCCAATCCAGAAAATTCTCTGATTTTTTCATACTTACCGCTGCTCAGATATGGGATGTAGGGAGATGAAATGAGATGGCAATTTCCAGATGAGCATTTACCTTGTAAGAAAAGGTGGTTAAAAGGAGCTGGTTTGCTTACTTATCTGATTATAAGAAAAATAAGACATGCTGTTTTGGCCATGAAGCTGGAATCAGAAAAACATGACTCACCAAGACCCATGTTTTTCCAAATCTTTTTTCCAATGGCAGTCAATTCTTCATCTCTCTGTGCCTGTGGGAGCAATTATTCTTCATTTGTCTGCCTTTTTGTGTTGAAAATTCTTCCTTTAGTGACAGCTATCTGTTACTTTTGCAATTTACTCAAAAATGGGACTCCTACTTCAAGAGGGACTCATTAGTGAGACTTCTTTTTAAATACAAGATAGGATTAATAAAATCAGTGTTATGGAGGATGTATGTGAAGGCTGGTGGAATTTCAATAGCTTGATCTCAGCTGTCTCAAAAACATAGAGAATCTAAATGTTCAAGCTCATAAGTGAAAAAAATGAAGCAATCACTTCCCTATGTCAATGTAATCCTGGCATCTGGGAGTGTCAGAATTTGTTATTCATGCCTTTTTGAGCATTTTTATGTTTTTTGGTGAAAAAATCCTGCTCATTATCTCTTCCTCTGCATCACAGTCTCACCTTTGAGAACTTTCTCTGCCTTCCTGTGCATCTGTGAGGAGCACATTGCATGGAGGGCATACATGGCTGACAACTTTAGCACATACTATTCACCAGGAGTAAGATAAAAACAGGCTTAGATGCAGCAGTCCAACCTACCTTGGATCCAGTCCTTGCACCTATAGGTAGGGTGGCAAATTTTGCTCAAGAAGATGATTTCCATCGCTATCATGGCTCCCATTTGATATTTCAGAGGCTGAACTTCCTGAGAAATTCTCTTTTATTCCTTCCTTCTTACTTGGATGCCTGAAAAAAGTTTAGCAGTAAAATGTTGTTAGTCCTTTTACTTTGTCCCCCATTTCACATTCATGTTACCTCTTTCTCCCCTCTTCTTGCTTCTCTCTCTAAAGGTTGAGAGTATCTAAAGTAATTTATGCTCCTGCATTTTGAATTTTTCTGAACTGTTTAATGAGATTGCCAAATGCTTTTGTGACTGAAAGAAACTACAGAGAACCCAAGGGTGTAATATAAAACACTCCAAGTGACTTGAAACCAGAAAGGAGTTGGGTTCAATTTACTATCAAGATTTGACCTTTCTGTAATTTTACAGGACTGTGAAGGTCTACTGGGACAGAAACATTTTCAAAAAAATAAATTCTGTTAGTAATCCAGTCAGCACACTAGGGTGCAAGTCCATTCCTGAGTATACTGCAGCTCAAACAATAATCACAACCTGTGTTTGTATGTGTCTAACCTGCAGGTTATCTGCTTGAAAAGTAGAATGTCATCCAGCAGCAGAGTGGGTTGTGTATGTGTGTGAGTAAAAAAAGGAAGAAAATTTTTCCTTGGAGTCCCTCCATTGTCTGTCCCCTCTCCCCCACCTTCACCTTCCTTATCTTTGTATTTTTGTTATCCCAGGATGCAAAGTGTATTTTAAGGAGTAGTGCTTTTAGAGATGTGTGTGGTTATCTGAGCACAGGAGCTTTACATATGAAAATACAGTACTACTGATGATATTGTCTGAGTTTGTTTTAATCTAGTGCAATGAACTATTAAATTCACTTTAAGAAAAAAATATATCATCCCTCTCTCAACTGGACTGAAAGCAAGAGGGGTTGAATTCTTAGCTGTGGCAAAGGAGAATTACTCTGAGCAAATTTTCATTACCTGCTTAATTAGTAATACTTTTGAAATCATATTTTAACAGCTAGCATTTGTCTGCCCTGTGCAATAAAAGTCACATGGTTGTGCAGTACTACAGGACACCCTGTGGTAAACTACATCAGGGAACATACCATAGCTATGTCCCTACTTTTCTTCCTGTGGAAGTGAAAGGGAGTTTCTCACTGTCTCTCTCACCCTGTGGAGCCACAAGGAGTGGGCTTCTCTGTAGTGGAGCAAAGCAGTGAGCCAGATTACTTTATTTGGGTATAAGATTTGGCTTCAAATCAAAAGTTTCTGCCAACATGTTGAGTGTTGAGTTAGTGCAAGATCCCAGTGGCCTGTGGTAAAAGAAAACCTTGCCACTATTCTTTTGGGATTAATTCCTTGGTAAGGAGAGCAGAGAAGTATTAAGATTTTTATCTAATCTCTGCAAAATGTTATTGCCTAAGGGATCTTCAGAGTGTCTCACACCTTGTCTAAACTCCATGAACTCTCTAAATTTAGATGCTTAAACTTTTTTTGGGTTGGAGATCGTTAAAGTTCAGCTGTACGTACCGTGAGAGCAAACAATATAAATGTGTTGTAAAACCCTATATTCCTCCTCTGGGGAAGTTTTCAGAGACTTTAGGCTTCAGAGGGATGGCCTGAGCCGGATTAAGCTACAGCAGTAAGGACATTACTGCTTCCAGGTGTCCGCAGCCTGAGCCGAGAGAGATCGGGAGGTACGTGGTGGAGTGGCACAAGGGAATTCTGTTCTCCTCAGCATCCTGCTGAGGACTGGTCAAATGCTGCAGCTAAATCCAAAAGACTGAGTGTAGTTTAAACTAATTCACTGAACTTGTGAACTCCAGCATCCAGAAAGCCATTGCCTTTTTTTTCATGCTGTTTCTGCTGTCCTTGCTGTGAAGACAGTAATTGCTAAGAGGGTGGATGTCCAAGAATGTAATATCTTAAACCTCAGCACTTTAATCCCACAGAATAAGTCTGTGGGAACACTGCAGGAGATCATATTCTCTGTTTGGAAACATTGGTCAATTTGTTTCTTTTGCTTATAAGATCATGACGAAACATTTATATCCTTTGGGATGTGTTTGTTTTTATTTTAATTTTCACACTGGATATATAACTTAGTGTGCAACTCTATGATTGCTTTCTCTTAAAACACATTCAGTATGTTTGCTGTGAATACAAATATACAATGCAGAAAATAAGTGCCATAGCAGACAACAAAACCTATCTATCATAATTTATTCACTCAGCAAAGCTATAAACAATTTTAGTACATAATATATTAAAGCTATTCCTTTTGCTCCACCGTTTGTTTTAACTGAGTTATATCGGGGTAAATGTGAATCAATAAATCTGTGTAATAGATCCTCACCTGCTACAATGCAACACAATCCAAAAATTATTCAGATGTGTTTCAGTTGATGATTCTGGGCTTTGCTGTCTCCTACTGTGATTCTTTCAGAACTGTCTGATCACGCTTTATTTAGTTTCATGAAGCCAAATGACAACTAGTTTTATGTTACTGCTTCCATTGTTATAGATCTTTTTATGGCTACTGGCTTACATGTTAATGCAAGATTAAATAAACCATTAAACTACAGGGACATCTATACCAAAGATTACACCAGAGGAGATAAACCTTGAACTAAGGCATCCTTCTCCATTTGAATGCATTTCAGCTGTGATCAGACTCAGAGAGAGTTGTGTAGCACAGCTGTTATCCAAAGAAACCTTATTTCAGCACTGTGTGCACTCCTGGAATATCCCACGTATATGCCACCAGGATGGGGTTAGTACAGATGGCAAGTGTTTAGAGAGAAGGATTGAGGGGTATTCAAGAATTAACATAACAGGCATTGTAGAAGAGCTTGTGATGCCACTTTGTATTGTTTCTGTTCTGAGGAAAAATCAGAAGGGGGATTTATGCCAATGTGTTTGCAAATCCTGGCGGCAGTACATCCTATTCTTTCAGAGCCATCTAGACACCAGCCGTGTGCATCCAAGATGTTGTGATTGTTTTTCCTTCACTGCTTGCTTGGAAGCAGAGATCCCTAATTTTATCTTCACTTCATGCAGGAATTCAAGATTATCTACCATTTTCTCCATGATGAAAATGAGGACATTCTGAAATGAATATTTTGCCAGTATTCATGATCCTTTCAGACATCAATCTTGGCATGCACCTTTTGTCTGTATTCTTGCCTAGGATAACAGACACTTTATGAAGCTGTAGAGGCTTGTGGCAATGAAATAAAAGAAGTTAAGAATCAAAACCAAAGCATTACTCTTTTCAAAAGACAAAATTTTCATGTGGGAAATTCTTCCTTTCAGATATCTTTTAGTGTTTGTTGGGAATACATGAATGGCTGATAGTCTATCAGGTACCAGCTGAAATATCTAGTTCCATTTTTGTAGGCACCCACCAGTTGGTATACTAAAGCTTATCTTATTATAGTTTTGTTACTCTGTGCATGACACTTAGCTTAATAAGGTAGGAGGGTGCATTTTTCTTCACAGAGTATTTTATTCAGAGACAAAGCCTCTTTGTGTTGTGGGTCTCCCTACTCAACTTTTGTGAGGGTTGAATGTGAATAAACTTAATCTGAACTGATCTAATAGAGAGCACAGTGCTAACACCTCTATGTGAACTCAAAGCCAATACAAAGATCCCTCTGACTCGATAGTTCCTGATGTTACTTTACCTCTTGGACCTCAGGACCTGTAAGGCAATCCTTTTGAGTACACGAAATTATAATGGGTTATCAAATCAAAGCCCAGATAGTCGGAAAAGGAGAAGTCAAACTAAAGCTGACATACTGCAGCCTCCAAACTATATTGTAAGCTATAACCTTACTGTAGATAATAAAACCATACTAGGAATAAATGAGGCCCATTACTTCCTTTTTTCTCCATTGTCAATATGAAATTCTGATGATAGTCACTTTATTGCTCTGCATGAAGCTGCATATATTATTTAACCAGTATGAAAGATTTCCATCTATTCAGCTACGTGGGCAGCTTTCATGCGATAAAGTTTTATTCTGGCAGGGGACTACTGCCAAGCTTTACTTTGGTTAAGTACATTAAAAGAAATTCTATCATCCATGTGAGTCTGCATTGTAAAATTCTGGTTTGCTCCCTGGATATTATTTTCACTAAGGTTATCAATGCGAGAAACCTTTTCAGTAATCTTTAGCACATGTTTGCTATGTAAATCAAATTATAAGTAGCAGATAAAACCTTGCTATGGCTTCTGAAACTGCAGGTGTAAAATGGATTTGAATTCAACACTAAGTCTAACTTAGAGAATGAAGAGCTTTGCTGTCTTGCAAAATTCTGACTATACAGCTGTTAAATCTGAAGTTCCTGCCACATTCTGTTTTGGTGACCTTGTCACAAATACTTCAGGTGTGGTCTTCTCTCCCGTACGAATCAGTAGCATATGATTTTTAGTCTTTATTACAGTAAAATAACACTGAGGCACTACCACAGTGAAAATGAAAAGCAGGAAGCAGCATTTCAGGAAACAAAGAGTTTACATTGCTTTCTTATGAGTTTCTAGGAGGCAGAACTGTTCATCCTTTTAAAATCCTACTCTACACCCTGGAAGAGGCTGACAATGGCACAGAATGGCTCATTTTGAGCTTGGGATTGAGATTTGCCTTGACTGCAGTGGCATAGTTTTTGGTACTTTTGATCAGATAGCTTTCTGAAAAATTGAGGAGTTCAAAGGCAGCCATTCCATTCTTTCTTGTCATGATAGCTGCTTTGGAAATCATGGTGGCATGGCTCAATAATTCTCAGATCTGCTAGATCGACAGATATAATAGATTTGATACATCACAAGTCCTTTTGCACTCTTTCCATCGCTGTCTTCCAGAACTACTTTAGGTTGAGAGATCTGATAGATCTTTTCAGTATGGTCCAGTTATCACCAAGATCCTATGCATTCTTTGAGAGGGGCTGTGCTTACCTCCATCAGAATTTGATTCCACTCAGCCTCAACCATGTTGCATCTGCTTTTCCATCACTTTTCCTCAGATCACTCACACAGCTTCACAGCTGCTTCTTCTCTACATTGTCTTCAGCCCCTTTCTTCATCACCTCTTTTCTTAGTTTGTCTTCCCATCTTTGGTTTCTTCTCTTGCCATCACTGTTGTCTTCTGTTCCTGGAGCTGCCTATCAGCCCTAGAATGTGCCTCTGGGCTTATCTTTGTTTTATATCTTTATCTTATCTCTATAGAGCAGCTGCTCTAACAGTGCCTGCTGCTTCTCAGCGCTGAGCCCTAATGGATTGTGTCTCTGAACTTCTGGTAACACATTATTTTCAGACACTCACTCTGCAGGTCCTTGTTTTCCCACATGTGATTAAGGGTCAAGCTTTACTCTTTAAATGGTTGCCAAGAAGTAAGAAGAGCAGTGGTGAGTCAGAAGCTCTATAAAGCCAGCTGCATAATAAAGTTTAAGTGTTCAGTGAATTAGAACAATGGGAACAGTCATAAAGCCTTCAGTGCCAAAATGGTCTTTTTGTTTATAAACACCTGCACAGTGGGATTTCCCATTGCATGACTGTAGTGCTTTGGCTCTTTTTCATTAAAAGATAATAATTTTTGAAAATAGCACAAGCACTCAGGATGAAGACTGAGAGAGTCCATGAGGAAATTGCATTTAGATAAGGAATCCCAGCTAGGTAACACACGCTCATATTGTTTTTCTTTTTCCTGTTTGGCATTCTCTTTCGGACTTAATGGGGATGAAATAAGAGAAGAGAAGCGGGTAAATTTTAGGGAGTTATTGTTTTATTTCTGAAATAGATGCTTATCTCTTGCTCTAGACTGTTTAGAGACCTGGATTATGTCAATCCATGACACTGGACAATAAATCAAGGCATGCCAGATTCTCTAATTTTTCTACAAATGTTGGCTGCACAGCATAACATTAATTTCTGTACATATCCCTGTGCTTTTTTAAATAGAATGAGCAATGGCAAAAAATGCTTCAAGAATGTGCTACACTTCAGATCATATTGATGGCTTAAGCCCTTTGAACAGTGGTGAGGTTACACTCACAGCACTCCATTTTTGGTTATTTCCCTATACTTTTCTAAAACAGGCATTAAAGCTGTTTTAAAGAGCATAATAGGCATGCCAAAAGGAGGGTTTGGCATTTCCAAGGAGCTCCTAATTTTACTGAGAAAGTAGAAAAAGTAGAAAGAAAGCACTTCAAAATAAAAAAGCACATTTTAAAAGCTTCAAATTTTATGCAAATCTATTTATTATCAGTATCAGAAAGAGATAAAGCATTCAAAGGCAACATAGAGTTGTGACTGCCTTTCCAAATTTCAGGCATGCACTTAGTAAATCTCCTTGAGAACCATGCATAGGATTTTTCTAGGGTCTGAATGGAGAAATTTGTAAGGGGCTATTGCAGACTGAAGAAGCAAGAAGTAAAAATATTTGTATGTTGAAATTCCTTAGATCACTCTCTGAATTTTTCCTAATTTACTTCTGCTGCAGGTTTTCAGTTCAGCGTCATATGGTTCTCTTTTACTGGTAAGTTTTTATGTGTAATACTGGCAAGCAGCTATAGATAGAAATCAATAACTATGTGAATGCTGAGGAAGCAGCTGAAGGCTGGAGCTGTTACAGAGATGAGGAAATGTCCTTTACAAGTACAAGGGAGGCAAGATGAGACAGAGGAAAGTAAGCATCTTTCATCTGATCAACAAAATACAAACAAACTTGAAGAAAAACTCTTCTTTCTAGGCTGAAAACAGACATAACAGCACCAAGTGCAGATTAGGAGCAATTTATGTTGATTTAAATTAATTCTACTGTTTATTAAGATCATTTAAAAGACAAAAATGACTGGTGCCTGTGCAGCAAAATGATAATATGACAGTGATTATTCTTTCTGGAAGGGACAGGAAGACAAGTGTTTGCCACTTTCAGAACAAGATCTGGATAGAGAGAAATTGGAAAGCAAAACATGCTCCTTATGGAGGCAAACTCATTCCCAGTTATTTTGCTCTTAGATCCATTTCCTGTGTCTTCCTAGAGGGTCAGAACTAAGCCAGAACTGGAGCTCTATGGCAGTGGTGTGGTATGATATTGCTGTCCTCTATCAATTGTGAATTCATTCTGATGTGTAGAGATAGTTTATTTTTGCACACGTTTTCTTTGAAGGCAGCTTTGTGAATAATAAGAACATTAGATTTGGGAACACTGATATAAGGTGAATGAGAGCACTGAGTCCTTCCCATCTCCATATTCTATGAAGTATTTACAGTGATCAATTTATGTAACTTAAAACACCTTAAATTCACATAGAATCTCATTCCAAAGCTCTACTCAGTACAGTTTAAGCCACATAAAATCAATCGCAAATTGCTTTACCTCTTTCAGTGCTAATTCCATGAAGGGACATCAAATTTTTCGTTTATTTTTTTCATAGTTTTCCTTATTCTCCCATGGAGAAGGTCTTGCTATTTTATTTGTGAACAGTTGTGTGAATATATAATTTTAAAAATAATTCCTATAATTAAAAGACTATTAAATCAAATTAAAATATGCACAGTCAGAGAGAGCACTGAATCCTTTTCACACTGGCTGCAAGCTATCTGCACCTGTAAGGCATGTCTGCTTCACAGACCCAAGCATCTGCTGGAGCTTCCAGCAGGCCCTCCAGTCTTTGCCCTGGTGTAAACCAGCCTGCAATCAGAGTAAGGAGGCAAAAGCACATGCAAACATCTGTTCTAAATTTGCTTGACCTTGACCCACAAACTAGTCATGACTAATAGAAAGAAAATCATCTTTACCATTGAGTGCATATTGCAAGTAAACAGTTGTGCAGGACACACGTTTAGAAACCTTGTCTCACATCATCCTGGATTAACGTAGAGTTTTGCCTCTGTGGAAGGCCACTCAGAAAAAGCCCATAACTTTCTGACCATGGTTTTGTGGGAGAGGCAGCTACATATGGAAGTGATATGTTTTCATTGGCTGAAGATTGGTGGTTGCATTTAAACTTCCCTGGCACTGTAACTCCTCAGCTTTCCTGAAAAGTGTGACATAGGAAAGAGAAAAGTGAGATGGAGGAAAGAGAATTTCACCCTGTAGCACAGGCATGGTTTGGTGAGATGGGATATGTCTACATTAACCTTTTAGTTCAAATTAGAAGGGCATTTTTCAATGCAACACTCCCAACTATCCCCACACTATCCCTACACAACTATCTCTGTTCTTTGGTTTGTGGCGCAGAGCTGTCTCAAAATATGTGAGATGCTTTCTTTTAGAAGGAAACAAAGTTGTAAGAATTTCTCCAGAGGTGTTTGTAGTATGTTCCAGCTGAAAACAAGTATTCAGCTAGTGGAATCAGATCAGGGATACTCTGCAGTGAAAAGTTGCAAATTGGGAAAATTGCAGATGTGGGATCTCCAGTAACAAGTGCTTTGCTGCAGAGAGCTGCTTTTGCTGGTGTGCACAACAGGATAAGGTGGGTCAGCCTTTGTGACCTCAGGTGTGCAGCATGTACATGTGGGCAGAGATTTCCCCAATTTCCACTGAGTATTAGAAAATTATTAATTCCCACATATGCTGGGATAAAGGACATATAGACATATATAGGCATATATTGACATTAAAAGCTGCCTATAGGCTAAGGAAGAGCAAGGAAGACTTGCAGTATGGTTTGTTTGAAGTGCACTTTTAAAAAACAAATATGTCCTGTAGGGAGCTACCTGTCCTGGTTTGACATAAATGAATCATTCCAAACACTGGAGGCATCAGAAGACACCTAATCCTAGAGAGTCAGTTCAGCAAAATTAAGACCTAGTTATTAAGTGTAATCACCAATGTTTATAGAGCAGATTACTGATTTTGGGTGCTGCTGATGTAGATATCTGATATACCACCATTGACGTACCAAGTGAGAACTTGATTTTTCAAGGTTCATTATGTAATTAGTTCATTTTTTTTGCTAGGTGTTTCTTACTATAATGTCTTCATATCATCTGCAAAATCTTTAACATAATTTTCACAGGTAAATTATTGGTGCAGAAATTCTGCCATGCTAATTAAATGTGAGAAGTGTACTCATTGCATTTGTGAATATGCATATTATTTCATACAAGTTTGCTAGCAAATGTATTAAAGGAATTTCTGTAACTAAGAATGTAATTTTTGTAAGTAATTATGTTTTGGAAAATTTACAGTTGTTTTTACTATGTTCTTATGCTTCTTTTTCTGTAAATGTGGGGATGCATTACACATGTGAGGAAAAAGTTATTTATTCATATGAGGGTGAATTCCTCTACTCCCTCAAGCCTCCAGACAGAAGGTAGTTCACCAAAATCCAGATTAATTACTCCTGGACTTCATATTCTGGCTCTTCTTTGGTCTGTGCCTGTTTCTTTCTGTGCTTTATTTGGGGAGGGGAAAGGGTGTGGCACAAGGGCAGAGGGGTGGCCTGGTATGAAGTGGACTCTGACAAATCCCCTTGGGCTTGACCTCCAGGTTGCCTATAATCATGTAGCTCATTTACTCTGAGTTAATAGAGTCTGTGTTTAACATTTATTGTATTTGATTAATGAAGGTTTTGCTGTTCCTTTGCTGAAGGGAAGGACAGATGTGTTTGCGGTCCACTGCTTCCACTTAAACAAACACAAAATCAGATCTCAAATCTTACTCAAAGGTGTACTTCATCATGGGGACAATACACAGCCTTCAATCTGAAATCAGCTGTCAGAAGCAAAAAGTACTATGTGTTTTTTTTAATCATAGGTGAGAGAGCAGCTGTCTTTGGGCATCTCGCTGTCCATACCACTGAATACCACCCAGTATTCAGGGACAGTGGAAGAAACACCAGACCTGGAAATCCAAGGCTGGTTTGGCTTTTGTATTCCTTATGTCCCACATTCCCTGCTTCAGGTTCCTTTTCAGATGCCCAGTGCCCACAGCAGAGTCTGCCTAATCTAACTGATAACTATTATGTCATGTTCAGTTTGATGTACAGTACTAACTCTCAGAAACTAAATGTCATTTAGAGAAAATCAAGCCCTGTATACCAAATATGCAAAAGTTTTAGTCCACTCCTCTCTTAATCTACTGTATTTACTCTGTTCAATTAGGGACAGTAGAGATCTCAGTCATTGTCTGTACATCTGTCCATTTGCCATTAGGACAGCAGTGGTTCTTTGACGCTCAGTCTTGTTTGTCCATTCAGAGCAAAATCAGAGGATGGCATGGTTGCTCACTGTAAGATTGACTTAAAAGTAAGAAACTTGGTTTGAAGCAATAAGATGTGGGTTTGTTTAGGGAAGAATAACAGGGTGATGGAGTATTTTAGTAAACATGAAGCACATCTCAAAAGCAAAATATCTTTGTTATCAGATATGTCCCATGTGTAGAAGCTGAGTATTATAATGTAGAAGCTTTGCACAGTAATGAAATAAAATGTGGTGTGATTTGTGTTGCTTGTAGGCAGATGTCCCCATTGGCAACACTTGAAAATCTTACAGCAATGCTCTCTCACATTTGTAGCTCCTCTAGCAAGTACAGACGCTGTCACTAAAGTAGCATCTTCAACATATTTGTTTAATTTGCTACCTCTAGAGCAAGCTGCTTAAGCTGAAGAAGTTCTGATTTGATTTACAAGGACACAGGCAGTATCCACGATAGTGATGCTGCTGTGACTCTTCTTGCTGATGGTGACGGTCTGCTGATAACAGAACATTTTGATGTAAATGTTTTTTAGGACTCTAAGACGTTCTGTGCTATAAACTGGAAATGACAATTACCTGGCATTTTTGGGGTATTATTACTAATGAAAAATGGCAGAAGAGTGACTTCTTGCGGGTTTGTGCTGGGTGGTGTGACTTAGTCTCTTTGCAGAGATCACCTACCAGTTTGTTCAGCCAAGGCAGTGAAACAATGTTCATTCCTGATGTATGCCTGGAGAAGGGGCAGCTTATCCAGGTCCAGAATTTCCAGGTCAAGAGATTGACCTGGAAGTTCCAGAGAAATGAAGTTACTTAAACAGTTCTTATCAGTAGCAGCTTTTCTCACAGATTTTGACTGATAGCAGTTCCTCCTTGGTCTTATCTCAACAGAGTATTACTCATGCAGTCGTGTGAGGCTAATGGGGCCTGCACCTTCCTCCACCGAGCCAAATCGATCACTGGCTTCCTGTTGTTGAAAGGAAAAACAAGCTTTCAATGCTTTATCCAAGATGGCATTTTTCTCCTGAAAAGAAGATTGTGTAAAAGATTTTCCTAGAAAAAAATAGTATGACCTACATTCTATATGTGGCCAAGGGCTTTCACTTCACTTTAAGGTAAATGTGCTTAAACAATCCTAAATCTATTTCAATACAGTAGGGAACATGTTATAGACACACAACCTTAGTGCCTCAACAGATTGTTCTGGGTATATATAAGTGCCAGTTCAGGTTTGCACTACACTTCTCAAATCATTTCAACAGCTGCTAAAGCATAGTAATGGATTTATTTAGGAAAAGGAGCATATTTTCCCTTTATATGTGCTTACAAGAATCCTTATCATAGGGGAATCAGGTAGGGAACTTTCTGATGACATCTTTATTCTAGAAAACAGCTGACAGTAACTAACATATCTAAGAAATAGCCTTGGTGTATTACTGCATTACATATCAAAAGTCATTCACCAGCAGAAGAATCAGCAAAAAAATGCAAAACATTATATGCAGCTTTATTTTCACCATGAATTTGCCAAGTCAAAGTCTTTACAGGAAATCCATTAAAAGCATAAACCACCATATGTAATAAACCTAATACATGGCATTTCTGCTTTAGGCTACTTCTCCAGTAATAGTTTCATGGGATTCATTGAATTGTAATGGCTTCTTTATTCTGTTCTGCTTTTTCTAATTTCTAATGATGAACCCCAGCAGAAACTGAGGTGTAGAGAGACAGATAGTGTATGATGTAATATGCTAATGAATCTGGTAAACTGCTTTCTGTGCTAAATATGGTTAGACCTGGACAGAAATGATTAGCAAACATTCTGTTTCCAGGATTCCTGCCAATTTTCAATATGCACGACAGCTGAGAACTGCCTGTTCTTGAACATGAATGCTGCCGCAGTCGTTGTTTCCTGCTTCTGGCAGGAATATCATGTCTGTTCTGAATCTGCAGGCCATTATCTTATTTTACCACAATGCCAAATTCCAGAGGTTCATAACAGGACTCCCAACTGCTTTTGGTGCTTGGAGCACTGCTATACATCCAAAGCAGACCTCCACCCAGCAGCTCTTATCGCAGCCTGTGGAATAGCAGGACAGCCTGCACAGAAAGATGGGTTTGTGTGAATGTCTAAGCACCTGCTGCATTACCACAGCAGTACGTGCTGCAGACATCATGTGCTTCTTGCTGGAACTATCTATATATATCTATATACCTCTATTATATAGAGGTATAACTTGAGTCTACCTGTGAAGGTGTTCTTGTCTTTAAACAGTAAGCCCAGACGCAATGCTGAAACAAAGCCACTTAGATTTCTCCAGTTCTATATAGCCTGTCTTAGGAGAAGAGGACCAGAATCAAGTTCATTTCGTGTTGTGGTAGACAAGACAGTTTTTTGTCTCTTTCTTGAGCATTGCTCTTGTCCCTAGTGTCCTAATACACTGTGCTTCTGCTTGCCTTCTGTGGGATACACTACTGTAGTAGAATTCTTTAAATTTTTCCTGAGAATCTTTATGATACATCCATGCTCCATATATGTTTGGTATCTATATCAACCTCACCAGGAAGGGAGAGGAAGTTTTCCAGCTGCATAAAACATTTTGAATCAGGAACTGTGATACAGTGCAGGTATTTCTACAGAAAACCTGAATGCAGGAAAATCCAGTGCAGGACAACCTTCACATTTACATTTTCAGTAAGTGTATTGGAGTAGTCTGGTGTTCCAGAGGCTGGTATGCAAATCAGGTCCTGTGATACAAAAATCCTAAAAGAATTAGGATTGCTGCTAAAGTAAATTTTTACTGATAAAGAAGATTTAAGACGAAGCTGCTAAAGTAAATTTTTACTTTGGTTAGCATTTCTCCTGAGGGGAGCTTGTCTTTGGGCCTAAAAGCATCTCACTTTGAAGCAGAGGTCGATTATCAGCCTTCCACTTCAGCATGTACCACAGAACCCACTGTACAGACCAACGAAATGGTCACTGCATGGCTCCAGACTCAGAATGTGTTTGCAAATCACCTGACAGATGTGTGGGCAGGGTGAAAAGAGGTTAAGTGTCATGAAAGTGCTTTGATGGCACTGGAGAAGCTCATTCATCTGTTTCTTAGTCCTTGTCATATTTCTTTAACCAATTTATGAGAATATTCTGGGGTTTGACCTGCTTTTCATAGGGGACAAAATATCCTAACAGGTGTGACCAGAAGGACCTTAGTGCTTGGGCAATTAAAATAAGTAAACTATAAAATATTCATAGCACATGATACTGCTGTGATTTTCTGGCAGATTGATTGCTTCAGTCAGGCTGAGGGGACTGGCTGCCAAGGATTTACACTGGCTAGCAAAAAGCACTCATGATAATGGGTCCTACTGGTAAAAATGACAAAACCTGAGGGTCAAAGCTCATAGAACAAGAAGTGAAGTAAAAATTACTCTGTTGTGACTATTCTGATGTAGGTGACAGCAGCAAGTTCAGCATGCTAAAATACCTGGCAAATGTTTGGTTGTTTTTCCCAGTGCAGCACTCCATTAGGAATAGGGACAAAGCTCTCATTTTAAAATGAAACACTGATAAGGAAATACTAGAAAAAAGGTTATAAGGTTATGCTAAAAGATACTTGATTGAACTTGTTCTTACTAAAGAATTAGTTTAAATTGCATACACTCAAGCTAATGCCCCTTAAGTTAATGTGGCTTGAATGAGAAAAGCCACCCTGTAAATTAACACCATAGCAATGCAGAATAGCTGAGCTGATCAGCTCAGGAGATCAGTTTCCTGAGCTGATTTCCACTGTTGGCTAAGATGACTCCTGTTGAAAGTGTAACTATTCTTGAATGAGAGTTACTGGTTTGTTGGTGGGTATTTTTTTATAATTTTAATACTGGTATTTTTTTCATGAATGGGACCTGAGTTATCAACAACACAAACATTAACTGAAGCTAACTCTGCAGTGAAAAAAGTCATGTCTCCATGCACCTCTTCACAGGCTGGGAGAGAATTGTCTCTGTCTGTGGCCAAAGGCAGATTTTGGTAAGGATGTTCCTCTGAAATTTGCTGTGTGTCTCCTTTTTGCTGAGGACATCTGCAGTTGGAAATTTAGCAAATGGATTTCCATCTCTTACTGAAATTCACAAGAGTTTTGCCCAAGTAAAATGAAAAGACACAGCTTCTGCTTTGCAGATAAGCTTGTGATTATATTAGATGCAAGGGAAAGATATGCTTAAATAAAAGAATGGCTGTCACAGAAATGACAAAAGACAGACTGGTGTATGACACAAAGGAGGAACCAGCAAGTGAGATATTAGCTACTGCCATAAAATAGAAAACAAGGGCACTGCTGAGGCACTGAAGGACAGAGTGGTACTTTCCATTTCTTTCTCTCAGTGGCTATTGAGGAGTAGTAGTTGAAGGTTTAAATTCTCTTTTAAAATCATTTATTAAATTATAAAAATTGAAAATATTTGCCTGTGAAGATGAAATACCTTTTTTGGATGCAGCTATATCTCTGGAGTAAATACACTGTTAGGCAGTTGTTTAAAATGTGCACAATATTCCCTCATAGCTGCACAACTCTGACAGTTAGAAACAAATTTACAAGCAGATTAAGGGCACTGCTTTATAAATTAGATTTTTCAAAAAACTGTGAAAAGGATAGAAGGGAATCTCCCTTGTTAAATTTCCATATTCAACTTAATTCAAGGCAGGACAAGTTTCCACATCAGATCAGAGAGGATCGTAAATTTCTTTTTTGTAATGACCAGATAGCCAGACTATCACAAGTGCAAGGTCAGAAGTAATTTCCTCCTTTCTGAAATACTGACGATCTCTGTCTGTCCTTGGGACAGCATGGGGACCACAGTTTGCTTTAATCCAGCTAGTGGCTTAGCCTTTCATTTCCTTTTTCTCTCTTCTTTTGTGATGCTCTCAGAAATTAGGTAGCCACGGTTGTATTTTATATCCTTTAAAAGACCTGGAACAGACCTGTGTGAGTGTGGAAAATCTAGGAGAAAGAAAATACAGACAAAGCTAATCACTAAGATCTGGTGATTTTTCCTATTCCTGCTACTTCAGCTGAGCACAAGGACTTTGCGGGGGGTGGGGGGAATTTATTTTCATTTGGATCAAAATCTTTTTACTTGGAAAACTCTTACATTCTATTGTTTTGAAACTCCCTAAAGCCAACACAATGTATTCCCCACCCCAATAAGGACCAGTGCTGTGGGAGGCCCGTGCTGGGGCAGGCTCCCACACAGGCCTGCAGACCCATGTAGAGAGGAGTCCACACTGGAGCAGGTTTCCTGGCAGGACTCATCACCCTGTGGGGTCCCACCCTGGAGCAGGCTGTACCGTAGGAACTGCACCCCATGAAAAAGGGACCAACACTGGAGCAGTTTGTGAGCTCTTGCCTGTGGGATGGACTCACATTGGAGACGTTCATGGAGAACAGTCTCCCTTGAGAGGGACCCCACACTGGAGCAGGAGAAGGACCCCCCTCCCTGAGCAGCAGGACAAACTATGTGATGAACTGACCATAACCCCCATTCCCCATCTTCCTGCACCACTGTAGGAGAGGAGGGAAGAGTGGCAGAAAGTGTCTTTAAGATTTTACTTCTTGCTATCCTTCTGTGATTTTGTTAATAATAAATTCAATTACTATCCCACATTCAAGCCCTTTTTGCACATGACAGTATTTGGTGAGTGATCTTTCCCTGTCCCTATTAAACTCATGAACCCTTGGTTATATTTTCTCTCCTCTGTCCACTGATAAAGCAGAGTGAAAGAGTAGCTTTTGGTGGGTGCCTGGAATTCAGCCAGGGCTAACCCACTACATAAAGTAACCAATTTCACAGATTTTCATCCCCAGTACAGAGAAAATACTGTTCAAATTGCAGCTGAACACCCAGTTTGGATCATATCACAACCTCAATACATTTTTAAGTTCTCCATGCCCAGCTGACAAGCCATCATTGATAATTGTGCACAAAACCACACAGAATGGATACACTGTGTATCAATAACCTGGTACTACACCCACTGCCCACAAGAGCATTTTTACATCTCTCACCTTGCATATCTTGATGCTGAGGGACCATAAACATTGGTAGAACAATCCTGGAAATGTAAGAAAGATTTCATCTCTCTTGTATCTCAGTATCCTTTGGTAGCAGTTCTTGCTCTTCCAGAAAGCTCAAATTTCTTCCCACTTTTTCAGGAATAGAGTTTGGTAGATTGGTGGTTTGAAGGGCTTTTCTTATTTCTGTAGTTCAGGATACATAAAACTAAATGACCTTAATCTGGCAATCATAGTCAAAAGACCTCCCTAATTTGTTGTCTGTTGTCCCTTTAAGATGATTTGTTGCCTAGGAAGGAAAAAAAACTCCTATAATTTCAAATAGTGGAAATTGAGAGCATGAAACTCCAGGATAAGTAATTTCCCAGTATCATTTTCTGGTCTGGAAAAAGGAAGGGCTCCGGTGCTCTGCTGTGAGCTCTGAACTTTCAAATGTATTTGCCAGTTGAAACACAAAATGGATTTCTGTGTTAGGTCTTTCACACAGGTGTTTTTCTTCTCTTTGTGAGACAAATACTTCTGTATAACATTTCACCTGTCCTCTAACAGTTCCCAGTGGCTGGTGGGAGAATCTCATTATCATTTCAGAGTGCTTTAACTTATGGAACTTCTGCAGGTGATTGTTTTAAGTTGGTAGCGTGGCAAAGTTGGAAAAGATTCAGTTGCTTTATATCTATTCTTGCAGAGCTACAAGTTGTGTTTCTTTTGGGGGGCAGAAGCTCTCAATGTTCTTTTTAGCATTTTATGAAAGTTTAACAAGTCAGTACAATAAAAATCAATTAACCTGTAAACTTTTTTCTTTTACAAAACTGATTACAAGAGACTAGTACAATTAACTAATCAAATTTGTAGTTGGAGATGTATTGATTGTGCTTAGTTGATTAAATTGATTGTTAATGAATTAGTATCTGTGTGAAATTAAATCAACAGCATCTAGTTGTAGATGGAAGGAAGATTCAAATTATGAAGTTGTGCAGCACAGCTAGAGAACTGCAAGGAATTTAACAACCTTCCAACTCTTCGAGACACAGTTCTGACAATCAGATTGGCTTCATGAATTGCTTTTTTCTTTTCTTTTTTCCCTCTTTTTTTTTTGTTCTGCTCTAAAGAAGGTGAGATTCACAATGCCAAAATAAATGTTTACAGTGTAAACGGTGACATAGCCAAGCTTCTCAGTTAGCACCTTTTTAGTTCATAGAAAGTAATAAGCACTTGTCAAATGTCCATTTTAAATTATGTGTTTAAAAATGGTCACATAAATTATATAGTCCAAATTTTTACTTCTCTTTATTGACTCTAATGAAAGTGCAGGGTATTAGTTTGACTGTAGACATCTTCATCGCACATCTAAAATATTAGGTGGAAATTATCTTATCAAAATGGCTCAATTTCATTTTTCCAGAAGATTAGTTCCACACAAACACACTCTTGCTCTCTCCAATGAAGCATGCTTATTGAAAGCAACATTTGCTAAAATGTAGATACTGCAGTGTTAGCATTTCTTATGCCCACAGATGTGTATTCACACTTTGAGAAGTGTTACATCAAAATCAGTAATTGGGAGGCAGAAAACCCCAATACTATAAAATACAGAAGAGAAGGTATTTGAGAAGAAAGGAGAAGCTCCTCTGCTTGCAAGGAATTGAGCTCTTCAGAAGTGGTAACTCAGATGAGGGAGGCTCCAAGTAAGCCTCTGGTTTGCAAAGCAAACTTGCAGTTTTCTCACTGCATAAAACTACCAAGCTACTGATCATTTTTCACCATAGAGGTCTAGAAGCAATGCACTGTCTTTGGAGCAGCTGGACACATATTTCCTTCTTAAAGAGGAGCTAAGAATAAATCATATTATCTGGTAAAGTGGCCCAGTTTGGAATAAGAGTTAAGAATATAACTTTTAGTTAAGGAATTTCCTCTACTTTCTTCTCTCTGTAAATTACATATCATACACTGGGTTTGGGGTTTTTTTATGATATACATACATTCCAATAATCATCATAATCAAAGAAGTAGGAAAGGATAGTCCTAGCAGTAGGAATTCACAAGTAATACAAATCCCTCCTTAGGGAGGGCAGTGGGAGTGTCACAAGTTCAGTTTCTTTGCTTTCTGGTTTTGGTACAGCCAGTTACTTTTCCTTTTGTTCATTTACAGTTATATTTTTTCATTTATCCTTGTTTTGTAAGTGGGAGACTTGATAGATTCCTGCTAACTTACCAAGCAGCAGAGATACCCCTGTAAGACTGCAGCCCCTGTGGTGCTTGCACCCTGGGAGGAGATTCCATGGGAACTCATGGATGGGAACTCATACCTCCTTAGTGAGTCAGCCCAGTGCCTCAGGTCCAGAGACCATGCTGTCCTGGTCTCTTTGCTCATGGAGCTCCTTGTGCTGAGACCCCGTATCTGTGTTAAGGTTTTAGCAGGCCCACCCAGCAAGAGCACAAGGAGCAGAGGGTGAGGCCTCTCTGGTAATTTCCCCAGGAGCAGGAGTTCTGGCAGTGACTCTAGCAGAAAAAGAGATGCTCCCACATTTTCTTTTGTGTGACTTGATGTACTGACTGTCAGCTCTACGGGTAGAAGGCTGCTTTGCCAGTTCAGCTGTGCCTCCACAAGGGAAGGCTTACAAGCTGTATCAGGGTTTTGTCAAATCTTAAATTATTGGAATAAATGTATGTAAATCTTCAGATACATTCAAGAGCTCCAGAGTAAATATTCGTCACTCTTAAGATTAAGAAATCTAATAATGTTTGATAAAAGATACACTCTTGAACTCTAGCTGTTTCTTATCTGGTAAAATAACTTTGTAAATGATTCTGAATAGGAGGTTCTCATTCATTTGGTTAATGCACTCTCTCTGATACAACCATCCTTTGTGAAGGATGCTTACATTTTCTTGACTGTAATTCAGCTGGTCAGCAGATAACTTACTTTTACTAGCATTCTCACAAATTTTCCAAACAGAAATTACCCATATCTAAATTGTATGCTTCAATTTAGTGCTGCTCTGACATCTTTTTTTCATGCAGCTGAGAGCTAGTGGCAACACCTTCCTGCTGAAGCGTTTTTGTTTCAGGAAAAATAATCCAGAGAGAAAAACAGGATAAAATAACAGAGCATCTGAATCCTTCAGATCTCAAGTACAATTTAATTCACATAGACAAACTTCATTAAAGGAATATAAGTATTGTAAGCTAAGAACATGAAAGGGTTAGGGATAGAACTAAGAAGGGAAACACGGGAAAAATTTAAATAGCAAACGATATGCATGACAGATCATGCAGGTTTTCCATAATTCCTAGGCATTGGAGATGCATCCATTGGTAGTTTTAGGTCTAATGATAAATCATAGGATTTATAATTTAGATGGGGATGCTTGAGTTTTAATTTGTTTTACAAGTTTCACCTTAAACATAAAACAATTGGGACCAGAACTGACTTCCAATAAAGAAACTTGATCTGCCTGCTCCACCAGGATTTTAATGCTGCTCTGAGCTTGTAGAATGTTCCTGTGTCGTGTTCCCTCTCCTCTTGTGAAGCAGAGATCCCATTATACCTCTGTTGAATCGTGTAATGAGGAGCTAAAAAAAACTCCTACTGTGAGTTAAAATCGAGTAAGATTTCTGAGAAGGACAAGACCTTCTTTTAAATTAAAGAAAAACATCCTGCCATGTTTCTTATTTTTAAAATGAACCTCTCTGCCAAAAAAGTAGGGAAAACAAACAGTAATATATTGAAAGCTAATATATGTGCGTTTACATGCTCTGCCCTGTTTAATTAAAAAAAAAGGACTGCAGGTCTCTACCCTTTATATATATTATGTATACTCTTCCTTTACAATCTTTTCTACTTTTTATTCCTGCATAGGAATGAATGGAAACCTTACAGAGAAAATCTCCCAATGAAATAATTTTTACTCCCTACCAGTGTATTCTCCCTCTACCACTATATCATTATATTCCCTTCAGTAACAGCTCTACAGTGCAGTATCTCCAAGTGTTCAATTTTTAGATTATTGAAGTTTTAGAAAAATTTAAACGGGTCTTTGTAGTATCGAAGAATTCCTTCAAAGGAAAAAAAAAAAAAAAAAAAAAAACAAAGAAAACCCCAACAAATTGATGTGCTGTTTTTCTGCTTGTCTAATAGCAAAACAAGGCATTTGAGGTTGTTTCAAGTTGGTTAGGAGGATTGCAAATTGTGTCCCCAGAAAAATAGCTTTAACAGAGGATGGCAACAATGTACTCCTCTGTGTTTATAAGCCAGCCTGCAGAGCAGGCTGTCACTTGGGAAATTTCTACCTGTTTTTCCATTAACAAGCAAGGAAATAACAGATCATTACAAGAAGAGGAAATATTCAGAAAAGGTTATAGGTAAGACTTCCAATTAACTCAGCTAACACAGGTATTACTGAAATTTGGAATCTTTGGCAGTTTTTCCCATTGGAGTTAAATGCAGTATATCAATATTCAGCTTCTTCACAGTGTATTTTCAGATACATTTTTTGCTAGGTAGTAGCTGGTTTATTCTCTGTAATGAGGCTTCCTGTGAGCACACTATACATGAGACTTTGGCTTTAACAAGTAATATGGTGTGCTGCCGCACACATACCCAGCTTGCCCCTCTTGGCACAAAAATTTGTATGTGGGCTTTTTATTGACTATAATCTAGTAATCATGGTTTTCAAAGCATTTGTTTGAGGACAGTGGTTGTAATATCTCCACTACAAATGATTAAAAATCAACAACTTGATGTTAAATTTGCATATTTTTGTAACTTGGTGGGGAAAGAATTTAAGACCTGTGATGTTGTTGCATCTTATGCAACTTGGATGAGCATATCTCTTTGCTGTGTAGCAATGTATGCAGTGTCATCCAGTCACACATTTTCGTCCCTGGGCCCCAATTCATACTGACTTCACATTTTTCCTTCTACAGAAGTATGTCTCTGTGTACATTACAGATGCTGTGGCTTAACAGGATTTTCTGGTTGCTATTGCTAGGTAGGGCTAAACAGAAACCTCTAAAAAAATCTTGCAATGAAATGCTTATTTCTCTTTAACTGTTTATCTGCCAGATCACATTCCTATGCTATGGCTCTGCCACATGGCATCTCTGAGCTGACTGTATTCCCTTGCTTTGGCTCTGGTGTTCCTTTAATGGTTCAGGAGGACCCCTCAGTTCCCTTAAACAGCAGGGGAAAAAAAAAAAAAAAACAAAAAAAACAATTCCTCTAGACTGAGTTTCAGGATATGACTTCATATGTTTTTTTAGTGCCCAGATGCAGAGTTTCATTTCTTGCCCCTCAAAGCCCAATGTCTTGCTTACACCACCCACCTTCTGCCAACTTGAGTGCCATCTACAGCAAACCAGTTCAGATCACTGAAATGGCACAAAAATGACTTGGTAAAATATGCTTAGACACACCTTGCAACTTCACCCTTTGCACAGTAAGTATCCCTCTGTGAACAAAACATCAGAAAAAGGTTCCTGACCCTTGGTGAGTTGCCTTGTTCCCCTTGCCCTGATGCTGAGGAGCTGAGTTGTGCCCACAATAATTGGTGAGAAAAAAAATAGCACAATATGGCAAGACAGGAAAATGTAAGCATTTGTCCCAAACCTACCTGAAGATAAAAGTCTGCAAGAGTCTATCTAATGTAAAAATATTCTGAATTCGCCTTATGTTTCAAAAATATAGCTCAGAATAATATAGAGAATCTGTGTCATCATTTGTTATTGTCCTCTGAACTTCCAATAATAAGCTTGATCCTCAAGGCTTATAGTATTGCATCCCACTGATTTAAGCAGTTTAGAGATATACAAACATACACCTCCCAAGCTGTAAAACATTAAACCTGTAAAGCTCTTAGTGCTACTGCCTAGGATCAATGTTTCATTTCCTAAGCTCTGTACTAACCTGTATTTTTTTTTTTTTTTACTAACCTGGATTGATGCAGATTGCTCTGAGAATACTGGCTGTTTTAATGTCTCTCTTGATAAGACTATCCTATTATTAGTATGTGGAAAAACAAAGGGATTTAAACTTTCCTAAAAAGATAAAATCAACAGACAGGAATCGCCTAAAAAGAAACACAATATGTTGAAAAGAAAAAAAAGGACTCTCCTTCAGAACATGGACACGTTTTAGGTGTTTTAGTTGGTTTTGACCATGTTTTAGTTGGTTTATATCTGTCTGAATGCTTTGGACAAGCATTGCATGGGCTGAATTTGTTTAAACTACATGCAGTCATGCCCATCTCTGCATGCTCATCTGGGGCATGGACCTGCACCACGAACCTCTTCTGAGCCCTAGGACATCGTGTCCATTCCCTTTCCTTTTGGAAAGGCTCTGGAGACTCAAATAGAGCATCAGCCCTAGGCAGTGCTGGGTTGCAATGTTATTGTCCTGCTGCTCATGGCACCTTTCTGCTCACTAATCCTGTGATCCCAGCTCACAGGACAAAAGAATCTTGCTCTCACCTTTAACTCTAAGACAATGCTGAAAATACTGCAAACATTCAACAACCTATGCCTGCTAAAATGAGAGATAATGTATTTGTATTGTATTTTTAGATTATTTTCCCAGGGCAACAAAGTGTGAAGCCAAATCGCTCGGTGAATGAAGAAAGTGCTAGGCTGTCTGTAGTAAAATCCACTTTTTGTATGTCAAGGCAGCATGAATCTGACTCCTGACTGACAACCATTTCTCCAAGCCTGACACACAAAAGGAATAGACAGTTCTGCAGTCAATATTTTCAGGTTCTGATAAGCAGACAACAAAAGTCAATCTGAATAAGAAACAGGCAGATTTTGGCATACCTCCAGGTTAATATTAAGGCCTGTCAGATTACTGTAATGTTTTCTTTGGTCTACTAAAATGTTGTTTACTAGCTAATATGTTGTAAAGGATACACTTTGTTATTTATGAAATTTAGGCCTGCAGGTAATTGGTGAAGGTGAAGGCATTTACAAGGGAGTTTTATTTTAGGATTAGAGCAATAGCTGTTCAATTTTTATGTTGTATTTTCCCAGTAATGTCAGACATGTTCAGAAGCTTATCTGTCAGACAGCTATGGACAATCATTCAACTCTGAGGCATTCATTCTTATCATCATCCTTATCAGAGTCACATTCATCCACTTGGACATTGCAAATCAATAACTGGGAATTATTTGGGGAGCATTGTGGCAAAACAGTCTCTCAGAATATAGCGCTTAATGAAGTAGAGATTGTGTATGTTTTTTGCAGTTGGCGAAATTCACATTTTACCTACAAGTTGCTGGTAGTTATGTCCTTTTAGTAATTCAGTTTTCTGTAGGCATCTTTTTAAAATCAGGTTTAGGCAGAAGTAGTTTTGAATTAAAGGACCTACATTCAGAAATCTCTTCAGTACAATATGTTGGTAGCATTGTTTCTGTAAGTACATTCTGTGTTATTTAAATCATTCAAGAAAAAACACAACCTATATGCAATAGCTGTACTTGAACTACAATGCAGTTATTTAGAAAAGCATCAATCTTGATTTGACATTACTGGCAAAATGTAGCATGCTTTTTTTTCCCCCCAGAAGTTTACATTTCCTGGTCTTTTCTGAATCTGAATGTATTTATACTCAGCTTTCAACCACTGGACCTCTGAAAATTAGGTAGAAGAAAAACTCTTTCACTGTCAAACTTCTGCTTCTCATATTAGATGTGAGACTATGATTAAGACCCAACCCTTCACCTTCTCTTTGATGAGCTAAGTAGATTAACCTTCTGGAGTCTTTCATTAGAAGGCACTTCTTCTAATTCTGTAATCATTCCCTAGGCTCTGCTATGAACCTTGCCCAATTTCTCAGCATCCTTCTTGAAATTTGGATGCTTGAAATAGGCACAGTGTTCCAGCCACAGTTACTCTGGTGCCAAATACAGAAGTAATATATTGTCCTTCTGTCCCCCTCAATCAAGCCTGACGAGTAAATTGGGAGTTGGGCTGCCTCATTTCATACAGATGAAACACAGTGACACTGTCTTACCCTTGAGACTTACTGTCATCCTTTTTGTCATGCTAGGTCTGTGGTAGCATCCAAATTCTGCTCTTCTGCAGGCTTCCTGGGAAGGGGCTTGGTGTGTTTGGCAGGCTTAAAGCTAGCTTTCACATAGAACTCTCCACTCTGAAAAACACATGGATTTTTTTCCCGTTGATGACATTCCATTCTAAAGACCTATAACCAGCTCTGGCAGTTGAGGTGACATTTTATATTGCCACACTGGGCTTCTCTCAAATAGCAAGAAGTGTGTGAGCTAAGGGAAGAGAGCACCCCAAGCTGTTTGCAGCTTTGTTCCTGCCCCTAGTGTGTTCCTGGATGGGGACAGCAGGAAAACACAATTACTGAGTGTTGGACCTCTGTCAGCCTCATACTTCAAAAGAGAGGAGCAACTAAATCAGCACCTGGAGTGGCACACAGAAACAGACCAGAGTTCATATTTTATACTTTATTTTCTTTCTAAGTTCTTAAAGAGATGGCAGTGGTTGGTGGTGCTCTTTTCCAATAGTGCCTCATATTTTTTAGTGATTTCTCTTCCCATAGAATTCTTACCACTCACAGATCTGTCAGCATAGAGAAGGGGTACATTTAAGGGGTACATTTTAATTCCTGTTGTTGCCACTTGGCCCCTTTATACTATGGGCCAATTTCCCAAGTTGCTTTATAAGTCTGAGGGTGAAATCAAAGTTTGAGAAAGTCAGAAGGAAGTCTGCTGTCAGTATGGCCAGGGCTAGGCTCTTCCCTCAGGCTTTCTCTGTGGTTCCTAATGGCATTTAAGTAACTAACTGCCTTTGGCTCTTTTTTATGTTTTTTTCCTGTGCATTTTAAAATTGAAGGCAATATTTTCAGTGTACATCTTTCAGGGCAGTGATGTCACTCAGTGCAGTACAATAGAGCATTTTACTAACTGTTGACAAATAAGAATGCATAGTTTCAGAGAGAGCTCAAAGAAAGTCAGTCCGTGGCTTCATGCACCAACAAAGGATTGTTCCCATTGAAAGACAAGGATAGAGTAATTTGCATCAAGCTTACATGAATCTGGCATCATAGAAGAGCCTTTCTTCAAAGCTCTGCAGATAGGATCCAAGTAAAAATACCAGCACAATTGAATAAATTATGAGCACATGAGGAATATTACAAATAATTTTGTTACAAGTTGCATTGAGGTAGCATTTTCTTTAATTTATTTTAATGCAGGAAAGTGTTCCCTGAGCTTCTAACATGTAACGCAGATTTTCTATATACATTTGTGCAGTTGTACAAATGACCTTTCAAAGTTTTGTGAAAACATGTTCTAGTTTTGAGGTTGGATATTATCCATGACAGAAAATTTAAAAGAAATCAAATAATGATCAGAACCATAAAGCTGGAAATTGCTGTTGAAGACACAGGTAATCAAGTGCATTTATTTTGTCAAGCTTGGAATTGTGAGAATGAATGAATGCATCCATGACCAGTAACACAAACACAAAGGGAACAGACACTGGATTTTCAGATGTATTTTGGAAAGATAACAGGAAATTCTAAAGGAGTTTCACAGATAAGAAATATTGCTTTTTTTTTCCTTATTCTCATTTCTATATATGGATCATGTTCACATTTATTGTACATCTTAGACATGTTATGTTTTATAGAAATGCATCTGCCTGACTTGAATTCCTCACCACTTTTCATTAGGAGCAAAGCATCAATATTTCTGTGTGGTTTATTTTACTATTTTCTTCTTTCAATAGTAATTGTTTATGAGAAAAGAAAAAAAAAAACCACAAGAAGTTATCACTGTTCATCAGCTCTGTATGGATCAAAACTAGTATTTGCAAGTGGGAATGGTCAATAGTTTTACAGAAAAGTCCACATATATGATAATGAGCTCTTGATTAGGCCACGTTATTATCTGTGCAATCATTGTATCTTAAAAATTATTTCATAGTTCAGATACTAATAAAACATTTTAATTAGTATTGCTATTAGAGTTAACACTGTCACATTTGTAAGGTACTCCAGCAAGGGGCAGTGCAGGACACAGAAAGCACATCTTGACAGTAAATCAACTCCTCCCTACTGAGGTTTGAAACATGTTTCTTTCAGTTATTTTCTTGTGTTTATTTATTGTAGAAGTTCAAGCAAATCAAAATACTTTTAAATTGACCCAACACTCTTGTTATTGGTCTATGTTCAATTTCTGAAATGGTGTTAAAAAGGCAAAAAAATCTTCATTGAAGTCAATTAATGACTGTATACCATTCCTTGGAATTATCTATATTAAGTATAAGACAATGGAACTCAAGGTCAGGGCTGCAAAATTGGACCTGTATCTTACTTCTTACTTTTAAAAAGCAGCTTTTCTTCCAGATAGATGAAATTGATAAAATACCCAGTTAAATATATCCTGTATATATATCCTGTTACAAGCAGAAGACAGGCAATGATTTGCAGCTTCAAGCAAGTCAACAGAAAACAACAATCAGACCAAAATGTCATTTAAAAGAATTTATGGAGTTAACGAAGATCTGTGAAGGGGTTTTTATTGAACAAAGTTATTTTCTATACTGGAAAAAATCTCAGCCTTTTTCTTATTCTTCTGTTGATTACATCAGTGTGACAGAAAAGGGCATTAAAGAGTGCAAAAGTTGTTTCAGATTATTTTGCACCTTGGTTTACATTTACTTCCAGAGCAATAATTAACCTGATGATTGATAGTGAATTGAAACACAGGTGTCAGAATCAGAACTGTATTTCTCTGCTAAATTCTGAGCTTGACAAAGCCACTTTTTAAAAGTAGCAACCTATTTGCTAATGGCACAGCAGTCTGTGAAATGTCATCAGATTGAAAAGATGGAACAGAAAAATATAAGCATGTTTTTAGGTAAATTTGACATCCTGGAAAGCTTGGATAAATTCACCTTGTCAGAACCAGTAATGTTGCTACCCTGGGAATCTAATTCTACTTGTCTCCTGTATATATAGCTATACTTCTTTTACTTTATTTTACTTTATTAATTAAACTTTGCAAAGATTCTGCATTCCTCAATTCCCATTTAAGTGAACCTTGTCTTTTCTTAACCCACGAGCTTGCATTTTCCTTTTGAGAAACACAAGTGGTGTGAGTTTAGTGTAGTTCCAGGAGTGACTAATCAGGTGTCTTATTTATTGAGGATGTGGAAGCTATTTTAAAGCATTTGGGTGTTTTGTATCAATTGTTTGGAAATTTGAGAAAAAAATAGTCCATCAATTAGCTTGTTCCTCATTAAACTTCACTTGTTTGAATTAAATACTTTGCAATGTTTAGGTTTTAATATGAAGTGTGAATGTCCTCGACGGGGTGGGGTTTAGTCCTGTGTGTTGGTATGGTAGGTTTGCACTCTCTTGTGCAGTCACTAATGGGTAGAGGAGCCTTTCTAGTAGCAAAGCATTAACACCACTCAGTTCTTCTGACCCCAAAAAAGAAAAAATAACAAAAGTCAATTAAATTTATTCTGAGCATTGTGTCAGATCACTGACACTTCATATTTAAATAGATATTGAAGACCACCTAATATATAAATCCTTAATGGATTCAGTTAGGCAAGCTCCAGGCCTCTGCCACGCTTGTACAAAGTTGTCTCACTCCCACAGTTTTATTAAAATAAAACACAACCTGCAGTGGAGCTGACAGCTGAGCAGCCTGGTTACAAATCAGGCTGTGATGGTAGGGCAGACCAAATTAATATTGCCATGCAGCTTGTCAAAGGCAGGGTGAAAAACAATGATGAATGGTGGAGCTTGGTCTGTAGCATGAGGGACCCTGGCCCACAGCACCTTCAAAAAGATGTGAGCTGAGGGAAGAGAGCACCCCAAACTGTTTGCAGCTCTGTTCCTGCCCAATGTGTTCCTGGATGGGGACAGGAGGAAAACACAATTGCTGAGTGTTGGACTTCTGCCAGTCTCATACTTCAAAAGAGAGGCTAAATCAACACCTGGAATGGCACACAGAAATAGACCAAAGTTAATATTTTTACTTTTTTTTCTTTCTAAGTTCTTAAAGAGACATGATCATGTGTATTTTCACATCTCATGTGGACTTGAGGCTTTCATTAACAAAAATATTCTGGAAGTCAGATTCTGGATGTTCAAAAGGAGAGATATTTAAGTAATACCTGTAACAGTGCCAAGCAGTGACTGAAAAGTGCATTGAACCAAGACCATGAGCTTTTACTTTCAGCATGTGAGTTAATGGGCAGATGAGAGCCTGTCTGAATTAAACTGGTGCATGGAGTTGTAACTAGAAGGATCATTTTAACCAACAGTCTTTTGCCGTGATCAGTAAATGCTGATAAAATGAGTTCTCAGCACCTATTTGGATCAAGTGATAGGTGATCCCTTTGAGTGATTTTAGGATGTAATTCTGTCTTTCCGTCTCTGCAGCCTTGCCTGGTAAATATAATTGTCAGGGTAATAACAGTGTCTTCTGATTTTGCTTTCTTGTCTTGATACATGCCCACAGAAGGTGCTCTGGAATAATATTTTGGCTCTCAGAGTCTGAAAAATAATAAATGGTTTTGTGAAGTTAGATACCTTAAAATTTATTGTCAGGGATATACAGGACTATTTTTCAGATCAAGATGCTTCACATACAGAACTGCAGCTCTTCACAACAGTAGTAAATATTGTCACTGAAAATAAGAGCAGATACAGGTTAGAATAAAGGTATCAGCACTGTGGAGTATGATTTGGGGCTTTTCTTTTTTAATTAAGGTTACTGGAAAGCTACATAATTATTACATCCACGCAGAAGGAAGAAGATCAATGTATGCTATAGAGTAGTTCAAGAAAATAATCTGTCTTTAGAAGCTATAAACGTACAGCAATTTAAAGAAAAAAATGAACAGCAGTGGAGAACAGTGGTGAAGCAATTATGAGAGTCGCTGCAGAAGAGTGTAGGAGATGTGCACTATTGGCCTTGGTTTCTCTAAGTTTTAGCATTTGCAGTGGCTCGGAGATAATTAAAATGCAAATGTGTATTTCTGCCTGGCAAGAGAATTGCACTGTCTGCTGTGGGCTGTGGCTGCAGGCAGGTAACACAGGGTGGGCACCCAGCAGCCCTGCAGGGCCACCTTCCCCACTCTGTGCCTGCTCCCTGCTCCTGCCAACAAGATGCCATCAGACCTCTTGGGCTTCAAATCAGATGAGCCAGCTTTGTCCTGGTTTGCAGCCCAGGCCTGTGATCTCTGCCACCACTGTTCTCATGTTTGCCAGTGCACCTGGAAACTGGCACACACAATGGAAACGTCTAAAACCCTCTGTTCCTCAGAATAATTATTGTAGTATCAATACCAGTCGCCAAAGTGGTTTTGTCTGCCTCCACTTGACTGCCATCTTCCTAGAGGAAGGAGATGCTTTAACAATATCTTAACAGAAGAATATTTTAAAGGAAGGTCAATAAATAGAAATATTGATGGACCTGTGTCCCTTTAACTAGGACACTGCAGCCTTTCTATCATGTCCTTAATAAAAATCATTGTACTTGAATAGGTTAGAGCTATTTCAATGTTGTTTTGCACATATGCATGCCTGCACATATATATCTATTTATCTATTTATATATCTATTATACATATCAATCTATCTATTTATCTGTCTATCCTCTAAACTAAGTACGTGTTCTATGATAATTATTTAGTTGGCCTGAAGATGCCATAATATAAGATGAATGGAATTTCATTCTGGTTGGGATTTATTTGATATTTCTGAATACACGTCAACAGTTCAGAGATGGTACAATAATGTTTTATTAAAACTCTTATCAGAAAAAAATGTATTTCAATTCCATATTATCCATTTAATTCTTCAGAGCTGTAAGATACTAAACCTTAGTACCTTCAACCCTTTCAACATGATCCACTCAGAAGAAAATTATGAGTTTGTATTAGTTTTTTTAGGATGAGGTGTAAGAGTAAAAAATGGGATTTTGGTGCAGTTGTTAGATGACATGTGAGTCAAACATACAGCATACTTTATAAATAAACACAGAAAGTAATGCTTTTGATTGCACAGACTGTTAAATGAAATTCCTCATTTAATTCCTCATTTGTAAGAAGACTTTTGGAAAACTTTAGTTTAAATGCTGGAATGGATTGAAAGTAGGAAATAATGTGTTTAAAGCCTATGGAGGTTGATACTTAGTGAAATGTAGGTCAGTCAGATTACACCATACACTCTCAGCTGCTGTGTTTTGTCATCTGCCTGTAATAAGAAGAACCAACATAGGTAGCTGTTATACTCAAGAAATGTCTTTTTCTTCTAAGGAGAACAGGGTGATTGATAGGAATGCAGCCATGCTGAATTGGAGTCTAATGTTGATGCTGAGCTCTGAAAAACAAGGAATAGTGAGTGACACAGGTCAGTGAAGGAATAGACAAAATAACACCGGTTTCCTTTTCTCCTCCAAATATCCTCCATCACAAAACTTATTTTCTATGACTTAGAGAAAAACATAGACGGATCAGGAGGTAAAAAACTGAACTCACAAAACCAAGGAAACAACCCTTCCTTCCCCAACACAATTTCTGCTTCTGAATGTTCAGTCTCTCACGTGCCATGAGAGCACTGGGCTCTGATGCTGTCAGGCTCTGCACCAATACCCACATGCAACATCTTCCTTCTCTCTGAGGTTCATTGGTAATTTTCCTCAGTAAGGTGGGTGGACACCACCACAAAAGACACAGCAGCTGATAGGTGCTATTTTATATTCTGCTATCTTAGGTGTAATGTTTCCCATCAACAAAAGCATTTAACTCATAAATTAGAATGGCTGTTATTAAAATGTTTCTGAAGTTATATCAGAGCTAATTAATTTGTGATTATAGCTGCTGAAGATGGAGTTGTCTTTTTCTGTATTGCATGCTGTCACTTTTCCTTAAACCTGACGGTTACATGTGTTGAACCTTAATATATAGTTAATTTATGACTATTTAGGGATTTATATTTTTTTTATTTTAATGAGTGGGAGGTTGTATGTGCACTTGCTAATAAAAATAACTTCTTGAGAGCCACTCAGAATTTTTGGACTCTCACAAGATTCACTTGATTTTTCTCACATGGCTTTCTACAAGTCAAAGATATAATTTTGGTTATAATTATTCAAGAAGAATTCAGCAGCTGAATCTGTGTTTAAAAAGGTAAGCTGATCGCTATATTCCTCCAAACAGTGTGGGAAAGGCTGATGTTTATCTCTGGGAAGGAATTTAAATGGTGTTCACGTGGGTTCACATGAGCCTAGAGGAGTCTGAAGGAGGGAGATACTGGACATAGTGAAATCTGTGGTGCAGGTGGAAGGGAATGTGATGCCACAGATGGTGCTGAATCTTTTTACAGTAAACTGAAGGGTAAGGAAGAGCTCAGGGGGGACTGACTTTCCATAGGAGAGAACTTGCAATGGTGCGAGAGGTTTTCTAAGGCTCAGGTTGTGCAGTCAGTGCTTTCAGTAAGTCCATGGCTCTACAGGCACCAGCATGTACTCCACAGATCCTCTGTGGGGCAGGATGGTTTGATTAAATACTGTGTTTAAAGGTCTGATTTCACCTCCACTTTTGCTGTAGCCTTCCTGGGAACAGGGAACAGCTCACCTGTCTGTCATCTCTGCTGATAAATTTTTCTCCCCTTGGCAGCTTTGCTTTCCCTGCTCCTGCCCCCTTTGGAAAAGAATTTGAAGGAGTTTGCCTTATTCCACAGCTCTCTGCTGGCGCTGTGTACCTCCTCTTGTTGGCTGCTCACGAGCTGGGAGCAAGAGGACTGACAGGTTCCTGATGTGAGACTCAATGTAAGGCATTTCCTACATCTACCTCTGAGCAGTCAGGCTGCAGGGGCCACCAGTGCTGCTGACAAGTGTTTGGGTGTTGCACAAGGGACATGACAATTGGCAGCTGTCTCAATCTAAACAAAAAGGGGCTTCCTGCTGCAGACAGATGCATGTAAAGATAAACACTTCATGATGGTACCAATTCATATCACAGGAAATTCCCAGCCTTGTTCCTGAAATGGGCACTTCTAAAGGAGAAAATTATGGTATCAAGCCTGTGTGTTATCTCCAGGGACTGGGACAAGTTATTCCTTCATTACACATTTATCAGATTGATTATTCATCTGCTAATGTGTCTAGGAGTGCAAATGCCCATTTACTTAGTTCGTGTCTCAAGGCATTAAAACTCTCTAACAACATAGTTACAGGGAACTTAATTGTCTTATAAGGTCTATTAGTAACAGAAATATGTTTCAACACTTTCTTTACTTTTGTGTACCATGGAATTCATTGGGGATACAACTGAACAAAGGTTTTTACAGTCTGTAAAGGGACTCAAATGATGAGGAAGCCCATGTTAGTTGCAGATTATTTGGTAACATTTCTGATGGACAAATCCTCTGTCCTGGATCTTTTCTTGAAAGAAAGATTTTTTTTGTTTCTAAGTTGAATCCACCTTGTTGTGGTCTATGTTCATTGTTTCCTGTCCTACCTGTTGTGCGCATGAAGAACCAATTTTGTTTTATACCCTCATCTGAGTCTTCCTGAACTGGGAGAAGCCAAAGGATACTTTCAATTCTCTTGCAATCTGTTCCTATGCTATGTGTCTCCAGACAGAATTTGCCTTTCTTACAGCAGAGTGAAAATCAACGGCAATCTTTTATGAGTCTTATACCCTTCTTCCATTGTTTTCTTGCATAGGCATAGTTTTCCACACTGCTGTTGCATAGACACTCAGAGAGAGTGATTGATAAATTTAAAAAATTGTGAGGATCTCATCATAGAGGGGTGTCTTGGCTTGAAAAGACAGGTGTCTGCTAAGGAAGGCAGGAACCTCCCCTGAAACGGAAAAATGTAAAATCCCTCTCTCCAAATTGTTGTAATTTTGAAATTAAGGGGGGCTCTCAGGCAAAGATATTGGAGCAGGAGTAACAGTACTTTATTAGGGAAGAAAATAAAAAAAGATGAAATAAACAACACTGTCAGAGTCAGAACAGAACATGACTCCCTGTTGTTCAGGGTGTTGGTGGCAGTGCAATTGGACTAGAAGCTGCAGTCGTCCTGGAGTGTCAGGTAGTGTTCTGTTGGAGCAGGGATCCTGTAGAAGTGTGTAGCCTTCCTCTGAAGGTCCAGTGGAAGAGGCAGCTGCTCCTCTGGGAAATCCAGTGGAGAAAGCCAGGCTGGTGTTCCAGATTATATCTGGGTAGGAATGTTTGGCTCCTCCCTCTGGGCAGAGCATCTCACAATGGGATGCTGTAGTTCTTATCAGTCATGCAGTGACATTGAATAGCCTGTTATCAGCAGATGTCTCCTCGGAGGGAGGAGTAGTTTTGGAAAAGATAAGGAAAACTGTCCACTTAACAGAAGACAGCTGCCATACAAATAGAATAGAATTTGCTTGGCCATCCAGGACAAGGGGGATCAAATCTCCTTAGCAAAGTTGTTGGTGTTTATCTGGTAGTGACTGGAGTCTCTGCTGTAAAGGCACTTGCAGCAGCATTTTCAGCTGTATGGGATGAGCCCTTGAACCCCTCCTCTGCTCACTTCTTGTAATCCAGGCACCATCCAGCACTTGTTTAATTCATTGCTACTTCTATATCTTAACTACATAAGAAACTCCTCTTAAATATCTTACCTGCACATAAAATACTGTCCCGCCTGACCATTTACACAGGAACAATTTATACTGATTACTTTAAAATGACTTATTTATGCAAAATTCTGCAGCAGCAACCAGCAAGAGCAGTCTTTGGGATGCAGGGTGTTAACACAACTAGCTATACAAACAGGACTAGGCACAACGTGACCTGGGAGGAGGGAATAATTTCTAGAAGTGTAAATTCTTACTAGGAAGCCTCCTGCAACTCTTGTGACTAATAGAATGCAAAGTCTTTAAAATATTTTCCTTTGGAATATTAACATTTAATATTTTGTGCTTAAGGTAATGCCATCTTGAAAAAAAAAAACGTTTCTTTTTAAAGTGACCCATATTACTTAATTTCTAACTTTTCAGGTGTATTACATAAATTAATTTCTTTCTGTTTGAACAGAGGTATGATGACAGTTCATTTTCCTTTGATATTCTTTTGCAGAAGCTATAATTTCCTTCCTTGCTTGCCCCTGAATTCCTTTTCAGGCTCTGCGTATCTCTCATGGCACTGGCATCAAACTGACCTTAGTGAGCAAGGCATGTACCTTGAAGTACCTGATAGAATCTCTGCTGTGCAGGAAGAGTTCACTGTCACTGTTTCACTGAAGCTTGATTATTTGCTTTTTTTTTTTTTTTTTTTTTTTTTTAAGGAATGTGAGCATGGAAACTTTCATATGATCACAGGACAAAAATAAAACATGGCTTAGATATGGATTCAGTACCTTAGAAATAATGTACAGGAGAAAAAAGGTTAAATGTTTCAAATGTTCTGTGGAAAGAAGAGCTAATTCTGATTTTCTGGTCTGTCCTGAAGGATTTGCTCTGATAGCTGGAGATTTATTGATTGAATCTGCATCATTCAAAGAAGCAAGTTAATGCTTTGCTGTCAGATTCTGAGAGTTCCATGCTGTGATTTGATCCATTTAAGCAATAATTATTTTTTTTTACAGTCTTTTCTTATTTGTTTTACTCCTGATGCACAGGAGTAGTCTTCCCACCTTGTTTACAGCAGTGCTTCAACACATTCATTGTTCAAATTATAGAAAAAGATCAATTATAAGGGACATGCTTGCTTCATTTGTGCTGTAGACAAATTACAAGTTTATAGAAAAGACTGTATCTTGGTTTCTGTTGGCCAGATTTGAGCACTAGTTGAAGTCCCTGGAAATGTCAGTGACTAGGGGTTGTGTGGGCAAGGGGAGGAAGGACCATGGCTCTGGTGGTCAAAACTTGTGTGGGTCCTGATTCTGCCCTCAGCTGGGCTGGTGTGGCACCACGTTATGGCTCCAGCAGGGAATCCTCAGTAGAAAATGCTGGTATCAAACCACTATACTGGGCAACCAAAACAATCTTTGTGAAAGGCATTGCGGTTTTACTTTCCAGCAGGGGTGTTCATTTCCAAATGTACCTTGATATAGATAGATGCATTTCTGATAATTCTTTCTTGATCTTGTAAATCTAGCAAAGCTAGACAGATCAAGATCTTACTTTAATCAATATATGTCTTGATACATTTATCAGGGCCAATAATTTCTTAATATTAAGCATCCCTAAAATGTGACCTCTGTCAAAATCTTACACCTACAACTGAGGAAAGAAAGAAGCATTGTGGCTTCTTGAAATGTTATGGGAGACAAATTATATTGGAGTGAATGGAGGAAGCCTATAACAGAAAAATAGAGCCTGTTCTTACAGATGATGTCAAATTCACTTGGCCTTGTTTCTCATTAGTGCAACCAAGACTATGGCCTGTGCTGGATATAAGTAAATTTATCAGCAGTGAAAAATAGCCCTATCACAGAATTTAAAATTAATATTTTAAATTGACAAGGGTTAAAAGAAAGACCATTAGAGCTGAATAAGTATTTGAGAATGTTAGTCCATAGCTCAGTACACCTCCCAGAAAAATCAGTGCCCAAAATTGTTGAAAAAATATTCTTCTTTTTGCCCCCATTTGTTTTTCATGGGGGCAAAAAGATGTTTTTAATAATCTTTTTGCTTTCTCAATAATTTTAATCTCAAATGTTTTTTTAATAATCCTTTTAGAAGATTTTATACTATCTCAGGGATGATATTCCTTGGTGCTCAAAAAGCTGCCCTGTTAAATACTGGGAAGGCTGAAGGCATCACTTAATCCCTTCACCCAATGTGTTTACATCTGGGGAGAGGCAGTGGAAGCTATCCCAGATTGTCCTGCCAGTGTGCACAGTCCATGCTGTGGAGAGACAGAGCAGCTCCAGAACTGCACACCAGCTGAATTGCTCAGATTCTCTAAGAGTGCAGCTCGTATAATGCTAGCAACCCCATATCATTGTTTTCACAATTTGTTTTATAAAATATGCAAACCACCAAAGCTGAGCAATGTGGGAGCCTAGCACTGGATGGTTTTTTTCCTTGTGCTACATCGCAAGCAGGGCAACAGCCAGTGTAGCTCTGATACTAATGGTCTTAAGGTTATTTCTACCAATTAAAGATGTGACTCAGTGTGTTCAGCTATGTCTTGACCATGCAGTTCAAAATCTCTTTTATTTATCTGCCCACTTTGTCTGGTTTTGAGTCCCTCACTTTAGTGCATTGCTTCATATCTTCTGCTCCACTGTAAACTTAGAATAAAGTATTTGGGGTGAGCTGATCAGCACCCAAAAAATCATAGTTATATCCTACTGAAGGTGGGCTAGGCTCTGTTTGAAAAGTTGCATCTAGGAAATTCAAACAGTTGAGAAAAAAAATATGAAAGCTGCCTTCTGATGAACATCCTACCAGGAGAGCAACTGGAAGGAACACAAGAAGGTTTTCTCTGGCCCTTTGTTTTTATAGCTCTTATGTTCTTGGCTCTGAATGTGCAAAGGGAAATAATAGTATAGGAAAGAAACTTCTGTGCATGCTAGGAGGCCACACTTGTATGTAGGGAGACTGCATGGTTTCAGTTTGGTATGTGTTCCTTGTATGAAGAACTGGTTTCAGTTCAGGTAAGATTCTTTTTGAAGTTTTGTTGGTTTTCTCAGTTCAGTTCATCCAATCATAAAAGTGCATTTCAGAATTACCTTTATGCAACTGCTACAGCAGGAATCAACTTTCACTTGGTGCATGGTGAACGTACTGAGCTGCTTCTTCAGCCTAGTACCCAACATTTAAAACTGAGCATTGTGAACCTGGATGGACAGCAATATCCTCACTCATGTGTAAAGCTCAACGTGTGCAGTAGCACAAATAAACAAAATAAGCTCACTCAACAGGGGAAGTGTGAGTCAACAAAACAAACCAAGGCACTACGCTGAAACAGAACCAAAGTGTGCCTTGCCTGTTGCATTCCAAAGCCAGTTTTTCCAGGTTCTCAGAGTACTGGAGAATAATGGAACTCACGGTGCCTTTCTGGCTTCTATTTATTTTAAAAGACCAGAGAGTAATTAATTACCTTTTTTTCAATTAGGTTGACAATACCTTAAAAGAAGCCATGACATTACACGTGGAATATCTGCATCTATTTTCAGATGGATAACCATGCTGTTTAATACCTAAAAACTGAAGCTCTTTGGTTATGTTCATGCTCCATAGATGTGGCTTCTTCCATGCAGTTAAAAGTAGATGTTTTCACTGCTTTTAATTGGCATCTTTCTGTTTGTTCTGTACTTTCCTAATCTACTCTCCTAAGTGGTATGTCAGCCACATGGAACTCTTTAGTAGGTATTTGCAGGTTGTATTCTTTTAAGGGATGCTCTTCCATATGACCATAAAGTCATACAAGTAAAAAATACAGTAAATACTTTTTTTTAAGTATCATTTTACTCAAATTAATATATATTTTTACTCAATGTATTTTTGCAATATTTGCTTAAGTGTAGTACAGTGTTCTACACGCAGATGCATACACAGGTACATGATCTTTATCCTTGACCTTCAGATTTCTGTTTTTATATCACCGTTAAACACCAATTTGTTACTAATGCATACTTTGCAATTAAAAATTTATTGCTTTAAAAGCAAAGGCAGTTTCCTGCCTAGTCCTTAATGAATCTTTATTTAAGACACTTAAATATTTATAGTGACTTACTTCTTTTTTTCATTATAAACACTGCAGTGCTTCAAAGAACTTTTATGGTTTTGAAGAGTTTTCACTATAACTGCAATGGCTACTCATAAAAAAAAAAATTCAGCACCTGTCTCAGTCCATAGACTGTGACGTTATTGTAGATGTAGGCACAAAGATGTGAGGTTTAATGGTGGCAGATTGGTACAGAAAGGGTCAGGTTTCCCTTATGCCTCATTCTCCCTCAGAGAAAAGTTGAACAAAGAGCAGGTAAACTATCACTGTGTCTGCTAGACATAAGCAAGGTCCAGCTAACTTCAGTGCATGCCAACTGCACAGCTAAGGGAGAAAAGAAATACTGGATCTATTGCTTAACCTTCTGCTGCATCAGCATTCATCGTGCCAGAGCAGCACCCTGCTCTCCCAAAGGACAGCAGCAGGGAGTGGCAGGGGGTGTTTTGCCACACTAAGGCATGGTGTTTCCTAGCTCCTGTGCTTAATGAAAGCTACTGTCCAGTATCTGCACAGAGGGTTGGGTTGTGCTTCCACCCTCAGCCTACCAGCTGACTGTGCTGCAGACCACTTGGCCCAATCCCCAGGACAATATTTTAGGCTATCTCAAATTTGCTGAACCCCTGCTTATCTTGCAGATTTTCCCAGGAGTGCCTGGACCTGAAATCATTGACTGAGCCCTATTCAGTATGCAACTTTTCAATTCCCCCAACTATTTAGTGCTTTTGGTAATGATGTTGCTGTAGGTGGAATAGATTCCACTTCCTTATTTTACAGACAAACCTACCCTGGAGCTGGATGGGAGAACTGGCCAGCATTAATTCCACAGCACACTTTCTCTGACCTTCTTTCAGTCTGTAGAGCCATTTTTTCTCTATCAGCTTTTCTTTTTCTTTTCTGTTTCCTCTTAAGAGAAGAAGGGAAAGCCCAATTTATAAGAGGAATCCTATTTTCATACACTAAAACAAAACAGCTTTGCTGTTGAAAAGCAAGATAGACGTGAGAGGGGAGTAGTTTAGGCTCATAGTCAGGGATTTGCAGACTGAGTGGGATTCTGCAGGAGGTCACACTTAGTGATCAAAGAGGACCCATAAGAAGGTCTTAAGCAATGGAAACAGCCATGCCTTTCATTCTGGCACAAGGAAGGGTAAGGTGGACTTCTGTGTGCAAGTTAAATTAGAGAAACATCACTGTGCTTCTGCATGGTCAAATTGCCTTAAACAATGGGATCACCACAGTGTTCTGGAAACACAGCAGGTAAAATTGCAAAGCAGATATGAGAAAACTGAAATTGAATTGCAGTACAAGGAAATGACCTGCTGCTATAAACTGTACCCTTACAGATTTGCTTGCTGATTGCAACATGCTTTTTATTATGTGTATAAGCTGTAGATTGATCAAGATTATTTGTTTCCATTTATATCTTGTTGGAAAGCAATGGGAGTTCACTGTTTGAATGAGACAGATTACTGCCAATCATTCTCATATGTGAAATGAGGAATCTGAATAAGCATTATTCTTGTTACTTTCAGCTGAGTTATTTAACTGAAACCATAGCTTAAAAAGTGGGATTTTTCACACTGTTTAACTGGAATTATTTAATGTAGCCAGAGATCAATACTGATGCTTGAAAGGATGAAATATCATTTTAAGTATTGCAGTGCTGAGTAAGAATAACATAACAATATAATTGGTGATGTGTGGTATGCATCAGGAATGTCAGATGACCATATTAAGTGAAATCTTCCTCATCTTAATCGTGTGAATTATTTCAAGGATGTCACTGGATGAGATTCTTCTATAAAGCAAGACCATTTTAATATATAAATGAAATGGGATTGTGCCCACAGATTCTTTTAACAAGGTATTCATTTATTCTAGTCCTGCAATAAAAACAGCTGATTAGATTGATACTGTGTTAACAGTTTTTTCTTCCTATATCTCCTGCACAGTGTGTTCTCTGTGCAAATTGCAAGTTGTTACGATTGTCCTGTTTTGCTTTGCTGGAGAGTGGTACTTTAATGAGTGTTACTTTTGTGATGCTAGCAGTAACTTTCAGCAATTCACAGTGGGACTTTTATTTTCTGTTGTCTTCTGATAGCATCACCATTTCATTAGCCTTAGCTTATTCCAGAGGCAGAGCAATTTATCAGATAATGAAGGTTGGGTAAGCCTTACCTATGTGACATGTGTCAAGTTCTGTCATTTCTCTGCCCTCACCTGTTGGATGTGCCATCAGTCTGCAGTGAGGCTGCTTGCACAGCACCTAGGACAGCTGACATAAATTTTACTTCCAGTTCTACCCCTTTCATTGAGAGACCTGAGGCAGTGGCACAGCCTCTTTGTGCTTGCACAATACTGCATCTCAAATAGTAAAGGAATTTGATACCTACTGTGGAGAAGAATGATCACTCTGGAAGTCTTTAATATTCCCACTGAGAAGTAAGGCTCAATAAGCATGCCAAATTGAGATGGTGCATGAACTAGACAGTCTCTCAGAGATTTCCTGTTCTTAACCATTACTGATCAGTGTCTACTGCATAGAGAAGAGGCTATCTCCTAGAGAGTGTGGCAGGGAAACAACCTTTGTTCTTTGCTATCTGCACAGTTTTCCCTAAGTGTCAGTCTAAGCTTGTCAAACAAGGATACCGTACTGGCCACCGCACTCTTTTTTGTCCATCCCTCCCAAGACAATGCTTACTCACACACATCTTTGTGTTGCATGTGTCCTTATGAAACTAAGCTGAGGCAATTAGGAAACGTTATTCATTTAAGTATCGCTTCTTGACACACCATGGAAATCTTCAATAAAAAAACAGCTTGCTGCTGGATAAGGTAGCACAGTGTCTGCTGCCTCTAGAAGAGGAGCACATCAGAAGTAGGTTTTTTCTCTAGCACAGCAGCCACAAGAAATCTCAGAGCATTATGGACAGTGGGGACCAACAGAGCAATCAGTATCGAATTAGGGAGGGGACAGCTGGGAGGACTTGAAATCTTTTGCACTCTTGTCATAGATACTGTGATATTGCCTCTCTCTCTAAATGAAATAACAATAGGGAAGCCTCAGGGCAGATTTTCTGCTTCCCCTCTCTTGGGGAGTATGCCTTATTTTGCTCAGCATATTAGAGGTGGCAGATCCATTGTAATGCAATGTCAAAGGCCTTTGGGATCTAAAAAATGTTGTGTGTGTGGTATTGGAAGGGCAAAGAAAAAGCATTGACCCTACCAGACGTGATCTTTTCAGGTAGTATGTATGCACTTTGGTTGACCAAGCTTAAAGAAAATGAAATCATTCCAGATGATTGTCCAAACTTAGAGCAAATATAATTATTTTAATTGATTGCATAGCTCCATAGCTTTTAATCAAAATTCCTTGAGGAATATGGCAACCTTTCCATTACAGATTATATGATGGTCCAATAAACTTGTTTTCTTAAAGTCTGATTAACTTCTGGTTTAACATGTGACAAAAATGTTTGTTAGATCCAAACAGCTATTTGAGAAATGCTCACCTGTGTGAGGAAGTACTTTGCCATGCTGATTGTTTTGTACTCACAACAAATCAAACAAACAACAAATCCAGGTGCAAACTAGCATGGTAAATTTTTTCTGTTTGTTACTCAGTTATTTTTTACTTGCCTATACCTTGCAGAAAGTTGTTTTCACCTGTTCAACAAGAAGAAACATTCTGCTTAGTCTGAGGTGGCCATTCATGAGCAGTATCATTCTTCCTCCAACATAAGGCAATAAGGCAAAAGTAGAAACAATTGTTAACAATGCATGGCCAATAGAAAACAGCTGACAAACCACCCACATGCTAAAAGTGCCTTGTCCAAACAATTCAATGCATAATTAACAAATGTGTCTGCAGAAATCTGCCCATTAACAATGTCCAAGTGGAAAATAGGGCTGGATCATGCATTTTCAGACTGTAGGATGTAGTAGGAGAGTAGGGCTGCATCCTTGTGCTCCTAGAGAACAGAATCATTCTTTGTCTATATAAGGGTTCTCAGAGCAGTTCAGTTTAAGTTAACTGAAGGTATGGAATTAGTGAGTATAACGGAGGTGCAAAAAACCCAGTCTGGACATGTTCACTGAAAACAAAGTTGCATAAATATGTTGCCTGCTCCATTGGGTTGATCTTGGCCAGTGGCTAGGCACCCATCTAGCTGCTCTCTCAATCCCTCTCCTCAGAAGAGGAACTCAAAAATCTCATGACTCAGAATGAATTAGATCATTTACCAATTACTGTCACAGAGAAAATAAACTCAGCTCGGGGACTTGAGTCCCTTGCACTAGACCAACACAATCCTGCTAGTTGAAACACCAATCAACCTGAGCTGTGACCTTTTAGAGTGGACAGGTGTTGGAGTAAGTACATGCCTGCATAGAAAAGTCTTTTTGCTTGAGCAGAATAACAATTTCATGTTAATTGAGGTAAATTTTGAAAGAACTTATGCAGGCACACTGATTTGTATGTAAACCTCATTTGTTTCCCATCAGTTTTGAACAGCTACTATTTCTCAGTATAGAATATAAATTTTAAGAGCATTGACTGTTCCAATGCAGGTAGTTAGAAGCAGCTTTTTCTGCAATATCTCTTGAGTCTGGTTTCTCTTTTTTTGGGCAAGGCTCTTAGGAACTGTTCTAGCTGGTGTGCAAGAAAAGTTTTGAGGGCAGAAAATTCTGAGTTTCACTGGTACCTTTGTATAACTTCACAGTCTAGGATAATTAAAATAAACAAAAGGTTTTATTTTCAGAGTTCTTTACAAGACCATCTATATTTTAGGAAATAAAAAATTAATACAATGATAATTGTAATAATCCTCTGTACAGATCTGATAACCTTTTTGTGTTTTGGAATTTTGCATAAATTAGCTACTAAAAATATCTTCATTAGGTCAGATGGGTCTGTGTCCTAAACCAGTGTCCCACCTAAAACAGCCAAAATACCAAGTCAGCTTAGCCTAGCATGACATATTCAGCTTTCAGGATATTTAACACTCCAAGAAGCCATGCAAACATTTTCTGTCCTGAACAGACATTGAGTAACCGCTATGAAAGTACTGGAAGAAAATTCTCCTCAGGTTTTCTGGTTCACTCCCCAGTGACTGGGGTCACACCAAGCTATGCCCCATCCCTCCACCCACATCCTGGTTTTCAATGAAATAACATGGGTAAGTAACAGAAGGGAACAGTGATAGCAGCCAAGGTTAGTGATCTGGGCAACCAAGAGTTGTAGGGCCAGACATACCCTACAGCTTAGGGTATGCCAACTACACAATAGAGATCTAGTCTGCCAAAATCAGTCAGAACATTTCCACCAAAGTCCTCTAAAAGTGTTTCCTAACCATGGCCTTTTATCTGATCAGAAGCATCAGCCATCCCATGGTGGAAGTCACAAGCCGTTCACTTGTAGCACAAGTGTCCCAGAGAGAAGTCTTTAATAGATCTTCATCAGATGAACAGAAGATGGACACAGAGTTCAAGCAACCTTGCTTAGTCACTAAAATAATAGTATTTTATCACCACAATAAAGTGACAACTCCATATATCCTATATCTATCTGTGTGTCTGGGAAAATCTCTATGCCTCCCTTTATGAGACACATGAAACAGTTAAGATGAAGACCACTAACTACACCGGAATGGTATTACCATTTTCTTCTTTTTTGAGGGAAGAAAATTCAGTATCATCTCTTTTTTTCATAAAATGAGAGTTTTCTTTACCAATCCCTTTAGTCTTCAGTAGCAGTTGGATGCTTGGATGCCAGACTTGAGGATCCTCAGAAAATCCTAGCCTAAAGCCTGCCTGCCTGAGTAGGCTGCACTATTTGAACTTAAAATGGTCCATAAGCCCCTCTCTAGATATGTTTATAGAAATATAAAATCACATATTTGCACTAATGCTCTCTAACATCTGCCTGTTGCAAGAGATGACTAAGAACTCAGAAAAAAAGCAAAATTAATGACAAGAATTGCAACAGCTGTATTTAAACCAGACCAAAGGACAACCTCCCTTGGTAACACCCTACAGCACTCTGTAAAGCTTCTTAACCTGAAAGTTTATAGCATGCAGCTTTGGGTAAAACACGGACTAGTACTGGTCAATGTTTCTTTCACCATTACAGTGGCTTGCTTTTTGAAGCCCACACATGTTTGGAGCTTCCCACCACATCCTGTGACAATGAGTTCCCACCCTTTAATTATGATCCTTGTGGAAAGCATCCTCTCTTGGATTTCATATTTTAAACTTACTAACTACTAATTTTATTGTGACTGCTTCCTTTGCTATGAAATAAAGTGAAAACCATTCTTTATTCACTTTCTCAGTTCTCTTCATTATTGTCCTGGGGCTCTGTCACAATCCTTTTCCTCATTTGTCCCTCTTCCATATGAAAATCCTAAAGCCTTTCTTTTTTCTTTCCTAGTACAGAAACCATTAAATACCTTTGATCATCCTGTCACCATTTTCTTTATCCTCCTATTGCTATCCTGTCATTTTTGAGATGAGATGACTGGAACTGTATTCAATATTCAACATACTAGGTGGGCAATGGATTTCTTTGGCAGCATTATCGTATTTCTACTTCTTCTGTTTTCTGATCTATTCCTAGTATTTCCTAATATACTGCTTTATTTTTTTTTGACAGTTGATGAGGATTTAGGTGACATTTTCATAAGGCTGTCTCCAAGCTCTCTTTCCCAACTAGTAGTTAATTTCACTGTGTGTTTATAGATTTCCCAGGGTACAGGTAGGACAGCTTAGTCATTTAGCCTTGAAAACACAACTAAATTACAAGTGTTGGGCTGTAAATGGGAGATTGTTGATAGAATTTTGTACTTGATCAGTTCTGCTGGCTACTTTTATTCTTCTAGGTTTTGTTATACCAGAGGTTTCTCTCATGTATGTGAGGCAGTGTAAATGTTTGCCATGGATCTCACAATTTCAGTGGGCTGTTGATTATTTTAACAGAACATTAATTCTAACAGAAAACTCATTCAGGAAAGCGTTCATTCCATGACTTTTAGAGAGGGTTTTGCTGATTTTGCCGCTGTAAGGCATATCCTGAGCAAAAGCAAGGGAATCCAAACAAATGCATAATCCTCTGCAGTATTGACTCGATGGAGATTTTATCCCACACCCTTCAATATCAGGTAGAGATGCATAGCATTTCAATCTTTTTCATAGCTGAAATGTGCTATCAGTATCATAATGATTGCTAAAATGGAGTTCTGGAGCCTAATGAAATCTGAAATTAAATAAATCACTTTAGGACTGTAAAAACCTAACTGTGAAAGAACTTTAAATAGTTGTTTCTAAAAGAGTGCTGACAGAATAAATACATTGCTGCAAGTTGATCAGTCTCATCTCTGACTTTAAAAAAATTGCTATGTTATATTTCAATTATTGTTGTCAAAAATTCCTTAATGGGCCAAAGACACCTCAGTATCATATCACAAGTAGACATCTTTTTAAAATGAGGTTTTCAACTGTCTCCTTTCATGGAGTAGTAGTCATTAGACTTTGTCCTTGTAACTATAAGCTTTTATTTTCAAATTTGTGACTGCACTACAGTACAGAAGGTAGAGATCTATGAAGTTTTCCTGTTACTGAAATTTTCTCTGAGCAACATTTCTGCTCCTTACTAATTCTGTTTATTCCTATGTGTTATAGGCAGAGTTTCATTAGTATGGATTTTATATCTCCATTCCAGTCTAAGTCCTGGAGATCTTAGAAAGATTAACAGTGGAAACATTATTTCATAGCTGTGGTGGGCTGACTTTGGCCAGCAGCCAGGCACCCATCCATCTAGTCTCTCACTTCCTCCTGAAAAATACAATAGAAAATCCTACAGATTGGAATATAGACAAGAAGATAATTCTTGATTACCATAATAGGGGGAAAAAAAAGCCCGATTGCCATAATATGTGGCATTCAAATTCTCTGAAAAAATTCTTTCACCCAAGATTGTTCTCCCGGGAAGCTGAGAAGCCTCAGAGAAAAGAAAAACAATTCTTATCTCATTTGCCTCTCCTGTGTTTTGCTCATGTGGAATGTGTTTGGAGCTTGTTTACCCAAAGGTGATTGCATGATTGGATTCTGGTGTGAGTTATTTTGACTCATTGGCCAAGTGGGGCCAAGCTGTGTTGGGACTCTGGAAGAGTCATGAGCTTTCATTATTATCTTTTTAGCATTCAGTAAGTATCCTTTCTGTATTCTTTAGTATAGCATAGTATTCTTTAATATAATAAAGTATAATAAAGTAATAAATTAGCCTCCTGAGAACATGGAGTCAGATGCATCATTCCTGTCTTCATCGGGGCATTCCCTGCAAATATAATAATAATAGGCAAAAAAAATCCCCAGAGATGACTTTGGGAAGACAAATTTAATTTTTTGCCAATTAAAAATAGCATAGGAAAGTGAGAAACAAAGACAACACTAAATCCACTTTCCCTCTAACATTCTTTTTCATAGGGTCAACTCCACTCCCTAATTCCCAACTCCCATAACTCCTTCCACCACAGCCTGCATAGATGGAAGCACTCATCCCAGTCTTTCAGTTTCATTTTGATTTTGAGAGCTATGAGGGCTTCTTGATACAATCAACTCCCCTGTCTGTTAAAGACAATTGGAAATTACAAAGCTAGACTTTAATGTAGAGTAGTGTTTCAGTACAAAGGGATAGTCTCAGCTACTAGACCACAAATTAGGAGGCCAAATATATTAGCTAGTCCAAAAGATAGCAAATGAACTTGTAGTTGTTTTTTTGAAAGACATTTAGGAACTTGATTTTCTGGGCTTGTTTTGGTAAGTCATTTACTCCAGCATATTGGTTTTTTAAACAATGAAAGGGTCAGACTTCTTTCATTTTCACTGCTCTCTCTCAACTGTAAGAGTTTGTAAATGTAGGTATGCAAGATAATAAATTATATAATTGTTCTTCTCATTGTTCTGACTCCCTAGGCACTCCAGGAAGTTTGATCTGAGCAGTTAAACATCTGCAAGCCCATGAAATCCCTACAAATCCAGCAGGGAAATAAAAACATATTTTATGAATTAATAACCTCATAAAATGGGAAAGCAATCAATGTTGGACAAGTTTTGGTTTAGTATGTGATGGGTGACAAAATTACTAAATCCTTGATCATTTTCCTTTCCAGAGCATACTCAACAGTTTTAGATATCTTGGGACTGCAAAAGCTGACCACCGACAGCAGGTTTTTAAATATCACTGCTCTTCTGACAAGTAAGTTCTCCATTCCAGATTTTTTTTCCTCTCTAATATTCCTGACTTGTATTTTATTCTTGTATTTATTATATGGACTATTACATTAATTTTCTGAGCCAAGTAAACATGAGTGCAAATTGAATAGTATGGAACTGCTCTTAAATTTCCCAGCTAGAATGAAACCTATCAATATTACAGATAGAGATGAGATAAAGCACTGACTCACCTATTTATCCCAACTTGAAGGGCCAATGCACCTCTGGTGACATCTCTGGATGTTTTGGGAAACCCTTTTCTCTAAAATATTTTTAGAATGGAAAAATTAAATCATTAAATATTTGTATGTTTTTGCTGGACTTAGGGAAAGGAAGCTAGAAGAATTTGGAAACTTCTGGAAATAATAGTGTCTGAGGATACACTCTTCATTTAGAGGAAAGAGTGTTAGAAGAACTGGAAAGGATTGAGAAAGGTGGAGAGGAAAAAGGTTTACATTGGAATGAGGAGGAAGAGGTTCCTTACTAAGAGGAATAGAAAAGAAAGTTCCTTTCTGTTCAGCTCTTGTTGAGGGAGAGCTTCAGAACGTATTAAAATTTTAGTTTTCCTGTGCATAAAGTTTAACTTCCATGAGACTGAATTTTAAAACAGAAAGTTATTCTAAACAATGAAGTTCATTTATCCTAACTTCTTAAGTGAGCTATCTTATATATCCAGAGGCTGCTGCTCCAAAAATGTCAATGGCAATTCTTACAGCACTACTAAATTTCATCTTTCTTTCTATTTTCATAAAATTACTGTAAATACTATGTTATTTGCTACATCTTGGAATATATTTCACTTATTTCACTTCTGTGTATCCAGTAGATTTTATGAAATGCAGTTCTTGGTTACAGGTTGGTTGAGTTTTGACAATCATGTTTTATTATTCTGTGGATGATTGGTATTGAAATTTTAGGACTTTCTTTCTTTATTGCCACTGCATATTTCTGAGATAAAGAAGTGAATACATTGAATTTAGTTCATACAGCATCAAATATTTCATGACCTTGTATATCATAATTAAGCATGTTTAGCTACAGCAGTCTTCAAAACAAAAGTCTTCTGATGTAGTACTTCTTATAAATGAAGAAAAAAGTGATATAAAGAATATGCACAATTTAATAACTGCCCATGGGAATAAAAATCTTTGGCTTTATATTTATAAAACAGCTTCCTTCTTTCTTATTGCTTGTTTGGTTGCTTTTCAGTCATTTTAGCTATAAGCACACAGCCCAAGTTTTGAGTCTAATTTGGGGTCTTAAAGGATCCCAGGGTCATGGCTTCTATTTCTCTCTTCCCAGGAAACAGAAGTACTGAATATGTCACTTGTCACTAAGTGATCCATCCACCTGTCTGCACCTCTGTGTGGTTCACTTTCCTATTTGGGACAGAACACACCAGAGATGTGGACAACAATACAAGCTGCCATACCTACTTTAGTGACCACTCAGCTGTATTTTGCTAAGAGGACAGACAGCCTAGAGCCAGCAGCTTCCATTCTTCTTGGGTTTGTCAGTGAGGCGCAGTTTTGAAGCTCTGTCCTGTTTACCCTGAAAAGCAGACCGTAAGGAAAATGAGGCTGTTTGGCACAATGAATCCAAGCTTAATAATTGAATTACTGAATCTCTGTGGCATTAAGCATGTCAGGACTGTGCACGAAACTGATTTATCGGTTCATCAACCCAGGAAATAAATAATAAACTGTGAGTCAGTCTGAATGGAGAAAATGGAGGGTTTAATTTTGAGATGAAACAGAGGGGCAAGTTCTAAGGAAGAGGCTCCATTTCTGCTTAGACAAATTACCTTGTTTTCATTAACAGCATTGTGTTTTGAGGCAAATGCTACAAAAGCAAAGGAGAAGGACAGGCCTATGGGTGAAGCAGTGGTGGTGGTATCTCTTTTTATTTTGTAGTATGACATTGTAATAGTCACAGGGTAAATCCCCTCTTCTACTAAATAATATTGGAACACAAATCCCTCACCTCTGATCACAGTTTCTATCAGCTTCCTTGGTTCTACAGTATGACCAGCAAAGTATTTATTAGAGTTTACTTCAAACTATTCAGTGTTCTCATAAAACATTATCCCTACACAATACGAATGGAGCACTTGCTAAATGACAGTACCATAGAAAATACTGGGCAAGAGGAGTCATAATTGAGGGAGAGTTTTTGCTGAAGATTTCAGCAAGGTTCACAATTAGATGTCTTCGGTATTTTGTGGACAACCTGGAAGCTGACAGAATTTCCTTGTCAATGAAATTTGCAAATGATACCAACAATCCGGACCACTTGCTCCATCAAGCACCTGGGTTGCTTGGTAACCTCAGCCCATCCATGCATAGCAACATACTGAATTTAGGGCTGAAGAGTTTCTCTCTTCATCGAGAGAAAGAGGAATTGTGTTCTAAGGGATCCTAATCTTTGAGGGAAATATATCAGCAATCACAGCAGATAAGCAAGTTCACTGTAAAAATTGATAACATAGAGCAGGGGTTGTTGTTTTGGTTGTAAGTCTGACTTTGGTGAGACTGATACCAGAAGGCTGTGTTTTGGTGCTTCTGCTTTAAGAAAGGGTGCTGTAAAAAACATAGAGGGTCAGAAGAAATTATCACTCCATCTTTCTTCTGTGCATTTACTTTGTAATTAGTTTTCTGGAAAAGGGTTTGTTCCCCTCAGTTGGTGTTATTAAAGTATTCTGGCTTTCTGCCAAAGTGTAGCAATAAATAAAATGGTGGTTGACCTCACTAGTTTGATAATCTAAACTGGGAAGAACAGTATTACCACAAAAAAAAAAAAAAAAAAGAGTGCGTAGCCTCCTTTTACATCATCTTCTCCCTGGTTACTGTATTGTTGACTGGCAGTATAATTCCTGTAGTCAAAATACTGATGGGAGAAAAACCTTTGATCACTATAATCACTCCTGTTCCACTGCTGTGAGTATACCATAGGACAGATCAGTTTGACAGATACTTGTTTACATTAGGTACTTATATTAGTAAAACTGGAACATATATTGTTGCATTTAGGGAATTACATAGAAGTTCCTGATACATTTATTCAGATTCTTGATATTTGCTTTTTGTTTTCTTAGAAACCAATGAATGACATTTCATATTTTATGTTTATTTATTTATTACATATATTAAGGTGATTTATTTGTCAAATTAGCCATTCTTTGTACTGAGTAAACAGATCAGTGTGTTTTTTTCTGTGCCCTGAAAGTTTTTAGAATTAGCAAATTTCAGTCTCTGCCATGGAGCTTTTCCCTTCAGTAGAAAGTAAGATTTTCTGCCTTTATCAGCTCTCAAGAGATAACTGTGCATGAACTAGATATTGCATAAAGCTAACCTGAATAAAGTGAAGAAAATACCTCCTTTGAACATGCAGGCAAAGCTACAGATATCAAACTTGGACTAAGCACTTCTGTCAGAGGCTGTTTTCTCTAGTCTCTTAAACTCTCCCAGTTCAGTGGTTTGATGGTCAGCAAATATTTACCAACAGACACATAATACTTGAGTATTGCATGTTATTTAATGTAAATCCAAGTTTGGAACCACATTGGTAAAAATTCGTTTTTAATTTTAAATTATCTAGTTTGAAATGAAAGGATAATTTAAAATAAAAATATATATTTAAATTGAAAAATTGCACCTATTTAAAAAAAATGCAAACAGCAGTTTCAGCAAAATCCATTCTTGTATTAAAAAATTATGCATGACTTCCTTTGCAGGCTGCCTGCAGTACAATAGAAAATGAAGCAAGCAGCTCTACTTTGTATGGCTATTTGGAAACCCTTGAGCTGTTAAAGAAGTGAAATAGTGGCTTGCCTAAGGCAACAACTGTGTTAAACTTCGATGTTGATTTGTTTATTTAACAAGCATAACAAAAAGGCAAAATACTAAATGAAATATCTTAGTGAAAATAAACAGAATTATTGTCATAAAGAAAACTAATATTATTTCTTATTTAGGGAATTTCAGAACTAGATGAAATGGACACTGAGATGTAAAGGGAACATATATTTTTTGTTTCAGCTTTTAAAGATAGCATCCAGGCAAATATATTTGAGTTCTCTTATTAGTTATACAATATGAAAAAAAAAGAAGCTAAATGTGTATTTGATCTTTGATTTCTTCCTAGAAATGCACCTTGAGTCTTAGGCACTACTGCAGCTCCCTAATGTAAAATTCTGTTCCAATGAGTGTAATGGATTTACTTTCAGATAGTTTTTCTCAGATTGCTAGCAGAATTTCTGCAGTAGAAGCCAAATGGTACCGAATTCTTTGCTGCAGAAAAAGGCACAGGAAAATTCACATGAGTGTAGAAAGACTATAAATAAAAAACATTAGCCTCTGACCCAACAATTGTCCAGAAACAAGCACAATTATGTAGACAAATGGTGCTGATCACAATTCTCTTTCCCCACAGTGTGGCAATTGCCCAGCACAGAGCAACACTGAATAAATAGATGTGCTTTTGACACCAGCAGGATGGAATATGCCTGCCCACAGTGAGATAGAGCAGTCATTGACTTGGCTGACAGCTATAACAAATAAAGATCTTGGCTCAACAGGAGATGTTGAGCACCTATGACACTTGTCTTTGCTAATTCAGACTTTTGCAGTTGAATGCAAGAGTGAATATGAAGGGTCACAGTCACCTGGCTGGGGGTGGGGTGGGCAGCAGAGGGGCTGTCTGAATGAGGAAATCAGTTTTAGGGAGCCTCTAATCAGTCAAGAAATGCCTGTGGCACCAGACACAAAAAAAAAGCAAAAGTTCAGATTTCAAATTGTATTCTGTGCCCTCAAGATTTTGTTCTGGAGCAGGTTTGTCCTGCCTTTGCCACCTCATGCTGAACCCACAAGCAGCACCTTCCCTCCCTGCAGCAGTGGAAGCTTTTCACAGCCCTCCCTTCCTCCCCAGAAACGTGTTTGTGGCCCCAGGCCTGATGCTGATCCCTCAAGGGGACCCTTTGAGGCGACCCTTGTGTAATCCCGCCTTTGAGGGGGCACTCTGCAGGGTGCACGTGGCAACAGGAGGAGTTCAGTGGGCAGGCCCTGCTGGGATATTGGTGCCATAGTCTCTGCTCTCATCCTCATGGATTCTCATTTCTCAAAAATCCCTTGAACACAGGTCTGTCTAACTTCTGGCATCTGATGGATGGTCCTAATTCATGCCACCATCTCTCACTCTTCCAGCCAACACAGAGGAGGGGGGCAAGACCTTGAGGGATTCTGGTCCTTTCAAGGGCTGAGTGAGCCTTCCAACATGTCTAGTTTCTTCATGTGGTTGGCCAAAAGCAACTGTTCTCCAGAACTGGGAGCTCTGGATAAGTGCCTAAACATAGGCAGGATCACTGTGAACTTCAGTCCTCCTTGCTGTAAGTGAAGAGTGGCCTCAGCTGCTTACAGGGCACTGGAGGAGGATGCTGCTCTGCTCCTGCTGCTCTGCTGCTCTGTTTCTCTGTTCCTGCTCTCCAGTGGGCAGAGGCAGCTGAGCCTCCCCGGTCTGGGCTCTCCCAGACCTCCTTCCTTCCACCACTTCCCCTTTCACCACTTCCTTCCTTCCGCCATTTTCTTCTGCCACTTCCTTCGACACAAATCATGGATGGCCCAGCAGCAGCCCTTCCAGTGAGCACAGGAGTCTGGGCTGAAGGGCTCTGCAGGGCCAGCGTGCCTGTGCCAGCCCTTTGGCTGAAGAACGGCGCTGCAGCACTCGCGACATTAAAAATAGGAGAAATCGATGTCGCTGCAGCTGGGATCCCTGGGGCTACGGAGTGTGTCTGTGACACCCTGCCCACAGCAGCTCCTCCTGGGGCTCTGCCAAAGGGCTGCAAGTTCCTGACAGACCAAAGAATCTGGGGCAGAGAGGGGGTGTTTGGTGTCCTTTTAAGCAGGAGGGCCATTTTTGATATATGATTTCTCCATTCTGATAGGACAGGGCAGGTTCAGTCCAGCTTAAGAGCAGTTTGGCTAAATGCAGTCCTGTGTAGCTCAACATGCACAGTATTTTTATATTATAGTAGCAATAACCAGTTAAAAGACAACATTTATTAGGCTGATACAGACACATTATTTTCCTGTCTTGTCAGGGTAGAAATGAGCAAAAAGCCAGAAGTACAGTTCATTAGGAAAGAACTAAGCCATATAATTATCCTAAGAAAATTGTCTTTGTAATTTTTTTTCTTTCTCTCTCTCTCTTTTTTTTTTTCCTAATGTTCTTACTATTCACGAAGATTTATATATTGAATAGAAAGGAAAAAGAAAATATGTGAGTGTAATAGTATGAATTATTTTATGCTGCCGTATGGAGTTCAACTGGTTTAAAAAAAAAAAAAAAGAGAAGATTTTCATTTCAATGCTATTTGTTTTATAATAGAAACTTTCCTTTTCTTCATCCTCCTACTTCCAGAAGGGTCTTATTCAGTGTATTCAATCCTAGCTAAAAGGTCACTGTTGTCCTACAAGAGAGACTCCCTCCCTTTCCTGTCACTCCTGCATGCTGTGAATAGGGTTCTGTTTCTCTGAGGCTGAGATCTATCAATGGGAAGGTGCACTGGGAGCAGCTGAGTATTGCCCTCCCCTCCTGGAGGTCAAGTGTGCCACCCCTGGGTGCTGCAGAAATTGTGGGAGGAGAGGTATGGGCAGCCCCACCAGCCCTGCTGGCTCTGACCCTGCAGCACTCAGCATCCTGATAACCCTTCCACTGCACTGTGCCATTAATGTAAATTAATTCAGTCTCTTTGATAAATAGTTCCCTAGATACATAATCTTTACTTTATATTAAATTTCTTAGCCTAGGCATTTAACATTTGTATACACATTTTTCTTCATGTAATCCTGACTTTGACAAGGCATTGATGAAGTAACACATCTTGCAACTAAGCAGTGAAGTAGTAGCCCTTTGAAGCAGTCAAAGGGCTGCTCATTCCAACTGAATTCTGACATTTCTAATCACAGTAATTACACTTCATTTTAGTTTTGTCTTATGGTATTCAGTAGGAGTTCTTATTGAGTGAAACTCAAGTCTATATGAATAATGCTCTGGGCTGTTTTCTGTGATATTGGGAGAGGACATGCAGGAAGGCTGTTGCCATTCCAGCTTGTGCTGTGAAGAAATAAGAGACTAATTAACCAGTATGAAATGGAGACAGGGCTCTACTTGGTGATTTCATTGGTTTGCGAGCAGAGGCTGCACTGGATGGTTTGAGCCAGAGTAGAACAAAGAGCAGCAAGCCCAACACTAGAGGAGGATTTGAGCTCTAGGAGGAGCACACAGTCTCAGACCCCCTGGCAGTCACATTTATGAAGCAATGGCCTGTACTGCAAGAAATGGCTGTGAGGGCATAAAGGGACTTTTTTTCTGCTTGTATTTTCATACTTCCTAAATTAAACTGTGCCTGTGTGCCTTTACAAGAATCTTTCCCTCTCTCTCTTCACTTGCTTATAAAAACTCAGACCAGCTCCAAGATCTTGCTATTAATGGAAAACAGTAAGCATATTTGAAGAAAAGAAACAAGAAAGACTTATTACCTGCATGTAAGAGCTCAGAGGGAATAGGATATAAACAGCACAGGAGAAATCTTTAGAGAGTCTATCTGCTAGTGCTTGGCATGCTTTTGCTCAGTGTCTGCAAAAGGAGATTTGGGGCAAAGCTGAAAACACTCAAGAGGCAGAGCAGAGATTGCACATGTAACATCAGGGAGCTCCTGTCAAAATTAGAAGAGTTTCTGAGGAAAAAGGAATAAGAATAGATAAATACTGTTTTGCAAAACAGCTACATCAGTTTAATTGTAGCCTTTCAAAACACCTAACTTCAAAAAGACTAGGAGCCTCAGAGCTTTCATACTGACGATTTGAAAGTATGATAAGGTTGCCAACAATCTGTTAATTTTGGCTTAACTGTAGTCTTTTTTATCCTTAATTAGTGGTAATATTTCCCATGTATTGTCACAGAAAAGGACAGACTAGAGACTCCTAAAACGGGACTCTTGTAAGGCAGTGAGAGTGTACCTATCAAAATGACCAGAAAGGGACAAGATGAGTCCCCAGCAAATTAAGAATGTGTATTTACTATGCTTGTAATAATGATAGTATGTTTTACAACATTACATTTAAGCAATTGTTATTTCAGTCTTATGGAGCAAAGAGTGCAATCACTGAGATTTAAATAGTGGACTTAATTGACACTGCTTGAAGAATATTCACAGCCCTTCAATAGTTGGTATTATCTCTCCCCTTCTCCTACATGACTGTTTTAATTCAAACTAGCTCCCTGCTTTGTGCATAGAATCATTGATGAAAATATTTCTTTCTTCTGCAAATGATTAGCTAAATCATCCTTTTATTTACAAGCAATACTGTGTCCCTATGCCCTAAATCTTGCTAGTTGGAAGAGTGGGAGGGGAAGGAATTTAATTAAGTTAACTTTATTGACACACTGGAGCTGTTGTTTAATAGCATGGCTCCTTGGAGTGTAGTGCAGGTAAATTGAATGAATGCCACAGAATATCGCTTCCCTGCATTGCATATTTCAGACCTCTGCCAGGCAGTTTGGGATGAGCAGCCAATCAGGAAGAAGGTTTTCCCAGCCTTGCTGGTGCGGCTGGCATTTCCCGTTGTGCTCCGAACGAGGTGCCGAGTGTTCCCCATGCGTTCCCCTGAGTGTATTGAGAGGGATAACTCTGGGACTGTGTGATGTGCTCAGCTGCTGCATTTGGAAGGCAACTTCATGGATTGGCTCTTCAGCCATGTATCCAAAATGCCTTTTTATGAAGGAGGAAAACTAGCGTGTGAGTCTGAATGAAATGAAAGTGCTGTGAGTAAACTATTTAATATTAAAACCTCAATACACTCATTCTGCATGAATAATCAGACTCTAGAAGGATAAGATATATTTTCTGGAGCTGTGCTTTTCATTAAATACTTGGGAATAAAAAGAAAAATGGCAAAACTTCTTTGTTTAGAAGTTTTTTGATAAAACAAAAGCTGCAAAGGCTTCCACTGTGTATACAATTGTGCCTGGTACTATTTCAGTTACTGTTTCTGTTGTTAAAATCTTTGTCCTAATGTCTTATTGGTATATAAAATGAGTACAACTGCTCTTCTGCAACTGAGTGGAACACACACCCTTTTCTGCTCTGTTCTTCAACACTGCCCACTGAATGATAAAAGACAGTATCTCAGTCTGTTGCACCTGTACTTTCAATCAGTTCTTTTAAAAGTCAAGCCAGATACGTAATTCTGCAATGTAACAGCAACTTCCTACAACTTTTAACCCTTAAAGAGTTTAATTTTCCTTGATTAAAGCTGAGACCTAAACACCCAGTTTTACAGTTTTGCAAGAAGAATTAAATACAGCCACACAGCTAGTTTACGTTTCACTACGGAAAATAATAAGAGGTAGAACTTTAATTACAATTCATGCTTTTCTCATACTGATTCAATTCAATGTTTGAAAAGGTTTTTGTGTAATTTTTTATCTAGAAACAGTTTTTTTCTTTACATCAAATGCTGGTTTTAATTTTATATGATGGTGAGATGACAGAGCTGGGTTGTAGGGGAGGGGCACTGTTCTTTCTGGTGTGGACCAGAGCAGTTTAGAGACACAGGCAAGTTTCAAGCATGTAAGTCCTTCTTTAGATCAGACTTGTGCACCTTCTAACAATCACATTTAAAGAGTTGCACTGATTTTTGCCCCTATGGCAGGCTGATTATGAGACTGGCTGTCCTTTAGAATGTCATTTCTCATGGCGCACTGACACTTTTGGGGGTGGATGGCCCTTGGGGCAATCATTGTCAGTTCCTCTCCTGACCTTTATGCCCTAATATGCCACAGACATCCTCAGAAGTGCTGCCAGGTGCTTTTAATATAGAAACCCAAGCTGTGGTGCAGCCTAGTGAAACTCTAGGCACTCAGAATCTGGCCCTCTGCTCTGAGCTCTGGCCCATGATGTGAAGTCCAGAAGGTTAAACTGCTTTTAATTCAATGTTAGATTAACATGGCTTTTGACTGGCACTGTGTGTTTGTGTGTTTGCAGAAAATGATGCTGTCTTGCATGAGTAACCCTGAGCAATTTACTAGCTGATATTCTTCAGTGCTCTCTTACTTTACTTTCATTAATCGTGTGCTTTGGCAGCCATTGCTTGAAGTCCATATTCCATATTTGTGCAGAAAACTGCATTTTCTATGCTGATGATTGTGTCTGAAATAAAAATAATCTGAAAGCCTTATTGTATGTCTAATAGAATGAGAAGAAAACATATTTCCATTATGCCACCCTACAGTTCCTTCCAAGTGCAACAGAAAAATCACAGTGACTGTCATAAGTGACTGTTTTCCTGCATAAGAATGCATATTATACTTTTAGGTGAAGTTCTTTAAAGGTGTTAAAATACAAATACCTGATAAATGTCTTCATTTTAGTTTTACTTCATTACAGTTTATAGGACTATTAAATCAAGGTTTCTAATTCTATTTATTTAGTATGTTTAATTTTTAATTTATAATTATTTAAGGTATGTGCATATTAGTACTAATATAAATAAATATCTGCTAATTGATGGTTCTGGGTGGGGCACAGAACTCATGCTGAACACTGTTTTCTGTAGACTTCTCTGTGTGTATTTTTTGGTGGCAAAATTCAACTTAAGTACTTCCCACTCCTCCCCACAGCCTTCCACCTATCTCTGCCCCTTTCCTTCCCTTTGTGCTGGCATAGTTTTTTGTAGGACTGAATTGTGAACTGGGTTAGTAACCTTGGAAGGCTCCCCATCTCCTTTCTTTTTCTCAAGATCCTTTATAAGGCAGAGCAAAGTGCTTGTCTGGTTTGCACTGTAGCCTCCAAATCATTGCTCTCGTGCAATTGAACAAGCCTCCTGGGGAAGTGAGCTGGCTCAGTTCAGGCAGGCCAGGGAAAAGTGCCCATCAAACCATCACTGGATTTTAAGACATGCCATTTGCTTGATGCTTTAGCTGTTAACTCCACACAGACACACTTAAGTGATAGTAATGGTGTTTTTTCTGAACTAAATTTTTGCTGAAAACTTTTGCCAGTACAGAAACAACATTTAGGGTTAGATTTAGTTTTTGAAATTTGAAGGTTTTTATGAGTTTGGAGAATTTTAATGCCAAAGACGGGGAAAAGGCTTATGTCATGAAAAAAACAGTTTGGGTTTTTTTTCAAGTACAGTTTTTTTTCAGTTACAGTGTGTTACTTCTATCCCACTTCTATCAAATGGATAGAAGTAACACACTGTAACATTTTCCCCCCAGATACCAAAAGACGTTTTTCTTGTGGATGGTCTTCCCCACTCCTAAGGGACACTGAGGCAGAAATTTTTACAGCTGCAGAGGGATGGCATCTTCTATGCTCCAGCTGTTCTGCCTAAAGATGTTCCTGCTTTCCTGTGTCACAGCCACCCAGCAGCTGGCAGTGCTGCCCCTCTGGTTGTGCTAGTGGAGTGGCTTGCATAACTACTCCTTAGCCTGAAACCTGCCAACTCAGCCAAGCCAGTTCAGATCCACAGTTCACACTGCTTTAAATAATCTGGCTCGTTTTGCCTTGAGCATTTTAGAGAGTGTTCATGCAAACCCCTCTGTTGGCACAGCTGTGGGGCAGGGTGTGAAAAACAGGGAGAAGTAATGTTGTCAAACCACTGATAAATTTGCTATTCCCTAAGTCTGAATCACTTTAAACACAAGAGAAGGTGACAGAAGTGGCTGCAGATTGGTTGTGTCCAGCAGACTTGCATTCAGGCATGATGCTGAGCATGCAGCAATAAGTAAACCTTCTTAAGACTAGAGCTGGCTTATGCCTTCATTTTGAGGTTGGTTTTCTTTACTTCACATTAATTGATTGTTCATTTATTTGAGTAAGTAGAGATCAATGATGATGCGTCGAACTGCTGCTACTCAGGAGACAAAACTTTGATTTAGACCACAACATCATCTCAACCAGTTAGAAACATAAAAGTTGATTAGGAGGTGCTCTCAGCAGCTCATGAAGCTTAACCTGGCAGCAGACAGCTAATGCTCCATAATCCCAGCTATGGAAAGGCCGAAGGAGTTTGAAGAGTTCAGTTTGGTAATTTACTAGGAAATCCCTAATCATTACTCCAGAAGAAAAATTAAGTATATGGAGAAGATAACATGGCCTGGACACCCAGGAGGAACCCAGATGCTGAACAGGATTGATTAGTTTCATTGACCTCAGTCAGAATCCTGTTGTTGCAATATCTAAGTCGATTGTCTGCCTTATTGTGTATTACCACGGAAGGATGTCAGCACCAGTGTCACAACAAGAAGATCCATTCTCTGCTGCCAGGTGTATCATCAACAAAATTTCTGTTTAAATTCTCTACCAATAGATAACAATAACCTTTAGGAGTAGAATTAACAGGAGAAGCAGGAGAAGAAATGTAGTTTCTCAGCTTGGAAGTAATATATGACAATTAATTAAACCCACTGGGTTTTGATCTTAAATAAGAGAGGTTAAATAAAATCATTGAGAGGAACCTTGTTCCCTTGCATTGTAGCATTTCAAAAACCCTGCCCACAGGAGAGAGGAAAATATCACCAGAAGAAACCTTGTCATTAAAAAATCCAGGAAGTTTGAAGGTAGTACACTACACCTCTGCAGTACACTGGCAGTGGAGGTATTCTGATTCAAGAAACTTCTTCAAAAGCACATCCGTCAAGTCAAACATGGTATTTTAAAGACTTTTACTGAAGCACAAAAGGCTGGCAACAACCAATATCATAATTTTTGCCAGAGAATAGGAATTAAATAGCCATTTCAGTATTTTATTTTATGATCATCATTAACTGTCTTCTGCACCCAGGTTATTAGATATCCCTTAGCTGTCGTCTGCATCCACAGAATCACAGAATCAATTAGTTTGGAAAAGACCTCTGAGATCATTGAGTTCAATTCATGGCTGAACACTACCACCATGTCAACTAGGCCAAGGCACTGAGTTCTGCATCCAGTCTTTCCTTAAACACTTTCAGGGACACTGACTCCACCACCTCCCTGGGCAGTACATTCCAATCTTTAATACCCTCTTTGTGAATAAAAGGTTAATTGGACACAAAGAGAGCTGCTGGGTTGTTCTTAAAACCTGTCCCATTCCTTGGCCTTGAGGAGAGGCTGAGAGAAGGAGTTGGGGGAAGAAAATCATATTCAGATGGCCTAATTTCCATGTAAATTCCTGTGTCAGATGTTACCTAAAGTTTTAAAGTCAATTAAGAGGAAAGAATTAGATGCAGAAGCTAGTGTTCTAATATAGACTCTGTGACAATGGCTGATGGCTGGTATAAAGAATAATATCTAAATGCAAGCCAGTGTCACTCAGCTGCCTTCCTCTTGGACTGGTTTATTAATGGAAGACATGGGAAATGTAGGAATATCAGAGGTGCCACTTTAGCACAGCAAATTCACAGCTTTTTTTGTGTTTTAGATTACCAGTCACAGACTGTCATGGTGCTCTGACTGAAAACACAAAGTGTCTTGTTAGTCTGTGTGGGCTAATAAATTTTCTGTGTTGCAGAACAGGAATATAATCTTAAATAATTCTGCTCTCGTAATGCGTATAATTTCTACTCTAAGTAACTAATTATTTTAGCAATAATTATTGATATTTTTAAAGATTGAGGTTATAACTGATATTTGGGAGTTATAATTAGTTATTGAAAAAAAGAATCCACTGAAATATGTAGTCGTAAGTACTTTATACATTTCCATGTGGAGTGGATGCAATAGCCATAATTCTAGTTAAGTTAGAGGTTGCCTATATACTGGTCTATTTAATGGGTTTTAAATCTAAGAGTAATCAAAAAGAAAAACTTAATGTTCTGTCTCTAGATTTTCTGCTTTTTATTCAGATTCCACTCTATGGCTCCATTGTGGCAGAAAAGGGATGCTTTTATGCCTGTGCTATAAGTGTATTCTGAAGCCCCAGGCCTTGTTCAGTAGAACTAGTTCTGATGCTTCAATAACTTAAAACCAAATCTAGCACTGGCAGAGGAGGGGAAAAACACTTTTTGTGAAGTTTGACCCCAAATATGCATCAATCAGTCTGGAAGAGTTTTAGGGATGAGCAAGACCCACTGTTTACCATGGAGCTGCAGTTGTGCATGTCACAGGATGTGTTCTTGGCTAGAACAGTTCTGTAGGTTATGGGACAATCAAAAGAATGCTGGCCCTTTGCTTCTGGGACACCTGCTGAGCAGACATTACTGTAGAGTCTGTTTAGATCATATTTAATTATGAAATAATAGAATATGCTGGGTTGAATGGTACCCATCAAGATCAAGTCCCACTCCCAGCCCTACACAGGACACCTTAAGAATCCCACCATGTGTGATTCTTACATGACAAAGATTTTCCCTACATGAAGTACTGGAAAATGTAAAAGTTGTTGTTTTTCACCCTTTTGTATATGCTCCATCAAAAGGAACAGCATAAGCAGAGTCTGGATGGCATTAAAAGGAGAAGCATGGAATGACTGGCAGTGCTATGTGGAAGTAGCATAGCAGAGACTATGGGAAGAGAGAAGATGAACAGGAGGGAGGGCAACTATATGAGTAGCCCTCAAAGAGGAGAAAAGAGATCAGTAGACTGGGGCAAGGGAAACACGCAATGATTTAAGGGCCAGAAAACTGTTAATGGAAAAATGAGAACAGAGAAGAAAAAGAGAAGGCACATTTTGTGATTTAATGTAAGGCCTAATGTGCCAGGTAATCAGAAGAATTTTTAATCTAAATACAGCAACTGAGTCATCTTCTTAACCTGAATTCTCTAAGCATTCCCTTATATCCAGATGAATGTATGTGTCATCTCATAATGTGATTATGACAGAAGATGCAAGCAAAGCAGGTTTGAACCCAGTATCTGTAGCATATAGGGACAGTTCTTAGGAAAGATGGGAACAGATGGAAAGTCAGTGAACATACCCAACTTTTAAAGCAGAATGCTTGAGAAAGCTGCTTTTTTGTTTGAAATACTACTAAAAGATCAGCACACGCATACACACACACACACACACAAACACACACACACACACACAGCCCCTTTCACTTTCCAACTCAAAGAGGGAGAATTGATAGCTTAGTCCTCTGGGTTTATTCACATTTCAGCTCAAGCAGCTATGCAGATCTAGATCCTGTAATTATGTTTTAGCCATAAAGGATACTTTGCCTTCTCACCTAATAAGCAGTTGGGTGCAGCACAGATATTATTCAGTCAATTTTTCTGCAGAGAAAAAAATCATAAATTCCTGACAATTAGCAAAAAGAACTTAAGGCAGCATCCATTTACTTGTGTTCATTTAGTGTGGCTTTATAAGACGCTGTACAATATTGCAGCTTGTTTTTCCTCAGTAATTTTTCATATCTCATTTATGTTGTAGGGGTAAATTTGATTTCTCTATCTGCTACCCTCCCCCTGCACCCATGTGTGACATTTAACTGCATTGCTTTGGCCAAAATTACCAAAGTAATTTCTGTAATACAGTCCTTAATGGCACTCTCAGATTTAAGTTGAGATTGTTTCTAAAAATACTTTTATATAACTTGAAAATTTTATAGAAACTGAAATTTTTACTATAGTCCCTACAGGTTTCCTTACTTTAGGGCACACATGCTGCACTGTTTGCTTTTCATGCAAAAAATAGTGTGAGAAGTATAGGCACAGATTAGTTCAAATCATTTTATTCATCAGCTATGTGTGGAAACACAGGATACTGAAAGAGCCATCAGTAGGCTAAGAGATTATTTAAAGTGATACTGCCAAATTCTCAAGTGCCACTTCAGTATGTTAGTGGATTACTGTTTAATCATTACTTTAAAATGTGTTGCAGATTCCAAAGTGGTCTGCTTTACAAGGGGAGCATTTTGAAAAACTGGAAATGGAAAGGCTAGATAAGAACTCTGCCTAGATGCTGTACAGGTTGCAGCTCAATTCAGAATCTGAAATGAGAGCTGCTCCCCTTCTGTGACCAATAAGGTTTGTGTGCCTGTGTGATATAACAATATGTAGTGAACTATAATGTCTGGGAAGTTAAAGTGACAAATTATTGGCTATTGTGATTCAAAAGTCTGTTGATCTTGCTCCCTGCCCAAGATGGGGACGGCAATGTGAGCTATTATCAATGTAACATTTACTGGAAAAAAGCAGGGCTAGGGGAAGTTAAAATTAGAGCTGTCTTCAGTTTTTGCAATATTAAAATATAGATGATGAATCACAGTCAGTGTAGATAAAATACTTACCTTCATAATGCTGATGTAGGATGGGAGCAAAAGCTCTCCATTCAAATATCCTGTTGGATGCCTGTATCCTATCCGACAGGCAGTAATCAGGGCAAAGCACTACTGAAATTAATTCCTATAATACTGAGGGGTTTAATGAAAATCCTGATGACAAATTGTCTTTGTTGTTCTGCTCACCGTTTTCTCTCTTGTATCCTAGGTTAATTACAGGGCATTTTAAGAGAAGATTTTGAGCATACTATAGTTGCAGAAGGAAAAGTAAAATGCTGTCAGTTTCTGAAACATACCCAGACTCTCACAAACACATATTAATTTAATTCCAATCATATTTTAATCTGAGGGTTCATCATTTATATTTTTACCTGTCAAACACTCATTTAGCTTCTCTTAGCATAACAGGTGGGAGCAAAAAGCCAGTATTCTCCCTCTTGCTTGTCTTTTGTAAATAAAATGAAAGAAGCAGTAATTGCACATCTCACAACCCCATTTATGACTAAAAACCACAATCACAGAATGTTTAAATTAGGCACTGCTGTGAGGTGCAAAGCAGGCAAGACAAGGTTGCTGAAAAGTGAAACAGATGTTGATAGGCAGCAAGCAAAATTCATGGGATGCTGAGTTGGGAGGGTTCTTTGAAATCTCTCTTGATTTTATTTTCCAGCCATATTGTCAGACTTATTCATGGATCATTATTTACCAATTAGTATTTAATATTATAAATAATCTAAATTATTTATAGTCAATAAGCATTTAGCATCTCTACGCCATTACTTTTCATTTCACCTTAGTGAATGAACACAATTAAGTGACTATGGCTCCTTGTAAAAGTTCAGTTGCATCTAAATTTACTTTGATAGAGAAAAAAGTTTCATTTTAATTTTTTTTACACTTTATTTTTTTGAGAATCTTTTGTCTGAAATGAATAAATACTTTGATCAAAACCTCAAAGTTTTCAGAATGATAACAGCAAATGAAAATAGAGGGTTCAACAGCTCATTCTGGGAGCTATTCAGCAAGTTCCCATGGGAGACTGTATGGAAGGGGAAGGGGAAGGAAATCATGCAAGGATGCTGCTCTGTGAGGACCATGTTCCCAGACCTGGGCTCAGCCCAGCCCACAGCCCATGAGTCACACAGGCGCAACAGACAGGCAGGGAGCTCCATCTTCTCTCAGGTGCAAAAGGCAGTGGAGGCCAAAGAGGGCTACTCAGGAGCAGGGCATTGTTGGTCATGTAGGCAGGGAATTAGGGAAGTCAGAACTCAGATGGCATTGAAATTGGTGAGGAATGGAAATGGCAACAAGAAGAATTTATAGAAGTAGAAGCAAAAGGACGTCTAAGGAAGATGAGGGGCTATGAAGCAAGGCAGCAGACTTGAAGCACACAGAAAAGGCTGAGCAACTCAGCATCTTCTCCTTGGTCTTTCATGGCCAGTTCTGTCCCTGCATCTCCCAGAAGAATCTGGGAATATCTCATTAGTGACCAAGTAAGCAAACTGGACACACACAGAAGTCCATGGGACAAGAGAGAATGTATCCAAGGATATGGAGAGAAGGAACTGAGGCCATTGGAAGGACTGCTTTGTATCTTCTTCAAAAAGTCCCTAGGAATCAGGAGAGGATCCTGAAGGCTGACAAGTGTTACATGTATATCAGCATGAAGGCAGATCTGGGGAACTATTTGCTGATAGAGCTCCCTTCAGCTTCCACCAGGATTTTGGAGGAAACCCTTGTGAAAACCATGTGCAGTCCCAAGGAGGACAAGAGGGAAATTTGGAACAGCATGGATTCACAAACCACTAATTGTGGTTGAATAGTCTGAGTACTTGCTCTGAGGAGATGTCTGGCTTGAAGGATGAAAGATGACGTAACTTGGCTTCTGCAAGGCCTGTTACATGGTATTCCTACCGCCAAAGTGTTGAGGCAGTGACTTGAGCAGTGGACTACAAGGTGAACGCACTATTGGCCATATCCTGAGGCTGCAAGAGTTGTGATCAGCTGTAAAAAGTCCAACTGATGGGTGACTTCTAGTACCATCTTTCAGGAACCAACACAAGAGTGGACATTCATTCATGCTTTCACTACAGATGTATCCAGTGGGATGAAATAAAGCCCTGAGCAAGTTCACAGATGATACCTGATTAAGGGAGCAATTAATGTGCAGGGCTATCATTCAGAGCATTCTCAACAAGCTGGAGTATAAATCTGACAGAAACTTTTTTAAGTTCAGCACAGGCCAATGCAAATTTCTGATCATGAAGAAGGACAGGCTGGGCACCAACTGGCTCCAGAGCAGCACTGCATAAAAGTCCTGGGTGTCCCAGTAGACAAAAAAACCCCAATGTCAGTCAGCAGTGCATCCTGAAGATCAGCACCATCCTGGGCTCCACGAGCAAGGGAGTAGCCAGCAAGTTGAGAAAAGTGATTCTTTGCCCTCTCTTTGACACTAGTAAGACTACCTGAAGGACTGTGCTCTGTTTTGGATTCCCCTGTACAAGATGGACACTGACATAGTGGAATGAGTCCTTTGGAGCATCATGTGGCCAGAGCACATGACATACAAGGAGAAGCTGACAGAAAGTGTCCTTCTGGCTGAAGATGAGAATAAGGGGAGAACTTAACTGTTTTCACCTACCCATTGGCAATTTACAGATGAGATGAAGTCAAACACTTCTAGGTAGTGCAACACAATGGGACTAGAGGCAGCAGCCTCAAGTCACAAGATAGGAAATTTTGTCTAAATATCAGAAAAATCTTTCCTTTCTTGTGTGTATATGTGTGTGTATATATGTGTATGAAATACTGGCAGGTATCAAGAGACTCTGTGGCATTTCCATTCTTGGAGATCAGACAAAGCTCTCTGTGCAAGCTCCTGGGCAACCTTTGAACTTGGATGTGACTTCAAAGCTAATCTTGTTTGGGTAGGCCCAGATGAGCCCCAAAGACATATTTCAACCTGCTACTTCCAACAGAATTTGGTTTTGCTTGCTTAAATGGCTGCTTGAATAATTTAAACAATATTCCTGGGATACTTTGTATTTTGAAGAAAAAGAACAGTGAAAACGCAGATCATTATTATTACAAAAATGTATGTCATTACTGCTAAGAAATATTGTAGGAGTGATCATGTACACCAGGATGCTAGGAGAGATTGTGGGTTTTTATTAAACAGAACAAAAAATGTCAGTTATCCCAACTGACTTATTGTTCCTTACAGAGATACCGTCCCTTACCATTAATTATCTTTTCTGTAGATCCTTGTTTATATGTTTTTACTTCAGGTGAGTTCCTTGGGGCTTAGAAGATAAGGTGTATTTTCTTTGTGACCTTATAATCTCTCTTCCATTTCATTTTCCTAATTATTCATAATATCCCTTTTACAGTAGGCTGGTGTTTTTATAGAATGGTACATAGTTTCACCAGTGGCAGTAGCCATATTTCAGATTTGTAGCAGCTCACAGCTCATCACTGTGTATGTATAGTTAGGATTCTTTGGGGTTTTTTGTTCCAGATTGAATATTTATCAGCCTTATTCTTGGTCCACACTTTTATCCCAATCACAAAGAATTCAGATTATTCTACAATTTTTCAGACATCTTTGGCTTTTATTACCATTAAATAATCGGTATGATTTAATCTCACCTCACTATTCAGCCTTAACCAAACTACTGAGGACTATGCTGAACAGTGCATTTCCCTACACTCAAAATCTCTCTGAATTGTGAAGAGTGACCATTTGATTTTCTGCTCTGTGTTTCCTACTGTCTAACCAGTAAGGAGGTTGTGCCCTGTAAAGAAAGTTTCAGTCTGGAAATCTCCAAAGTCTATTCCATAGTGCTCTTTACACCTATATAAAGAATTCTTTTCACTTTGCTGAAGTAGAGTTTGATCTTATTTGGGTTCCCCTTTCATATCCAAGTTACTTATCAGCCCTACAGACATTCTGGCAGACTTCCTGTTTTGGAAGTGCTTTCAAAATATTTTATTATTAGTTTTATGCCTTTGGTAACTTGCTCTTCAAAGTAATTTTTTTGGCTGAACATACTAAATTTACTTTTCCAGAGTTGATATTCTTTGATATTTTTGATATTTTTCTGGTTGGGAAACTTCCATTTTCTGAAGACCTTCTAATAATCCCCATTACTGTGCTGTGTATTGAAATGGTGTAGAATAAATGAGAACTCTGGGGAGTTTCTCTTTCCACATTTCCTGCCTTTCCCTCCAAAATGACCTGACATTAACTGAAAGAAGATTTTGATTAGATATAAGGAAAAAATTCTCTACTGTCAGGGTGGTGAGGCACTGGCACAGGTTGCCCAGAGAAGCTGTGGATGCCCTGTCCATGGTTGTGTTTAACAACAAGTAGGATCATGCTCTGAGCAACCTGGTTTAGTGGTGTAGGCCAGCCCACAGCAGGAGGTTTGAAATCAGATGGTCTTTGAGGCCCTTCCGACCCATTTTATGATTCTATGATTTTATGTAGTTAAAATAATTAATTTTTTACTGTTCTTTTTCTGAATTGCTTTCTCTCTATTTTAGGGCCTCCTCAGAAAAGGCCCTAAAACATGCAGGGGATGCTCATAAAATTCAAGCCATGGGAAAAAAGAAAAAGAGAAAACATTTGCAAAAATGAATAGAAAAGGGAGCAGAATGCAGAAAGAAAAAGTTGGGAAAACTTAGATAAATAAAAAAAGTGATCATAACAAAATAATAATCCCTTCTGAAATGCTAACAATTTCAAGTGCATCTTGCTTTACAGTTCAGTGAGATGAGTCCTAGAAATATTCTGAAACTATGAAATTGTGCCTTCTGAAAATTGTACCCACATATAGATAGAAGTGTATATAGGATATATGCATGTGTGTATGCATGTTCTGCCTCAGAAGTGAGGAAGACTGAGACAGCAAGGTTTCCACTGGCTTTGATGGGATTTGAATAGCAAGCAGAACCCCCAAATTAGAGGCAAACTTCATCCTTGAGCACCTGTGAGGCTTCATCAGCAGTTTCCAAGCAGGGGGATCTGTCTCCTGCAAACAGGTGTGTACAGATGTGATTCCTGGCTATATTCTGGCAACAGCCCAGCACTGCACGCTTGCAGAAGAAGCCAAGGATGGTACCAGATTATGTCAGTGCCTTTGTAGGACTGAGTCCTTCAAGCTTTTCCTCATGAGCCACTCCAGGAGAGTTGCTGATTTCTCCCTGAGGCAGCTGCTCTGCACAAAAATGCTGGGTCTGTTTAGGGTTGTAACTCTAAGGTAAGGCCTTCCAGCAATTTATTGGCAACTTCAGTGTTTCTCCAGATTTGCAGGGAGAAGATGCCTTACCTTTTGGAACTGAGCAATTATCAAATATATTTAGAAATGCCCCTAGCAGCCCTTGAAGGGAAGTAATACAAAAATGAATATCATTCTATGTACAAATAACATACATATCCATTCTTACCCTAGAGTTCTGCTGGATTCAGAGTTCTTATTTGAAAGGCCAAGTTGCAGCTGCAGTTGTAAACACTTTTTTTTAACTAGGCTTAACAATGAGACTTTTAATTTATGTCTCTAAGGACAGATCTAGGTCCTCCAAATGATTGAAATCAAGGTAATGACAGCACTGGTTGGTTCTGTCTTGCACTTCTTGAGAACCCACAGCACAGGATAAGGGAACAAGCAGCTGGGAGGCATCAGCAGCTGGGCTGCAATCACTCCACAAACCACGTGTTTTGTTGCATGCAACAGCTTTGAGTTTGTTTCCCAATTGAGTTCAAGATGTAAAATTTAACCTGTAAAGCCTCCTGGGGTTGAGCTGTAGCAATTTGAAGGCCTCTGCAAGGTTAGCAACTTCTCTGTGCACTGAGCACTGGAGAAACCCTTATTTCAGGCAGATACAATCCCTACCCTGAAGCACTCATTGTCTCTGAGGTGTTTTACACATCACTAAAGGCCTTCACGTATCCGGAATAAAAGCTCTCTGATCATTCCCTCTTTCTGATTTCCCTGTCTCCTCATCAATGAATGCTTGCGGGTGTAGTGCTCTCCTTTACCCCTATAAAGGGAGACAATTCCTTCAGGAGCCAAAGCTCCTGAAGGTGGTTCACAGGCAGGAAAGGAAAGGCTCAGAGTAAGAAGAGGGATACAAAAACCCAACTAAGTTTGAGAATAGTTACCTATTCTCAATCTAGAGAGACTGGCAATATATATGAGAAATAAGAAGATTGCAACAGTGGAGAAAAGAAACATTGACAGAAACCTCATCGCAGTTAGATGACACAGAAAAGTGACTGAAACAAGGAGGAGACTATACCAGGAGACACAACACAGTACACAGCAAAACAAGGTGATGGAAGTTAGAAAACAAAATGGAAAAAAATGATCAGGAGACAAATTTAGGTTTTGTGGTTTTTTTTTTTTTCAAAAAAAGTTCAGTGGAAAATGTACGCATAGAATGGTACATACAGAAAGCATTTTTCTCCCATAGTGCTGTAATGCTATGGAATATAAATGGGCTGTGCTAATAGTAGTTCTGTGAGGCAGGCAAGACTATTATTTTATGTTCTTGGAACAAAGCACTGAAAAAGTGAATCTCAAGAGGGCACAGTGGAAATCTGCAGGTGTAGAATGGGTCTGAATTTGCTGGGCATCACTGAATTATTTCCTCCTTAGAAAAGTTTCATATTTTAAAAAAATATAATGGAATTTAAATATTGGGTTTGATATAAAAAAGTCATTATGGTGTAGCAATGTATGACTTTATGTTGAACAAAATTATTGTTCTAATTTTTTTCCTGTTGTTGCTACTCTACTGGGCAACAACAGTATTTTCAACTGCCCTGATACAGTATAATCTGTCAGAAAAGCTGCAGCAAATAAACCTCCATAAGGATTTAATAACTTCAGCTTTAAACACTAATATTTACTGAAATTTGAGTGTTATCACCAATATTAATGCAACACATGGTCCAATGGTCCTGTAGAAGGAAAAGCTGCCAATACACATTTCAAAGCTGTTTCTGATTTTACATCTATCATTTACGCTACAGCTCTCCACAGTAGTTTCCTGATCAAGCTAGTCATGCTCTACCCTGACACACTGATAACTCTGATAACTCTTATGTTGCACCAGCATATTGAAATATCTCACAGTAGCTTTTTACATCAAGAATTTCACTGAAATTTCACTTTCATAAGGAACTTGAACAGCACAATATGGACAGCATGTTAAAAATATTCTTAATCATTAGAGATGAACTATTTGCTTTTTTGAGCATAATTTTATCCTGATGACTCTGGAGATGGAATTAAGATTGACAAAAGGTGGATTTCATACCAGGGTCAAGGCCCCTGACTCTCAGAAGCATTATGAAACCAGTGAACATAAGTTTTGCTGAATCTTCTGAGAATGCAGAAGAAGCACTGAGTTTTCAGCTTTCAGCAGCAAACTGGACTGGCTGTGAGCACAAGCAAAGCAGTAATTGTCTAAGGTGGCAGGCTCCTGGAAAGACAAAGTGCACACCCCTAAGCATCTGTCCACCCTAATTTTGTCCATATTAGGACAGGGAAAACCAGGTTGTCTGAAAGCGCTGCTGCCCCTAAAGTAGGAGTGGAAACTACTGGTAGAATGCCCAGTGCCAGCAGCTGTGATAGCTGACTGCTATCAGTCCCTGGAGGCAGCCAGATTAACAGCATGAATCCTCCAGATCTCTCCATTGCAATTCCCCACTTCTCTGTGGCAGGCAGAGGTGGCCCTGTCCCATCTGTTATTTTAGGAGGATTGACTGTCAGTTTTGTCTGAGCTGTTGAAAAGTCTTGTGCTGGCTCTAGAATAAAAGGCATTTCAAACGTTTATAGTGAGGGATATTTTAAATGAGGAATAATCGTGGCATTACTTTTATTTAGAAATACAGGGAGCGTCCTTGGTCTCAATATAGCATGCTACTCATTCCAAAATGCAGATGACTTTATCAGTGTTTGATTCTCCATCTCTGACTATCTACACTTCTTCTTTTTCTACCCAAAGTTCTTTGTGAATTCAGCAGTGTAATATTAAAACCAATATTTGTTCAGAATGGATGGATGGATGGATGGATGGATGGATGGATGGATGGATGGATGGATGGATGGATGGATGGAGGAGATGGATGGATGGATGGATGGATGGATGGATGGATGGATGGATGGATGGATGGATGGTCGGTCTACCATCACTGTCTGCTTTTGAAATTTGAATCACAAAGGTTCGGGTTTGACTTTCAAAATTCCCTGTGTTTGGAAGATTTTGGTAATTTCCATACCTTCTACCAATGGAATTTCCAGACATTACCAATTTGGTAGCTAAAGTAGAAATAGTACGTGGAACTTCCCAAGTCTCTTCCAGACTGTCTGATTGAGTTTTGTGCCCTGGAGCTTTGTTCCTTCTAACTGACCCTCAGACTTCAAGAGATGGAAGTGAACCATTCCTTTAGATTTCTGAATTGTTCTCTTGGTCTATTCTGGGCTTGTGCTATCCCCTCATGTTGCATATAGTGTTTTTCATAGTGGCAGAATTTTTGAAAGTAACCGCTTCTCAAGTTTCACAAATCAAGATAACTTTTTGTTTAATTAATTACTTTTTATAATTGTTCATAAGCATCACAGTGAACACATTACCACATATTATAAAACCTCTTTTTTTATCTCTATTAAATCAAGGATTGTATTATGAGGCTCATGAGGATCAGTTTTCTCACTCCTTATTTCATTCTCCTTATGGCTTTTTCCTCTTTCGTATACTACTGCCCTAGGAGAGAGGAGAAACTTTCTGTGAGTTTTGCTCAGGCTCCGTCTAGGGCTGCACTCTAGCCACTTCACAGGCTTCCTTGTTCTTCCTGTTTCTGGCATAATTCTGGTTATTTGCAGGTTTTTTTCCCAGATGGAACTTATTCCAAGAGTAAGCAAGCTCTGATGTTTGTATGCACAGATCCCTGCCCTTCTTTGTGAAAAGCCTTTAAGCACTGTGGCTGAAGGCTTACTTCAGCTTTTTAGTTGGACAGTGGCTCCCATTATTTCAGTTGTCATTACTGTCAAGGAGCTTGATTAGTTTTTATATTAGTCCCCAGTAAAGACTGGATACTTGCTGTTCCAATGAACTACTAGGAAGCCACTCCAAAAAAGAATACTTCTTTGAGATTTTAAAGAAGAAAATGGTAGGTGATTTTAAATTATTTTTAGGTCTGAGATTAGTAGTGTATAAATGTTATTTGAACTTCATGCAATAAAACAGTAATTTCTTCTTTGTACCAGACAACTAGCAACTCCCCTTACACCTGCTGGTATACTTAGTCACTTTTTTGCAAATCAGCACAAGCAAACTTCCCAAGGGCAGATTTGATGAAATGGCACACTCCCATGCATGTGAAAAATGACCTGCTACCTTCCCTGTAATAACCAAACACAGTGAGAGGCTGTTTGAAAACCCAAGGCTCACCCAGAACTGTGGAGTGTTGCTTTGCCAGCATGCAGGAGAAGAATTAGTTCATGGCTGTTAGAGATAATCCTTTCCCTGCTAGTAAAGTCATCCCAAGCCAGTGACCCTTTAAAAATAGGAAGGAATACTTGCCAGCTCTGGTCTTCTATGACCCTGCTGGAAAAGAAATTCATGTCTCTAGACACCCTGTGCACCCTTCTTTGTTTTCTACTGATAATCTACTGGTTTCACTCTGTTTCATCTTGTCTCTCCACTTCACCAGGCTGGCTGGGTGGTGAGACACTGCAAAATTATGTTAAGCAAGACCTAAGGGCAGACATCCAAGTGCAAGACTGAGAGCAAAAGGGTATAAATAAAGCAATGACAAATTCGCTTCCAGAGTATGCTTAACCATTACTCCACTTCCAAGTATCCCATGAGGGATTTCTTTTGCACTGCTCTGCAGTGAGAGCAGAAGATGGTGGATTCATAGTCAGTTTTCTCCCCAGGTGATGAGCTCACTTCTGCATGGCTTCCATCCCTACATGCCCTGTATTCCCTTGGGACTTTGCTTCTGGAAGCGCAGGCAAATACTGATCATATCCTGTCTTGAGAGGGACACCTCAGACACTTAAAATGTTATTTCCATCTGAGCCTGGCAGGGAACTGTTAGTGAAATACTGCTGATTTTGCCTCCTGAGATTAGAACATGCACCAAGAGTGCATGTTCTCCTTTTACCCTTTGTCAGTCTGCTGACAAGCTGCCCCTGCCCATGAGATCCTTTAATTCTCATCATGCTCCACTGAGGTTATTTATACAATCATCATACCTCTATTATGAGATATCAGTTGTGTGTGAGTGTGTGTGTGTGTTCTGCAAGGTTCATGACCACTGTTACCTTAGTGACATTCTACACACCTCACACTTTAATAACATGGATATCTGATGCTGTGAAATTCATATGGTATGAGGGTTAATGCAACTTGTACCCAGTGTTTCAGATAGTATCCTTTTGGAAGATCAGCTCCTCTCTGCTTTGCTGTATGTATATGTAGAAAGTGCATTTTCTACTGATCTAACAGCATGAGAATTCCAGGCAAAGAATATCACTTGTATAGAGCTATACCATAACTCCATTAAAAAAAAAAACAAACTTGGTTTTATCTTATCTTGCGTGTACAGTGCTCCTGGTTCCCTGCAGATACAGTCTCCCTTGATACAGAAACCCAGACACTGATTTTGAAGATAGAGTTCATTTTGGACTTTATTGAGGCAATAGACCTTGGTTTTGGCTGCCTTCAGAGGGCAGAATTTCATTGAAGCAGAGCTGATGTTGTAATCTTGGATGATGATGGCATTTGTGATTGTTCAGTGAACCTTCCAAGGGATCAGCCTACTGCTCTGGGTTTGGACACAATTATCTTCATTCTGACAAAATTACTCGTGGTGTGGAAGGAGATCACAACTATAGCTGGGGTAGATTTACATATTTCCTACCCATAAGATGTTTTATTGTTTGCATCATGTCCTGCATTTTTAGAATTTTTTAAGTCAGTGGAGTAAAAGGCCTGATTTTCTTTTCAGAATGGTGTATGAGATCAGCTGTCCAGAGATATTTTTCTCTTTGTAGCAGTTGTAGGAAAACTGGCAAATGTGTAGAATTTTAAAATTGTGCTAAAACAGACATCATAATGAGATTAAAATTTTAGAAAACAACTGGCTATGAATGAAAGACTTCTCCTCTCTTCCCTTCCCTAATTCATTTTTAAAAACCCATTTTTGGTACTTTTTTCTCCTGAAATGATACCTGTTCTCTCTTTATCTGTACAAGATAGCTGTAAACCAAAATTATTCAATTAATTGAATGATGTGATGCAAATGCTGTATATGTGGGCTTTTATCCCCTTTCTCCCTCCCACTAATAAGGAAAAGAATTCTATGTTTAGGGGATTATACCACTAGGATCATGAGTTTAATGTGAAGATCAAATAATTGGCATTGACAGTTTTATCAAACAAGAACAGAATTAGAATGGTAAAGTAAATGCAACCTAGAGAAATGAGACAGAAGGCAGAAACTGAGGTGCAGGTTTTCTCCACTGTTAGTGTTTTTGTAATTGGTGGCCACAAAAGCATCTTTGTGAGATATTCTGCTTGGTGTGGTGGGCTGACCAAAGCAGGAGAGAGGTAGTAGGATCAAAAGCTTGCTCAGGCTTCCCAGTGACAGATATTTTCTGATGAAGAGGGCTCCTAACCACTCAATAGAGCTGTATGCTTTATGCCTCACTTACCACACTTTCTATTACAATCTCTGGTTTATTCACATCTAGTGAACTTGACTGTGCTTTCATTTTTTGGTGAACTAAATTTTTAGTGTTTATCTATTTGAAAGCAAGCCCTTGTAACTTATGGTATGGAGTCAATTGAACATGGGCTTTTAGAACAGAGTATTGACTATTCTTTCTTCAAACATTAGACTTTATTTCCAAATTTTGGATAGCTTTTTGTGCTTTTCTTTCTCTTTTTTTTTTTTTTTTTAAATCTAGTGCATGGTGCTACCGCATTTGCAGTGTTTGATCCAGAAGAATCGAAGCCCATGCTTAAGGAAAAGAATGGCATGAGGTTCATGAACCCCATAATTAGTTCCCCTTCCTAGCTCTAAGCAGTAATTAAATCTGTCACTTCTGCTCTGCTGATTCATTTATTTAGCTATTTAATTGCTCAGCTCAATACGTCTTTATCTCCGGAACTGCAACATTTTATTCAGGCTAAGGAATAGCATAACCCATTATTATTTTTTTGTCCAAGGGCAGGGACATGTAAAAGAAAAGAACACTAATACTGGATGATTTGGTGGTGTTGTCAGTTTTCACTTATCAAATAAAACAGTATTTAAGGGAAAACTTCAACCAGTGCTTGAGGATAGCTTTCTGTACACAGGTTTCCTCCTCCAGGAAATTATGTCAAATGCAAGGACCCAATGTATCTGATTCAGGTTTTTATTTCCATAATGAGTTAACTTAAAGCACTTCCAGGTAATGCATAATTCTCCATAAAATGAGTGCTTTGTTGGTAGAATATTTTATTACAGTTTAAAATTGCAAATATACATTAAATTGTTTATAAACTAAATAGTATCTTTGCTTTGTACATTTTAGTTTTGGGACGTTGCTCAGTCAAGGAGATTTCTGTCATCTGTCTCTTAGGTTTATCATAAAATGGAGCATTTTGATCTGAAAAGCAAATGGCATTTGGAATACTTTCACACTTGCAAAGACAACCCTTCTGAATATCCCTTTGTGAGGCATATATCCATACATGCAGTTTTTCTTATGCTACATTTTCATCAGTCCTTAAGGGAGGTTGTAAGATTCCTCCACCATTTCTATCCATAGATTGGAAAAGCTGGTGTAGGAAAGCAGCATGCAAAATGAAAAGGAGCAGATCAAGACAGATCAATACAGAGTCTTTTGTTGAAAGGAGAATTTTTTTGTATTTTTATTTTTATAACACTTTTTATTTTCCCTCTTTGAACTTGGGAATGGCATACACAAAAATTAAAGATACAAAACTCACCCAGAATTCAGAGACAATCATCTTTTTCTGTCACTTCTAGCATCAGTAACTCAATTCCACCAATTTGTTCATCTGCCTGGCTGGCTAAATTTTTATACCATGCACACAGGCTTGCATTTCACGCCATTAGTGATTTATTTTTTCTGTCTTGTTATTCAGTCACAACTATGCAGTTATTTAAGTCATTGCTCATGTTTTTGCCAAGTAAGCTTATTATTCTAAAAATCTTTTTCCTGCTTACCTGGAGGGGTGTTTGTTGTTGAGGATTATGTTGGGGGTTTTTATTCCTTCAGTGAGACTTCTGTCCACTCTTTTGCAGTGCAACACTTGTTTGTACTGCTGCTGTGGCCAACTCACTCAGTTGGCCCTGGCTGAAATAGAGGCAGGAGCCTGTGTAAAGACCAGCCAGTGCAACTGGCAGGGTTAATTAGCCTGGAACATGGAACACCTTGGAAATTCAGCTGGATGTATTTCCATTACCCTGGCTGGGCTGGGCTGCACAGACCTGCACCATGCCTGTGCCAGAGTGGGGACCTCTGCTCCCCTGTCCCTCATCATCAGGGAGGGCTTTGTCAGCCCATGGGCTGGCAGCCTTGGCCCAACAATGCTCAGTCTGTGTTGTACGCGTTGGTGTTGTTTTGCATCTGTGCACTCGGGGTTGCTCACAACTCTTTGTTGAAATAAAGAATATTTCTCTCTCTGCTGAATCTAGGAAGTCTGGAAATCTTGTGGGCAGTTTTGTTCTTGCAAGCCTGCATATGAGATTTTTGGACTAGGGTTTCATATGAGCTTCACTTAAATATTCTCTCTTTTAAATCAAGTGATCTTCTAAAAGTACACTCTTTGTTACATTGGGCACATGCTCAAATTCAGGGAATTAATAAAGCAGCAAAACCCCTCTGTGACCATCCTTTGTGGATAAAGGTGCTTTGAGAATAAATCTGTATGTGAATTGGTTTAGTTTGAGAAAGCAGTGTTCACTACAGCATGACAAACAAGTGTGATCAGAAGAGGGCATGGGAATGAAATGGAAAAAATAACATGTATTTGTAGGAGAAGTTGATTTTTGAGTTGATGGAGACCCGACAGAGGAAATACAGGGTTAATTTCAGATGGCCGTTATCTCGGTTCTAAAAGAGCATGCGGTTGGTCAATAGGATTAACTACTTTTACACAGATTTGTACATAAACATTGAGGCACGAGACTTGGGCATGAGCTGAGTGCCCTCCCTTTGCAATGATTACATTCTTGAACGTCTGGAGAGAGAATTAGGTGACAGTGGCTATTGGCTTCCCCTCAGATGAACCTAGCTGTTGTCATCCGGCCATCAACAGACTGGAAATTACTATCTCGAAGGCACTGCAGAGTTTACAAGCAGTCCTGTGGGACCGAAACCACTCCCTTCTCCAACTCTGCCCTCCCCATGCCAGCTACGTGCACAGTGTGAACTGGACATTTGTGAAGCAATTCAAAAGCCCAAGGTCCAGGCACTGCTGATAGAGGCACTGTGCTTGACCAAGTGTGTGTTGGCTTTTTGTGAGTTTTGTTGTTTGTTTGTTTGTTTTTTGCGTTTTTTTAGTTAGTTTTCAGCTCTAGTTCACTGTATAGTTAGAAACCTCAGGTTGTGGTTTCTCCTCACTCACAGCACTGGAATAATGTCAGTGTAAAATGTGTCTAAATCAAATTACATTAAATCCTCCAGTCCTCATATAAACACACCCCTGTCTGTACTATATTAATATATTGGTTTACTTATTGGTGTATTGGGAACTTCTTGTTAATGTTTTAATTAACAAGGTAAGCCACCGCCTGTACTATTTGTGTGAGGCACCATATCTGTGGGGTTGGAGTCTACCTCTGCCCAGCCCTGGTCAGTGGACTTGGTTATATAAGGTGCACAGACTTGGGTACCTATAAATGTTAGTGAGCAGCTGCCACAAAGGAATTGTGAACGAGCTGCTCTGGACCTCGAAAACATAATAGCTTGGCACCCAGAAATACACAACTTTGATAACATACTGCAAGGTCATGTACTGGGGGGAGAGGGTAAGGAGGTGGCGACTGCTTTTAATCTTTGTCTCTTTTATCAAAAACAACCTGATTTTCTTGCTTTGTGTTGCTGGTATACATTGGATATTTACAATTTTTATCACATTAGGATATGACATTCCTGGCCTGGCCAGTGCTTTTGTTAGGATATTTATAGCAGCTTCTGGTCATTGTTGAGCAAAGGCGATTGCCCTGCCCTCTGGCCCTTTCTTAAGCAGATTTTGGGCAGAAGCTCCTCTCGTGTGGCACTAATTGAAGTGACTGGTGGAGGGGGTGTTGTGAGTGCACTTGTGCTCATCTGCCAAGGTCTAAGCCAAGGGAGGAAGAGAGGATAAAACAGGGAGAAGGGAGGAAAGAGGAAGGAAAAAAAAAAAAAAAAAAAAAAAAAAAAAAGGAGGGGAAGAAAAAAAAAAAAAAAAAAAAAGCCGGGCTTTGCCAGGCTCCGGCAGAGCGGAGGGCTGCAGGGCTGCCGGCCATCTGTCCGCGGAGGACGGCACGGCGGGAGCAGCGCCGGGGAGGCGGGAGCGGAGCCGCTCCGCAGGTGGGTGCCGGCCCCACGGGGGGCGCGGGCCGGCGCCGCAGGGTGGGCGCGGGGGGGGCTCTTTGTGCGCGGCCGCGGCGGCGGGAGCCGAGCGGGCCGCGCCGCCGGGCCGGGACGGGCAGCGCCGGGCCAAGTCGGGAAAACTCCAGCTGCACAAGCGCGGACACAACAAGTTGCGGTAGAAGTGCTCCGTGCGGAGATGGGGCTGGGTTATCCGCCGCACGAGTGAGCGGCGCTGAGGGAGATCCGTCAGGGACTGTCAGTCGGGAAGTGTGGGCTTCCCTCGGGTGAGTAACCCCGCCTGAGCCGGGGCTCCGGCGCTCGAAGGCGATGACATTAGCGGGAGCCTGCTCGCTGTGTGCCCCCGGTTCTTGGTTTCCTGCAAGTTTAACGTGAAGCGCGGAGAGGCCGAGGAAGACCACAGGGGTTGCGGAGGGATTAGGAAGGCAGAGGTTAGTAAATTTCTGACGTGCTGTAAACCAACATCACTGTCAGAGGCAGCTAGTTTGAAATATTGTCCCATATTTTGGAATTTGTATTGGCATTGGAAGTTTTCGCGTTTCGTTCAAGTGTTAATGTTTCTGGAGGCTTTTCTTGCTGTTGTTTTTAAGTTGCTGTGTAAACTGCTTGAGTAAACAACCGGGTCGTCGCTCAGCGAGTTGTGCAGTGGGGGAAAAGTGAACTTCGAAGCGTGTGTTTCCTACAGAAAAGTTCGAAAATATACAGTAGTTTTAAATAACCGTAATAATGGAGGAGTCTGGGCTTCATATCTCATCACTATGATCATTAATATTATTATTTTTGAAGATGAAAGAAAAATTGTTCCTGTGCGCCTAAAATGATGTTTTAATGTCCTTTATGCATCTGTTAGAATGTCCTGTTAGTGAATATGGTTATGTTTAGTGTACAGCTTGTGTTTGTGTTTCTGATAACCTTCCTAGTGCTACAGGAAAAATAAACACTCAGTTAACGCACATTACCTAAACATATTTTTTAACAGCTCAGGCATAAATTATATGCAAAATGCAGGCATAACTGGCAATTCCTTTGCATGTTTATCTTAAAGTGTTATAAATAAATAAATATCTGTTAGATGTATGCGTACCATTCAGTCTAGCTGTAGTCCCTGTTTGTTTCTTTTGTATATGCCTCTAGAAGTAGAACAATAGTGAAAAGTGGAGTTGAGCAGCTGGTAATCCATTTGTCCATTGCTTATCCCTAAAAAGATTCCTGGTGCAAAGTTCATGAACTATCACTGAGAATGGTTCAAAGCCGAGTCCAGGAATTGGCCTTGCTGAAATCTGTCAAGAGTTTATAAAAATGAGCAGAAAAGCTGAGGTTTGCTTCCTCATAAACCTCTTAAGAAATATGTCCTCTATCTAGTATGCTACTCCCTGTATCCAAGGTAAGGGAAAACCTTGGCAATATGTGGATATTGCTCCATACCATCCTTATCTATAATCATGCGAACAAAAATATTTTTATTTCTTTATTCTGGAATAGCTGGTTTCTTACAGAAGACCTTGCCTTCTGTCTTTCAGCTGTGTCCTTGCTGCAAAAAAACAAGTCCTCAAGAATATAAGCATTTGTTTTATTGGTTATATTCCTTATCTCTCCTGCCTTCCAATTTATGCTGGTTTGAATATTTTTGTAATATTGAAGTCAGTTGCCATTACTTCCTTCAAGGACCCTGTTTAAACACATTTGTAGAGTGTGTGCGCTATGATAACGTGTAGCGCCATGGATATATTTAATTTTATTCTTACATGGTTCCATCTATTTCTCTTGTTACTTCAGAGAAGCAAGAAACATGATGAATGCTCCATTAGTGGTATTGGTAAGGAATACATTAACATGAGTGCATGGTCAGTAGGAAAATGTTTTTATTTGAAAGCCTTCTCGTACCAGACAGCGTACTAATAATCATAACCTGTGCCACATATCTTTAGTGCTAGATTGCATTTGCTTTTAGATTGTTTATAAATGCAGTTTTTATTTAGAATAGCTGCATTTTCACCAAATGCCCAGGCTCCTTGCTCCTTTTCAGCCTTCGCAGCCTTGGAATGCTGCAGGAATTTGCTGGGCAAAGGACTGGGTGTCCGTGGGATAGGCAGTTCAGGATGCAGCACTTCTCAGAAGCCAGCCTCGGTTTTGTAGGACACTGAGGTCTGATAATAAAGTCAAGTGAAATGTGGTATTAAAAATATAAGTCAAATCCGAAGACTGCTGTGTTGGTTGGGTACCCAAGAGCAAGCTGGAATAGCCTCTCTGACAGATAAGTGAAAACGCAGGGAGCGACTTTTGCAAGCCATGAGGGAAAGCGCTTAGCTCTCTGTGTGGGAAGCCACTTTCCACAGATCCATCCCAGGGGAAGAGGCTGTCCTGGTGAAAGGACAGGGGTTCACATCCCTCATGCTCAGCACCCAGGGAGAAGGACAGGACATGGGGAAGCAGAGGGTGAGGTGGCCCTCCTATTAGGAGCGCTGGGAGCCTGTCCAGGCCTGCTTGGCAAGGACAATTCCAGAGGGACCCTGCAGCAGGACGAGGGTGTATCACTGCAGTTGGAAAGTTGTGGAGCAGCTTGCAGAGTTAATGGGGGACGTGACTGCGGCCACAGTTGTGTGGCAGAAAGGGAAAAGAGGTATTTGTGGGAGGGAAGGGTTTTGGAGTGTCAGATGTTGTGGCAAAACACATGGTGGTCATGGTGTCATGTTTTTAAGGTGGAAGAGAGATCAGAGGTCTGGTGGAGCAAGCAGTAAAGGCAGGCGGATGACACCAGCAGCCAAAGGTCTTAATGCTGCCACAGGGAGGCTTTGCAGCTGGATGGATGACCCAATTTGGGTGCTTTGGAAAGAGTGAGTCAGGAGCTGGGAAGAACCATTGAGGATCCTGTTTGTCATCATGGACCAAGGAGGAAGCATTGGGCAGCTGAGCTGAGGGCAGATGACATGCAGTAATTATAACTGGGGTGCAGCACAAGGGCTGACAGCCAGGAGACAGGGGCACAGTGAATAATCTTTAGCCTTTTCTGTGGCATATGTGAAATTGGGAAGACAAACTTAGAGTTCTGCAAACTGCTAAAAAAAGCAAAACTTAAGGATAGCAACCAAAATGATTCTGTAGCACTGAAGCTTTTTACTCTCTTTGTTTTTCTCTCAGTTAGTGGGATCTCCGTCTTCTGATGTTTGTAACAATATCGTGATTGGGGATTGTAGAATGCAGAGAAATTAATTTTCATAGACTTTTCCAGATCATTTTCCTTTAAAAGGGACCTAGTTGCACTTTTAATAACAGATGCACTCTGTTGTAATCATTTGCTAAGCAACAGGCTCACTGTGCTGCCCATGAAGCACAAAAGCAAGGGAGGCTTTGACACGTCATGTAAAGCTTACATAAAGTTTGTGAGCAGCAGCAGAAAGAGTGAGTGATGAATACTTTTGGTTTTGTTCCTTACATGAAAATAGTTTATAGTTGGGTATTTTTCTCTGCTGGCTGCCATCAGCAATAGAAGTATCAACAGGAGAAAAATGGGTCGCTTGGGTTTTAGCATTAAGCAGCAAATCCAGGGCCAATAGGATTTAGCTGGGATGTTAAGGTTTATTCAGTGCATTTAGTTAATGAAGTTGGGGAGGGGAGGAAGAAGGAAAAAGTCGGTGTCTGGGCTTGGGGGAAGGGATGAAATAGCCTGCTGCCACCAAGTGCATCCTGCGGTGACTCCTCCTGATTGATAGATGCTCCACAAGACAAAAACAACTCAGCAAAGGAGGTTTTAATTAAAAAACAGCAGCTCAATGCCAGCTCTTTTGGATTAAAATCAAGCAGAAAATCTTTGTAACAGATGTCTACTTGGTCTTAAGGGTGTGTGTTTTTACCCCTAAAGGTGTAGTGTCCATCAGCTGGGTAGGAGGGAAGATGGAGGTAATAATACGTGCAAGCATCCTTGAAGTGGCCATAGAGCCATGGGGATATTCAGCAAGAGCAATTGTGTGTTAATATTCATCAGTGAGGCACAGAAGTCAAGTTCAGGCTAAGAAACTCCCTTTTGAGCATTCTGCCAGATTTCTAGCAGACAGCCCATCATCCCCTATGCACACGGGTGGCCCTTCGCTGTGCTCACCCGTATTCTGAAGCCTTTGTGTCCCCTGCCAGAGGCTGTCATCTTGTGTACACACATGCTGTTCAGCATCTTGACTTGCTTTCTGAGCCCTGAAAGCCTTCAGCACAGAAACACAAAAAACAATTAGCACAGAAAGTCATTGTTATTTAAAATAGAAAGGGCTATTATCTATATGTCAAAAAAAAAAATTTGCAAACCTACGTGAATTGATCTCTTCCCCCAAGGGAGTTAGTTTGTTGGGTTTTTTAACTCCGGTTCTCCAATTCTGGCTCCCCCTTGGATCAGACCTTCTTTTCCCCAAAGCTGTAATGGTCATTTAGAGTCGGATGAAGTTTCTTTCTCCTGTGCACCTCCTCGGATGTCTGTGCTTGACCATAGTATCTCAACACTGCTGGGAGTCAGTGAGCAGCAAATCACACTGTCAGGGCTCAGCCACTGACCTCAGCAGACTTTCCTCCTATGGAGGATGTGGGCATCGGTAGCAGGGTCTGACTAACAGTATAAAATAAATAAGCAGCAGGTTTGCAAAATTAATAAACGTACCTGTTGTTCTTGGCATAATCTAGTTGCTCAGACAGCCTATAAATGCAATTCTGTGAGAAGGGTGCTGCAATATTTCTTAGCAGGATTTATTGCAGTGACACCTGAAAACTTTCACAAAATGGTCTGGAGAAAAACTTGAATGTGTGATTTTTGTTGTGAGGTTTTTTTGGGGATTTTTTTGATCTAACAAACATTTTAAGATAAATATTTTAAAATCCTAATTTAAAAATGAAGTAGTGAAAATGCTTAGGAAAACACTGTATGGAATAGTTTAGGCACATATCTGTAATAAGAAAGAAAGAATTTGATTTCATAAAAATTAAGCAATCCAACAGAAGGACTTGACTGTGATGCTTACAGCAGGGCTTTATGAATGTTCAGCCAACTTTTAGAAAATGGGGGTGGCTGTGTCAGAGCAGCAGTCCCAGGCACGGCAGCAGGAGTCTGGGCAGCTGCGCACAGAGAATGTGGAGGTCTAGGAAAACACTTCTGTCATCTTTTATATACAAATAAGTATATGTTTGTTGCTAAACAAATACAGATGTTATTGCTGATCTTAGGATTTTATTAAATGAAATCTCAACAGTCTGATTGTCTCAGTGGCAACAAGGGAAGCATATATCCCACCTGCAGAACATGCTACAGAAAAGTGCAGAGGGATACATCCCCCCCAAAAATGAATACTTTTAGATGTATCTACATGGTAATGAAGTGTTTGTTGCAATGTCCACATCATCTAGTCCTGTATTTATGGTGGCCTATTAGCTTTACCTCTGTTGGCATATATTTTCTTGTCAGTGGGCAATAAAGCACCTATTCAGCATTTGAGCCTAAACAACTAGAAGGACAGAATCTGAGACTTGAAGACCAGAAAATGTCTTTTATATGATTTTATTCAGTTAATGAAACCGTGTGCATACCTTAAGGATCTCATTAGCATAGTTCTAGCTACATGCCAGCATCAACCCAGAAGAGCAAACAGAAAATCACTGGCTGTGTTTTAATATTAAACATTCTATAGAGTAACAGCAGAGATTTTACTGTGAAACACTGGGGGCTAATGCAACGTTTGTAAATGCTGCAATCCCACTCAATAATTACTATATAGGCTCAATAATTGCCATATAGTACTGGATTAAATAGGTCTTTGATCTGCATGGATCTGGTGGAGGTTTCCTTACATATGATCAAAGTGATTTAAAAAACTGTTCTCTTTCTTTCTAAGTGTATGCTGTACCTGTGAGAGTAAATTAAAATAAAATGTTTTGCTCCTGCAGATAGGAAGACGTGAGAGTTCTACCTTTGTTCTACTAGACAGGTTTATAGTATTCATTCACAGTGATGAGAATCAGCTTTGGAGTTCCAAGTCTTTTTAATTCAGAGAAGTTTAGATAGGTGGATTTTGATTGAGCAGTAGGGAACATCAAAAGTTACACTGTTAGATTTCTCTGTGAAGAACAAGGGCTCTGTGCAGACACCAAGAGAGAGATGCACTTTGTTTCCCCCTTCCTCCTTTTCCCATCAGCATTCACAGTGCACAAGTGGAGATGCCTGCTAGGTATTGAAGAGGCTGTCACTGTTAATTTACTGTGAGCATCCCACAGTGGCTGGGGTGGGGCGGAAGAAGCTGAATAAAAATTATAAGTGCTATTGAAACTGGCTTGTAACAAAGTCCAATGTCCCTTCAGTGTTCCTAATGTCAGATAAGTAAGATTCCCAGAATCTGAACCTATGTTTTGAAATGCTGCTTAAATTTTGGAAGCTTCTCTTTTTTCTGTAGGAATGATATTTTTCTGACAAAAGACTCCAGCATAAGCCATGATAGTGAAACCTCCTAAAGCTGTTATTTTTCCATTGACTAGAGCAGATCCCCAAGCAGCCCCCAGTCCTGACAGAAATGGGGCTGCACTTGGAGGTGTCTTTCCCACACTTCCAACCAGTGTTGCTGTTGGCCTCCTGTTTGCTTACAGGAACCTGAATTGCCAGTATATCTCTAGGAGCTTCAGTACCAATTAATCTGTTGGCGTGTCCTGTTACAACTTAATATGTGACATCGTGGTATTCCTCCTCTTACTGGTAGCTAATTTGCATTTTGGAGTGATTTCCCCCATGTCTTGAATAGCATGCTTTTAGAAAGCACTGATCTTGAGCTGTGGCACAGTAACTTCAGGGATACCTGTTCCTGTTCCTGGCTGTAGAGCAGAATGCATCAGCTTAAACACTGGAAGTGCAAATTGCTTCTCTCTGCAGCTATTAAGACTGTCATGACTGAGTGTAAGAGTAGTTCACCTGTTTTGTTCTGTGTTGCTGCAGAGTAGGATCACATCATGGCCAGTTGCTGAGTTCCAGCTAATGAGTGATACCTCTCAGTGGTACTTCCTAGCTAGTGGGTGAAAAAAGATCCTTGTAGTGTGAACATATTTTATTGTGCTTGGATGACACTTTCTGATTTCTCAGAACCATCCTTCCTCTCTTCCTGGTTTCTAGTTTCAGTGAGAAGATGATAAAAGGCAGAAGTATGACCATTTAAGTGTCCTATCTTGATATTTCCATGTTTTCTGTTATTACCCTTTTTCGGTCAATGGTAGCCTTAGCTACATTTACTTTGTTTACTTTGGTTTTTGACTGAGCAATTGTATGAACACCACTTGTGGTGGATTACATTTATACGTGTACATATACATATATATACGCATGTATATATCCAGTTTTGTTGGCAGTTACTTCGTGACCCCAGACTTGCTAGCAGGAGATTGCTGACACACAGTTTGGACTTTGGGCTGTGCTTTGTCATTCCTGGCTTTCCTTTTAGGGTGATCTCCTAACCAGGACCTATTCACTTTTAATCCTGTTTATCATCTGAAAAGAAATCTCCCAGCACCGTGACCTTTCCTTGCCTGTTTTACTTCTGGTTAAGAAAGATCCCCAATCATGTTTTGAGTGGGTGTGTGGAGTTACTGGGCTGCTGGCAATAAAATGCAAGAGAGGCCTTACAAAAAAAGTGTACAGGAATCTATTTTACTGTGCTTTTATTAAACACAGATTATTCTGCACAGATGGATGGGCTTTTACTTGGCTCAGGTGTAAAGGGCCCGCCAATATACGTCTAAACCTTTCTAAAGCAACTTGAATTTCCCTAGGAGAAATGCATTAAAGTTCCTAGCAAAATGGAGTTTTCTTTTACCTTGTGACCTTTCTGATTTCCCATCCCTAGACATGAATTATCCAGTTTCCAGTGATTATTATTATTAATAATATTATTATTAGTCAATAAAGTTAAAAGCAGATCATGTATATATTGAGAGATAAATAAAAATGTAAGTGGCTATAATGAGGGTTGCCTATGGCTACTAATAAAATGTCACCTACATTTTAGTTGTGAATGCTTCTGAGATCATTCTTAAAAATACGTCAAAATGCAATTCTCTCAATTAAAATATAGCTGAGCTGCCAGGAAAATAATGTTATTTCTAAATAATATATTTAAAATATACAATATAAGCTTGAAAGATTGCAGATACACCTTAAATCAGTTTAAGTTCTAGTTCCTATGCTCCTAATGCAATTCACATTTTTCAGATACATTTATTTTATTACATGAGGGGATTATCTTATGAAGAGTGTGAGCTTTGTGCACAATCCTTTCTTGCTTGTGTTGATTTCAAATATATTAATTCTTACTCAATTGAAAAAAATTAACCAGAATCTTTAACTACAACTTTCTCAATTTTATACTACATTAAATTTTTCGCGTGCTTTTGTTTCTAGCATGTGGGCAAATTGGGCAAAATGTTGTCTTATGTTTGCCCTAGTTTAAAAGGAAACTAATTTTCACTGTTACTAGTGCTTTCTGAAAAAAAGTTTGAGAAACTTTGTTGCTTGGAATAACCACAGAAATGTTTCAGTTTAAGTTGTTTTGGATTGGTACTTTTATTTTCCAAATAGTAATTGCAGTTTTTGGGGGGTTGGGAATAGCCACAGAATAAAACCACTTTGTCCCCGCAAATATGTCTAAAGCTAAGGGCAAAGAATTTTTTTAAAATCACATCAGCATAGATTCAGTCTAGTGATGAGTTTTGCTCAGCATGTCTTCTGCTGCAAACCTTATTTCAAGAGATTATTAGTCAAATTTGAAAAGTGTGCAGACATCTCTTGCAGAAAACTGATAATCTGTCTAATGAGCCTCAGCACTCTGGGTAAAGCCAATGAACAGGGTGTGTACTTGAATGCTTTTCATTAAGAACATTTATTAGGGTGGATGTCAAATGGATAGGCTATGGTAATAAACAAAAATGGGGTTGTGGCTCATGTTTGAGGCAAGCTTTCATGTCTGCAGCCCTGAATAGCTGCTGCCTGTAAAAGTCTCTCTATAATTCTCATACAAAAGAAGGGCTTACAGACATGTGTTTGTTCAAATAAATACCTTTTTTAATTTATGATGTGTAATCAGCAAGGTATGACATCATCTATATTAATTATAACCTTATATTGTTCAGGTAATACTTGGTCAAATTCAATAGTTTTGTACAAGCACTGAGCACCTAATTTTCATACCTACCTATGGTTTGTATATATGCATAGTGACTTTGTGACAAAAATGGTATTAAAGGAGATTCTGAGTCATAAATATCTTCCTTTTATTGTCAATCTGAAGTGTCATTGATCTGTATTCCTAGACAGAAATGATCTTGTGCTTGTAACTAGTTCTGTTTTAATATGGTTTACCTGGTTAGTTTTTGCAAATTGAAACAGCTATTTCAGTGTATTCCGTTGATTTGCTGCCTTACATCTTTGGAACAGACTGTGAAGGTTTTCCTGAATTTTAACATGTGTACAGAAGATCAAGCATGATAAAAGTCTTGCCCAGTTGTAGCCAGGTAGCCTTGCCCAGTTGTAACAAACAAGAAAGATGCTGAGGATGAGATGTCCACAAAATCCCTGACAGAATTTCTCCTTGATTAATCTGTTGAAGCAGTAGAATGAGAACAGATTGCTGTCTAATCCCTGAGGATTTCTGGGATCTTCTGTCCTCCTACATCCAGTTTTTATGATGACACAATGATGTTCCCAGACTCTGCTACTGACTTTGGCTACAAAATGGCATCTCATTGTGAAAGTGATGTGTAATTCTGCTCTACCTTGTATCTGGATAAGAACTTTTTCTCCAAGTCAAAAGTGATTGGACGAGAGGAATCAGCTTCTGTTGTGCCAGGAGAGGTTTAGATTAGCTGCCAGGAAAAAAGTTACTTACTGAAAGGGTTATCTGGCACTGGAACATGCTGCCCAGGGAAGCGGTTTTGTCACCACCCTTGGAGGTACTTAAATGCCATGTAGATGTGACACTGAGGGACATGGTCTTAGTGTTGGTCTTGGCAATCCTGTGTTAATGGTTGGACACAATGATCTTAAGAATCTTTTCCAGCCTTATTGATTCTGTGTTTCTATTGTCCGTGGAAATTGTGTTTTCATAGGCTTTGTCTTCTCCATCCATTTCTCCTAACTTTCACTGCCCTCTTCAGAGCTTCTGAGTTTTAAACCTGGATGGCTCCTTCTGTTGGGGTAAAAGGAGAGAGAATCGAGTTTGCAAAGATACAGTGTCTCAGTGGAAAGTGAGTGTGGTATGTCCATGAGATTGGAAATGGAGAGTTAAAATCTTTGCAGTATGTGTGGATAGAAAAAGCTTACCTTGGTGTGTGGATTTTTTTCCACATCCCTGAGAGGAGATAATATTTTTATTGACGTAGGAAACTTTAGTGGTTAGTACAGGAACACTACTGTGTCCATCATCACTTTGCTTCAGTAGGAATAAACTTTTCAAAACTTGTGTATTTTCATTTCAACCATTTGGAATGTTCAGCAGTGAAATAACTAAAAGATCATATTCTAGGCAGACTTTCCCCCTCATTCCCCATTCATAGCAGCCTTCTGGATCTCATGTTAATCATAAGGCCAGCTTCTTGTCATTTTGTAGATCTCTGGTGGTCTGTTGAATGTATTAGAAAAGTCACATTGGAGATGGAAGATTATTTTGGAAGCCTGATGTGTTTACAGGAGAAGCTGATCTTTTGTGTGCATGTATCCACTTTTTTTCAGTTTTGAGGTAAATCTCGACTTACTCATTGTGATTGATATGAGAATGTATGTCTTATATTGATGCTATTTGAAAATTTGCAAGTTGGAATAATTGGGAGCAAGTCTTTTCTTGCTGTTTGAGGCACATCCTGGGCACCCAATGTACCCAGTCTTGAAGTGCTATGATGGGTCATTTTCCATGTTAATGCCATTTTTTCTGTCTGTGGTTAGTTTTAACCACCTGCCTCCTGTAAGGTGGAGGAGGAAATAAAATTACTTCTTGTAGACACCTGTTTTCTAAGTTTATACTCAACTTCGACGTCTCCTTTGAATTAATCTCTGTTTTTGGGCGCCCAGAAGCCAAAACAAACCCCAGTTCATTTGGCAGATGGCCACAGGACTGGGTTGTGTCCTGTGAGGCTGAAGACTCACCTGTTTTACTTGGAACTGCCACATGTGTGAAGTGACTCCACCTTGGTTAAATGCAATCATTTTGCATACTGCTGTGGGGTATTAAGTTTTGCAAATGTCTAGCCTACATTCTTCTGTTCAGTTTTTCCTTCTTTAGCTCAAGGAAGTTGCTTGTCATCTTACCCTGTACCAGGACTCTCAATAATTCTCTTCTTTCATCTATATTGTTACCTGTAGGTTATTTATAGACTATGATCATATTCTGCTCAATCCTCTTTTCTGGATTATAGAACTTTAGCTTCCTTAGTCTGCCTTCATATTGAGTGTCTTATCCTCCAATTCCTATATCATTTAAGTTAGCCTTCTTTGTACATGCCTAGTTATATCTTTTTTTGCAATATGTGAAGATAAGAGCTGCATGTGACATTCCATTTGTGGTCACATCATGACTTTGTACTCTGGAATGATTACCTCCTTGGATTTATATGAGATACATGCACATCAAAGACCAGCAGTTGCTTCTCCTGCAAACAGATCAAATTTGCAAAATAATCTTCAATCTCCAATCAAATATTGAACCTTTTTTCAGATGGCATCATGTGCTTCTAAACATTTGATATCACTTATATTCCAGTGTAAAGCAAGAATAGCTTTACTTATTGTGAGTAAACATTTCCTTGTTTTCTGCTTCCACACATTTCAAATGTCCGTGGATTACTGTTCTCTTGTAGACAGAGACAAATCAAATGAGAAGGTGGAAAATATTTCCCCCAAAGTTCATGAGCTTAATGCTTAAAAAAAAAAATTCATCTTTACTGGAAATATGTTTGGGTTTTGGTTAATTATCATGTGTAGTTGTCCTTTTTTTTTTATTTCAAGAGAGCAACAAAATAATAGTTCTAAAATAGAAAGAAATGAATTGCATATAAGACCAGCTGCTGGTAGGACTCCCACAAAATCAACTTCAGTTTCTGTGCTTAGGAGGCCTCTAAATTTTTAGATGCTTGGTTGATTTGGTTCCTCATTCCACACTTATGCCCTCAGTGCATCAAACCTCTGAACTGTCTAATTTATCTTATCTTGAATTCAAAATGTTTTCAGTTTGTATGAACCAACAATGAACTACATTCTTAAATCAAATTACATAGAAATGCCATGTGGTTTTATTAATGACATCTCTATTAACTTTTATACTTAAAAAATCTTTATTTTAGCTTACTGTAATTTACTCGTAGTGTACATTTTCCAATTCAGTAGTCTTTTTCAGCTAAATTTATCCTACTTGTCTAATTCTTTCTCTACAGCTACTGCTCCTCCCTTGAGTAACATTTAGAAACTTTTACTTCCTTCCAGAGCTGCTTATCTGTGGAAAAGCTCACACTACTGGCATCTTGTATACTTGCTTGAGTGAATCCTAGAATTTCAGAACTAGTAGAAAATCAGTTTGTTGCTTGATTAACAAATTCATCTACCCATTCAGGTGTAAACTCTTAAAAGATTATGTGCCAATTATATCACCACTGGTTTCTTATTCTTCCCATCCAGGCTTAGCATTGTCCTAAGTGGTCTCATTTCTTATTTTCTTTCATACTAGTCTGTGCCAGAGATTAATTTATTTCATCATCTTCAATTGAAAAAAATTAAACATTGCTGTAATATTTAAGAAATATTTTGCTGCAGGGCTGACTCTTGTTTTAACTCAGGGGAAGGTTGAGTAAGGCAAGCTGTCTTTAAAATGTGCTTGCTTCCTCCTGTGGTGGAGGTCCTTGCCAATTCTGGCAAATCCATTTTGACTGCTAGGTTATACTGGTTATTTAATATAGTAGTTTAAAAAGTTTTAAATACTTAAAGTGCTTTAAGATTAGTGCCAGAATGAATGTCATTAAGTAGTCTAATGAATCCAGTGTGTTCCCTTTTGAAGTTTGCAGTCACTGAGATCTGTGAGAATAGTGTTAGTATTGCAAAGTTGAAATGCAGTCCAAAGGAAGCCCAAAAAGGGAAGTACTGCAAAAATTGAACTGGAATTAGAGAGTAACAGGATTCAGGGAGAAAATTTAAGCCATTTGGAGAAAGTTTTCAAACCCCAGTACTGGAGTCTTATACCTTATTGCTACTGAATCTGCAGAGACATGGCTTCGATTACCATCTGCTCAGTAAATGAGTGGCTGCTTCCTAAAGTCTGTCTCGGGCTATTGGATGGGAGTTTGTCTTGCCAGACTGTGCTGGGAGCCAAGGAGCTCAGGATGGTTATTCCTGGTTTGCTTCCCTGATCTGTAGAACAGGGCTCTTGAATGCCCATGGCATTGCTGTTAACAGAAGGGTGGGGAGGGGCATTCCAGAGGATGAGTGCATTCATGAGTGCCTGGATTTGGGATATTGAAGGGGCTAGTTATTTATTTCATGTATCTACTTGACGTCATTTCAGATTAATGACCTGCCTAGGAGGTTTGTGCTGTAGTATGTAAATAGCAAAAGAAAAATGTGTGGTGAAAGACAGACATGTAGAGAGATAACACGTTCTCCAGATCAAAAGAAGCCATTTGGTTTCTACTTGTACAGCTGAAACTCCCTGTATTGTTTGGTTTCCGAAACAATTGATGCTGCCATGTTACTGTGGCCGGGGGCAAAAGCCTGGGAGTGTCCTTCCAGCCCTGCAGGTCTGTCTGGCATCTGGAGGTGAGGCCAGGGAGCAGAAAGTGTGAGTGGGTTCCACACCACAAGTGTGCATCCCCATGGTATTTATAGGCACTTACAGCACTGTTAGGAGGCAAGGCATGGGTGGGGAGCATGTGACCATGCTGCTTGTGGCTGAATTGCCAGAGAGAGAGAATAGGGGTGTATTTTGGAGCTTCTTATTTTGTGGATTTTGGTTGGGTTTTGGTTTGGTTGGGTTTTCGTTTTTCTGCATTTTGGGGCTTTTAAAATTTTTTCTCTCCTTTTTCTTTTCTTTTTTTTTTTTTTTTTTTTTTTTAACAAAACCACATTGCTTGGTTAGTCTGCTGACAGCAGGCAGTTGTGCTGCATGGACTGGTTGTTGTCTTATGTCTGTACCTTCTGGGATGAGCAGAAGTGGCCATTCCACAGCTTCACCTCACAGGCACTGGAAATCCAACTACGTCTTCTCCTGAGTCAGCATTTGTTTTTTGGGGAGGATTACTTTGCAAACAAACCAGACTTTGGAGATCTGAGCCGTAATTTGTAGTAGGTTCACTTGCATTGTACTCAGCTACCCTTGCAAGGTTAAATATGAAAACAAGCTCCTAGTCACAGAGTTTCCTTGGGAGCAGGGGGAAGTCTGTACCCATTAGAGGATCCAGAGATGAGGTGGGCATAGGACGTGAGTGACTGCTGCATGTAACACTCCCCTTTCTGTTCCCTCAGCTGAGCCTGTGCCTCCTCATTCACAGGCTGAGGAATGAATCCCGGGCTGAGCTGGGACCCAGCTGCATTTGGGACATGAAGTCCCTAAACGTTGCTGGCACTGGGCTGGGAGTAAGGCAGCTGGGACCCACTGACTGTGCATTAATTCATTTTGACAGGGAATCAGAACTGGAAAAGGATGATTTTCTGAAGAGTTAGGGCATCAGAAGGTGATACCGCAGCACCACTGTGGACTTAAAGTTGTTGTATCCTGACTGCTTTTTGTGTCTGGGTAATCCTTGCACCTTAATTGCTTCGTCCTTTGGCTTGCAATGAACGCGACCACCAGGGTGCTTGTCAGAAAGTCTGTCTTTAAATTGGAATGGCACAGGGAATGCTTAGAGAGGCAGGAGCTGTTCTGTCCCTTCCTTGTCCTCTCTTTCCCCTCCCCTGCCCCTGCCTCCCTGCTTTTTACCCCCACCCTTCTTTTTTTTGGTTTTTTTTTGCCTTGTCTGCCAAAGAAAATGTAACACACAAATCAGTAACAATCATTTTGTGCACTTAAGATATCAGAAAAGTGACCAGCTCAGGAGAGTTAAGTTGCAAAGTGCTGTGGAACAGTCAGTTCCACAACAGTTTAGGACCAATGGAAAGTGTACTAGTTCATACTGCTGGGAGGGCTGTGTGTCTGGGGTTCACTCTCTATTTCTTCTCTGTGCCCACCGATCAGGCAGCTACCAATGGTGAGGAGGCCCTTTCTGGTGTGATCTGAGTTACTTTATGTGTGGCAGTATTCTTTGCAAAGGCAAGCCTTTATATTTCAAATTGACTTCATTATTGTAAACCAAGGGTAATAAATTTTAGTGCAAGTTTCAATAGCATGTTTCTTTTGTTGTTTTATTTTTTAGTAGTTTTATTGACATGACTTTTGATCTTCTCTAGCTAAGCAGCCCAATTGCCAAGCAACAAAGATACTCAATAAGTTTTCATGGCCACAAAAAGGAAAGTCATACATTTTATTTCATCCAAAAATCAGAAAGATTTTTTTTCTGAAGTAGTCAATTATTCCTTGAAGACACTCTGGACCAGATTCCTAGAGTCAAATTTTTATTTGAGTTCTTTGCAGATTTATAGTAATACAGATATGAACACTAGATGTTTTAGGATGTTATAGCTTCTTGGGGGGAAAAAGTGTACCAGTCTCTGTTCTGCATCTTTTGTTCTCAATGAAGATTTCTGGTGTTATTTCATGTACTTGATCAGGATGTCTCTGATGTCATGGCTGCACCCAGTTGCAAGTGAGAGATGTTGACTCAGCCACAATGTTAGACAGTCAGACAGAGACTAAAAGAAAACAATTTTATTTTTCTTGATCAAGTGCAAGAGTAGATGCATACGGCTTTCCTGGTTGATGCGCTCATGAATTCCTCTCCCCCCACTTCTGATCCATTTTTGATCCTCACAAAGAATCTTGAATGTGAGCCAGATTTCTCTGGGAAATTGTCCCCTTGATGATGATATTTGCCAAGAAAGGGATTTCCACAGTGTGTTAGCAAGGGAAAGAACTGTTAACACTCTGTAGATGGGGGAATGGCTAACATGAAAATCACCGTGGAAAAAATGAGATTATTCTTGCCTGCATCATATAAACACATAAGAATTCTTTCTGGTGATTCTGTCAACCTATCAAGGTTTTTTTCCTGTTTTCTATCAAATTTTACTATCTCAATATAGGAATTTTTCTGAGTATTTTTTGAATTATTATTTTCTGTATAAAATATTAAGGGGAGGTGTTTCTGCTATTTTAAAGAGCCTGCATAATTATCTAGGTTGGGCCTTCACCAGTGCCTGGTGACTGTATTGTCCTTTCCTCTCTGTAGTAGAGTATATCACCAGCAGCCATGAGGTGCCTTTGACAATCACCAGAGTTAGAGCTGGAGCTCAAACCTTTAGTCAGAATTTGGAAAGAGATTAGGAAAGAGGAAGTACATAGCCAGGAAGAACCCTGTTCAAATTATTGTTTCTTTTAAATGCCTTCACCAAGAACTCTCTATGAAGAGCAGTAGGGATGCATGCCTTCAAAAACAAAATGTGTACAAAACATGGATTGAACTAAATGTTCCAGGAACTTCAATGCTTAGTGGGCAGAAAGATGCTTTTATTTCCAAGTGCCTGAGGGGGCATCTGTCATGTAGAAGAGTCTCCTCATAGACCACATAATCCCGGCAGGCCCCTTTTTGTGAGTCGTATCTGTGGCTAAATAGGTGCATGAGATTCTCCCAAAGGAAATATGGAGAGGATATACATCTGCCAGAGCAGCAGGCCCTGGCTCCAGTGGAACTGAGGGAAGGAAGAAATTCTGCAGGCAACTAAAATAAATAAAAATAAGTGTTCTATTGGTTGGTTCCACGTGTGGTAAATCTTGAACAAGTGGAGGTGATGCTCAGGACACTCACATATGCAGGACTTCTCCAGGGTAGCAGGTCTGTGTCTCCCTGGGCCCTAGATTGTGTACTGGCATTTCATTTGGTGTGTGAATTAGCTCCAGACATTCTGGCTCTGAACCAGGACCAGGTGCAGATCTCACGTGCTGAAGGTCAGTCTCGGATAGACAGACACCGGTGCTGTCCTGTGTAAGGGCAGGCTGATAAACTACACAATAAAGGTTTGCAATGCAGTTTGTAGCTAAACCCATCCAGGGCAAAGAGACCTGAAAATGTAAGCATCTGTGGCTTTAGTTCAAAGAAATCTTGTCTGCAGAACCACGAGTAAGGTGTCTCTTCCTTCCCTTTCCTTTTGAGGAAGGCTGTGATAGAAGTATTCTAAGCAAAACAGGTAAAATCTGATAAAAACATGTGTTTGAAAAAATGTTTTTTAGCCAACCCATATGTGAACTGTATCTCAGAAACCCATGGCAGGTAAAGATGAAAAGCAAGCATTTTGCCTTGGGCTTAATGTTGCTATTGAAAGGTCTACATATCTGCTGGAAAATACTTAGGGATCTGTGAATTGAAAACAGTTGAAAATCACTGACCTGAAAATATATTTCCTTGTTTTCAGAAAACCAGCGAGACTGAGTTAGCAGAACATTTCTCTATGGTGATGTTGATGTCTTTCCCTCCTGCCCCCATCCTACTAATGGATCACATGATTTGTAACCAGAGTATAGCCGTTCATTTCTTATGGTCCTTCTCTAATGAGATCTTTCTGTGTTAAAACATCAGCATGGAGCTTTCCTAGACTGCTTGCATAATTATCCAATGTACTGCAAATTTAAATGCAAATGAAAAGTTTGATTAGTTAAAAAAAAATATGTTTTCCACTTAATTTTAAATGATCAGTCTTGCCAAAGAGATCTCCCATTATAATTAAGATGTCTTGTAGTTCTGGGATCAAGGTTTATTTGTATTTATACTCAAAAAAACCCAAAATTGACCACTGTAAATGGAACAGATGTGCCTACCCTAGATGTCATAATTATCCATGACAGTGTAGGCTGCCTTTGGAACACATGTGCTACAGGCACAGCATTCGAATATTCCGGACCTCTGACCTTAAGCAGATGTCATTATTTTAGTCATATGGACAAGCCAGAAGGAAGGTCAGAGCTCATTCATACGTGTTTATAGTCTTTTATTTTATGTATACATGTGATATTTTTGCTTGAAGGTTTATAGGAAGAGGTCAGCACTAAGACATGTTAAGGGTGAAATTTGGCTTTTTTTGTGACAGAACACAGTGTTTTTGGCGATGTGGCATTGTTGGTTTATTTTATTTGGGATTCCCTGCTGTCTTTTTTTTTTTTTTTTGCATGGAGCTCATAGGAGGTTGCTGTTACCTGAATTATGCGCTGAAATCACTGGGATTGCCTGGAGTGGACATCAGCCCAGACTTTTGTTTCCCTCAAAGTAGCTGTCATCTCAAGTAACTGTCATCTTCGTGGAATATGCTCATGTCTGATCATAGCCTTTGGCAGCAGTCTTGAGCAGGAAAACATTATTTCAGTTCAGGTGACTGGGGCTTGTAGGCGTCGCAGACCACTCTGAATGCAGGTAGGGAAACTGCAGCTCATGGAGTTTAATTGTACTGCATTTTACTGGAGCACTGCTGTGATATTGGTGACCTTCCTCCTTTCATTTTACTGAAACCATATAATTTCATTTTGTGATGTTGCCTGAAGCCAGCAGGTTATCTAAATAACCTAAATAATGCCAGCCTCAAAGCAAAACTGTCCCCTTTTCCTAAAGATCCTTTCACTACTACCCCCAGCAATCTATCTTTTTTTTTCTGGGGGGAGTGGGGGGGAAGCCATGCTAACCTCAAATCATTTTGGAATTGCTAACACAGCAAGTGAGTCTAATAAAAATAAAAGGACAGCTGAGCAACAAATTAAAGGAAAGACCCTGAAAGGAAATGAATAGATGAATTCCTTAGTGAAAATCACCTTTTCCTTACATTATATGTATAGGGTTGACAGCAGCATTTTAGCTGAGTAATTAAACTCTGGGGTACATGCTTATGATGCCAGGAGAGCAGAATGACTGAGGCTGAGAATTTCTCACAGTTAAATCACAGACCTATTAGAGCTGAAGCAGCAGCCAGGTGATGCCATATTACTGTGATGCACTGTGATGCCATATTACTGGTAAGAATAGTCAGAGGGATTCCTGACAACTTACTCCCATGAATTTATTGACACAAATGTTGCTTTCAGCTCTTTCATGAAAGCACCTGCCTTTAAGCAATGGTCAGAAGGTGCTTATTGGTAATGAGAGGTACTTCTTCAACTGTGTACTTTCCTATCCCTACAGAAAGATATACAGCATCAATATGACCCACAAGCCACAGGTGAAAAACTGTTTCCTGTATGTATGACCTTAGTTTTGAAAAGCACTCGTGGAAGAGCATGGTTGCAGCAGTCAGTGTGTTGGAGCTGATCCCACCCATCGCCCTGTAAAAAGTCTGGGACTGCTTTGCCCTCTCCAGCCTGGTCCTCCTGGGACTGCTTGGTCCTTTGCCATCTGCTCCTCCTGGGCTCAGTGCTCAGGCAGAAACCCAGGTGAGAATGGCTGAGGTGACACCAAGCTGCAGCTGCCCTCTGTCCTTCTTACAGTCTGTGCTTTTTGATGCTCCTCATAAAGGCAGGGTAGGCAAGACTAGCTTATTTATAAAAGGTTCATTTCTTTATTATTTCTATTTTAGGGAGAAAAAAAATCCTTAAAGCCTTGGAAACTGTAGAAATTGACAGCTCAAATCCTCCTTTTACCAAAACTCTCCTGTTTCTTGAATTGTCTACCCTCCTGTTGTGCTTTGGGGCTGAAAAGTACCAAATAAAGCTAAGGGCAAACATTTTTACTGTCTCTGTCCTTAAAGGAGCTAAATGAACTGTGCTGGATTAAGATCTGCTTTATTGTATTTTTGGCATGGTCCGTAGAGCTGCGTTCTGTAAGGCTTAAAGCTGTTGAAGTTTAAAGAAAAACAGATGAATTAGGGAGAAGACACATGAGAGTTCACTTAGAGTTACTTGGCACCTGTTTCCAGCCACAGGTGGAAGGCAGCATAATTTGGCAAAAAGATACACAGAAATAACCCCAGGCATTGTTGCTGTGTGGCGCTAGACCACATCAAAATTACTTAGGCCATGACAATATTTCGATCAAAGCATTAAAGCTGAAAGGTCATCCAAACCTTATTGCACCTAAAAAAGATCAAGTAATCCTTGTAAAAGCTTTGGCATAGCATTGTTTTGGTGGGAGGTAGAGATAACTCTTGAAAAAACCCGAGGTTTGCATTGATTGAAAGTAAAATTGAGATTTGCAGGTTGGTAAAAGCCACTTTTAAGGGATGAAATTGCACTGTCTCTTTTTTTTATAGAGAGAAGATTGGTAACCTGATAGGAAAATGTCATTTAGCTTCTTTGTACAATATGTGAGTAAACAAGCGTGCTCTATGAGTTAGCCTTGCAATATGCAGCATTGCTTGTACTGCTGGGTATAAGTAATTTAGGTTCCAGAACTTTGTGAGGGCCAGAGTAAAACATGTTTGAAAATCACTGGGGTTCTAAAAGCCCATTTTCTTCCCAGTTCATGCAGCTCAAGTTCTTAACACCAAAGCAATGGAAGTTTAGGGCATGGTTTGTGTTCTTTCATAAGTGTGTTACACATCACAGTTGCATCTAAAACAGAAGAGATCCATGGGTGGAGGGAAGCTTTTGACTTTCTAAGGCCCTTGCTGGTAAGAAACTGTCCCTCAGTAGTCAACACCCTCATTAAAGAAAAGAAGATTTTAACTGGGGATTTGCCTGGGCATGGGGGTTTAAGAATTCTGTTTGTTTTTCTGTAACTTGGCTTTTTAAGAGTATCTTACTAGATTGACCCAACAGAGTAGCAGGTGATGTTTGATCTATAGGAAAAATAAAGAAATTATAGGAGACGAGCCAGTAAGTTGAAATGGGATAAATCCTTTGAACAGTTTTCAGCTTTAATTTCTGTGTTTGCCTGTAGAGAGACATGCCCCTGTGTCTCTACTGTAAACCTTGCAATATTGAAGCAAAAAATTTGTCTTCTGGGCCACATTGGAAGAGCCCTAAATTTTGATTTGAATTTAAAGCCAGCTACAGTCTGCAGAGACGACGATACACTTCTATGAAGCATGCTAAAGTGGGAAGGATCAAAACAATATGACTTCAGTTCCAATTTCTTGTTGATGTCCAGACTGTAACAGATTTTGGACTGACTCCGCAAGATAGGTATAAAATCATGCTGATACAAATTGATGATGTTTTGCTCTCTTTTTGCAATGTTACACTGCAAGAGAAAAAAGCCAAACAAGTTCTGTTATCTGTGCTGCCAGTAGGGAGATTTTCACTGACTGAAGACAACTGCTGTAAAAGCTTTAGCTGGTGGTAAACCCATCACAGGACTGAAGGAAAACCGTTTTTATCTTCACTTTGGCACAGATGCCATTCTTTTCATGGAGAAGAGCATGGGGAATCTCTTGGCAAGTAAATTCTGTGGATGTTGCACCTCTTAAGATTTTTCTCATTTCTATAAATCTCACAGAACAAGTTTTTTTTTCTCTGAAAGGGGATTTATCACTGCTATCTCTTATCTGCCTGTAAACAGTGTATACTTTAAATATTTTATAGCTACATGAAGAGATTAGGGCTCAGAGCACTATGGTTTTATGCAACTTATCTGTCAAATGGCTGTTATACCTTTAGTTTCATAATATGTTTTACCGAGAAGTGTGATTATCAGGACACATTTTAATAGATAACTCCTTTACACCAGGAACAAAAAGTGAATACATAAATTTAAAAATAAATTCCTCATGAGTCTTTACAGGTTTGACCCTTGTTTGGTTTTGGGTCATGGAAACCTTTAGCAATGCATGAGAATAATCTGATTTAATGACAGCAATGAAGAACTAGCTCTCTGTTTTCCAAAGCTGCAGCAGATGTAGAGAGAATTATAAATAATTTTCCAAACCTAGTGTATAAATTCTTAGCAGTGACATCTTGATCTCGGATGAAAAACACAGCATATAGATACTAAACAGAGCAGTTCACTCTAACCAGATGCTGGGTCATCCATTAGGAATACTTTATCTGATTAGTATTGTTAATGGAAGGGCTTATCCGGCCATTCCGTAAAAGCAGATCTGCTGTAGATCATGATTTCTTGTCAATACAATCATCAAGGCTCTCATGGTTGTGGCAGCACAGTATTAACCTAGCAGATAGAACTGGGCAGGATAATATACCAAGCAGTCAGGGAAACAGAGACCCTTCCATTGATTTCTCTTCCATGCATAGCATTGCCCCCTGCGCCTCTCCTTTTCTGTCATTCCACTTGGCAAGACAGATTACTTCAGCATCTTTCTTTACTCCACTTCTGATATATTCAATGGCTTTATTGTGATAATTTATAGTAGTTTTGATTTTTGTATTCATCATGGCCTTGATAAATGGAAAAGTAGTACAGAAAGGGCCTATTTCTGGAACTGATGGAAGTACCATAGTTATATTGTAGATTATTCTAAAACATGTAAATTAGGAAACAAACCAAAACCTCATTCTTCTACCTGAAAAAGGAATGATCTTGAGATTGGGATATCCTACATTAACTTTGAAGATGACTATCTAATATTTTAATTCTGTATAACACACTTCTGTTGTTTGTTGAAGTATTTCTGACAATTATCACAGTGTTTAATGGTCCATCTTCATTATAAATAGCATGTTTAGATATTGACATCTGTATTCATTATAAATTTTATGTTTATATATTAACAACTAAGCATAATTTTAATCAAATAGAATTTATGTAGACATCAGTTCAATAGGTTATATTTTGTTTGAAGTTATCTGTACTTTTGAGTTGGTCTTTGAACCCACTCTTCAGTTAAAATATAGTGGATTTCTTGTTTATTTTTAATAACCTGGGAAAAAGAAATATTCTGTTTGGAGGTAAGGTACATGTTTTTAAACAAAACAGGTTTTCCTTAGCTTTTTGTCTAGCTCTGAGGAGAAAAAAATTATTTTTAATGTATGATACTGATAGACTTAAAAAGCTGTTACCATTGTAAATTCCTTGGAAAATAATCCTCAACCAAGTGAGGCCTGCTGTGACTGGCACGTGTGGTAACAAACACAAGAAGTAGCTGTGCTGTAACAGAGCTCTAAAACCTCAGCGCTTCTCTCAGTGCTGATCATGATCCCAGTGCTGCCCTGCTTTGCAGCTCCCATGTGAGATCTGGCAGCAGGGAGTCAGCTCTTTGTTGCCATGGTTGTAGAGCTGCACCACTGACTTGGAATAGCTGATCAAACCAAGCCCATTCCTTCCCTGTTTTCAAGAAAAAGATAAGGATTAGTAAAAACTTGAGAAATATTTTGAATTTTATACACCTTCTGCTAAGACAAAGTGATTTTCATTGACATTTCATTGTATTAGGGGGTTGTATTTCTTTTCCTAAAATTGTAACTGAGCTTACCCACCTAATCTTAGGGGTTTTAAAATATCCTTTTAAGTTTCAAATATTTCCCCCGCTATTATTTTTTTTTCTTTTTCTGTTTCAGCCTTTACTGCATACAGTTTTCATTCCTTTATTCTTGTCTTCTAACTGTGCTTGAATTTCTTAGAATTCTTTGTCCTTTTCTTTACTTCCATATCTTTCTTATTTTTGCCTTTCTGTTTTTTCCTTTCCATGTTTTCCTGCCCTCATGGGATAAAGGACTTGATGTCTCATGCACTTGGTGTGGCTGAATCTGTCCCTTCCTGTTCACCTGCCTGCCTCTTTCACTGCTGAGGTAGGGGTAGGGAGTGAAATGTGAATGATCTGAAGAAGGGTCCGTCATAAACACAAGAAGATACCAATTCTTGAAATCCTGAGTGTACTGACAGCTGTAAAAACTAGCAAAAATACCACACCAAAAAAAAAAAAAAAAAAAAACCAAAAAAAAAACAACAAAAAAACTCACCAAAAAGAAGATAGTAAAAGCCTTTAGTGAAAAGACAGACTGCAAGAGGTTAAAAATGGAAATGGAGGGTTTGAAACAGTATTTGTAAAAATGCTTGTGGGAAGTGGGATATCTGGCAATTCCCATACTTTGTAATGAGGGAGAAGAACTAGTAAATTCAGAGTGAAAAAAGTGGAAGAGAAGGATGATCTTCAACTGCATGCACAGAGGCAAAGGAATGTAAGAGTAAATTTCTAACAGGCAAAAAGACATCAGGGTTCATGACCTGAAAAACAGTGAGACTTCTAATGTCAGGGAGGAGCGGTTGCTGCTCTGTTTTGGCTGAGATCAGAAGATGGAGAAGGCTGGGGAAGAGAAGACTCTGGGGAGACTTAGGCCTTCCAGTACCTAAAGGACTACAAGTGATCTGGAGTGGGACTTCTCACAAGGCTCTGTGGTGATACTACACTTATGGAGGGTAGGTCTAGATTAAATGTAAGGAAGAACTTCTTTACAGCGAGGGTGGTGACACCCTGGAACCCAGGTTCCAATGGTTACCCAGAGAAGTTGTGGATGCCTCATCCCAGGCTGGATAGTGCTTTGGGAAGCCTGTTCTCGTTTTGTTCTCGTTCATGGAAGGTGTCCCTGCCCATGGAAGGGGGATTGAAACTACATGGTCTTTGATGTGTCTTTCAGCCAAACTGTGTGCTAATTCTGTGGATGAACAAAGATGATCAGACAGCAAACAGAAACGAACAAGAAGTTAACAGAGGAAAGCAAAGGGAAAATAGCAATTGGATCTATTGTAAGGAAAGAATAAAGGAAACAGATGCTCTGAGGGTTGTGATGAGAGCCCTAGGAGAGTAGCAGATGGACTGGGATTTTTAAAAAAAGCAACAAACAAAAAAACCCTAAAAGCCAAACTCCAACAAAATAACAGCAAAACCCATTAATGATATTCAGGGAATTCGTGGGCTACCTTCAGGAAGAAAAACTCATAAACAGCTAGGATATCATAGTCAAATGGATAAAATGTGAATAGTTGTAAAGTGCATGAGTAGACTTGGATGCAGAAAAGTAAAAGGTAACTGGCACTGAAATTTTAGCTTGGCACAGCTCTTCCTGTTACCAGAGTGCGAATGACTTGCTAGAGCCTTAAAACTGAATAGCAGCAAATCTGAGTTTCTGTGCTGCAGAAGATGTGCAGAATGAGCCTAAGCTCATGCAAAATGCCTTTTGTATCTAGCACCTCTCATGTCTTGTATCCTTTGTGCCTTTTCTGAGTTTAGCTTCATATCTGAACACTTCAAACCAGAGTTCCCAAGTGGATTCTCTGAAAATTTATCCATGAGGTGAGAATTTTACACACTTAGCACAGTATTTCCTTGCATCTGGAGTTGCTCAAGATCTAATCAATGGAATACACTGAACTTCTAAGTCATCTGTTTATAATCAAATCAGGAGATACCAACGCAGTCAGAACTGGTGTGCTTTTGATGACTATGCTCTGAATTTGCACTAATGTCCTTCAGAACAGAATCCAGCCACTTGGTCTGCCTGAATGTACAAGCTTAGGAATTTTTCTTAGTGAATGAATTACGTATTCCTTGCTAGACACACTGAGATACCAATTTATTTGAGGTCTTTGTATTGTAAGCTTAAGGGACTGAAAGTGACACAGCAGTCATCCATGCCGAATTATATACATAGTACAGCACAATAGCAGTGACACCAGTGCATCCTCTAATGTGTGCTTAACCATCCTGATGCCATATTTGACTTAAAAGCAATTGTTGTCCTGTTACTGGGAATGATAGCTGCACTTCCTCTCCCTACCCAGAAGCTTGACTGCACAAGCCACTGAATGGAATATGCTCTAAGTGGCCATATTTTATATTAAAATTTGATTAAATCCATTCTGTAGGCCACTCCAATGTGAATCATAATTATATTATTCTGTCAGTAACTGAGGTAATATGATAAGAAGAATGTCACATTCTCTGGACTGCTTTTAATGGAGTATATATTATAGCTCTGTGCTTCACGTATTCAGCAATCCTCACTTAAGAAAGAAATTTGATACTAAATGGCAGCTTAAAGCTGTAATACTTGGTGGGTCACACTCTTCCAGCTCATGCATTAGCATCATTGGGAGTAGTAGAAATTGTGCAAGATGAAAGTCCAGTGAAGGATTTAAAAAGAAGTGAGGGTGGTGATAAAGCTTCCTCATATTATTAAACATTTTTCATACACACTCCTCGTTATTGCAAGGCAAGTGGGGGCACTTTACTATCTTGGTTGACTTCCTCTGTGACTTATTTTCAGCTGACCTCCCTTAATAGATGAGAATGGACGTGGCTTTCTGTGGCAGTTTGTCTTACTGCAGCAGAGCTGGCAATAACATTTCATAGCCTTCCCTTGGAGAGTTCAGCTCCTCACATACCGACAGTCTTGTGTGTCTCTGTGTTTTCAGCCCTCTAACACACTTCTGGTTTTAATGAGCGTCCTTAAAAGAATAAAAGGGGAAAGATCTTAGTGAGAAACTAGAGATCTGAGAACAAGGTAAGCAGTTAGCACCTGTTTGTCAGGTTAAAGAATATAGTTTCCAAGTAGGAATTCTGTGTCGTGGCTTCATCGAGCTGCAGATTATAGCGATCTGTTTCAAAATAATGATTTGCAGTTGGTTATCTGATGCCAAATGGCCTGAAAATCAAATCTACAGTTGTGGGTTCCTACATGTACAATATACAGTTGTAGGAAAACAGAGCTTAAAAAAGTTAACTCCTTGGGAAAATGTATTGAATTTAGTGAGTCAGCTGCTCAGATGAGCAGTAGGGTTATTGCAGATGCCAGAATTAGAATTTCCTTTACTATGCTGCTGTTTCTGGGAGGTCATTTTGTCTTAGTCCTCTCCACACCGTTGTTCTCTTTTCGTTGAGCACTTACAACAATAATATGCATTATACAATCATTCTTAGACAAACTTTGAAGAATAAAGGTTTGTGCGTTGTATCCAAAGATGAATTGCTCAAGTCCATTGCAATTAAGCTGTGATGGGTGAAGCACTGGAAGTAACAAAGGAGGTTAGTGGGGCTCTTCCCAACTGAAGAAATCAATTTTCTGTGTAATACCAGTCAATGTATCTGGCTTCTGCTAGGTTTGGGAGCTCTCTGTGCAAGAATTAACAGCTACGCTCTGAGATCTGATGAAAAATGTAGTATGTTAGTGTTGATTTGTGTTTTCATATCTGTGCCAAACAAGCTAAAGCTGTCAGACAAAAAAAAAAAATTAGTGACCTTGTCCTGCTAAGTCTTGAAATGGCATTGGAGCAGCAGCTGACTTTGGCCAAGTTCTCTTGTAAAAACACCCTCAGCAACATTGCAACATGTGAATAAACAGTAAATGTTGTTCTAATAGCAACACAAAAGTTGAATATAAAAATAAATAAAATCAAGGATAAAAACTGCTGACCTGAAGCCCAGTTCTCAATCACAGAAGTCAAGGGACTTTCAGCATGTTCTAAAGCAAGCAGCATGTCAAGCTGACCGTGCTTTGTACTTTTCCTGGTCCCACTTGTATTTGCTCTCAATGCAGTCTTACTATGATCCGTGTTTACAATGTGATCAAACATTATTAGCTCTACTAGATGTGTGTTTTCTTTCACTGATATTTGGAAGTGCAAATTTTTAGTTGTAGGGAGTTTTATTTTCACCTCAGTAGTAGGATCACCTTCTCCAATAATGAAATTGTCTTGTCGTGCTAGCTGGTGCTTCTTGTGGCCGTGTCTCTTCTTGTTGGGCTGGGTTCTAAATGGGGGATGTCACGGAATTCATTAATACATGGAAATGATTCATTTAAGGGAGGTTTCTTTCCCCTCTGTACATGCCTGCTAATTAGCAGACAAATTTTGATGTTCTAATTGATCTGCTGCAGAGAGACAGCTGTGTGCCCCAGCTGTCCCCCGCTCCGGTGGGCCTCCTCTGCAGTAGGGAGGCAGCAGCCCCGCTCCTGACAAATTGATTTAACTGGAGTGCCGTGCCTTGGGGGAGCCGTGCTCCACGCTGTCACTGCAGATGACTGCAGCCTTTGCGGATGGCAAACGCCGGAGCTCTGTAATTGCCCAACAATGTCCTTTCCATTGCCTTGCTGAAATTCAATTGTTCACGCCTCACCAAGTTTTCCAGTCCTCCTTCCTGCCCCTAGTGTGGAAATACTGTATTCTGCCCGACTGCCATTTTAGGTAGAAATTCAGATGCTTGACAACAGGGCTTAAATTGTACTTAATATGCTAATACTAGGTAATGTAATGTGCTCAGTCACATATCAAAGTATTTGCATTTAATTAATAGGAAATTGTTCTCTAATGGCATTGTATTTCGCAGGTAGTCATTGCTAGGAACCTTTCACACTAATCTTAGTGCATCAGTGTTCTTCCCAGTACTGTACGGCTTGTGTAGGAATGATGGCTGTGGTGCTCTTTAAACAATTGCTCTTTCAATTTTAAGTATAGATTTTTAAGGCTTCATGTCCACTTACACCCTATTTTGTCAAATCTGATAAGCACTTCTGCTGTAACAGGTGCCTCTCCACAAAAATGACAACTGTGGCCCCAGAAAGTACAGCTATCTAATACATCTTTCATGTCACTCTCCCTCATGAATGGATCATCTACCCTTTCTGGAGGCCATTGATTTGGCCTGAATATACCTCTGGGGGGAAAAAAGAAACAGCACCACAAAAAGTGCAGTAATGAATTCTAATGTGTGCCACACCATTACCTTTATGCATATCTGATAGATAACCAAGCACATCCAGCACATTTCTGGGTATGCAGTTTTATGGACTACTAGTAGGTAGCAGCTGTTCTGGACATTCACAGGTTTTGTGTGGAGGAGGATACAGAGGTTTCCTCAGAAATGGCTGTCCATTGTGTTTGCAGAAATGTAATGTCATTACTTATTATTATTACTATTATTTTTTCTCAGTATGTACCTCTTTGTGTAAATGTGTGCAAGTGACAGGGAATCAGCAGAAAGGAAGAAGTATAGGGATTTATACCATTGTTAAGGTAAGACCAGCATATATATGTATGCAGGTATTAAGCCATAAGGCTGTTAAAGATTTTGTCAAACTGACCATATGTTCAGACATAAGTGAGAGCCACTAAAAGTTTTGAGAAAAATACCTTTCTGAATTGCACTGAGCTATAGTCCCAAAGAGCAGAAGTTACACTGAGGGTGAGAAGTCAGCATTTCATCCATCTTGTATGCCACTGTTCTCCATCCCTGCACACACAAACAGAACAGTATGGGTTAAGCTTAAGCAAATATTATTTAGGTAAATGAGTATTCCTTGATGGGAGACAGACAGTTTCCCTAATTGGCAGTGCTTTTCTCAAAACTCTCTATCTTCTGGATAAATACCTCTCTCTCCTAAGGTCAGGCCCTGTACCACATGGTACCATTATTTTCATCCTTCAATAGCCTTTCTTGTTTTATTTGTTGTATTTCCAGTGAGATATAATGTAAGTAATTAGGCATTTTTCCCTCAGAGAATGGCAGAAGGATATCTTGCATAATGAGTAAGATGTTTTGTCGTTAAAAATAGTGCTTATTGGTCATTTTATTTCATTTTATAGCAGCAGCTGAAGATTTACTGAGTACTGCTTGGTAATGCTATATGAAATTCATGGGCTGAGGAAGCAACCTGAACTCTTAATCTTTGTCAGTATTTAAAAAAGTGATGCCCAGTGGACCATCACCAGTAGAACTGGATTATGCTGAGCTCATTTATAAGCCTTAATGGGTAGAAGGATATTCTTAGGTATAAGGTTTGCATCGCACTACTGTGTGTTGTAGCTCCAAGGGGTGTAGAAGAAGGTGTGTGTTCTCCTGACATGGCCGAGATCTCTAAAATCTGAATTGCTCCTTGGGGACTTCTGTGTTGATGCCTGTGCCTGCAGATGGCTGCAAGTCACAGTTGCTGCTTCCCTGGAGTGGGAATGGTGTGGATGCTGTATTGGCTCACCTTTGTCCAGCCATCTTGTGCAGGGCATCACCCTGCCAGCCTGCTTGTGGCTTCATACCAGCACTGCAGTTTTGGCTGGTAACAGAAAGCAGGAGGCCACGGTAGGGGGACAAAGGAAAAGGAAAGGAAAAGTTCCTGTATTCTCTCTGAATACTGTGAGGCAGTTTTATCCCAGAAAGGCCTGTATGAGTAAGGCAGAGAGGCACCCTTTGGCACATGGCTTTGGATAAAAGTTCTCATGCTCTGACCACGTCTGGCTGTTTGAGCACCATGTGCTCATCAGTCACATACGCTGACTCGAGGTTGTTGCAGTACAAGGTATAGTAATACCTTGTTGCATGAAGTACTGCAGGTCTTGAGGTCTCCATGGATGGTCAGATGTTTATCCTGCTGTATGTGCAACTCTTTTTCACTGCCCTATGTCAGAGGGAAAAGCATCCTAGTAATCATGGCTTTTTGTTAATACTGTGCACATGTGCCCCTCCACAACCCATATTCTAGATTCTGTTATTGGGAAAAGACAGTCCTTCCCTCCCTCTCTTCCTGCCCTCCAGTTGGGATGAAAAGCCAGCAGCTACCTCTGGCTCATGCTAAACCTCTATTTGCTTTAGTATACACTAACAAGGCAGGCTGTTTCAGCGGAACATTGGAAATTGGAAAATGTAGGGGTTTTACTGCTTTAAGGATTAATTTTCTGGGATGGGATTTTTTTTCCCCAACAGCCAAGATGGTTTATATTGAGCATTTTAGGCTGTCACATCACTACAAGGAGGTACTTAGCTACCAGCAGGGTGCTGAAGATTGCCCATCCTCTCCTACATCTCCATGATAATGTTTGGCCGTTTTGTATCAGAGAGGTGTTTGTTCCAGCATATGTTGCAAAGTACCATTTTGTGCTGCCATTATTTAGTTTTGTTTCACAAGAAGTGAACAAAATGGTAAAGGTACACCTGTAATAAAGCTTCCACAGTGTAATATCACAGCTAAGGCATTAAGGAACTGCCACTTCAAGCAGGCAAATGAGTAGAGACATGAAAGAAAATGCAGTGCTTAGCTCTTTTATTTTGACCAGTGTAATGTAATTACTTATACTAATCTTCCATTATATTTCCTTGACTAGCAGAGACAGGGACCTAATTGTGTCTCTAGCTGTTGCTACTGCAAAGTACCTTTTAAATCATATTAACATCCATACTTGATCTTCCTACTGATTTTGACGTGTAGATCACAATATCCTGTTAAATTACTCAGCAAGAGTGGCTGGCTTGCAGTGTATCCAAGCCACAGCATAGCAATGTTTCTATTGTGAGTGATTTGGTGGAAGTAGAACAGGCACTGACCCCTTTTCTCTGGGAAAGCACTTGACCTTCCTTTTTCAAAGCATTATGAGTTCTGTGCAGCATTCTAATCTAGCTCGTACTTCAACACCAAGATGCCAGAAATAGTCAGAAATTAATTATTCTGCTTCTGGCTCTTGAAGAAACTATGCTTCCTTTTCTTTGGCGTCGATCTAGCGGTAGTGATGAACACGTTCTGCACTACCAGGCTGGATTATTGTAACTCACTGAAGCTGAAGATAAAAGCTCCACAGAAACTTGAGCTACCTCAGAGCACAGCAGCCTAGCTCATTAGTAGGTGCAGCACCGCGAGCGCACAGCGCCGGTGCTGCGCTTCATCAGCTGGCATCCCACTTAGTTCAGCAGCCAGCTGTGGGCTCATTCAGCACATAAGGTCACCAGAACACTGGTATGGATGCTGTTTGTCTACACATTGCCACATTGCCTCTGGTACAGGGCTGCCCATCATGCGCAGAATTAAAACTCCCTGGAACTGGACATGACCAGTTTTGGCCAAAGGCCTTTTCCACAAAATGAAAGGCAGCTACAAAAAAACCCCCAAAAGATCTCTTCTCAATGTATAGCCTTTATGTTCTTTTGAAGGAATCCTTCCTCCTGCAGTAGCAGCAGATACATTTAAAGATGTGTACGTTTGAAAGGAAGGATTGTAAAACTTGGGAACAGAGTAGAATTCACCCTAGAGAAGTCCACAAACTTCCAGTTATGACATTGCCATTCTAGTGATGTAGCAAAAAATGTCGCAGAAGTGCTTTAGCTTGTTTTTACTGATCAATACACCATAGTGTACCATGGGTGGATCTCAGTCTTGCTGTCAGGATAGGTATGAAGAGGTCATCTAGCTCCTCTGTGTAGCCTGGTTCCTACAGGAGCTGGAGACTGCTCCCCACAGTCCAAAGGGAGCTGTTGTCCATACAAAGATTTGAGAAGGCTTGGGAGGCCATGGCAGAGGGTCACAGCAAAGGCTGCAGGAAGGATCAGGAGGGCTGCAGGAAGGCAGCTCTAGGAAATGGCAGGTGGCTTTTGGATGATGTGCTGACAGAGGGACTTCTGAAGAAATTACATTGTTTGACTCTGCTGTGTGCAAGGAAAGGGAAATTCTGTCATTCAGCTCTGTTAGGCTGCCCTATCTTGTCAGTCTCAGAAATACAAGACTGGAGGGTAGAGAAGTTGTGAGAGTGACTCCTCTAGGCCCTTGGATGGGAGCACCAACCTCTACCAGTCCTTTTTCTTCATCTGGGATGGAAAGCCATGGTACAGAAGGAGAGGGGCTCATCTCTTCCCATTTGCCTTGAGGACCACCATGCTTCTTACACTGCTTCTGCTAGAAGGGCTCTCTAAAGGTCATCTACTTCTGCTAGGATGAATTATTTATGGCTACCTTATCTCTTACAGAATTTTTTCCTTAAAGATCTGCAGTGAAGTGGATTGCATGCAGTAGTCTGTTTCTCTGTTTTGTGATCCTTTTAGTTGGAAGGTCTGCTCTCTTACTAATCAGAATTACAGCATTATTCCTTTTTCCCCTTTTTTACCCTTTTTTTAAAATTTCCAGTTAAATCAATGATTTTTTTTTTGTCCAGATACAGAGAAAACCAGCACTGTCCTCATTTATAAAAACCTTTTTCTCTTGGAAAGCTCTCATCTTTTAATAAGGCAAGGAAACCCCACATTTCAGTCTCTCCTTCTCAATGAGGCCTTCAGGAGCTCTCTTACATATGTTGCTTTCTTACACATTCTCTTCAGTTTCTCCACACCTCCTGCAAGTGCAATGCACCAAAATGTGGCCTCCTCAGTGCTGAGCAGAGCACACTAATTGCTGCCTGTTTTTTTTCTGCTAAAATGTCACAGAATGAGAATTGTCCCTCTATCAATTAAGCCTTACAGTGTTCGTTCTTATGCAAGTCATAATTCATTGTCAGTTGCACAGCCAAGGTTCTTTGTGGATTTGGGGTTTTTGGGGTTTCCTTTTGTTTTCTGGTTATACCCCATTGTGCATCTCTTGTATTTTGTACCAAACGTGAAGGTGTCTGCATCTAAGGATGTCAGACTTCATTGCAAACTTTTTGTTCTAATGAAAGTAGTCCTCTGAATTTTGATGTATTGTTAAGGTCAAAAAGGGTTATCAATAATTTTTCATGAGGTATAGTGGTCTTAATGTGATGAATAACACAGTCATCACAGCATCTGGCTTTAAAATTGGTGAAAAGAAGGATTGATTCTAGTGTTTGGGCCATGGTACATGTTAGGGTAGAAACAAATGAGTATCAGCTGTTGTTTTCCATATGAAACCAAACTGTGGCAATGAGTCAGAAAGCCTGACAGAGTTCAAGCAAATTGTGTGGGTGTCCTGCTGAAATAAGTGGCATGCCCTGCAACATATGACATGTCTTCCTCTGACCTAGGACACCTTGCTTTTAGCAGCATTCATCTCTGCAATTTATACAGGCATTCATATTTCACTTTCTCCATTTAATCCTAATAACCAGCTTTTAGAAGAACATGACAGCATAACATATGGGTGGTAAAACTGCTCATAAACCATAATAACATGGCCAAAAAAGCTTAGATAGATAGATAGATGCACTATGCTTATTGTGACATTCTCTGATTAAGAGGTATAGCTATTTATTACAGCCATTAGCTTGGTGACTTGGAAGCAGACTGAAGCCATTATTTGAAAAACAGGTTGTAAATCCAAATTTTAAACAACTGTGTACTTACTACATGTAAGAGATATAATTATGTTAGCAATTCTGTTCTTCAGTGTGCAGATGGTAATTTTGTTCATTTGTGGTTTGCACACTGATAATGTTTGCTGTAGAACTGGCCTTGGCAGGATTAAGTGTGTTAACAGTAAGTAGGCAGTCTGTAATACATGGTTATAATTTTGTTGATAGGGTTCTGGTGGGATGAAAACCAACCAGAAACATTAGTCTAAATAATTTCTTATTGTAGACAGGTTTTCTCTGTCTGTGTGTGTGTGCATATGTTTTTGCACCTTATTATTTATTTTTATTGTATGAAGAATTGTTTCTTTTTTTTCTTCTCATTTGGAAACTTTTATGTTAGCTTCATTTTCAGTGTAGGCAGTATCTGCAACTTTGTGCCTTTAGGAATAAAAATTCAATTTTTACTCAAAGTGATTTGAAGGTTCCTGTTAGTTTTAGGGGTTGACGTATGTAATATACATTTATGAATGTGTATATGAGGGAGATATAAAAAATAAACTGTCTATTAAAGGTACCCTTTTGATTTCATATTTTCTCAAGAGTTATTCAACAGATGTTTGAGAACAATTAACAGTGTATTTTCAACAGCTACTCCATTTTTCCAGATTGAAAGAGGAACAGATAAATATGCAGATAAAGTCTGTAAAATGCTTTTATGATATTGAGGTTAGGTATTAGATTGTTGTGGTGCAGTACACCTATTTGTACAGTTCATTGTTCAGGTTTTCCCCTTTTAGAATTGTGTGACACTCTCACTTTAATTAAATAGATGTAAAAGAGGAAAAAAAATAGTTACATAGCAAGCCCAAGATGCATAATAAATAAATTACATCTTCTATTGTTTCCTCTTGTTTAGCCAGTACAAAGAGTTTTGCAGTGTCCTAAGGAAAAATGGCATAGTACAGCATACTGTATATATGTACATTAAATATATTACATACTATATAAATTATATACAAGTGTACTTATAAAAAATAGACTGCATATTACAATTATCTGTGCATGTTTACATGTTAAAAATTCTATACAATAACCACAAATTTTATGGCTAAAAAGTAAAAAGTGCCATAGGATGTGTTGTCTTAGAATGGCCCAAATGGTATAAATTCCCAGAATAAATGAAAAAATCTTAGTCTGGGTTTCTATATTATGCTCTAGCAACTCAAACAAGATTTTGCCAAAAGCATCATAGCTACCAGAGCCACATAAAGCAAATATGATTAAAAGATCTCATTTAGTATCACCAAAAGCCCTGACTACTTAATGTTCTTTCATTATTCGGTGCATCCCTAAGTTTGTGAGAGCAGTGTTACGGGTAAATGAGGGTGTTTCATCTCAGTTTGCCACGCTCCCAGGAGAAGACAATCACCCACTTTGTGCCCTTTGTATCCTGTTAGGACCAACCCTGAAGGTCTTCCCTTTTTCCTGTGACTTGTGGGCTGCAGCCCGGTGTGAGCAGACCTTCCTGCGTGTGAGGCTGCGAGTGGCGCTTGGGGAGAGCACGCTCCGTGCCAGCGCTGCACACGGGTGTGCTCAGCGACGTGCGTGCAGTGCTCCTGCTGGCTTTCTGCTCTCATTCTTCTCTCTGAACACCGCCGCCTGCCAAGGCAAGGATTTCATCTCTTCTGTAGAGAACTTAGTACGGTTGCTGGCAGTGTAAATATAAAAGGAATATTAAAGAACACTTATATTAATGTGAGCAAATGTATTCAGAACTTAATCAAAACTAATTCTTTCTGAGACTGAAATGGTTACTGTGATTTTAAAGGAATATATTATTGTTCAGGGAATGTTAGACCCTTTGGCTTTTGATTCCAGATGTGTTAATAAGTCCTTCATTAGGTATTATTAACAGCAATTTATTATATGCTTTACAGATATAACCATTACACTTAGAATATGTTTAGGTATTTTTAACTTTTGTAAGCCAGTATAGCATCAACTATCTGTGAATCAAAAAAAAAAAAAAAAAAAAGAAAAAACAAAACCCGGTGAATGAACCTAAAATATTCTGAAAAATCCACTTTTTTTAAGAAAATGAGTGTTAATTTTGTAACTGAGAAAAAAATTACACTTTAATATGGTGTAGTTAAATATTTGAATATGATCAATAGCACACAACACACATTTGTTTTCTGGTCTGTAAATAAACTTGCCTTTCATTGCCCCTTGTTGATCTAATTATTGATGTAAGGCTGTTGATACTTCCTTAAATTGTTACAGCTTTGGGCAAATATTCCTAATAGAGTCTTTTTTCTTCCACCAAACAGCAGCAAGATGTCTGTCCTGTATTTGTCCCCAAAGAGTTACAGCATTAAAAATATATCCCTAAACATATACTGCAAGTAATATTTTCTTCTCCTTCCATCCTGGAGTCTTCTGAAATTAAACAAACCTGCCTGCCTGTCATGCAGGCCACCCTGCAATGTAGCAGCTTTGGAAGGCATAAGCCACAACCCTCCTTATTTATTCCTATGCATTTTTGCTCCTCTGAGTCACTTGCCTTCCCAATTTTAAATCCTAGATAATGCTGTCTTTCTGCCCTTTTATTCCTCCCTCACTGTTGCCTCTTTTTGCAAGAGCAGTCTTTTTTTCACACTAGGTATGCAAACATCTGACTCACTGGGACTTTGATTGCAGAGAAGGATGTTGCCTCAAAAAAACCCAAACAGGATGTTATAATCTGTTTTCAGACTGTCAGAAGAGATATGGCTGATTCTGAATCAGTCAGCAAAAACTGACTTTGGCCATCTCTGAGACCTTAAAATGTTCCTTGAGAAATACTGATTATTAAAAGAAAATATAAACTTCATGAGGCAGCAGATGTTTATGCACAAAAAAAAAAATCATGTAAGTCTGGAGATTTGTATAGCATGTTTTTTATATAATCATTAGCAACCATCTCCTGTACAGTAGGTTTCTTTGTATGGCAGTGTAAGTGAAATGTTGGAAAGCATATCTGATTTATTAGCCACCAGCTAATAAGTGTTGCTTTTTGCCCCTGTTTACCTATGAGTAAAATTTGAAACAGTCATGGAAAATAATCTGAATTGTGTGTTAGTGACCAGATGAGATAGATAACCTTGTGTAAATAACAAATTAACAGGCCAGTAATACTGAGTGTAATACCTAGGAATGCAAGCTCTGCCACAAATGCTGCCCAATAAATGGGGCTTTGCAAGCAGAGTGCTACAGGGCACCCCAAAAGGGCATCTAGTGCAGCCCCTCTGTCAGAAGGATCATCTTTCCTTAATCATATCCTGAAGGTCATCATGTTCCAGTTTGTTGGAAAAATTTGCTCCCTGTTGTGGTCTACAGTTTGTTGCCCTCATGAAAAGCCTGGGAATTGCTATCCTAGGGGGTTTTTGTACAACATTGCAAATCTACTCTGTAGCTATGGCAAAAAGGTACAGGAAGAGGGATAGTCACTTGAATACATCAGACCTGGCTCAAAGTTAGTGGAGAAGGAAGGGGGATGAGATTTGGATTTACTGCGTTTTGTGACAGGAGAATACCTTTTTCCCCACTTCCCAAAGCTGGGCTGAGCAGTTGTCTGATGCCTGTTCATAACTTCATATACAATAACCAACATCTCAAGCTCTGCCTGCAGCGTAATGCAGACTTCCAGTCTTTGGTGTGCTCAGTTGGCATGTTGCTTTTCTCCACAGTGACAGAAAGGCAATGATACCTGCCAGAGTCCCACTGTTGCTGGAGGTGGTGAAGCCAGGGGCATGAGTAGCAAGGCTGGTGTATCTGAAAGGAAAAGCTTCATCAGCTCAGGAGCATGGGGTGTGAGGTTGTCCAGAACAGTGATGTAATGTGGTCATGTACCAGCAGGTGGATGGGGAGGAAGGAAGTAAATAAATCTAAAAGTTCATAAATGCCCAGCACACATTGGCAGTGGGACACAACCTGTTTTCCCTCAGTTGGTAAGGTGGGTGGAGAGCTTTTGTATGGTGGAGTGGAGGGCAGGGCACTGACCACTGTGTTGCACATGTGCTGTTCTTCTTTGGGGCACTGCCTTGGGGAGTAGCAACCTCCTGCCTCCTAATGCACATTATCCATAAGTGCTCGTAGCTAAACTCAAGGAGTTGTCCTCTCTGCACTGTGGTGGTGCCCACAGGTGCTCTGTGGATCAGGACTCTGTGGTGCTTTGGCGCTTAGGGGAACCCCTTGGGCAGCTGCAGTCGCATGCAGATGGTGCAAGAGACTGTGGTGCCTTCGGGGAATGCTGCTATCCAGCCTGCAGTACCTTGGGAGAGCACCTGGTCCTCCCTGTGACCTTCTTGGTGCCGATTGTTCCTTGTTAGAAGGCTCAACTGGAATTGTGTCATGCGAGAGACAAAGTTCATTCATGATCTCAGCTAATGCACTTTTGGGTAAAGATGGACACAGCTTGCGTGACGAGCGGAGATGGCGAGGACTGCGAGACTGGAAAGGACTGGTACTGAGAGCGAATCCTCCTGTTGCTCTCTGAGTCAGACTCCTCAGGGCAAATGCACTGAATTGCTTCACTCAGCTGTGCCCTGTATCACAGGCTGATTTCTGTTTGGGTGCGTGATGTGTGAGTGACTAACCACCATCCTCCATGAAGATCTTGTGCATTCCTGTGGAAAAGGCTGGAATCTGCAGTTCCCACCTGAAGGGACAGTTAACTGCATTCCTTTGATGTGAGTTACATCACCTCAGCATGGAGGGGGAATATTGTTGTTGCTCCCCAGCTCCAAGGCTTTGTACACCGCCAGGTACTCCAAGTAGCCTTGTAGTAGTTCCTGGTTTCTGTCTCTCAGGTGGGCACTGCACACCTAATGGAAAAAATTATGTTGGAAAGAAACAGGATGGAAATAAATGTATAGTCATTTAGTCAGAGAACTGCTTAGTTGTTCTCTTTCGCCTTTTATTGGGATTTTGAACACTTTCCTGAAAATAGAATTTTGCACAAGTAATTTCTAGCTTTTTTTTTTTTCCTACAAAGGGTTTTGTTTTTTTCTCTTAGTTCTGCCTTCTCAGATGTTTTCTGATGTGCTGTCATCTTGGTGGTTGCCATACACTTGCTTGTGAATTAGAATGCATTAAAAAAATTATATGGACATGCTGTCTTTAGTATGTAAGAGGTCTTTATCCCCTGCAGAAGCGAAGTGACCTGTGATAGTTAATACATTTCTTACAAAGACTCCAGGGAAGAGCAATCTATCAGCTTGTAAAATAGATAAGTGAATTCATTTGACAAAGATCAAGCAAAAAGTCTTTGGGAGAGGGGACATGAAGCAATGTTTCTTACAAGCCTGGTTTGGTAATGGCTGTTTGGTAGACCAGCCACTGTCTCTGATGAGGGCAGTCAGAAGCATTCAAAGGGATGCTTAATTTTGGCAGCTGCAAAGGTAATTTCTTGGAAGCTGGTGTTGTCTGTGTCAATTACTTTATCTTCTTATATTTCTATTCCTCGTTTTCTTTTGATCACACTTCATTCTTTTTGGGGTTATATTGCTTTGAGGGAGAGTTAATTTAATGATATGAAATGGTAGTGCTTCATCCAAAGAAGGGCTGAATTCTGAATTCTAAGGTCTGTAGTGTCTTTCATAAAAAAAGTAGCATCACATCTCCAGTTAATGTAGATCACAGGGAAGCTTCAGAATTCCAATTGCACTGGGTTGCATCCTCATGGCAGACCTTTGTTGCATTTTACCTTTGCAACAAGCTGTCAGTGCAAAATACTTGTTTTTCAATGCGAACGTGATGGGCTTGTAGCTGTTCAGGCCTGTCAAAACACTGATGGTTGTCTCAGAGGCATCACCCAAGGACCTGCCAGCCCAGCAAGCTCACACTTGGTAGGTTTTGCACTCCTTGTGCTTGGCTCAGTGAATCCAAGGGGAATCAGGAGAGCCTGAGGTTTCGGTGCATTGTTACACACCAGCTGCAGAATCCCATCAGGGAGGTACAGTAGAAATAAAAAGGGCCCCAGCAAGGGTTAATGTACTGGAAGGACTGAAATGATGACTGTTGATAAATACTTTATGTAATTAGTATAATACTTTCTTCTGTTAATGAGCTGAAGCTGGGGTGGGGTGCAGCTGCTTGGGGGTAGGGAGCACTGAGGGGGGATTTGAGACTGACGGCGCACTCAGCCTCTAATAATCTACTGGGCCATTTTTAATTCACAATAGTTTTTCAGAATATTTGATGTAGTCCTTTTTTTGTGCTTATTGAAAGTGCCCCTAATGTTTTAATTCCCACCCCAATGGAACAGAAAGTGAATAAACAAGGAAATGAATGGAGATGTATGAAATTATGATCTTAAACTTAACAAGCCTGTTTGTTTTTTCAAGCTGCTGAATAAATCCTCTGTGATTTGTGCTGCAGAGGTCAATGTTCTGCTGTAGGAAATGACTGGTTACATGTCAGTATTCTCCAAGAGTTCATCTCAATTACTGGATTTGTCAAACATGACAAGCCTGAATGACTCTGTGGTGAAAATAGCGCACAGTTTGACTATTAAAGTAATTGGAGCATTGACATTTAACCAAACTGCAAGAGAATTGCAGTAATAAGTCTGAGGAGCACTACCACAAGCAAAACAGAGACCAGTATTTTTATAAAATAAAATATTTTATATTTTACCAGTTAAACTGGTGCTTTTTTGTGTTTTGATTAAGGTATATTTCAGTATATTTTTAATTTAAATAATACGATTAAAAGGAAATGGTAATTCCTTCATGCTACTTTTTTTTGAAGAAGTACTAAGATTTGTATAATTGGAAACTCCATTGATTTGATGCACATTCAATTAAATTCAATTTTAATATTGGTTCAATTTTTATATTGTTATGAATAATTCATGTATGTATTTTTAATGTCCTCTTAAAGTACACACATTATAAAGTTAAAAATCTATGTATGTATATACATGTATGTGGAGATCATCATGTGATGATCATCACAGAATTAGGTTATAAATGTGTTTATTACTTGGTCTCCACTTGCTACTCTACCTTGCTAAAGAAGTATTTCTGGGCTTTCAAGCCTGAAGTGTGGATATTAAAACTCATTGCTTTAGTAAATGCAAAAGAGCTTTTCTAAAATCATTTGAAAGTCATTTACTTGTCTCCATCTGCAATGAGATTTTATTTTTTTTTTAAGATATTATTTCTGATGGTAAATTCTACGTATATAAACTTTTTCAATATAAAGGATTTTGAGAACAATACAACTGTCAGTCACTGTGGCTAATTTGGATTTATACCTGTGGATCAGACGAGATTTTACAGTCACCAAAATTGTGTTTCAGACAATGGCTTAAACGACAGCCTCTTCCAGTGTCTGGAGTAGGGACTGAAGTAATGATGATTTATGACAGTAGTCTGAGGGGGCTCATCCTCAGGTGAGTTACCTGCATTTTGGCACATTAATTTTACCTTATCTGAACTTGAAAATCTGTTCTCTCCCAATTACAGGAGCAATTCTTCATGTGGAAATTGGGACTCATCTGTTCCTGGTGAAGTAAATCAGACAAAATAATCCCAAAAGACAGGGTCGGGAGCATGATGCAACCAACAATATGTCTGAAGTACCTCAATTACATTAACTTATATTTTTTGTGGGGTACAGAGTATGATTTGCCACTTCTGCAGCCACATCTTAATTATTGTGCTATCACAGCAGCAGAGAGCAGTACTTATGGATTTAATATATTACTTGCCTTGACTTGCTTAAGTCCCATCTCCGAAGAGCTGTTGAACATAATGCTTAAGTCTGTATCTCTTGTGTAAAAGTATGTGTTTAAATCCATCTGGTTTCAATGAGACTCATACATATAGGTGAGTTTTTAGCTCAGCAGTAAAAATATAAATTGAATATATAAATTGAAAATATAAATTGAAAATATAAATTGAAAATATAAGTTGAACTGCTTTACTGAATTTGGGGCTTGCATGATCCAAAGAATCACCTAGTCACAGCCTAAGTACAGATTTTGGGAAGTCTTTGTAAGGACAGACTTTCCTGTATTTCCCAACGGAAAAAACAAAGGAGAATTCAAGGAAATGCAGATGTTTGGCTATCTGTTTGCTGACCTTTGTGTGAAAACTAGCTATTTGTTAGGACCAGAACAAAATCTTTGGATAAACAAAAGGTGCGGGTGAGAGTTGTAGTTTTGGTTTGTTTGTTTTCCCTCTGAATTACATCCTAGGGGTCAGGGCGGGCTCAGGGCTGGGGAGAGGAGACTTAGAGGCTGCTTCAGTTTTTTAGGTACATTCTATAAAACCAGTCATCATCTCCTCTGTCACTGATGTAAATCCATTCCATCCAATGTCCTCACATTGCTCCTGATTTTCCCCTCGTGTGTTAGAGATCAGATACACTTTCCCAAAGAACAAGCTCCTGTTCCAGAGCTGAAATGGCACTCTCCTTACCTAATATAATTCCATTTACTTGGAGTGTCATGGCATATTGGGCTTGCCCATCTTTTAGTGCTCTTGTCAGTTTCACCTGTAAATTAGCTTTGAAGATCCTAAGTCATACTGAAGTGTTCCTCACAGAAGTGCCTCAAGTGAAATGAAGTAAATAATTATAGAGGAACGGCAAGCTGTGCTCTTTTCTGGAGCTCGAGAGTCTAAAAGCAGAAACCTCATATTCATGCATGAAAGAAGAAACTTCCTTATTAAGCGTTAAATAGTTTGGACAGTTTCAGCTACAAAGGTTAATGTAGAGCCCAAATCAGCTATTTGGAACATCAGGAAGGGAGGAATGATTTTTTCTGTACTATACAGTGGAGAAACATCCATCAGTTACCTCCAGAATAAACACCCATCTAGGAAAAAAGCATCATGATTCTGAATGAACAGTAAAACAGGAAAATGGTTTGGAACAGTTTTTTTTCCAAAGCTTCTGGAGTAGAAAGAAATCAGGTAAAAACTGGGAGCAGCGTTACCTTTCCGCTCTTGGGCAGGGGGATGAAGGCAGCGTGCACTCTGACATTAGGAAAGCAGCATAGCCTGTGTTAGCCATCCAGCCTGTTAACCATGGTTTGAACTTCCAGATGAGGGAAATTATGCAGAAATGCCAGATACCAAACACAGTAAATCAGCATCCAGCAAAAGGCTGCTGCCAGAGATTTCCGAAGCAACAGGAGGACCTTGTAGCAATTTTACCTAATATGTAGACCTAAAGTCTGAACACAGTGAAATAATGTATGGTTCTGGATGGTAAGAATGAAAATGCTAGGGAGATTTTGCAGATGACTGCCAGGGAATAGCTGTCACTAGAGACACCTGAACAGGTGCCAGTTGATGTTAGGACTTTTGAAACAATCTGCATAAATGCCAGGTGGAAGAGCGCTCATTCCAAAATACCGAGTTTTTCTCTAGATTACTGGCCCTGCAAGATGACAGTTTGTGAGGGCTCATAATAGCAGCTCTAAAATGCAAGAGTGCAGTTACAAAGTGCACACAAAGTTCTTTCAGTCAGATTTCATTCTGATGGTTCTGCAAATTTGCCTAAGATCCAAAGCCATCTACGTTGCTGCTTTACTGAGCAGAACTGTCTGTCCAAGAAGTTTCATCTGCTTGGTGAAACTGAGTTATAAAAAGTTTACTTCAAGAGATTTGTCAGTGATTTGGCCAACAAAAGAAAGCAAATCCCAATATACTTTAGCAAATCCTATTGTAGGTGACTTACATGGAGCAGATGGGGAACTAGGCTGGGTTTTGCTCTGTGGACTGTGATTGAAGAGCTCCATTGATCAGGCTGAGGCAGCTTAAGAAGTTACTGCCATCTAGTTTGCCCTGCCTCTGTTGGAATTTCTTATCCTTGAGGTAAAAATAGCAAAAAGCAGTGTGCCTGCTCCCCAGCCACTGCAGCTCCCAGCTTGAGGGCAGTGTGATTCACCTTCAGGTTTTATTTGGTATTGAAGCAGCTGTAAGCTGAGGCGGCGGGGAACTTGGAGTCACTAACTCATCAGATTTAACTGTGGCAGCGGAGTGGTGTGGGAATTGGATGGGAGGACCAGCGACCTCTTCAGTCACCACTGTTAAATCCAGTAGGAATTGCTTTGCAGAGGGCTTAAAGTCCCAAGTGGAGAAGTTGCAGTGAACCATTCCTTTCCTGCAACATGGTTGACCAGTGCTTTGCTATCTTCAGGGAATGAAGGAGCCCTCTGTTAGCTGGTAACTGTAGTCGTCTTCTGATTGAGCTCCTTTAATGAGTTTGTTAAGAAAACCTTGATGATTAATTAGAAAGCTAATACTAAATACAAGCAGTAAATAAATAACAACAAATATGGAGCACACCCATTTACCTACATTGTTTTAGTGTTTTCTAAGAGATAATATCTTAGTTTTGCTCCTGTAACTGATTTAGGGCAAAAGTATATACTCTCATATGACAAATGACTAACCATGCAGCTGTAAAGGAGTTGTACAATTCAAAGGTGATTCTGAAGTAATCTTTAAGAAATTGTCAAACTTGTCAAATGTGGTAAGCATGAAGGTATGTTTTTGTTCTGTAATTCTTCCCCTTTTTTAGCAAATTGTGAACTAGAGATCTGATTAGTGTTTTTGTTGGTTTGGGAGAGTATCTTTCAGATTTCCAGAGGACCTTCTGCAGGGATCTAAAGTTTTGACTTTACACTACAAGGTATTTTGTGATGCATCATGTTATTTTTAGAGAAAAAAATAATCTGTAAGTCCATGAATCTCATCCTTATTCATGCTTATACAAAAGTAAAGCATTTAAAATAAACCATCTCTACTTGCAAGGTTAATATAGACTTGATGTAGAAAGGCATTTTGGCATTAGTGTAGTGCTTAAGCACATGTTAACTTTGAGTCCAGAAGCTGAAAGGGAGCAGTAACCTGGGGCTTTATTCAGCACAACTTAGAAACTTTCTCAAGAAGTAAAGGACTTGATTTTCCTTTCTTCCCTGTGAGGAGACACACCCAAGATTCCTTTTCTAAGGATTTTTACTGTAGCACTCAGGGAGAAGCAGGGAAGTAGCAAAGGACGTTTCCTAGCACATTCTGATACACTACTACCTTGAGACAGCATAACTTAATCATCATATTTTTCACTAAAATTATCTGGAAATACTTTAGGTTTATAGTATGGAAACTTTGAGACTTAGCTGAGTTCTGCTTTTGTATTTGGTATCCCACAGCACTTAGGTCTGTGAGCTTGTCACCTCCACTCATAGCCAAAGACAGTGTTCACTTATATAAAACCCTACAAAGTCAGAGCTCTTTTTCGTATTCTGACTTATTATTAACTTCTTCTTAATAGCAGAACTCACAGCTTTCTTTGTTGTTATTTTTATGTTAAGGGAAAAAATAAAGTTGCTTTCATTTTTACATAAGTTCAGTTATTTAATCTGAGTGTGACACTCAGGCTTCAAAGAATTCTGTGCAGTGCATTTTTAATCTGTTATTTTTAATGAATTCTAGTCACTAAGAAATACTGTTATCTAGGTCAGATTTTTTGAATATTATTTTACTGTGGCTACACATCCTGCTGTGCTTTCTCTAAATGAGCTCCCCAATGAGGTCTTGCTGTTTCACTTTCTCACAGCTTTGTGGAGTAACTTTTCTTACTGTAAATGTAGGTTGTGCTTTGTTTTTCAGTACAAATGTATTCTTAACTGAACCATCATCCACCCATCTAAGACTCAGTTTTAAACTTTCTTGGGGTACAATGGAAGAGGACATAAAATACTTTTAAATTTTATCATTGATATTTTGATCCTTCCTGGCTGGAAGGAAAGGAAATGAGATGATTGACCCAAAATTTATTACTTCATTTCAAAGATGTTGATATAACTGCTTGTCTGTTGGTCAGAGCAAAATGGCCTCGACCAGGAGGCAGAGCAAGACATCACTTGATGTCATGGAGAGGCTTTGATATTTCTGAGCATTTCTCTTTCTGAACCTTTGTTGTAACATCTCCATCTTTACCCTAACTTACCTCTTAGTATGTGTCCCTAAGAGATGTCTCCGTCCCTTGAACAGAAAAGTCTGGTAGCCATGCCTACAGGAGGGGACATTGAGCAGTGGTCACCTTAGATCACCTAGATCAGTGACAGAGTAAAATTGCAGCAGATTTCCTTCAGTTGGCTTTCCTACCCTTTTCTGACATCATGTTTTCTTCACCATGTATGGATTGGGCACAAACCTCTGTGCTCATTGGTAGAATATCACCATTGTTTCTTTATTTAGTTGAAATCTTTCTTCACTCCTTATGGAATGATTACTTACATAAAGATATTTCCAGGTACATGTCCTAACAAAGCAGTTAATCTCTCAGGATTGTTTTCTTCATCAAAGAAATATTAAAGCTTATAATTGTGATGATTTTCTATGTGGAATGTGAATTTCTGACAGTGATGTCAGATCAGCTTATAGGTAGCTGAAAAGAAAAGCCAGTTTTGTAATCTAAATGGGTAAGGAGAGAAAAGTAGAGGAATAATGTGGAGTTTATAGCAGAAGGAGGATGCTGAAACTGAAAAGATTAGAAGAACCTGGATGACGGCCGGGCGAAAGCACTTCTGAGGCAGCTCACTCGGTGCTCCCTGTTCTGGAGCTCAGATGTTAGGGTTCTGAATTTCCCATCTCACTGAGGTTTGTGGCAGACCTCAGTACTCTGAAAACAGGGTCTGTAACAGGGCACTCAAGGAGCAGTTGCCCTTAGAAGTCTGGGCTTAAGAAATTCTGGGTAGAGTCACTGGTGCCAAAACTAAATAAAACTGACTGATCCCAAGGAGTTCTGAGCTCTGAATGCTAGCTTGGATTAAAAACTTATTTTTAATCAATAATTAATTAATTAAATACAATACTGCAGCTTTACTAGAAGTTTGCAGCTAGCATTGACATACAGCCAAAAAAGAAAAAAGGAGATGTGGACTTCAGCCAACAAGAAATTCAGCCATTTCAAGTGACCTGACCTGGTGTAATTTCATTTTCAAGTAACACAAGAAGGACTTCAAAAGGCCCTTGAATAGATGGTGGATAATTGACTCCTAGCAAAATGAGTGCTGAATATGGAGGTGCCTGTGCTGGTTATTATTAGATGTATTGTCAGCCTTTGACACCACTGATCACAAGGCTTGTTGACACGTGTGCTGTATGATCTACCTCATACCTAAGTTAAGCATTCAGGCAGGTGGTCAACGTAACAACAATACCTCTCCCAAGTCTCATTTAAACCCTAGTTTAAAAGTTCAAGAGGGAGTTAAAGTTGGCTTGCTCTCTGCAAAAAGGGAAATTACTGAGGTGAATTTTGCTGTCTGAAAGAGCCACTGGATGTGGATTTGTGTTTCTGTAGGCACCTGTCTCTGATTAGATCTTCCAGCGCTCATTACTGAAAAGGTAGTGCATTGGGACACATCTATGGAAATGGAGGCTTTTTTTAGTAGCAGTTTGAAGGTAAAGCAGTCTTTTTCAATCCTTTGCCAGGTCCATAAACATCCAATTCTGCTTTTGTAATGTAAATTAGGTGTCATTAAAGACCATCTGTGGTGCTGGGTTTGTTTTTGTTTATATATATTATATTAGTGCTGAAGACATATATCCTTGGAAAGTACTTGTACCTTTTTATTAAAGGTTAAAATTCTTCTGAAGCATATTTATTTGGACATCTCTGACCAGTGACATTTTGAGATCAAGACCTTTGAGGTTCAGCATATGGAACAAAATGTTACAATTCTTTTATTTCTGCCGTCCCATTCATTCATTGAGATGGCTGAAAGTGTGCCCAGTGAATTCACAAAGAGCTGTATCTTGCCCTCTTCAAAGCTGGTGGGCAGGAATGGGAGAGGACAGGAGGGTGGCATTTAGAGAAATACTTTTTTTTTTCTCCACAGTGTTGGTTATTTTCCCTATGTAGGTTTGGTGATGCCTCTAATAGCAGAGATAGTACTGATAATGGGCCTGGTTTCCTACAGGAAAAGGTGGGTTCTTGTTCTTTACTTTCTGCTCCTGTATCTATGTAATCATGCAGTGGGAACAGTCTGTCTGTCACTGTTGGTTCAGCAGGAGGACTGGGATTCATGAGGACAATGACGGCCCAGAGTCATCCAGAGAAGTTTTAGTGAATTTCAGAAGTGTGTCAAACCCAGCAGCAGGTCAGGGTCCCTCTTCACACTGGGCTGTCACACACTCCATCCGAGCTGGCAGGGAGGGCGCTTCCCCCAAGTGCGGCAGCCTGGGCTGACACAGCCCTTCTTTGAGGTGTGGGAGTGGGAGCTGACAGGCATCCCGGCTTTCTGCGAGTTCCCAAAACCTATTGCCCTTTTTTTTGGAGGTGGTGGAAACACCTAGATCCAGAACAAGATGAAACAGCATGTGCCTCTGAAAAGGAGCAAACAATAAAACTTCTACGAATCGAGATGATTCATTGCCCAGAGCTGCTCGCTGGGGAAGGGACCAGAGAAGAAAGCAGGACAAAAGACATTAGCACACAATGTTTAAGCAAAAATGCTCAGTCCTGCTGCTGAGTTCTTTAATACATCCTAAAGCAGCAATAGGGACATAGCTTTTTGCTTAGCAGTTCATCTTTAAATGAGAAAAAATCTTATTTGAGCGTTGTGATGGCAGGCTGATGCTCACACACAGAGGCCGACTAACAGTAGCCTAAAGGTAAATGTCTTTACATGTGTAAGAACGCCAGAAGCAATCTTACATTTAATGCATCTTAATTGACAGTGATGGATTTACTCTAACTTTTTATTTCACTAATGGACTCTGTAACACCTAACATCTACATTGTAACAAATCAATCTTATCTTGACTTCTTTTTTTACAATAAAGGCATGTTTGTAGGCAATTAATTTACCTACGATTTCCATTACCATTGATGTGGCTACCATTTATTCTTATGGCTGAGTTCCTGGTGCTTTCCACTGGAGCAGTCTTGGGGGTTTAATCCATGTTTTCAAAATCTAAATTTGCAAGAAGGTGTGGATTTAGAGGAACTCTTAAAATATATTTCTTTTCTTTTAAAATGAGTTTCTATTTTTAAAATGCCTACAGCAAGTGTATTTGACTATTTTTAGTACTGTAAATTGGAGCCTAATCTGCCTTTCCCATCCCTATGCAGTAATACCAATAAGATAAATTAAGTTACTCTAGGCTTTTATTGGTTCCAGTGAAAACAATATCTAGTGAGATTGAGGTAGTAAAGGCTTTGTATATGTAATTTGGATATGTATTTTCAGGAAAGAAATGTAAAAAAACAATTCTGCTGGCTTTGTTTGACCAAATTTGTGTACAAATATAACTAGCAGATTAACAATGCATAATGTGCTCTGTGGGTGTGAACTTCTGAAGAGCCCTTGGCTCTCGATGCGTGACATTTTCAGAGAGGGCAACACCTTCAACAGGCAACATCATATCATCATGTCTGTTCATCTGTTGAAATTGGTTTTAAAGGTATTAATGCCATATTTCATTGAAAAAAGGCTTATCCAACATTGTTTCAGGAGACAATGTTTTCTTTTCAAGACCTGGTTCAGAAAGTGCCATACTGTTTGGATGACAGCTGGATATATTTTTAGGTTGATGTGTTATTTTTGAGAACTGTGACTCATTGTAAATTGGTTTGGGGCTCTCTTCTTCCTTTGTGTTCTTTTCTCCTTGCCTTGTTAACTTACTCCTCATGCACTCCAGAGATTCTCTTCATGCAGTGGCCTGGTTTATGTCTTTTACTTAATATTGTACAATCTCCCACCACTTACATATGGTCAAAAATTGCATCATCAATTTTATTCTTGTTATAATATTACCCTAGAATCTTCCAAGCAGATTATCATACGTTATCAGTGTAGCAGCAATGTCCCTGGGGCATCTCTTCCCAGGCAGTATCCTAATGGTGTGTTCTCCACAGCATCTTTTCTTGCTCTTTCTCTGTGTAGCAGTGGACAACTGTTCTGAAGAGTGCTTCTTCCCAGATCTGCAGGTCCAGTCCCCTGCTAATTTGTTTAGCAACACAATCAGTGCTGCTGTTCCTAGCAAGATGAATTTCACTGCTCTGTGGATACAAAAAATACAAGCCACAGATGCCTAGCTCTATTGGAAAGTGAAATCTTAATTCAATAGGAAACACGAACTTTCCGTACTTTGACTGAACATTTAAAATGTCTTTATAAAAAAAAAATTCATCTCATTGAAGCAGTTTCACACTGGTTTTATGCTAAAGCATGCCAATTTCCCAGCTGCCTGCTATTCAGTAAAAGACAGGTAGCATCCTCTGTTGTGCTTTTTTGACCCAGATTCTTTATTCACTTACGTCAGTGTTTGCAGTAAACAGGAATTTGCAATAACCAAGTGCTGAATCCTGTTGTCTTGTGACTGAACTTTTCAATCTTTGAATAACTACCCAGCAGCAGAATAAAAATGAAGCAGAGGAACAAAGCCTGAAATACTCAATAAAAATACAAGTGAGGATCATTTCAAAAAATGGTTTATAGGAAGCTATACTGGAGGATTTGCATATGTTGCAATTTACAATCACATCTGCTTTGCACAGTCCACTGTCACTTCTGTATCCCATTCCCATCATAGCCAATGCACACAAGCCTAAATGTGGAAAAAAACAGACTTCTGAAGAAATTTTCTTCCCTGCCCCCTCCTCTCTGCATTTTTGTGACACTGTTAACCTAACTGGGTTATGTGTAACTTGGTAAAGTGTATCGGAGTGTCATCACTGTTTTTGAGCTGGATTTGTGCAAGTTGGCAAAAGTAAAACAAATTCTACTTTTTCAAAGTTGTAATAACAACAACAAAAGGAAATCAACTCAGAAGCCTTTAACTAATTCAGAGTAAGCTCATATATCTCCCTGGGAGGCAAAGCTGCGATTAGCATGTTTGAATGCCTTACTACAAGTGATACTTTGTGGAAATGCAGCACTTTTTGTGGGAATGAAAAGTGCAGTTGGGAAGCAGGCTGTTGATTAACAGAAGAGTTAGTGTAGTGTTTGCTGTGATTTCATCCTAGCTTAACAGAGCAGAACCAAACTGAACAGCCAAAAAATCAGGCAACCAAGAGCCTTGTTGTTGTTTTTTACATCCTGAGAATTTCACTTTATACATTATTCTAGTTCCCTGTTGTCCTGGAAACAGGGGGCTTGAGGGGCAGAAAATACTGGTGCTCGTTTTAATTCAAGCTTCCAAATGTTACGGAATAGGTTCCTCAATTTTTCTGACATTATTACTAGCTGTTACAAAGCTTGGAAGTGAACAAAGCAGTTTTATGTAGTGGAAATTTTATCCATGTTTTAGTCTGAGCAGAATAGGAAGGAAAGAGAGTCTCCACAGAGTAAAGGCATCATGTTAAACCTCTCTTGTACATGCACAAGCAAACTCATGTGCAAATGCTCACCTGACACACACTCTGTGACACACTTGGATTTGTGCTTCAGGTTTAACTGAGTGGACACTACTTTGCCACTGACCCAACAAAGGTTGTTGTGGTCTGCATGTTCTCAAGGTTTTACAGAAATACTGTGAACAAATTAGGTGCATTCTGACATCTGATAGACAACGTCACTAAATACATACACTCAGTGAAAATTATTATTAACAATGCCAGAAAAACACATCTAGTCCTTCAGATAGGCAGTCCTTTCCAAGTTTTTTATTGATACCCTATTTTCTTACATGTAAAAAGCAATATTACCACATCCTGTTGTCAGATGAGGGTAACTGATGGATGAAGTTTGCTTTTAGTGTTAAACTGTATGATAATGCTTCTTCCACAGAGTCATTGATATTGTGATATGGCAAAAAGACTCTCTCTGCATGTGCTGCTTTATGAAATTATTTGCATTGCTTGCTGTTCCTGAGCTACTGAGCCACTTTGGTGCCTCACATCATACATGCTCATGTTCCAGTAGAGAACAAGACAATACTTCCACATCCTGGGAACCTTAAAGCAGACTCTTAGCACAGATTCTTTGGGAAGAGGATTGGGGAATTCTTCCTGCCTCTCCAGCCTCAGATCCCCATGTTTGCCCAGCAGTAACTTGGTAAAGGCAGTGATAGCTGTTTTTCTTTGATTCTAGCATTAATGAAGATGGTGGTTCATTTTGGTCAAAGAAGACATAATACTGTTCCCAGGTTTTGGTGTCTTACTAAAAAACCCTCAACAGCAAAAAATGTATGGGGGATTTTGCCTCATCTTCTAGAGTGACTTCATGTATTCATGTCTCTGTTTCATTTTTTCTTAAGCAAAGTACACTTTGTAAGCTAACTTTCCTTAGCTGAAGGCCTATTTATAAGTGGGTACTTAAACCTACATGACTGCAGATGAAGACACCCTGTGCTGCTGAAATGCCCAGGGCTGTCCCAGGTCTGGTCTGAGGCCAGAGAGCTCTTTTGGCTGCTGGTGCATGCTCACAACTGCACAGCATGGCAGCAGCACACTGTGATGTCTCCCAAGGTTGGAGTAGGTCTGCTCTGCCCCCAGCTGTATCACTCATGACACAAATCTGCCCTGAGAGCATGGTTTCTGTGAGGCAGCCTTGCCTTATGCTATGGAGGACATCATGCTGTGTCCAAAATGCAAAAGTAAAAGGCTGCTGGGGGCAGGTCTGGGATGTGGCTTGCACTCTGAACTGTGAAGGGGCACAGCTGCACAATGTGTAAACCCTCACCCACTGCCTATGGCTGGCACCGCTTGGCATCTGAAACACCAAGAAACACTGTACAAAAAACAGGCTTCCAGACCCATAAAGACATGTCACTTGTATTGCAGCTGTATATTAATTGTGCAGCTCTAAACATTAGCAAGAAAAGATGGTTTCATTACTAATATTGGTGAAAAATCAAGTGATGTCTTTGTGACCACTCTGAACAGGACTGTGGTTGTAAACCCAAAAAAATGCTAACTACAAAGCTTTCTTGTTTCCTGTGATCAAGTTATATTCTCACATGAATGTGCATAGCAACAACTTCAGAAAACAAAAAGAGTATTTGTTCAAAATAAATGATTATTCAATTCTTTTTAATTTTGCATAGAGTGACCCTTTATATTGAGAAGCTCAAACATATCTGTGAATTTTTTGAGTGCCTAAAATTCTCAGCATATTTAAATTGCACTTATTAGAAAGGGAAACAGTGAGCATAGCAGTTGCAAGGCTTGCAAGGAAGAAGAGGGAAGAACCAAAGGTAGTGCTGCTTTTTTTTTTTTTTTTTTTTTTTGCATTGGTCTTTTGCATGCAGCTCTGACTCTCATTTTAAAAACTCTTGGTGTGTGATGTTATGTGATGGTAATTGTAAAGCAGAACAAAAGTGGATGTGCTATTGATTAGAATTATGAAGCTTAATGAAGTAAATGCTAGGGCATAGCCTCCATACTGAGGAGGCTTACAGTGCAAGTTTTTGCTCAGAAGGAAAACCAAAGTAATCCAGACTGTGTTTATGAATGAAGGCTGGTTGAACACTAGGGATTTAATATCTATGCTGCAAAAGCTGCCACACTTGATTGGTAACAATATAGACTTAAGTTGTGTTTAGCTTTATTTCCAGATGAAGGAATTCTTGTGTGTCCCCTAGTAGTGGTTCAGGGTTGTGATGCCTGTAGATTTCCCTTGGCTGGTCGTGGGAGGTGATCATGAGGTTCTTTGAGACCACAGGGTTTCAGTCTCGTTTCTTTCTGCATCTATTTTTGCTTGAAAGGATATTTCTCAAGACAGAGGCTCTCTTTATATCTGTTTTCACTGTGGCATTAACCCACTGTCAGTGCTTAACAACGAGTATGTAGCATTGCCCTGAAAACCAACATGAAAAGAACTTTAAAGTGGCAGAAACAAGCTCTTAGAAGTTAGGAAAAGCCAGATGTGTGGCTTCTTCTGTGCCTCCGATTTGCCTTATTATTCATACATATTGTGTTACAGTCCCAAATTACGTCATTGCAGCCGTTTTTCCAGAGGACCAGCAGTCCCTTTGAGCATGAGATGAGCAGTGTTCAGGACATGAATCAGTTTGGTCTAATGAATGAGGATGTTGTCAGAGAAGTTAATCTAGGAATTGCAAATGGTGTGATGAAGAGCAAGGATGGCTTCAGGAAAGGAAATGACAGTCTTGTGTGTAAATCAGATGAACTGGAGGCAGGAGACAGTGCTGCTGGCACTGCCCCAGGGTGGCAGGGAGAAGGATAGTGCTGGGATCAGGAACTGACTCTGAGCAGTGTGAGAATGAACAAGTGCAGCCAGGCTTGTCTATCCCTCTTGGCTACTGGCCATGGGCAAGCCAGACTGCTCTGGTCCCCAGGGTTCCCAACACTGTGACAGCAGCAAGCAGGGTTGGGGGGCAGCTTCGGATGTTTTGTTGTCCCAAGTCTGGAGGGTGCAAGCCAGTGGTGGATAATGATCATTCTCTGGTTTGTTGTGCAGGGAGAGGCAGTGTCTGTCCAGGTTTGAAGATGTGGAAAAATTCATGTTGGTCCAGAGGTAGTGTTGGCAGAAGGCCACCAGGCTACCATGCCTGCCGAAGGCAGCACGGGAAAGTTTGGAGCCACGAGCTGGGAACAAGCGTCAATGCAGGTTTTGTTTGAGTGGGCAGGATGTGGGCCATGAGGCTGGATCAGAGGGCTGCTGAGGACAGCAGGACCACTGGGAGATGTTAGGAGCATGCAATCCTTAGCTGCTCAGATCTTTGTGGCTTTGTGGTTACTGGCATGTGCTCTCCAACTGGCCATAGTAACACTCCGTTCCTGATCTAGCAATGCTTAGTGAGGAGCTAACAAACATTTTGCAGAGCCTTATTTGCAATGGGAAAGGCACTGAAAATTATTAAAATATAGTCCTGGTGATTATATTGTTTGATGGAGAATAAAAATAGAAATAAAGTTAAGGCCCACGTTTGAAGCTTAAATCTTTCTGTTGGGCTTTGGTGGAAATACTTCTAATTGTCAGCAGAGTTAGGAAGAAGCAACATTTCCGAGTTCAGCATTCCCAGTTCAGGTCATGATTTCAACCCATTTCTAAAAATCACATTAGCAAAATTGTTGGAATAAGATGGTTGTGCAAGGACATGCTGGGATACTGGCATAGAAACAGGGTGGTAAAGTTTGCTTTTGGGTCTTTGGGAAAAGCAGGAAACCTGCTGCTGGTACTTGTTCCTTGCCACACACTTCAATGTAAGTATCATCTTTATTCATTCCAGGAGTGTCTAAACTAATCAGATTACTCTTGTGTGGTTCTTCCTGCAGGACAGAAATGGGTTTAAATCCTTTCCAGGTGAGCCAGGAGAATTCAGTTAATAACACTGAGCCATTTACACTGGAGTGCCAGCAGATCACTAAAATAAATTCAAGTTACTTGGCATGCCTTTGATAGGACATCTGCTGCTGAATTTCACCTGGTAACATCTGGGTCCAAGTCCTTTTCTAAAATAGGGGAAAAAAGTTGTCTTGGAGAAATAGTGTTGGCATTTCTACTGCATTAAAATTTACTATAAGCATTTTGTGTACCATTTCTCTAAGGATGAGCAGGTGGTAATTTTAACAGCAAGGCTTACACTTTGTCTTCTTCCTGGGGATCTTGAAACATTTTTGAAATGTGAAAGAACATTTTCATTCAGTAATCAAAATGTGTTTGCAATAAAGCTTTCATTTTTTTAGAGAGCTGTAATTAATATATAAGAAAGCACTGTAAATATGTTTTTCTTTTCTTGACTTTTCAGCCCATATTGTTCATTTAGCTGTCACAGCTTACTGGAAAACAATCTATGCTGCTCTTTTTAAAAGAAAAGAGATCACACCTATGTTTTGATGTGTGAATTGCTGAAGAAAATCTGCAGGTTAATTTAGCCTTGTGATTTGATGGATCTTTCCAATTGGGTTAATGGTGATCACTGCAGCTCTAAGAGTGATGAAGGTGGCAGTGGTAAGAAATGACCACTCCTTGTTTTGCCAGCAGAAAGGCAGGTCATGGCACATTGCTGAGACATTCAGCTCCAGAATGTCCTCCCCCATTCATGGAGGGCGTCAGCATGATTGAGAACCAGCAAGGAATTACAAACAGATAGCAAGCTGTTGTGTGGTCACATGAAAACAGCAGAAAATTTTAACCCTGGCCAGCTAGAAATGGGCCAAATGACTAGGGATCTGATTCTTCACTACCATCCATTCTGAATAGACAAGTGTAGTTACACCAGTGTTTTCTCAGCCAGCAAAGCTATTTTAATGAGGCACCATTCTTGCACTGTTTTTCACCCACTTCCACTGTGGGTGAATAATGTACTGGATGATTAATTGTAGGGTTGTCCTCCAAACCAGACCCAGAATTTATGTTTATTTTTTGGTTTGGTTTGGTTTTCTAATCTTCTTTTCTCACTTCAGTACAGTTTTGTTCAATACAGTTTGTTTGTATAGTGTATGGTTGCATCAGCATGACTGAGGGGATGGAGGACTGCATGAAAGAAGCAGAAAAAGAAAGAAAAAAGTGTGAAGACTTCTTAAAACTACATTTGTCATCACATGACATGTTTCTGTATCTCTGCTTTCATTTTTGCAGAGTGAAGGTGTGCAGTGCCACTGTTCTGATGTGACAGCACCTTTTTAGGAGTTTTCTAATGAAAGAGGAAGGGGAATTGTCAGAAAAAAAAAAAAACATTATCTGTCACTTCCCAAATAGTATACGGAAACAAAGCAGTTTCTTGTAATGAAATATTCCTTGTTGTCTGTCAGGTTATGGAAGGGGTCTGCTGAGGATGTGAAAGTAATAGCATGTGTACAGGAGATAAGGATATACAATGTGCACGTGGACTTGCCTGGTCTGGCACCAGGAGCTTGGGAGTCTGAGCTGGAAGTAGCTCAGGGTCACTTACAGTTTATATATATATATATATATATAGAGAGAGAGAGAGAGAGAGAGAGAGAATGTGTATATATATATACACATATATATACACATATACCTAGAGGGGGTGTGTTTGATTAATTTGAAATTATTTTTTATTCTGTGGCTATGGAAATTTTAATTCAGCTTCATGGCCACATTTAAAGAGTTATCAGTGTTTAGAAGGGTAATTACATTATGCATGAAGCCATAGTTTGAAACCAGCAACTTCTAAACAAACTGTTAAATTAGAAACTTTTTATTTTGATCTCTCAGTGCTTCAGGTACATATAAACCAGGTTGTATTAAACTGATTAATACTGTTTTGTAATGTTAATTCAAGCCAGATTGCCCTATGATGGGATAAACCATCAAGTTGGGTGCACACATAGCCATCTTTGAATGCCAGATGCTGTATGTTGTCCAGTCAGTTTGTTACTCACTGTGAACAGTTCAGGATAAACCTGGAGCTAGATAAATCAAACCCAGTGTGCCAGAGAATGGCAAACACACTTGGAAAAAGTTTATTTTCTTTACAGACCAACAGGACAAAAACATGATGTTTGTCTAACTGCTGACATGCAGTGGTTGATCTAGATCCATTGTTCACAGTGACCCTTTAACTTCTCCAGAACTGCAAGGTTTTGGATTAATCTTCTTTGGTGCCAGTATATGATAAATTGTAACTCTGTCACAAAAAATGTGCAACAGTTTTGTGTCAAAATAAAGCCCCTTAAAGCAGGGATGTGTACGAAAATAAGTGGATTAGCTTTTTACATACCAAGAACAAAAAGGACACGGAATCCTCAAAATTAAATTTATTTGAAAAACAAACTCAAATGAAGCCAGCACTTTTAATCTACTAAAGATGTAAATGGCTGCTCACCTTGCAGAGTTCAAGGTGATATTACAAGGATAAGACCTAGTTCTGTGTACTTCCAGTCATAGTGAAACTAAGGGCACCTGCTGTGTTTACAGCTTTGAATATCAAGTGAACACATTATAGCTTGTACACAGTAAGCACAGTGAACTCCTTCTGGTTGGTATGTGGCTCTGGCCATATATTGGCCTGGAAGGTTGCATTGGCAGAGCTTTAGCACCCAAGAGCTGCATATTCCTGTCCCTCCATAGCCCATGCTGGCTGCAACCTGCAGTATTGATCTAGTTAACCCTTGCTAGAAGGCAGACTAACGCTCTCACTGCTAAGCCTACATATAGGACTTGCTGTAGTTTCCATTTGCTTTGATCCTGTGTAGCTGTGGAGGCCTTGGGGCCCTTGGTCTGAGCTCAGTAAGTCCCCAGATGGTCTGTGGGATGGTACTGTCTTCATTGGCTGCAGAATTTGCAACACAGGGCTGTTAGTTTTTTGAGTCTTGAGCTGGCAATGATAGGATGTATAGGTCTAAATAGCAGGCCTGGGCTTGGCCAGAATTCCTGCAGGATCTGGGGGACAGCAGCAATGTAGGAAATGGCATAGCTGGTTGGTGACTACCCTCACCTGAGAGCTTGGACTGGTTTCTGTGTGTTCTGGCTGCACCCAGCAGAGGAAATGCCGGGCATGGGCTTTTGTCCATCTGAGCCTGGCCTGGGCAACTCTGCCTTTGTCTGTAATGTGCAGGGCTTTGTGCCTGTCTTCAGTCATTGCTAGCTGTGGGGTGAAGGGACAGGGGACAGTGTCCCTCTTCCACATGGAGACACAATTCATTCCTCTCACAGTCCAGAGAAGTGCATTTATGTTCAGGCAAGGAGAGAACAGGCCAAGGAAAGGGACTTGTCCCTCAAAGCTCAGACTGAAACTGCTCTGGGCAAGATCTGAAAAGAGGAAGGGGAGAGAGCGTGGCCATGGGTTCCTGCTTTGGTATTCTACCAGCTACATGATATTTGCTAGCTGCCACTTCATCCAGCAAAGACCTCTCTCTGGGAAGAGCCATTGTTATTCTAATACATGCTGCAAAACTGTTTTGTGATTAAAATTGGAAAGTAGGATTTGGAATGTCCTTCCTGCAAAAAATAAGACTCTTGTTTAAAATTGTAAAGGAAACAGCAATAGTATAACTCAGTTTTCCATGAAAGAGCTGTTTTCATGAAAATCTTGCAAGCAGCCTGTCTCAGTTACTTAAGGGAGAGACCAACAAGATGCCTTTTGTAATAGGCTGTGCACGAATTTGCTTCCAGCCAAACCTACATGTCTCAGTTAAAAGCCTATATTTTCCTAGAATATGTGAGTCATTTTATCCTCCACTACATAGATTCCTAATTTTTTTGTAAGTATGTCATCTGAAAGGAATTTCATAGCCACAAGTAAGAAACTGGTCTGATGACACTGGTGACAAAATTAATAACCGTGGATCTCATTTTCTGAAAGAATGCAGCTGTTAGTGTATTCAGTCTGCACTTAAAAGTCAAACCAGCTAGATTGTGTTAATAGTCCATTGGTAAGGAGGAGGTAAGATCCACTGAGTTTTGCATTTACCTCCAAAAGTTAGATGGCAAAGCAGTAATTTTCAGAAGTGCCAGGATGTCAACAAGCAACAGGGGAGTGATGTGAGGGGTTGTATGGGGGAGGGAGGAGAGCATGGAAGCTGTAAATATTCTTCTACATCAGCTTCTGTGAATTCAGAGAATAAAAACACTTGGATTATGTGTTTGCATGACCTGAAAAGTACTGCTTCTTAAGTATTTAGTCAGCTTTGCATTTCTCTGTTGTTTTGCTATTATTTTTGCTATTACTATTAAGAGTACAGTAACATTTCAGTATTGCAGTTATCTTGGTTGTCTGTACTCCTTGAAAAACTGGCTTCCACTGTTTTTCAGCTGCAATTGATATTTGACATATTTTTAGGTAACAGAAACAGGACTTTTAGACTAGATTTTCCTTTAGGAATTCTTAACAAAGCACCTTGCAGAAATTGGGAATATTTGGCTTTGAGTGCCTTGAACTAGCTGGCAGAGTCCTAGAGCAGGGAAGAAGGCAGGTAACATGGCTCAGAGTGAGGAGAGTTTGCCTGGGGCTTGGGGATGTCATCACAGATATCCCTCTATTAACAAATATCCACCTCATATAAAATATGGTGCCTCAGACTTTAAAACTATATCCTTGAAGAAATACTCTGGGAGGCAGTGATGTGATTTTGGAGGTTTTGGGGGTTTTTGTTTAGCTAGCCATAATAACAAACTACCTGCGTAATTTTTTTCCAAGGTCCTAATGTTTCAACAGAATTTATGCCTCTCAGACTGCAGAAAAAAAAAAAGCCAAGAAACACACAAAATTATTAAAATTATTAGGTTCAGCATCTCCAGACTGTCTCCATAGTTTTTCTTCAATTTTGCCATTAACCAAATATGTCACAATTAGAAATTGTGTAGTAGAGCCTTGAGGAGGCTATCAGAAAAGCCCAGTAAATCCTTCAGACTGGTTCACCACCTTTCCCATTTAGAACACAGGGAAATCAAGGGAAACAGAAGGAAACAATTAACACATGAGGTATCTCTGATATATTCTTTCCTATATTGCCTTGGTTTTCACCCTCTTATTTCACAGACATCTACCATCAGCCTTTCATTATCAACAGGTTGTTGTAGAAACTGTAAAGGAGTGTTTCTCTGTAGAAGTCAGCCACCAAGTGTTGTGCTATTCTCCTTTACATGGTTTTTAGATGCCTGATATCCTCCTGAAAGATCCAGTTAGTGCCCAGAAAAGCCATCCCTATGACCTCTCAGTCTGCACTCACTTGTGCTCACAGATAAGGGAAGCTTGATCATTAATTTTATATATCCACAGAAACTGTGCTTCTGCAGCAGTGCGGCCCTGCTTTTGTTTGGTGCTGCAGTTTAGGGGTCAAAAGTGCATGGGCTTAATATTTTATTTGTGCCTCTTCCATGGCCGAAAGGCAAGACACGTGTACCCTTGCCTGTTCCTATGGCAAAGGCTTTTCATCCTGTGAAGGTGCTGAGAATTTGTGCCTCAGCTCCATAGGGGACCCAGAAAAATCTGGGGCACGTCTGCAGCCTATGGCCGATCCAAACTGACATTTGCATTGGGAAGAACAATACATAATCTGACATTTGTGTATAGAATGACTGTGTGAGGAAATAGTGGTTGCTGCTGCATTTTATGTGATCAGAATAATATCTCTGAGCGCTGGAGGAGTGTTGGGGCTGATACAAGCAGTTTTATGCGTGTAGGACTCTGTCAGAATGAGCAGATATATATGTATATGTGTATTGCATGGCTGATCTCTCAATTATCTTGATTTTACATTACACTACAGTCTGGGAAGACTCTAGATAGCGTGACTGAATGCTGTTGCAAAGACAGAGCTTCCACTTTACAGAAGCAATTGAAAACTTAGATGATCTGCTTGGGGCTGTTGCAGTCTGGGAAAATTGTGATTTGTGTTATAAAGTAATGCAGACTAGTTCCTCTTGGCTATGTTTTGGTGCCATATTCCAATTTATAGAAGATACATCAACCCTGTTGCCAAGTGCACATTGGTTCTACAAGCACATGTGTGGACATGAGGGTGCACACTGCTGTGTTTCTCATATGGAACATCAGCTAATTAAGCAGAGCACAGTGAAGTCTCCCACACAGATCATTTTCCTTTTGTATCTTATAACTTCTCCTCTCCTGAGCTGAAGAATAGCCACAGACAGAAACTAGGTCTGCCTCTGACAAACAGGGTCCATTTTCATTTCAATCACTTTTAAATGATTTCACTTCAAGGAGGTACAAGTAGGATCCTTGTAGATAAAAATCCATTCCATCAGAAAGCAGTTTTAAGTAGATTTTCTTAAATGCCACCAAAAAAATGGTTAATTTTGATAGAGCATGTCAAGGGGGAAGGGATGAGGAACAGTTGGTATGCTGTAGAGAGGCCCTCCTTTGGTGCTGGCCTAAGAGCAATAACATGGAGCAGCTCTTCTGATGCATTGTTGAGTGTACCTAGTTGATTCCAGAGAACCTTGGGCGGTGTCTGTGGGCAGCTGCTGGGAGGTAACTGTCCTATACATAAGATAGAATGACTGAACATTTTCTGTCTTTCAGTACTGAAAGATAGAATAGCTACAACATTTTGTTTCATGACAGCTAGATTTCATGTCTGTGTCCACACTGGGCAGGCTCCAGGATCCTTTATGTGCTTGAAATTAGGAGCCTCAATCACTCCATTTTACAGTCAGCTAAGTAGCTACAGACCTGCCAGTATCAAGATGCTCAGGAGGCATCTCTGCTGTTGCTGCTGCCGCACAAAGATTTCACTCTTGGAGAAGCTATTCCCTGTTATAGTGAAGCCTTTGTAGCATCTTCAAAAAATTGCTTCTGTGCTTTGCCTAAGACAGGATTGGTGAGTTAAAGGCAGGCTGTGCTTCTGCATAAACTGAATTCCTCTTGTTGCTGGAGTTCAGTGGAAATGTCTTAGAGCATGAGCTGTTCTTCCTGCCACTCCCTGAGATAGGTCTCAAGTGCTCTGGATAGGAACCTCTGGTCACAGGAGAAGAACTCTTCCCCGGTGAGGACTGTTAGTCACGTGATAAGACCCAAACCAATTTCCACTGAATTTCCACTCTTTCCAAGCTGGTTATTCAAATTTGCTCAAAACTAAAGTTCTACCTCGTAAAAAATTGGTTTTAAGAGGGCAGACTGGCATCACCACATGCAACAAGCTGACACCTCTATTGTTCTCTTAAGTAACCTGATAAAGAGCCACTTGCCCCCATGCTGCCCTGTCCTGACTTGACCCTGACCTTATAAACTGCTTAAGGGAGTGCGTTGGCTTCTCTCTCTTCAGTTGCTGCCAGTGGTTTGAAAGCTTCATTCCCAGTTCATGTGGCTGAGCTAAGGTAAGTGTTCAAACACTTACCTTGTCCTTAAGAGCATTTTTTTAATGGAAGAGTTGCTGCTGAGCCACATCTGACCAGCAGCACAGCACAGGCATCTATTCATTGTCCAGGAGTGGTCACTAGCTGGTGCTTCAGAGGAAAACCAATTTTCACCTTGGCTGTTTAACAGTACATCCTTACAAATTCTTTAGGGAGAATTGCTAATTAAGCATGATGGCTTTTGTTCTTTGCTAATACCGGCAAGACAACAAAGTCTTGTCAGACTCTCTGTCTCTTATGCTGTGTACATTTTACACTGAAGCTCTAGAAAAGCAATGAGTAATTTCTTTGCATGGCTACTGGCCCTGTGCAACTGCTGTGTTACAGCCAAAGGTTGTGAGATGGAAAATGAGGGGAGGAATTAAATTTGTCTAAATTAAAAGGAAAAAATAAGAAACAAAATAATTGTTAATAGCCTCTTAATAGGACTTTCACAGCATGCTCTGTCACTGGAACGTATCTCTCTTCAGGGCAGCTTCCCTACCTGATTAGCTGATTACAAAATTTCTATGAATAGCTAATATACTCTATCAAATCTTCACCTCATCCTCAGACACCAGAGATTATCAGGGACCTTGGTTAGGAAGGAGCAGAGAGAACCTTGTTCTACTGTGTTTCAAGTAATTCATCAGCAAAATACACTTATGATTCTTTTCCTTTTTGCTAACTGCAAATTTGTGGTATGGTCTGTTTCCTTCCAAAAGTTTGAGTTGTTTACTTTGGGGATTATGTCTTTTATGAAAATAACCAGGATGCCAAATGCAGATTGTCAAGCTTGCCAAGTTACTAGCACACTGGTTGCCAGAGGAGTTTTGCTTCCTGTATTGCCTGTAAGTAGATCAACAATGTGGAAACTGATTTTTTTCATGTCCTTAGCTCACCTGTTGTGTTTTGCTGAGGAAAGGCAAGGCAGTGCAATACAGAAGAAAGAGAAGGCATTTTTTGTCTTTCCCTTTTGTGATCTTCTCAAAGGGACAACAGCAAAGAGCATGGCCACCACTTAACAGCATGTCCAGCTATTGTGTGTTTGCGTGATACCTGTTACTTCTGGGGATGATGATTTTTCTTCATTGTTTTCCTGAGAACAGCAGGGCCTCTCTTGGAGTTGTCTTAAAGTAATTCCTAGGAAATATATGTGTCAAAACCAGTTAATTTCTGATGTGCTTGCTGCAGCAATATAGCCCAGAAGGCCAGCAAATAACAGAAAAAATCTCCAAAAAGAATGGAGCATAAGACAGGCAAGATTTGAAACTCTCAACAGTAAGACAATGCTAGGAATTGTTCTGCTTGTTATCCTTATGGTCTAGCACTCTAGCACTTAGAATCTTAGTGGGCTTTGTCCCTAAAGCCTTGCTGTCTGCTTCTGTTGCAAGAGCTGCCTTCCTGCAGCATTCTTAGGGAAGCAGTGGATGTGTCTTGTATATGTTCACCTTCCACAAAAAAACCAGGCAAAGAGAACCAAAAAATGAAATAAAACCTGGCCAGCACCTGTGATCTCTTAGAGGGCACGTCTTTAACTGCTTTAAATGGTTTGTGGGTTAACAAATCCATCTATAATGCAAAAGTAAACAGGAGTCAACAGTGCTGGTTTCCATTGTGTTGAATCAAAACTCAGGCAGGCATGGGCATGTTTCAGATGCCTTGAACTTGGTCATCTGATACACAGGTGACCCAGTTCATGAGTGCTGATATTTGGGAAGTTATGCTGGGCTGCGTGCCCGGCCCATAGCTGTGCAGTGGCACTCGGCAACAGGTGTTGGCTGTGGCTGCCTTTGGAAGGATGTCAGGTCAGGCTGGAGCCTGGATTTAGCTATTTATTACAAGGACTTTTGTCAACTGCTACGGATCATTTCAGACTGCATTGTGATTCTCAGTGGATGAGGTTGCAAATGTAATTCATGAAAATTTTATTAAACTGATCAAACACAGCACGAAGCTTTAGCTAGAATGTATTGCATCTATGAGCTCCCCCCAAACATTAAAAGGAACTGACTTAGTGACTCATCTTTTCATGTATCATATCATCCATCAGATAACAACATTTGCAGAAGCACAGGAAGAGGAGAGATTATTTTGATGTCTTCTGCAGCATGCGGCATAGATCTGCTTTCTCTTTTTCCCCGGTCTTTTCCCTGTCTCCAACTCCGACTCTGTGTCTCTCTCTTTTCCAATTTATCTGGATTAAACAAGTCTCTGATTATTCTTTATGCCACTGCAAATAAAGTCATTTTCAGAAACAGATGTCGAAAGAGCCCAGTGAAATAATCCTGGAGGCAGATGCAGTCTTCCATAAGCTGCCAAGTGCATGGTGCAATCAAAGTGATGAAACAAAATGGAACAGGCTGCAGAAAAAGTAATTAAATTATAGTTCCATTGTAGAAGCACATTTTAAAATTACTGAGATTCAGAGCCCATAATGCTGGTATTATAGTTGAAAGAATACTTGCCATGGGTCATGAGCATTTTTTTTAACAGTTATTAATCATGCTTGACTGGAAAGACATGTGTAACCTACAACAAGCAGTGGCTGTAGTTGTGCCAAAGGAAGCTTTTGTTCCCTGAAGAGAATTGTATCAAAGGCCAGTGTGTCCTATTATTACGTGTGCAATAGCAACGTGCAGAATCTGAAACGGGCTTTTCAGATTTCAATGCAGAGCACTGGAGGGGAAAAAAGAAAACAAGTATTGTATCTCTTTGAATACTATATGACCTCCTTTTCCTCTTACCAAGTTAACTTGCTTATTAACTAAATAATAGTAAAAAAATTTCTAAAATATCCCTCCCCAACTTCAGTAAAAATAATTCCAGTGCTCTAGTATAAATGAAAAAGAAACAGAAAATGTACTAAGTCTTGGAGAACTGGAGATTAATAAGACTTCATGGGTTCATTTGCCTCTGTTTCCTTTACATTAGACTGAACAGTAGCTAGGATCCACCTCCATCTTTCTGTCAGTTTTAGTAAGTAGGTTTTTTTCCTTTTCTCCTGTTAATGAACTCCTTTTTCTTTTTTCATTTTCTTTTTTCTTTTGTTTGTGTTTTTGGATTGCATTGGATTGAGGGTTTTTGGGTTGCTTTGGTTATGCATTGTCCTGTGCAAATACAAAATTGGAGTTCGTTGTGAGAACGTAGATGCTTCCTACTCCCCTGCTTCAAAGTACAAGTTTTTAATCTTTAATTTGAAGCCTGAGTCATCCCCAGGTCTTTTGTATCATCAGGGCTTTCCAGATGTGACTCATTTATAAGAACTGGGTTTCTCCGTTGTTGTATTTGTATTATTGCTTGTATTGTAGATTTATTGTCACTTTTTTTCCACTGGGTTACTTTTTGGATTATTGTCTTTCTGCTCCTATTTGAGCTCTTCTCTTTTTAGTGTCTGCAGTCCGTCCAAGTGACAGTCATTGATGTGATGGTAGTACCTTCTTCTAGTTATTGATGTAGACAGTACCAAAACTTTAGTAATGCTTTTTATTATTTTATTTTATTTTGGGTTGTTTGTTTGTTTGTTAATTTATTTATTTATTCATTAGTAACCCACTCCTGGGTGTAAATCCACAGTATATATCTGGTATTTCTGCAATAAGTCAGCAATTATCTTCTCTTGACCTTTACTTTTTTCTTTTGAATGAGCTAATGGATCACTTTGTGGTCCCAAGCCAAAGGTGGGAAGGTAGGGGCACCATAAAATCATTCACATTAGCAAAGGTCCTGTCTTGTTTTCTTAAAGAAAGTAGAGCTCTAAATGACACAACTGGCAATATCTATGAAAATCTGTTAAAGGTAGCGGGACTGTGTATGAGCCACAAGGCTACTGGAGCAGCTGTGAGAAAACAAAAAGGAATGTGTGTCCTGTGTCTGCTTAAAGCACCTCTTGTTGGGAATTTCTCTGAATCTGGGAGCTTTTAAAGTTATTGTATTAGTTCATTTTCAGAGTCCCCTCCTTCCACTTTGCTCACTCAAGGCTATCGCTGAGAGAAGAAGCTCCCAGTGGCCTGCAGTGGAACCATGACCTTGCACCTTCCTAGCCTGTGTCTCAGTGAAACTTGTGTGAACTTGTTAACTCTTCAAAATGTTCAAAGTGTTAGGGAGGCTTGTTTACATTCATGGACATATATGCAGGTACATGTGTATTCATGTGTTTGTACAGAAAGAGACTGAAGGATGGACAAAATGACAGACATTTCAGGAAGCATTGTTTCAGCTGAGCAGCTTGGTGAAAAAATGAATTGTTTCTTCAAAAGGAGGCTTTTTGCTTTCTAAAGGTTCCACAAAAGTAACAAATGGATGGCTAGGGCCAAATGCAGTGCTAGGGCAAGATATAGTGGCTCACTTTACAACTGGCACTTTTAAGTCACTTATAAACTATTTTATGTTTTTTTTTTTTTTGTTTTGAATACTTCATTGCTTAGACTGGCTTTTGAGCTTTAAAGATTCTCCTGGTTTAAATCAGTGACAGAAATATTGATTTAAGTGGCTTAAATCTTGGGATGTGTTTGGCTCTTTAGTCTGAGTATTGACTGCCCATAAAAGAGTCATTTATTGTGGGCTGAGTTTTGGGTTTTTTGATTGGGTGGGGGTTTTTTTGTTAAATCTTTTTTCAGATGAGGCTCTGGAACTTACAGGATTTTCATACCTACTCCATAGTCATTAATTTCACAGTGAAATCTGTGTAATGCTGTATGTTTTCACTAACAATCAATGGCTGAGAACTTAAATATTCAGGTTGTGGCTTTTGAAGGCAACAATTCCAATGCCTTGGCAGGACATTGCAACATTGCTTTTTGTCTTCCTCTTTTATCCCATGAACGATGGAAGTCTTTGCAGCTCTTATATTTGCAGCTGTTACAGCTGTGCTGCTGTTGGACTGATGTCTAAAACAATTCCCTCTTTGCCTCAAGCAAGCACAAGTGTGGCATCCCAGGAGGGAGCCTGACTCACACTCCAGAGGCTGGTACCCATCCCCTTGCGACTGAAGGATTGGAGCTCATCCTCTTCCCTTTCTGAGAGGCTGTGTGAGTTTCCCTTACTTTAAATAAGTATTTCTTTTATTCATCTGGGAAGCTTGAATGGCTTTTCAAATCACAGCCTTGTAAATAACATCATGAAGGTGATGACAAAAGGGATATTTTTGTTTGTTTGTGTCAGAGGTTCGGTTATATCAGTATGTAATATTTTTATGTTTAATGAAGTTAAATGTATCATCATTATTATTAGCCTCATTTCACTGACCAACAGCCATGTTTGTGGTTTGAGTGAAACAATTGACTTTTTCAAACCAGATATGTCTTGAAAGCATTTAATTTACAAATAAATTGGACAAAGATATATTCTAGGACAGATATAATTTCAACATCAATGGAAATATAAAACCGCAAATATATTTAAATATCTGTTTGTTCTGTGCCCAGTGGGAACATACTTGATGGGTTAATGTTTCCTATTAAAGAAGCTTCTGTATTTCCTTAACTATTCTTCTGGTTTGGGGAATTTTTTCCTTTGATCAATAAGAAGCTGTCCTTACTCCTATATGTACTGGCAAAGAAAATTACAGATCTCTATGTCTGTGAGACTGTTTTTATTGAAGATAAGAACCTCATTTAAAAATCATTCTGTTCTTAATATTTGTTTATTAGATTACACCCCAGCAATGTGGTGCATAATGTTTTAAAATTTGTCCACATCTGTCATGTAAAAAATTATACCTTACTTGCTTGTCATTATTTAACCATATTCTGTACATATATACATACTATGTTGAAACATTTTTTTTTTCATGTATGTACATAAATCTTACTTTAAATAGATTGGAAATAGACTGTGTCTATTTCTCTGTTCTCTTATACATTTTAAAAAATGGGAAAGAGACTTAGGCTTGACTTGTGTTTCTTACAAGTACATTTACTTTTAAATCAACAAGCAAAGCTGTTGCTTTATTTGTTTTAAATTATATTAAGGTAAATTTAAAATGTAAGCGTTATTCCAGAATGAAATTATGTATTGAGGAAATGTCAGAATCGTGCATTTGACTTTAGAGGGCAGAGATTATTTAACAAATATACCACACATTCACAATGTTTAGGTCATCAGAACATAGATTTTTTTTTTTTTTCAGGAATAGGTGTGGACCAAAAATATCTTCTTATATGATAGGCCATTCTTGTAAGCAACTCTGTGCTGGACAGACCACTTGGGCTACTTGTACTACTTGTACCTTCCCTGGGACTTACGTGTACATTTCTTTATTAGATTTATTATCTCACACCATATGGAATGATTAATCCAAGTTAGATGGAGTTTCTTAGTCAAACATAAGTGAGTAAGGCAAAATTTCCATTTGAAACAAGCAGCATAAAAAGTCCCAGAGGTCTGAGAAATGTGGTGCTTTACTTGAGCGTTTGGAGCCATGGGATAAAGTGGCAGTAAAAGCTGATTTTATGCTTAAAGCTATGATTAGAGCTTTAGAGTCTGGTGAATAACTGGTCTACCATATGCATAAATTGTCTTCCCTGATGTTGCAAACTGGCAGGTTCGTGATGAAGCTTATAGTTCCTTTCATTGCTGCCATTAGGAAAGGAAAGAAAGCACCTCCTGCTCTGTCCTCCTGCTCATCCTCAAATCCTTTTGGAGAATATTTGTACAGAGTAATTTATAGTGAGCTGCCACAATTTCCTTGTGGAAGCATTTATGTTGCATTAGTCCAGCATGTCAGCTTCTATCTACAGGAGCTTTTATCTGCCTGGCTTTTGCACAGATGCAGAAGCACTAGTTGGCTGCTGGGTTTGTACAAAGTATTGGCATGCTCGCTCCGCTGCTCGTCTTGTAGTTCATGGGGAATTGTAAAGATGCTCTCTGCATTTCTGCCAAGGTAGTTCTTGCTGGAATAACTGCAGAAAGAAGGGGAAAAAATTAGAAAGATGGAAGATATCTTTGGCAAAAGAATCACTGTGTTTTCCATTTTTTACTGTGTTATTCCATTATTTACTTCCATCAGGTCCCAGATCTGTTTGGCATTTGCTGAATATCATTATGTAGCTTTTCTAGATTTCTTGATACTTCATTTCCAGACATTTGATAGCATTTATTACCTGTTTGGCATGTGATGCTTTCTAATGGGATAACTTTCAATATTTTGGCAGTGTGTAGTTGTCTATTCACACACAGAATAATATTTTGACACTAATTTATGTTAAATAAGTAATTTGTCGTTAAATGTTGACAGTAGAAAATTTGTGAACAAGACAATAGTCTTTATTGTGCTTCTATGATTTTTCTTCCTGCAACAAATCCACAGCATCTTATTGTTTATTCAAAAGGCTTTACAAAAAAACATTATTAGCAGAAGAGTCAATAACTATGTTGCTGTTTACTTCCTTTAATAAATCAAAAAGGGAACAACCAGTGTAATTGCCTAAAGCTCATCCTTATTGACTAGCATGAGGAAAAGTGGTCCATTTTAAGAGCAGGACTCATACATGAAGTTCAGTAGCTGAACATTCAGCAGTTGAGAATAGAAAAAAATCAGTCTCTAATCTTTTGCTGTTCTCTTCAAAGATTATTTGACATGCAGTGATCTTCAGCGAATGAGATGTCAGTTGTACAGGGTGAGGGCATTTCTTGTTTTAGGGAGAGCACAAAGGCAGCTGCAGGGAGAACACAAGGCAGCTTCTTCTATAGATAGGATAGGTTCTTCCTCAGGCAAAACATCATCAAACATATCAAGGAAAAACTACTGTCACTTCACATACTTCATAAAATTACATTCAAAAGGCAGCATGCCTGGAGTCTTGCCAGTTTTTATACTTTCAATTGCCTATAAAAGTTGTCCTGTTATTTTTTCATCCTCTTCTTGCCTTATCAGTTTCACATCTTTGGCAAAACCACTACTTCGAGCCATCTGTAGTAACTACACAGCTTAGCATATGACAGATAAAGAGATTTTTACAATAATTGGTAAAAGCACAGGGCCTGCTAAGCTGTGTGACTGCTTTTTGTTAGTGGCTGTTAGCTGGTGGAAGAATGTGTTGGTCTTTAATCCCCTTTGACTTTTGAGCTAATATGTTACCACTTAAAAAACCCCCCACAAACAAATTTTCTGTATCTGTTTGTGTACTTAAATTACTGCTCTCTTAGTAGCCCATATTCAGCTTACTTTTATTAGGTGTTATCTCCTTGAGCATGTAATTTATGAATTTCCTTAATCCTTCTTCTCTCTATTGTTTAAATTTCATTCTTGAGCTGTTGTTTTATCTTATTTTACCTTTTTAGCAAAAACCCATTGTGCCAACTGACACATGCAGGCTTTGTTCTGGTAACACAAGTAATTAATTTTCTCATTTCTGGATTTTTGGATTCACACCAACTATCCCCCTACTTAAGATGGGCCATGATACAACAATTTAAGGGAGCCAGGATCTGCAGATCTTGTTCTCGTCATGAAAGAGTTAGAGATTAGCATTAAATCTATTTTGGGGATATAAATTATAAGGATGTGAATAAAATGTATAATCTTATTCCTTTGTGTAGAGTCCTCTCTAGTAATTTGGGAGATGGAAGGGATAAAGTAGAAAGGTTGATACTGCACCTGCTTCTTTAGCTATTGTTCATTAATCAGGTTCTCCTGGTGAGGCTTCTGTGCAAAACTGGAGTGCTCCAAAGCCTGATTTCTCCTTTTGCAAGTAGTTATTACTGGGAGAAAAATCCTTTTAAGAACTGTCATTATTATTACTGTTATGTTATTGTGGGCTTCCTTTGAGCATTTTTAGTAACCTCATAACAATATGGTTTAGTAACAGTGGATGTCTTTACCCTTCAGTTGACACAGAAAGGGAAGAAGTGTATGTTTAGCAAATATCCAGTTGTCTTCTTTTGCTTCAGCTGAGACTGTAAATATTGTCAGATCATTATCTCTTTTAATAATTTTTGAAAAAACGTTAGTTGAAACAAATCAAGACGACTGCAGCTGAGCTGGTTTTGTTCTGGATTTAACCTGTAGCTGTGGTTGTTGGTTTCTGGCCAGTGGGGGGGGATGAGGTGGTTTGCTTTTGCTGGGGTTTTTTTTGGGTAATTACAGTGTTTAGTCCTTTGACATCCAGAGATGTTAGTTTCAAGTGAAAAGCCATAGATAACAGCTGCCTAGCTTATCAAAGAGCTTGTAAGCAAAGCAGTCATCTCCTTGTTTGATAGCACCAACCTGTCTGTGGCAGAAAACTTATTCCTAATTTTAAACCTTACTGTATGGCCAAATATGTCGACTCTGCTGATAATGTCATCAGTTCTTGTCCTGTGGCAATTTTCTTATGTTCTTTATCCCCTCCTGTATTCCCTCCAGTTTAAATGAAAGACTGAAATCATGTCAGTTAGCATAAATCTGCCTCCAAAGAACTGTGCTCTGCTGAAAGCACAGGTTGTTTGTTCTCATCGTGATCCCTGGCAGTGTGTTTCTTCAGATTCCTGGGAGTTCTCTCTCCACCTGAAGTCTTCTGATCAAGATGACTTAGCTACAGCCTTTTCATGACTTCCTGTGCTTCAGTTTTCTCTGTTCTTTTTTATTCACTCTTGCTACCTTATTTTTCTTTTTTTTTTTTTTTTTTTGGTAGTACTTTTTTATTGAGTTCTTGCTAAATAGATGAAACTCTGAGCTACTTCTTCATAAGTGGTGTGTTTCTGTCCAGTTTTCACTTCTCCATAAGTCATGATAAATCTCTTTGTTCATCTTCACACTACTCTGCTGATGTCTGTCTTCTTTTTCATGCCCTCATGTCTATGGCTTGCTATCTGCCTTGTTACCCCTCCTTTGGGATAGTTCCTTATATTGTGAAAATCACATGTTTACTGTGAGAGACTGGATTTTCTCATGTTTCCTTTAAGAAAAAGAAGTTATCTTTTTCTAAACCTACAGATACATGGAAACTATATGACTGAGTTTAACCATCCTCATGTGAATTAGAAGTAGAGTCTCCTGAATGTCAGTCACTATCATTTCCCCATTCTTTTACCTTTTTTTTTCTTCCAGTAGAACAGCTGGAATTTTTTTCAATTTTATCAGTGAATTCTTCCTTGCTTTCTTCATGATTGCATTTTTCAGTTCATAGTGATGAAGCATCATAATTAGGTTCAAGAGATTTTGAGGCCCAAACACAGAGAATGCTGTGTTGGGTGCTCTGGCCAGTTTCTTCTTTCCCAACAGCTCAGATTTAACAACTGTAAAATCAAGATTTAACACAGCAGAGCAGGCTTCCTCCTTTAATATTTCCAGGTGGTTCTTGCTTCCACATTGATTTTTCTCACACTGTTCCCTGTATCAGCTATCTGAAGCTAAATTTCTCCCTTCCTCCTTCTCTTCTCTCTGCATCTCTTTGCTTTCAGCACGCCTCTGTGACTGTGCAGCTCCACGCCACCTCACCCTGTGCACACTCTCTTTCTCTCGCTTCTCCCTTGCATCCCTCTGGATCTTTGAGATGAGTAGCTCTCTTGGCAGATTCACAGAAGTCAAATAATTTATTTGGGCTTTAAACTCAGAGATCAATTGCCTGATGTCTACCTTGGTACTATGTTGATTTTATTCATCTTTGGCATCCCTGCCTGCTGCTTTCTTACCCTGCATGCCTGAAGTGGTTGCCTTAACATGGATATCTTTTATAAAGCACTGTGCAGCCATATTCTCTGCAACGGCCTGCCTATTTTCTTGGAGGGAATTAGCAGGCTTGAGGGGTAGGAAGAAAGGGGGTCAGGAGGTTGGCTTTCCATGTCTCAGGCTTCAGGCAGCCATCTCACACTATGCCCTCAGCCACAAGGATTCCTGACCTCTATGTGTGTGCGTGTGCGGGGGTTGTGACACTGCCCTTCAGCTTATAGTTCATCTTGTATTGTTTTTATTAATTCAGCTTTTATTAATTCACTGGAACCCCCAAGAACTGTGTTGGGGTTTTGTAGTAGTCCGATGAACGTGCGGCTGAGCTGCTTGTTGCTTTATTTGCCTAATCTACCCACAATTACAGAAAAGCCATGTTAAAAAATTGTCTGTAATAAATATTGAGCATGTAGGACCTGTGGGTACATGCCAGCTTGAGATAGCTAATATTAAAAATGTATAGAAGCATATGCTTACAGATAAAAAGCATTTGCATATGACTCCACATCCATTTTGTTGGAGTTTTAAAAAGGTTGTGGTTTTTAAAATGCATTTGGATGTATTTTTCTACCTGAAGAAAAATGTTTGCTTTTTACGTGATAAACAGCAGTGGAAATGTCCACAGGAGAATGGAAAAGCCACAAAGGAAGTAAAGATCTGCAGTTTGCTGGGAACTACCTGATGTGAGCTACTTTCCTTTTTTCTGTGGGCATGATATTTTTCACTTGTTACCTGGAGCTGTAGAGCCCCAGATCTTGGGCTTTGTGCATTCTGGTCCAGAGTCCCAAGGTCAGGAAGAGGATCTTGTCCAGCTGTCCTCCTGTCACTGCCAGCATTCTGCTGAAGACAGGATAAAATGCAAATACCCTCACTCTTAACATTTAGCTGTGCCACACTCTGCTCACCTGTGGAGTCCTCTGACTTTCTTCTGGTGTCAGGAAAACTGTGGAACACTGATTTATTTTTTTTTTTTTCAGTCTGAGACTCAGGTCTCCCAGCCCCCAGGGTAGCCATGGGACCTCAATGCACAGAGCTTGAGAAAGGAAAGCTGCCTGTGTTCACTCACAGAGAGGCACACACAAGGCTGGAACATAGTAAATTGTTCAAAATGCTGACTCTGCAAAGGAGAGGGAAATTATTTTACCAATTAAATATTCACAATGCACTTGTATATGACAGCAGTAGGTTTATAAATACATGGACGTCTCGCTGTCTGGTAGGAGGCTCTGTGGAGGTAGCCATTCTCTTCCTTGTGAATGTGATGATCTGACATCTGCATGTACACAGAGATCAGCATGTTTGCAACATTGTCTGCAGAAAAAAAAAATTGCTTTAAAAGTAAAAATCAATTCCTTTAAAGTTAAAAGTAGTGAAGTACAACAACACATTTTGTTTTAATCTGTCTTTAAAACCAAAACACCCAGGTCATTAACAGTGCTGTAGGTTTACTTTGTAAAGCTGTAAATGTTTTACCCAGAATACTTGCACTCTCAGGACAACTGAGGCAGATGTGATTGACCTGGCATATTAAAAAGTCTTCTCTCTTTGTGGTGTATGTGTAGCTTTTAAATATTCTTCTTTAGCATGTGAGACTGCCTTTCTGAATTAATTCCTTTTGTGTCTCACACAGCTGCCTAACTCCTTGCAGGCACCCACACTCCCAGCCCTCCCCCAGACATCTGTTCTGATTCTCAGTGCCAGGTGCCAGAGTTTAAGCTTGTTGGGAGGAGGGACAGTGACAAAATCCTTCATAAAATCAAATAGCTGTGGCTTTTTAAACAATATTTGTGGTGGAATTTCATTTCTAATCTCTGGGTTTTTGAAAAGAACCCAAAAGGTGTTAGCCTTTACTACTGATGTTTTCAGGTTTTATCTGGAAAAGGTCAGGCTTGGGTGGAGATTGGTTTCTTGTTGGGGTAAAGATTTTCCTCCGTTTTTCTTTTCCAAAGTGATGCTGCAGCATTCCAGTAGTAAGAGGCCATGGCACCTGTAAACCTATTTCTAGTCTGGAATTATTTTTCCCACATGGGAATACATCTCATTAGAAACAACTGTACCATCATCACTGAATTTTGATCCACAGAGGTCTTACATACCTCGCTTCTACTTGAAACACAGCTGTTCTTGAAATCTTCCAAGCCTGCCCTAAAGCTGCCATCGGTTTCTAGAGGTCTCAAAGGGCCAGTGTTGCTCTCGTACAGTCCAGGATGACAAGGTCTAGGCTGCTGTTTATGTGCCAAAGTGCTCCTGTTTGGCACTTAGGGTTTGCTTGGGTTATCTTTGGCCGATCAGAAAATGCTGGGCTGTCAGAGCCAGGACATTTGCCTCAGCAAGGAGCAGGTGCAGAGCAGCATGAGACCATTTCCTGTCTCAGCCTGGGAACAACCGCAGTCATCTCCTCTGCTCCACACTCTGAACTTCTCAGAAGGGGCTGTCATGGTCATCCAGTTGCAGGTTTTCCCCTGAGTCCTGGTCTAATCTTAAGCAAGTGGAGTACAGCTGATACCCTTCTCTGCCATTCCCTGAGATCTGCCTTGGAACGTTTTCCGGTCACCTTCTTGCACTCATGGTGCATCAGAGACATGGCCAGGCTGCTTCTGTTTTCTGCCGTCTCACCCAGGCACCTGGCTTCTTGTTTCCCTTTCCCCAGTGTGATAGGGAATATATAGTGTAAGGTAAAAGCCTAGAAATGTGAAATAAATGGATTTATATCAGCAGCTGTGGTCTGGGTGGTGAAGGACATGGTACTAAATACTCTTAGTCCGTGCTGGGTTAGGGGAAATCAGGAAGGTGGAATGAGGAGTTTAAGCTGCTCTTTCTCACTCTTTCTTTTCATCTCTCCTTAGGCATGTCTGCCACTTACTCTTGCAGTGAAGGCACAGGAGCTCTCTGTGGCCCTACTAGTCCTGTAGAGGCTTGAGAGAAAACTCTTCCAGTGTATTTCCCAGGGGCAAAAAAATAAGGAGTGGCTTGGTCACTCACAGGCCTTGGCTGAAATGAGACGTTTCAGCTTCAGAGAAGTGACTTGATGTGGCAGTCTTCAGATAACACACAAAGGGCAAAATGTGTAACAAGGGGAAATATCAGTGAGCAAATTTAAGCCACGAAGAGTGGAGAACATTTTTCCACACTAATATTAAATGTGTGAGACCACCACTTTTGGAGACCAGATGTATGGATTCAAGAAGGCACTAAACAAATTCATGAAGCTGTCCAGCAATGGCTATGGGAAATGCAGGTCTGGAGGCAATCTCCCAGAGTGCCATGAATCACTGATTGCTGGCAGCTCAGCAAGTCCATCAGCAATCTCTCCACCCTTTTCTTGGGCTCTTCCTTTAAGAACTGCTGTTGACGTCTCTCACACATAACATGTTCAGCCAATGTGGGCTTCACTTTGGTCTAGTAAAGTGCTTAGTGGCTCTTAGGACAGAGCTTAATCAAATGGTGAAACAGCCTCACGATACTTCCTCCAGAGTTTTTAGGAGAATGATCCCATAGGCCCTTCCAATTGTGTAGTCCCATGCCTGAGCAATCTTGGTGAGGGGAGAGCAGCCTGCCACTCCAAAACACAAAATGGGAGTGCTCATTAGCCAGTGCCCTATTTATATATAGTGCAAGGTAAATATTTGGGAAGCCTGAAAATGCAAAGCTAATAGGGTTGTTAGAGAGGATGGGTAAAAAAAAAAGGATGGTTACTGAGAGGCATAATGTCTAAGGATTTTATGCTATCTAAGATAAGCCTGAAAAGGACAAAACTAAATAAGGAGTCACTAAGCCTGTTCTACTACAGAATTTGTCTGCCCTTGGTAATATTCCTTCCTGCTCACATTTTTGTATGTGCTGATAAATGTCCTTGCATTAATAAACTCATAATGCAGCTTGTTTATCCCTTCAAAGCCAGCCCTTGCAGCTTTCATTAGCATTTTAGGATATTTATGGCTTTGTAAATGACTAGAAATCTGCAATTTGTCATTAGGAATTAAGAAAAATCTTCCTTCCACTTAGGGCTGAGGCTCAGCTTTGGCCTTTGAGGGACTGAGCCACCTCTGGGCCTCATAGACAAAAACACAGTCAGACAGTGCCCAGATTTACAACAGCAAGTGGCTCTTAGTTATTCAGATGTCTTTGATAATGTGTCATCCGCTGTTGCTGGCAGGGATCAGTGTTTAGGCTCAGAATTAATTTCTCTCTAGCTGGAGAGAAAACAAAAATATCTCTTCTGCAAGAGCAAAAAGAGAAAGATGTAGTAACAAGGAGAGAAATAAAAACAGCAGCAGGCATGTGTAAAAAAATGCATGTATAGATATATGTATGTAGCATATACACACTGCAGAGGTTAACAAAGTGCTCTTCAGAAGAAAATGTTGTACTTCACTCTGCTGTGCTCTCTACTTTCAACTTTGAAATACAGGAAGTTAAGAAAATTTTAAAGGTTTCAAAAGGGAGTTTATCTTGTAATTGGTGAAGGGCTAAAGAGTTGGATGGGGAGGGATAATAATCAAAGGAGCCTTTTCAGCACTAAGCTGTAGTCCAGAAAATCAAAGGAAGGAATGTTAATTGGTTTGTACAACATGATATTCTCAGTTCAGAGTAGCTTCAGCCACTCAATGGTACTTTTTCTTTTTTTTCTTTCTCTCTCCCTTTAGGTTGATTAAGTGAATAGAAGAAAAAAATAAAAAAAACGAAGCTACTTTCAAGTATTGAAGATACAAGGCCAGGATGAACACGAAGGACGGAAAAGTGTCCGAAGGAGGTCTCAATGTCACTCTTACCATACGCCTTCTCATGCATGGCAAGGTGAAGCATTTCCTGTTGCCTGTGTGTTGAGTGTGTGTGCAGCTACCAGCAGAGCCTGGCACTAACATTGACAGAGGGTCTGCTCCTCCTCCACCTTGAGTCAAAAGCACCATTGCCACGGCCCAAAAATCACCCCCTGCCTTTCAGGGAGTCCTGCTGAAGTTCATGCTGCAGCCCAAGCTCATTGAAACAAGCCCTGCCCGTAACAAACCCATTTTGAGCGGATCCGGCGGCAAAAAAAAAGGAGTTCTTCCATTGATAGTGAGCCAAATTGGGCAGACCCTTGCAGGAGGCTGACCTGCATACAGCTCGCCTTTCTCAGCATTTGCTGGGTTTTGCAGAGCTTTTTTAGGATACCAGAACATTGTCTCGTGTGAAATAATTGCCACGGAGCTGGTGTCTATTTCTGTTGAATGCAAATGGGGTCCAGTTCTTCATTATTCTGCTGTAACATCTCATCAGAGTGAGCCCCCTGATATGCCGGGGGTTCGCCCAGGTCCCTGTGGGTTTGGGTCGGAAGATTGACTCTCATTTCCTTTCTGTCCAGTGCAGCACTTAAAGCATGCAGATAAGTGGGAAATCTGTGCCACAGACAAAGTGCCAGTTCAGTATTGTCAGATTTAGTCTGGCTGTTGCCTATTTCGCATAACAGATCATAAAGTGGGCTTTTAATTAAAAAACACATTTCATAGGTTTGTTTGTATTATTTGCATCAGGCAACTCCAGGCATTTTTAGGCTTAATGAATGAATGTTATAGAAAGGAAGTGGTTAAGTCTCATCCTTAACAGGGAACAGTGAATATATAATGCATATTATTCTGGAGATCAAATTTGTATATATAAATCTAAAAAAATATTTTTACTCCTAGTTTAATTTCACCACTAAAATACTTATACATTTTAACATAGTGGATGTTTTCAAACTATGGTATGAACACGCATATGATAAACCCATAGCACAAATAGGACACTAAGGTATCTCCCATTCTATTTTACTTATGGAGAAGTGTGAGGGGGTACAGCTTAAGTTTGCAAATTAAAACCCTCAGAAATTAGGTTATGTCAGATCAAATTATCTTTTTTCTCAGAAATGATCTAACCATTTTGATTTTTTTTCCCCCTGAAATATTCAGCTTCAGGCAGGCATCTGGTGTGTAAATCTGCATCTTAAATAGGGATCTGTCAAACAAATTTAATAACACTCTCTCTTACAAAACTCACCTAAAATCTGTACACGTGTCTGTGCTCAAAATTAGGTCTTCAGGGTTGATTCTACTGGTTTCTGGTCGCAGTGCATGAAAGCATTTGAGCACATACTTATCCCAGTGGGTATAAGCAGCCCTACTGGTTGCAGTCACATTCCCATGTGCTTAAGTGAAGGTGTTTTGGGCTTTTTTAATCATTGTCAGACAGCTCTACTTGTTTCAGAATCATGCCTTTAAAGCAAAAATGAAGTGTCTGTAATTTTCAGGACATTTTGTTTAAACTGTGGGCTCGGATTATTGAAGTTTTTTAAATCAGAAATGAAATCAGATAAAGTTCATTTTCTCTGTTAAACATCATTGATTTTGTGTGCAACTACTTTTAACAATAATGCATGTTATGTGTCCAGCCTTCAGTGCATATGTAGCCCCAAGGGTCTAAATTAAAGCCACAAAAGCTACAAAGTTCAAATTTTACCTGGATCTATACCATGCATCCTCAGTTAACAAGGCACGATGGGTATTCTGTTAGCTCCACTATGCTCTAATCATGTATCCTATTGTACCTAAGTATTGGAAAGAGTACATTAAATCAGAATTTATTTTGGTGATTAAAGTCAGACGCTTTCCGTTTCTTTGATGTCATTTCTGTGATTTAAAAATAATACAGAGGAATGAAGGATGTCTGAATCAATATGAACTCAATGTGAGAAAGCATTCTGAAAGCTGTATGTGCCTCTGGAAAAGAAGAAACACATTTCTAGGCTCTTCCTTGAGATTTGTTGTGGTAAAGACATCAGTGGAAATTGTTGTTCTCTAATTAATATTCCTAGACAAAAGAGTTTGTCAAGAAGCAGAAGTTGGTCTGTAAATAATTGGTAATAACTTCAGAGAGAAGTGGAGGAATAAAAAGGTTTTTAAAATAGCAGGAGCAAACTGGATTCAGTTATTTTTAAAGTAAAATAATTTTAATGTTATTTATTACTGTATTGCATGGAAAAATGAGGACCTCTTCCTACTAACTTTAACTCTCTATGTCTAAACCATTATTACCAGTGTACCTTTGCATAGGGAAGACCAATGTGCTTTGAGTTGTTTGCATGCATTTTGATTGGAAATCCATAAATTGTGCTACTGTGCTTGCTTATCTTGCCTGTAAGTCCTGCAGACTTAGGAAATTTTCAGCATGTACTTTTAACGTGATTTATATAGAGGCTTTAAGTCAAGAATGGCCACCTTAATGAGGCTATTAAGGTAAATTCTATATCTGCAGAAAAATGAGGATTTGTACGAGTGGCCAGACCTCTTCAAGATGGTAATGAATAAAAAAACCACCACAACAAACAAATTGTGTTGCAAAAACAAAAGACATTATCATGTGGTGAAATTAAAGGAAATAGGAAGAGTCCTGAGCCTGGGAGAACCAGGGCCAGTGTCTCCCCAGTGCAGGTAGGACACCCCTGATCAGCACCTTTGCTTTATCTTGCTTTGGGGAAAGGAGTGTCTGTGCATCCAGCTGAGCTCCTGCCAGCCTTTTGCAGCCTCTGGCTGAGGAGGCTGGGACAGCCCCTGGGAGCACAGCCACTCAGCCACAGCATAGCAAGGTCTGGGAGCAGCCAGCTGGCAGCAAGGCAAGGCACAGCCTTGATATTCTCATGGCAGAAAACGTGGTGTTAAGGGAGGGCAGCAATTTTTTTACCAGTGATAGTGGAAAAAGAATTTGTGCAGGCCCTGCAAAAAGCCAACCACTGCGAGGTATGAAAGGTTAACCTCAGGGTAACCTCAGTGTTTCCAGGGCCTGGTATGAAAGGTGTCCTCCTGAGCTGGGACTTTCAGAGATTTTGTGATGATGTAAAATGAAAGGCCTAATTTTCATCTTTTGCCATGTAGAATGAAAGGCCTAATTTTCATCTTGTGCCGTGTTACATCAGTGAAAAAGCTACAATGGTGCTACAGCCCTGAAGAGAAATCATGAGCAACACAAAACATTTGTCACATTTTCTGGTGACAAATTATAGGGCAGGTGTTGGTGAGGATGTTGTAAGGGCAGTGCTTAGGCATTCCTTGCATCCGCAGAGGAGCAACCGTCAGTGTCTGTGGGAAATCTCAAAAGCAAGATTAGGAAAAACTTGTTACGAGGATATGTGAGGAGGGATGGAGGCTGCCTGGGCGTGCTGCACCATCCATCACTGAAGGTTTCTAAGGACAAGTCAGACAAAACTGAATTCATCCTGTGAAGCTGTGCTTCACAGGCACTGCAGCCTCTGCTGCTCAGCACCTTTCTGACCAAGTTACCTGAATGCTGATCCAGAGGGGTCAGAAACAGAAGAGTCTTTTGAAGGACATGCAGTTAGAAATATAGAATATGCTAAATAATGCAGATACGCATTTTCATCCTTTATTAATGAGAAAGATGCACCACATTAAGAAATAAAGCTGTTTCATACATTTCAGTAGAGAAAAACAGGGAATATGAGTTGAGGCTGTTTACAGTGCCCTACTTTTGTATTTTCCATCTGATTCTTGCTGTTTCTTGAAGTAAAATAAGTAAAATCACTGTGTAGGAAAAAGACGTGAATGGATGTGGGTATTTTATTATCTTTGTCTACTTCAAAACTGTAATTTCTGGACAAGATTGGAGTACTGTAAGGATTGCAAGATTTCTGCTTCCAGCAAAGGCAAGAATAGCACTATTTGCCCAGACCACATCACTGGTTTTGAAGGGCATAAGGAAGACAAATGAAGTGTATGTGCATTCATGGGCAAACAGCCCCCAGCCATCAGAGCCCTCTGTATGGAGAAGCAAAGCTCAAGCCCCAAAAGAACTGTATCTCTTACTTTTTCTTCCTTTCTAAATTTTTGTCAAGATAAAAATTATTTTGGCTCTTTGCGTGTCATAGTGTATAGGTGTAGACCTCCATGTTTCTTACCATTCCTTGCTCATATTTTGCTGAATTTTCTATTCCCATGACTTGTGGCTGATTTTTCCTTGCTTACTGCCTCAGGTAATGAGGTTGAAAGACTGAAAATTGTAGCCTTGCCCACAGGTATCTGCCAACATATTAATGTATGACACTTGACATCTGCAGTGGTCTTGAACTAGGTTTGGTCAGTTCATGCTCAGGAAGAAATAACTTCATAAAGTGCCTATTTTAACTATATTGGATAATGATTACATGATTTTGGACTAGTTTGGTTCTGTATACAGACAGTGTTAAGAGGCTGATTAAGACTCTGGAGACTCAGCATTAAAGTTTAATTTTAGATGTGGATAGTGAAGAGACTGTGGCAGTAGAAAGGTCTTAAATCTCAGGAAAGCAGCTTAATGGAGATTTACAAGCCAGGTCTATGAGGTGGAACAGGAGAGAATGTTTAAATGGGCCAGCCTAGAAAGGGCAGCAGGTCACAAATCCAGTATGAGATCCACCTCCATCTCATAGTGGCGGTGCAAGAATCTCTGCTTCCTGCTTCCTCCCTCCAGTACAAACCTGCAGGAGAAATAATGCACTGTTTTCAAAGGTGCTGTGTGAACGTGTGCATTGATGAAATCATATTGGGTGCAGTGAAGTCTGCAAGAAGCCAGAGTAGAATATAGTAATGTATTGAGCCTGAGGAATCTTTTAGAGAAAGAGAATGGAGTTTCAGCAATAAAAACCAAAATGGATTAATGAAGTCAGATGGTTAGGAAGAACAAGGAAATAATTTACAGGTGGGATGAAGGAGTGAAGGGAAAACTGGCAGGAAAGTAGGACTCTTGCCAAATACTGAGAGGTGTAAATTGGAGAGGTGAGGCAATTAACTGGAGAAGGTAATTTAGAAGATACATGTTCAGTGACAGAGGGAAATCTGGAAAGCATAAAAGGCTAAAAAGCATCAGATGTGTCAGTGTCTAGAGAGTGGCACATTTGGGATATGCTACGTTGGATAGGAAAGCTATTTCAGCAAAAGTGTGTGCAATTTTGGATGTATGGTATTGGTGCATCACGGGGCAAGGAGAAGGTAATTACCTTGCTGTTCTTCTGGCAGAATCACACCTGCAGTTCTGTGCTCAGCAGCAGGTGCCACGTGCGTGAGTGATGGTGAAGACTGACAGAGGGGGAATTCACAGAAAAATAACAAAAGTTTTAGGAGACTGAGGAGACTATGCCTAGCTTTCTTCAAACAGTCTCATAAATACATATTATAAATACAAATATTATGATATTTTGAATGCCACAAGTGCTTGTGGCTGGAAATAATGATATAAAATACTACTTTGAAAATAAATCTAATAAGGGAATCCCAAGAAAAAAATCTGGTATAGACACTTTTGTTATGTTCTATACGTCTCCTATGCAAATTTTAAACATGTCCAGTAACGAGTAGCACATGTATTATTAGATTGTATTATCTGCATTGATGGAGGAAAGATATGATGACTGAGTGGAGCTTTTCTTTCCCTGATACCATTTGCTCAATGATGCATTTCTCATTCAGCAGCAGTGAATTAGAAAAGATGTATCTGCAGTCAAATGTTTGGGTTTGGACAAAACCCTATGAGTGCCTTAGTACTTACAGCGTAATTTTAAATTCCCTCAGGAACTCAAGGTATCTAAGTTTGAAATTATTTCAGCAGGATCAGTGAGGGACTTGTGGCACTGGAAGCACTGGTTACAGTGACCTACATCCAGTTTCAGTGGTGGCTTTCAGACATGTTGGTAATTACTTTGTGATGCTACATACAGAATTTTTACAAGAAAAAGAAAATTTAGACTCATAAAGTAATGGCTTACACTTAACAGCTCAAATACAGAATAAAATCATTAGGAAAAACTGCCTTTTTCATTAGTTCAGATAATACCATTTAGCATCAGGGATTTCTATTAGTGGCCACTTTTTTGGTGCCTGCTTAATTGCCTCCCTGAAAGACCGTAAAGCAAGTACAGAAATTAATTTTCCCCATCTTAAAGGTAATGACCTTCCTTTTCCATTTTTTATTTTTTACTTATTGAAATACAGAATGCAACAAAGTAACTTTAAGAATCACCTTGTCAGTAATACAATCTGAGCCGTAAAATGCCAATCAAACCAATGTTTGTTCTGTTCTTTCCAGTTTCCACAAACACTGTCAGGGTATTATGAGGATTGACTGTCCTGCCTATTGCTATTATAGTTCCTGTTTTGTTTGCTTGCATTGCTGTGATACCTGAGAGCCCTAGTCATGGAACAAAGCTCTGCATGGAGATGCACCACACAGGATGGACCTCTTCTCAGTGTTTTTGTAGGAGCAGCCAAGATACTCTCAATAGCCTCAAAAATCAAAAATCAGCAGAAAGGGAGAGTTCCCCCAGCCCCTGGACACTCTCTACTCCCAAAACCAATCTCCATAGCTGAGTGTTCCCACTTCTACCAAACAAAATCTCCTCATCAGTGCGTGACTAATGAACTAAGCTTGCAGAAGGTACACGCCCTACTCAGTGCTGCTGCTTCAGCATCACAGGTGCAGGGACAAGCACAGGGACAGAACTGAGTTTTGGGTTGGTTTTAGCAGGGAAAGCTGGGAGCTTAGGTGTGAAACTGAATGTAAGATGGCTACCCATCTGCTGTCAAAAAGCAAAGGAAAAATGCCCATTGGCACAGATGCCCAAAAAAATGTTAGATGTACTTGCAGAAGATACATAATACTGGAATCTCCATCAGAAAAACCATAATTTTCAGATTTCCTCATACACTACCATATTTGTTAGCAAAAGATCTGCCTCAGTAAGGAAGGCCTGGGACCGCCAATGCCTTTCTAATTTAGGGCTGTGGGCATCAGACATTGACTACTGAAGCATCACCTAGGAACATGAGATCTCCCATGGCAGTGAGGCTAATCCCACGTAATCCCAGAACACAAATCAGATTCTCAGTTTACCCAAGGTGGCCTTTTTTTTCTCTGAGGCTGACAGATTTCTCTGAGGCTGTCATGTTCCCAAAAACTGATTTTTCTTCCAGTCTTTGAAAAATGCAGATGCCCCACATGCTCCACGCAAGCGCATTGCTCAGAACAGCTTTGTGGAACATGATCTTGGGGTCTTCCAGGCAAGCATATTCATGAGCATAGGTGACTGTTGGCAACTCCGTCCTCAGGTTAAGGTGAGGAGAGAGAGAGTTATGTTATGCCTCCTTATGGATGGGAGGAAGACAACTGGTCAGGGTTTAGAAAACTTTATCAGCACAGCTGTTGTGTGCTGTTGCCAGGACCCCTCCTTGTCCCATGACGGGTGTTTCCCCACCATGGAAGGCTGTATTCCTTTCCTTTCAAAGCTCTTTTGTTTGTAGACTCCAGCCCTACTGGTTCCACCTAGTCCTTGCTTTATAGTAAGCAGGTTAGCACGTGCAATCAGAGCATTGCCTGAAGGAATTTCAGGCTTTAGGATGGAGCCTGTGCTTTGTTGAATGTTTTGAGGTGAAAGCATATATTCCTATATTATTTCTTAAATGTATTTTCCTTCTAGACATGGCTTTATCTCAGGGATCCTATGAAGTTTTTGTTCCATTTCCCCCATAGCACTGATAATAAAAGCTGCATGATAATAGAGCAAGACCTGTGTGTTTCTATGGTCCCACAACAGCTACCTGTTTTTGTTTTGATTTTCCAGGACTCAGTAATTATTAAACCAACCTCACACTCAGAAAAAGTAATGGAATTTCACACTTTATGTTTACAGATCAAAGGTTAATCTTTAAACCAAGGTTTGTTGTCATTTGTTAAGCCTCTTGTTTTCTTAATATGACTGATTTCTTTCTCTTGCTATTCAAAGGACACACAAGATAATTGATTAGGAAATAGGTTTCTTCTACAACTAGTTTTATATCTTTGTTTAGTCATTCTTACCATCAAGAGCCCTGCAAAAGCCTTGACTCACAGGAATTTTTGCTGCCCCTTTTGTGCTGCCCTGTCTTCACCACAGATGATGCACAATCTGCAGAAATAGCTTCTTAGCTATAAATAGAGCACTTCCCAAGTGTTCATTAAGAACAAAATTCATCACATTCTTGTGAATAAGGTATGCAAATAATATTATATGCTACATTTCACCGTGAAAGAAGCCATCCCCTGTTTTTACCATTGCTTTTCCTCAAGTCATCTGCAATGAATTGGCTGATTGGTTATCAATATACTTTACTGATGCTAGGCAGTCTCCCAGGGTTTGTTGGTGAGGTCCAGCTCTTGTTTTATCTACTTGATTAGAAATTTCCTACTTAAGAAAATCATAATGACCACTCTGTCCCCCAGGCTTGAGAATTATCTTCAAGTTACCTGAAATCAGCATCTGGATTTCAAAATATCCTCCATTATCTCTCCCTGGACTGCAGTGAGGGTTGGTTGCCTGACTTACACTGAACTCCAAACTTGTAATGAGCCAATGTAGGTGACAGACATCTTATGCACTTAACTACAGCACATTTGATGTCTGGCAGATCTGGAAACATTTTCTGAAGAAGGTAAAGCCATTAAAGTAACCTTGGTTAGAAATAATGCTAAAACTTGAGGGTCATAAAAATGGTGTTAGGTATCTCATTTAGCAGTAAACTTATTTCATGGTGATATGAGAAACTGTATGAAACAAATACTGGACTGTATAAAGAAACATTAAAGGTTTGTTGAAGTAGCTTTGGTAGTTTGAAGAATGAGGTGAAAAGAGTCTCTTGATTTAACGTGTGGCTGTAATGGATTTCTCATCATAGTTTAAGACATGATCTGTTGTCACCAGTACTTTCTAGGGGCTTTCCTAGAAAAAGCTAAGGCCCCAGAAAAGTTTGAAGTGACCCATTTAAAACCATTCTGTTGTTTTGGGTTTTTTCCCAGTAATTTGTATAAAGCAAAACTCTGTAAAAATTCTGAAATATCCGTGTAAAGTTTGTGCTTCTCTCTGCCCCTGTGATCTTACCTCACATGGCCAAGCAGAATACCATCTCCCAGAGTAGAGGGAGAGGTGGCATTGGCTTGGATGTTTTGTAACTGGTTTATAAAATAAGCTCTAAAGTCACCCTTTGATGAGGGGGAGATTTGAAATAGTCCATATGATTACAGTGCCATTTGCTGGCATGTTCCAAGGAACTGGTCACCAGTCTTAGTGAAACATTTTTTTCTCAGTGGTATACACACAGTTCTTCCACTCATCTCTTTGGTAGCTTGTGCTCTTTGTTAATAAATAACAAGGTAATGCTTGGTCATGTAGAATCCTGTCCCCACTGAAATGCAAAGAAAAACTCACAGAGAATTCAGTGAAACAATCAGCTTGAGAATCTTTTTATTCTATGCTCTCCTTTGCTTGTTTAAATACTCCTAATTTCTGTGTTAGAAATGGACCATCTTTTTTACCAATGCTACAAACAGTACATGGCTTTTCTGTTCATAAACGAAAGTATGTTCTCCTGTTTCCAAGGAAGATATTTTTGCATTTATTTCCCATAACCCATCCATTCGTTTCTGAAAGAACAGCATCTTTCATTAAGACTCAAGATGATCAAATGGATTGGGACAAATTTGTATTTATTTTATACTGACAGAGCCTTGGAGGTTCAAGACTAGGCCTACCTATTCTAATGAAACTTCAGATATACAAAACCTGAAGTTGTACCATGGACTGAAATATAGTTGCTTGCCCATAGCAACTGAAACAGAATACTCTCACCCCTAGCAAAAGGTCCTTCTAAGAATTTGTTTTGTGGAAGTAATTATTTCTGAAAGCTAGAACTGAGAAGAATGGAAGTAGTTTTTAAGATAAAACTGCCAGACGTGCTAAGTGATCAGATAGGAACTACTGGACATGGGAGATTCCCAAGCCTTGTCATCACTGAGAGCCTTGCTCCCTGTAGTGCCCTTTCAGCAATTACTGTGAGATTGACAGTTACAATGAAAATGTAAAAAACAGTAAGATCTTAAAAATCTGGGGGGATGGGTGTCCCAGATTTGTGTCACTGCTGGCAAAAAAGCTGTATCTCATTTGGGAACCTACACATCATGCTGGTATGGCTGTCTCAGCCACAGGAAGAGGGGTGACCTAAACCTGCATATTAAGAGAATATTACAATAATTTTGTTACAAAATAGAAAACTGCAGTGAGCCCTTTCGTGCCCATTCTCACAGAGCTGCTTCTCTACATTGTATGTACAGAGGTGCAGATATCTCATAGTCCCAAATGGACACAAGCAGCTTTGCCAAAAGCACTCACACAGCTGTGTCAAGTGTAAAGGTCTACTCAACACTGGCCAGAAGAACTGTAGATTTGTAAAGCACATACCACTGGAGGATTTGCACTCCTCTCTGGACAGTATCTGTTCTCAGGTCAGTGTGTACAAGAGTGCAGAATGCCATCTTGAAAGAGCAGTTGGAAGAGAAATAAAAAAGGGAAATGAGATACAGGAAAAGCACAGTTTGAAAATAAACCTGGGAAGGGGCCTCACAGGATTGAGGAACTTTGTGGCTATTAAGGCACTGACTTCACTGGGAATAAGGCTGTGACTGAAGAATAACAGACCAATGAATGTTGGAAGGGACCCACAAAAGTCTTCAGTCTCACCTCCTGAATCAAGCAGATTGCATTGGACCAGATTACACAGGGCCTTGCCCAGGCTGGATTCTGACACTTTTAAGGATGGTGATTCTCTGGGTGCCTCTTTCAATGTCCAGCCATCGCCATGGTAATTTTTTTTTCCTCACATTGAGTAGGAATTTGATATTGTAGCTTGCTTTCTTTATTGTACACTACAGTAAGACTTCCCTGTCAAGTCTTTTCTTCTTAAGAACAAATGTAGTTCTCTCATCTCTCCTCATGTGTCCTGTGCTCTGGTCCCCTGACCAGCTTGGTGGCCCTGCATTGAATTCACCTCAGTGTGTCCTTGTCTGTCTTATACTAGGAGCCCAAAAGAGGCCACAACCCTGCAGGCATGCTCTCACAGACAGGATGACAAAGAGCCATTTGCCCCAGCCTGCTGGCTGCCCTCCTGCTAATACAGTCCAGCCTTTGATTAAGCAGGGTGCACTCAAATTCATTTAGGTTGAAGTTTTGAGTTAGGACCATTAGGACTTTTTCTGCAAAGTCAGTTTTAAGGTAGGAAGATTTTGTCCAGCTTGTCCTGCTGCATGGGCTTTTTCCATCACAGACATGGGGCTTTTCTTCTGACTTCATTCTACTCCCTGGGCTTTCTCCCAGCCCAGTTTTCCAGCCTGTCCAGCAGTGTATTGACTGTTCTCCTCAGTCAGGTGTTGTGTGCAGACTTGCAGAGAGCATAAAGGAACGGTGTGCCAGAGTTCCTTGAAGTAGGTAACTTTGTCTCACTGGAAAGTCTTCATGTCTGGTGTGCAGGATGTGATGAGTTGCAAGCACAAACAGCTTCGTGTTTTGAGCTTATAAACAACTGGCAAAAATAACTCAAGGTCACTGCAGGTAGTTCTTTCCTGCAGAGTGAAGTCAGTACCACTTTATCATGAGTCCATCACTGGATAGAGTGTTGGAGGACAAAAATTTCAAAAATTCTACACTTTGGACTGTGTTCCAGGATGGATCACACTGAAGTGTGTGGGCTGGGTGGGGGGAAGTGCTGTATCATACATCTGAGACAGCTCAGCCATCTGAGGCAGTCTTTAACTGTAGAATTAGTTTTCACAAGCTTAGTATAGAAGAGGAGTTTATTTTCCTTTAGCTGGTCTCTCCATCACATGATTTCCAGTCTGATGTCGCAGATGCATGATTTGTGTAACATGTCCAGACTATTCATTTTGGTGTTAATAGTTTCATTTTTGCTATCTGTTGGTTTTATTCACCAAGATTTTAACCCTTGGGATGTTGCCAGAACTGCCACATTGTTCCCCTACTGTATGTTCACAGCCTCACTTCTCAGTAGTTTCTTTCCTTTGGTGGAAGATTGTAGGAGGCCAGTAGCAATTCCCAAATCCTTAAAAAGTGATTAGCAATTATTGTTCTCTAAGTGCTTAATAGGGAGATTAAGACAGGCCACCAGGTGTTTACACAATAACACTTGGTAGCGTGGAAATTCAGGTCTCACTGTTACAAGGCATAAAGAGGGTAAATACCTGCCCTTGGAGAAACCAGCAATTATTTTGATGCTTGTATTACACCTCATTTTCTCCACTAGCTTGTGCAGTTCTGTTATTTCTTAACTTTTCATTCCCTGGTAGGGATTTGTCTGTGTTTATAGTAGACAGATGGATCTGTAACCATGAGATTGGTTTCTGTTAAAAGTGTTTTCTTGCACGATCACTTGGCTGCAAAGCTGCATTTTTAGTCCATCCCTTTGTATCTAACATGGCATATTTGTATACAGCAACAATGGAAGGGAGCTATGCTTCACACTGAAGGTTTGAAATAAATGATAGTGAAATAGCTTAGGAACAGCACAAATGCTCTTCTGTAACAAATCGTATCATTCACGGTGTCTCTTTTTTTTCTGTTGCAGGAGGTTGGAAGCATTATCGGAAAGGTCAGAAAATAACTTTATATTCATGTCAAACTATTGTATATCATTTCTCTTTTCTTAACCCAGCCTAACGGGGTTTTTTTATGCTTCTTTAACAGAAAGGTGAGACAGTGAAGAAGATGAGGGAGGAGGTAAGACAAGCTTTGATGTCTTCACTTGCTTCCTTTCCAGCTCAGAAACAGTGAGTTCAGCATGTGCAGACCGATGCTGCCATCAAGTGGGCTGATCGTTCAACATCCCTGTTCTTTGCAAGCACTGGGGTATAAATATGCTGGCCTAAATTAAACATTGTTGTTAATGTAACCTCCTTATCACTGCAGCAGTCTGGAGTCTTTCATTCCCCTAGCGATGTGCCTGCTGCTGCCTTATCTCAGAACAGCTCACAGCATGGTTCTGTGCATCAGACCCACTGTATCTTTCATTAGCATATCAACATCAGTCTTGCACATGGCTTGGCCTCCTGGTAGAGTTTCCAAAAATCTGAAACCCAGTGTTAGACTGACACACATCAAGTTTGAGGGTAGATACAAGCTTCAGCAGAGCTGGAGCCAGACGTGTATAAGCCAGAGCATCTCTCAGCCATGTCTTGGCAAAGCCTTAGCTTTTCCTCATTTGCAGCTGTGAGTAGGATGTGGGCAGAGTAGACCTGCACACCTGCCATTCCAATCCTTTGAAAAGGCTAAAGACAAATAGAATTTAAACAGGGCACTGCATAAATCTCAGCCTCCCCAATGTCTGCAGGCTTCTTTCCCTGCCACAGAGCAAGCTGTGCTATCTTCAGAGGAGTGTGCTCAGGTGGAAGCTGCAGACCCACACTGGTCCGGCAAGGCAGCACATCCTACCTGGAGATCCATGTCATTTTTCTGCTTTGAAGCCACCACTAAAAGTATAAGTCAGAAGAGAAATCCTACTGTTTTAAACTTTAGGAGTGCAGTGTATAGAGGATGCCTCAAGGAAAGTCAGTTTGGCTCTAGTAAAGCTGCAGTACATTACTGTGTCAGCTGCTTTGTTGTTTTCTATTCTGATAGAAGGTCTGTGGCAGGGAAATGTCAAAGTATTTTAGTAAAGAAAATGGCAGACATCCATCTTTAAATATACACAATATGGATTTCATTGTCAGGCTGACTGAGTTCTGAGCTCCTTTTTTGATGACATGTTTTCACCCATATTTTCACATGTTTGGTAAGACTTAAAGAAAAAAATATAAGAAAAAATTTTTGCAGTGTACTAGGTGAACTTAATTAAACACATTTTAGTGTAATTATTAATTATGATCATGAGCATATATCTTTGTATATAAATTGTATGCACAGAAGGGAAGCCATCATTGGACAGTGCTCCTGACTTCTGAGTAAAACATCTTAGAGAATACCTATGATGCTTGGTCTGTCTTTCAAGATAAATATCAAATGTTCTTCCAGTCTTGCACCCCTGCTGTCATGGATCCGTGGTCAGAAGACACTTTATTGTTTTCGGGTTTTTTTAATAATGGAATTGTATGCATCTTTGTATCAGCACAGGACTAAGAGGCTGTATCTCCACATGATGAAAACTTGGTCACTCTTTAAATTATTACCTTTTTCAGTACTTCTTTTAAAGCAAAATGCAACGTTTATTTTGACTTCCCTGGCAGATGTGGCAGCGTGCACGCCATCTTTATGGTGTGAAATGTAGCTCTGTCTTTGGGGAAATGTCAGAGAAAATTCTGTCATTGAGGAAATGTCAGAGACAACTTCAGGGCTACAGAAAAGTACAGAACTCTCAGTTCTGTGCCCAGGTCTGTGGCAGGAAAATTTCTCTATCAGTAGTGTTGAGCCTTGGTTTTTTCCATGCTGTGTGGGGGTGCTGCTATGTGGGGAAGCACAGTCTCTTGCAGTAGAGCAGCAGCATGGGGTGGGTAAGGGCTGGACACAGCACATCAGCAGCTGAGAGGTGACCCTGCAGGCAAAGGGCCAAACTAACCCAGCTTGTCTCACACTGGCTTCAGGCCCTGATCCCCAAGAAGGTCAGTGCCTGTGGATGAGTTGAGGCTCCAGAGTCTTGTTAGGCTGCATTCACACATTTCCAGGACTGAAATCTCAGAGAATGCATAGGGTGGCTCTTATGTGAAGCTGATTTGATCATTACTACACTAAAGATCCTCTTCAATATATATTAAATATGTATATAAATTTCTAAATATATAAAACCCCCTGGTAGAGACATTTTCTCTGCACTACCACAGTGACATAGAGAACCGAGTATACTTGAGAGCAGCCTGACTTCTCTAAGTCACTTCTGGTTTTCTGACTCCATCCAACAGGCTCCTTGCCCTATGGACACAGTACTGTTGGTGTTTCCTGTCCTACCACTAGTCCTTTAAAGGGATGCTTAGTGCATATTGCCTGGCTGCCTTCACATGAGGCACATCTGCAAGGAGCAAGGCCCCAGCAGAGAGGCAGAGAAGCCAAGCCTCACCTTTGGGGCTCCAAACCAGAGAGGTTCATCACTCCTGGGAAGTGCTGGTGCTCCCTGGAGACAACCACCTTCTCTTAAATTCTGCAGCTCCAGTCCTACTTAAGGTTAATCCTGAAGGAAAGAAGGAAAAAGGCTTGATTATGCAATTATTTGCAACTTTGAGTTACAGAGGTGCTATTTGCATGCTGCAAAGAAGGCTACAGAAGTATTTACCCAGACAGAATCCGGCTTCCTGCAGTTACATGAATTTTTGGAATGTGATCAGGTTATGCTGAAATTATATGATGTTGGGTCTGCAGTTGCAAGGGAGGGAATTAGATGCCTCAAGGTATTCCTTCTCAAACTATATTCCTAATCCTACTTTGTTTGCTCCCTGGGAAGTATAACTTTGAAAAATATTTGTTCCTTTTGACAGAGTGGTGCTCGAATCAATATTTCAGAAGGCACTTGTCCAGAGAGAATTGTGACAATAACAGGCCCAACAGATGCAATTTTTAAAGCTTTTTCTATGATTGCACTAAAATTTGAAGAGGTAAGCAAATAATTTTTTTTTCTCTCTTCAAGCTGAAATGCAAACACTGTTTGAATTTTCTCATGTTTGCTTTAATGTTAAATAGGATTTGTTTAATGTTCTATTTAATAGCGATGAAAGTGGTTATATTTTTATAAATGCTTTTGGCAGCAATGCTGAAGAAAAATAATGGGTAAATTTACAAGATGTTTGATCATTTCTTTTGCTTTTTGGAGGCTTCAGGGAAAAGCAATTGCTTCTAGTAATGTGTGCTAATGGTAGGAAAAATGTCTTGGAAAAATTCTCTTCCCACTGTGGGTTTGATTTGAAAAGAATAATTGCCTAACTTTTAACTCTGTTTGTATGAATCCAGTTGGTATTGATGTAAATGTTATATATGTCAAAATGAATATATAACTCATTTAACTAGAATTTTTTTTTTTTAAACAAGCTATATGATTACCAATTACTACATTTAAGGCTTGTCCTTTAAAACCAATTAAAGGCACTCAGAGTAAGTAATGCAGGAGTTCAATTCACTCTGTGTGAATGTAAGTGTTCTGTGCAGATCTGTATCTAAATTGCTGAGATTTCCTTCAGTTTCATGGACCAGCTACAATTAGATATGGTCACCATTTTAAAAGAGAACCTCGCAGAAAAGGCAGCAGAGTACAGAACATGAACCCTGGTCACTCTGGAGAGGATTTAACTCCCTCTACTTTTGAAAACCATATGTCTAGTCCAGGCAGCTCTCCTGTCCTCTCTGGAGAGGCAGATGCCCCTGCAGGAAGCAGTTCCCCTTCTCCTAATGGAGGAGCTTGCCGACAGGTAGACTGAGTCACCTGCAGCTGAAGCAAAGGGCGGGGTCTCTCCAGGATGGATTGAACCAGAGGGATGTCAATCCCTTTCTTAAGAGTTCTCATTTCTCCAAGTCAGCAAGGTTAGTCTCCACATCTCCCCATAGCACAGGGAGATGGTGGAATTGATGAGAATTGTCAACATGTGCCTTTATTTACACATGGCAAATGTTCCAATTTAGAGCAACACAACTAGAAGAGAGCTCATAAGTCACCAGATGCAGTTATCTTCTAGAATCAACTATATGGCTTGGACTTGTAACTTCACAGCATGATCAAAAACTAGTCTTTTTCCTGATACTGGTCCACAATTTCAGGTCTAATAATCAGACACCTTCTTTTCGCTCCTCACCTGACTTTATTAATGAACAGCTCATGCAGCTTTGTTTCAATGCCAGTTCTGGCCATTAGTTTAGATAATTCTTGCCTTTCCATCCCTGAGGTTTCCCTTTCTAGATATGTATTTAGAAGCTGATTTTATCCCCACATACCTTTGCTTTTGCCAGAGAGAGTGATCCAAGCCCAGTCTTTCAGAGGATGCATTCCCCACCCCTCTCATGACTCTAGTAGTCCCTTTCCACCTTTTTCCAGTTACATTTTATCTTGAATGTCTGTGTTAATTGTGGACAGGTTGCAAATGAAGTTCCACAAAGGCTTATTTAACAGTATTAACAGTCCCCTATCCTACTTATCACACTGTCATATCCCTGCCACTGATGGAAATGGCTCACCTCCTCCTAGTTTAATTCTTTGCACACTCCCGTGCTTTGCCTGGTGGGTGTCCCCAGCTCCTGCTGAGGAGTTTCCACCTCTTCAGTCTTGGCAAACATTCCTGTCAGGCTCCAGACAAATGACTTTTTTTAATGCTGCAGGTGTTAATCCCATTTATATTTCTTCAGTCCTTCATGGGTTTTCAGATCTTCTGCGTGATATTCCAAACTTTCAGTATGTTGATAAAATGTCTTACTTTTGTGGCTCGGCACATTTTATAAGAATGCTTGGGGAGGTTTTTGCCAGTTATTAATGAAATAGTAATGATTTTGAGGTTTAAGCCTGCAGAACCACAAGTAATTCTATCTAACCCAATTTCTAAACCTCCTATTGTGATCTCTTTCTCCTCTTCATCTCCTACCCATCGTGGATCAATCCCTTTTTCTCCTAAGTTTAAGAGGTAGCTTGGTGCACAGTGCCATACCCTCCAGTCCAGAGAATCCTGGAGAGAGCAGTGTCTCTGCTCTCTATGGGAAAAACATGTTCCTCATCCTGTAAAATGCTGAGAGAATCATTAGCACAGATAATCCCTGCCAGTTCCCACCAAAATGAGTACCCAGTGGAAATAATGATGCATGTTTCATTCAAACATCAAACACTGCATGGCATCAGATCCCCAGCCCACCACCCAACACCACGTAGTCTTTGAAAGTGCTGTAGGTAGCAATAGGCAAAGAAAGCTGAAATTCAGGCGTCTGGCTGTATTTTGCACTTATTTGCACTTGCAGGTTTTAGAGGGTAGCCTGGGCTCTTCAAATGGGCATTAGCAAAGGAGTATTGGCAATCTCTGCAGATCAAGTACGGCTCTGAAATATCTGTATTTAGTTTTAACATAGTTGGTTTGTGGTTTATTTAAAAGAACAGCAGTAAAGAAATATGTATATATAATACATATTGTATATATAATACATTATATATATATAGATATAAAATCAGTTAGGTTTCCTATAAATCTTCCTGCCAATAAAATGAGGTAACTGTAATGCTCTGCAGGCAAAATAAAGTGCTGTTTCAAAAATTACAAATTAGCTAGCTACCAAGTGCTGTTTTTCATGCATATGCTGGAGATTTCTTCAGCATATGAAGATTCAGTCCAGCTCTGGTTATTGCAGCTATGTTGAAACAGAAGAAAAAAGGTGCATGTGTAAGACTGCTGCTTTGAGGGACTGTTTTGGTATTTGTCATGCACACCCACATGAGACCTTGAACCCTTAATTTCCACCCTACAGCTGTATACCTAGAGATAAGCAGGTGTAGGAAGTCCTGGAATGCTTTTGTAATGTTAGTAAAAATTTCAAAATATGTCAGAGAGACAAAAAAATGAGAAAGGTTGGGTTTATCTTCTGGTTTTTCTGTAGCCTTATATGACTCTGCTTTGACAGCCTTCCTAATGGAAGTTGCTTTTCAAGCAGTCTTATGATGAATTTACAAGCTAAGTAGGTATTTAAATGAATACCTAAAGTGTTCACTGCAGGGCAAAGAGTTGTTAGAAAATGACATTAACCCAGGCAGACCCCTGGAACTGCAAGAGGAGACATTTTAGTGCAGTCATTTTTGGACTGGAGGCTGAGACCCACGAAATGTAGCTGTAACTTCACTGGTGAAGCTGTAACTTCAGTGGGGCAGCTCTAGCTTTGCTTGTAGGTCTGCATAATACTCTGAAAGCACATGATACTGAAGCACTGGAAAAGCCAGCAGGCACAGCTCGGTAGTCAGACCTTCTCCAGATGAGTAAGAAAAGGAATTTTGGAATCCTTGTTCCTCTGTAAACATCTATGAAGCACTTGTTTGGCTCTAGGAAGAAGAAGAAGAGAAAAGGTGTTAAAAGCAGTTAGGGTGATACCTTTCTGACAAACATAAATTCCTGCCAGTACAACTGTGATCAATGCTGTGCTGGTCATCTCCAAGGGAGAAGCCACCTCACAGAATCCTCCTTGCTGTGGAAATTGGACAGTTTAACATTTTCTTTGAAACCAGAAAAAAAAAATTTTTTTTTTCCTTGGAGGTGTGGTAGAATTCTGAGCTGCCAGGTTAGTTTTGGGAAGCCTTATGTGCTATGACCTGGGGATGCCAAGAGCTTCTGCTGGCTCTTCAGCACTTCCAGGCTCCCAGTTAGTCTGTCTTGCTGAGGAGCAGCCCAGCAAGCCAGGAGAAAGCCACACAAGGTCCAGCTGTAGTGTCTGCCTGAGCTCTGGAGGAATGGATGCAATGTCACAAAAAGTTAAGAGTTAAATAAATAAGAATCTCCCACTTTGAAAGATGACTGTTCTGTGGGAAAGTCCTGAGCCATCCCTACTCAGAAGCCTACAGTTCTGAGGAGGATTTTTTTTCTGCTTGTTTCTCCTTTGTCATGTTTTTAAGCTGGAATAATTCCTGTATGCACTCCATGCTGCTGAGCCCCCATGTTTAGATGTTGCTTTTCTTAAATAGTGAGGACAAAATAAAGAGAGCAGTGGTTTCCAGTTCCTGCAAAGTGCTTTTGAAGGCAGAAATTTCAGTGAAGGCTTTGAGGCCAGGCTGCATATGATATGGAAGTAGGAGAGTTCGTGCTGTGTGGCTGAACAGAATTATTCACCTACACGTGCCTCCACCTGACACAAACATGATACAGAGATGTCATCTTCCAGCTGAAAAATCAGCTTAACTTCATCTCGGATACATGGGTACTGCAAAATTCTGTTATCCCTCTGGCTTTATTTTGGATTGCAGTCTCTCACTGACACAGCCACTAAACAGAGTATGAGTTACTACTGACTGGCAGAGGAATGATTTAGTAGCTATCTTGTCACTTGCAGCAATGCCTTGTTCCATTCAAGATTTTATTTTCTTCTCTTTTAAGCTAATTAAGGTCATACTAAGCCTTTTCTTGGATGGAAGAGTGCTGCCATCAAAACTGGGAACATACCGTAGGAGTCAGTGTTGGTGTCACAGGGCTCCCACGCTGGTTCAGTGAGATGTGCAGAGTTGCTTGAAGTGCTGAGTAGTTGTGTTGTAGATTTTTTTTTTATAATTTGGAGTCCTGATTGCACAATATTGGCAGGGTTGGTTGGTTGGTTGGTTGGTTGGTTGGTTGGTTGGTTGGTTGGTTGGGGTTTTTGTTTTTTGTTAAAGTGATAGTCTTTATAAGCATAGGAAATCACATCAGATCTGTCTGACAGAGCTCTTGTTGCATCATAAGTGACTTAATAGGAAATGCATATTTTCTCATCCCTGTCCTAGTCTTTGGTAACATTCCTGTGGAGAGTATAATAGCTGTGCTGTGCCACCTCACAGATGAGTCTTCTCAGCTCATAGCTAGTGTTACCAAAACTCTCTGAAATTCTCATGAGTTGTTGAGCAGCTGCAGTGCAGCTTGTGGCTTTTTACTTTTTCATCCTAGGTTCCCTCAAAGCATCCCACTGATCAGTGGAAAGGTAAAATTTATCTTTTCCTCTGTGATGAAATCTTTAGAGGGATTACTTTATCTTGCCTACTAGATTTTGAACAAACAAAATATATTTGAAACAATTTAAACCTTGCAACAAGTTGAAGTGCTTATGGGAATGTGTAATGTAGTCTCATTGGACATTGGGATACACAGGTGTGTTTCATTACCTGGACACAGGCAATTACTGTTCTGCTGAGCTTTTTGTACTTTGGTTACATAACCATGATGGAAAATATTTTAGAAATTGTGTAGTACAATACATAACTATTGTATACAAATATTTATGGACCTGCTACAAAAGAGAATTTAAATCTAGAGGGCAGCAGAAGATTTATCAAAATCATCTGATTTTCTCTGCTTCAGATTACTCACATGTTCTTTGTCATTCCTTGTTTTAACCATTTTCCTTTGAATACAATCTGGGAAGAGACATGAAATGTAGAGATATATTACACAGTATAAATTTTCTAACTGAGGTGGTGGAAAAGAGACCAAAACAGACTGAAACAGGTTTTGGAAGCCTGTGAGTCCAAAATCCTCTTTGCCTTTTCCATCTGTTTTGGCTGGTTTAGTGGCAGACCCCACCTCCTCCTCCTAGTCCTGCCCTCTGGTGCCACAGCAAGGATCTTACAATGCCAGACATCCGAAGGGTTCCTCTGGCACAGGCAGCTTCAAGCTTACAGTGTAGCACCGGCAGAGCTGTGGTGGGCTTTCCTTACCACAAAAACCAGCCACAGCTGGTTGCACACTCCCCAGGTCTCCACAGACTGCCTGGGCATTTGCTGTGAGCCCTTCAGTGCTCACCAGGAGTGACAAATGCCCCGCTAATGCTGGCTGGCACTGTGATTACAGGACATCAACGCTTCGATGACAAACAGCTCGGTGACAAGCAAACCGCCCGTAACACTGCGGCTCGTCGTCCCAGCAAGTCAGTGTGGATCCCTCATAGGAAAAGGAGGTTCCAAAATCAAGGAAATCAGGGAGGTAAGTCTTGGGATGTGTGGTGGGGACACTGGCTAGCTCAGCATCCTGCTGCAGTGTGCCCTGCCAGCATCACCCACTGCACTTTGCTGATCACACCAACATGAGCATGTGTCAAAAAGCCTTGGTCTGGGAGAAGCAGGGGGTCCAGCACAGCTGCATTTGTACTTTTCTGGACACTAAAGACCACATGTGAAATAGAGAAACAGCTTTACAGTGTATAAAGTCTTTCATGCACAATTAAGCAAAACAACAGTGGCAAATGGCTTTTCAAGTTTCTTTTCCAGCACAGGTCCCTGCCCATCAATACTCAGGGGACCCCAAGTCAAAGAGTTGCAGCCATTTCCAAGTTAGTTACCACCCCTACAGTCAGAGAAAAGCCCAAGCAGCACTGGGGATTCCAATCTAATAGACCTACTTTCTAGAAAAGTGTGATTTTCATGCTCCTTCTCTGTTTCTCCTTAATGTCACTGGGCCACAGGTGACCTGATTTGATGCATTCCAAACACATGCAGAATTTTTCTTAGTCCAGAATTTATCTAGAGGTATTCATTCAGGGTGCTAGGAGCCACTCTTTTGTCTAACCAAAAAATGCAAAAAGTACCATACAGTGCCTGTTTTAACTCTTCCATGCATGATTGATAACAATACAGCCCATGCCAAGCCAAGGATCTAGTGTTTGTAACCACTCATACAAGAAAATCAGGTACATGCTCAGTTTTATAGAGAAAATCTGAATAGGACATTTCAGAAAAATGGATTGTTATTCTGGAGGACAATATTCATTCCAACATGGGATGAAGTGTTGAATACTAAGATAACATGTTGATCACTTTTTTTTAATTTGCATCAAAATGTATTATTAATTAATTAATTAATGTCAAAACAAAAGCTTTTGACAGGTTCTACGAAGTTGAAACTCTGTTTTTTTTAAAGTAAAATGTGGATCCAAGACAGTAGGTTTAAGGAGCTTTTAAGTTGATTTCTTAGTTATGTTAAAATAGAAGCAGGCATGAGTGTGAACTGTGTGCTAGTGATTGCTTAGCTCTAGGTTTTACAGCTGTCCATACTTTGGATTTTATATTAAATATTGGTAACTTCACTCAGAGCACTGTGAGAATGTGCCCAAGACATAGGTTTTTAAAGGTGAGATTGGTCTGTTGGCTAAATAAGTGACTGAAGTGATTGTCCTGGTGAGCATAGTTTCAGGAGCAATTGCCTGTAGTCTGGTACAAGGAAGTAAAAGGATAGGTTTTGGCCAAATAGGTGTTTTGATAAGGTTAATGTAGCAAGAAGTCACACTGCACATCTTCCTAAGCATAAGGATAATGGACAAAATATTACTTGTTTTTTGCTACTGATAAATGACCAAAGTCAGAGAATAAACAAGATCAGCACTGGGAGTAAATGCATAAATCACTCTGGTACTTGGCAGTCTTTTGTGCTGGATGCACAGATACCCAGGAATGTGCATTAAAAAGCAAATACCAGGAAAGAGGGGGAAATCAAGGAGCATCCAGCCCAAGATGTGATCTAATGTAATCATCACACAACATACTGGACAGTTGCAAAAGGAGGGGTCTTTTGTGTTCAGTCATGCACCCAGAAACAGTAGGGTTACAGTACTATTTTTGAGATAAGATTATGAAAAAAAAGAAAGTAAAAGCATGAGGGATTAATCAAATTACAGTGAAATTCCAAAATCTGTTATGGGGCATGGAATTGATACTTTGGCCTTAAACAGCACTAGTGAACAGAAGATGAAATCAGTACATTAATCAGTCTTTGGAAAGAAGGATAACATGTGTTGTGTATAACTAGCAGGAAAACAAATTAACTCCTTGCTGACTGACACAAAGGCAATGGTTACTGAAAATACTTGTATTTTAAAGCCCAAATGCTGCATTGCATAACAGTCAGGAATAGATCTTTTGTGCAATATGTTAAAGAGCTTGGTCAACATCAAATGCCTGTGTTTTTCTCTATTCACTGAAAAGGTCTTCTGTGTTTGTTTAGTAATGTCAAGGGTTGTTTGGGCTTCCTTTTTTTTTTTTTTAAACTAAAACACACTAGTGCCAAGATGAAATTTACAAAACAGTGCAAAAAAGAATCCCAAAAGTGGCTCATTACTTTCTTGGTTTCATTAATGAGCTAAAAGTTAATTTAATCAACACTAATTATGATTTAGAAGTGCTTCTGTACCATATAGCATAAGGAAGCCTGAATTTCAACAAGAGACACAAGTCAGCCATCAGTAGATTAAAGAGCCATTTATCAGGAGATTAAAGAGTGACTCATTTGATTAGCTGAGCTTCTTCAATTATTGGGGTTTGTTTCTTCTTATTTTTTTATTATTGAAGAGTACTTCATTTCGCCCTTTTCACTTTTTAGTCAGCATTGAAACTGTCAGTCTTTGAGAGGGTTAAAATGCTTCTCATGAAGTTTAGGTCTCATCTGCTGAGGACTAACCTCCCTGGGGTGGTAGTGTTGGCAGGCTGGCTTGAATGACCAAATCCATGTCCAGGGTAGGAGTTTCCATACGGGCTCTACCGCATCCAGCAAAGAAAGGACAAAAAGTTTAGGGGTGCACCCCCTCTGTTGTCTCAGTGAATGACTGGAGAGGTGCCATTGCCTGCATGGCAATGACAGTGTCTTTGCCCTGTCTCTGCTCAAGTCCACAGGAGCGCAGGTGCAGGTGGCAGGGGACATGCTGCCCAACTCGACGGAGCGCGCCGTGACCATATCCGGCACTCCCGACGCCATCATCCAGTGCGTCAAGCAGATCTGCGTGGTGATGCTGGAGGTGAGTGGGCACCCTGCGCGTCCCTTCTCACTCAGGAGATGCTCAAACACATTATTAATAATTGCCAATTGCCCTGGGTTCCCCTGAGGTGCTGCTTGCCCTTCCTGAGCCAGGGATTTCCAGAGGCTCAGTTAAACTCTGCTTTTCCTGGTGTTTGAGGGCCTCTTGCAGCAAGATTTAGCAGTCAAAGGCTGTCATGATATTGTTGAACAACAACCAGGTCCAGAACAGAGCTGCAGGCATTCTGAAAGAAACACATTTTGTTCTGATGTAGAATAGGGCAGAAAACATCCAGGTCTTGTTTAAAATAAAAATTATTCTGACCTGCCAGGACTTTTTGCTTCCTTAGGGTCAGGTCATTGCATCAGACCAGTAAGTTTCATGTTGATGGCAATTTTTTAGCCCTTAGATTAAATGATACACAAAATAAATTTATATAAAAATCTGGGCCTTTTAACCCTTACTGAAAATGCCCATAATTTCCAAGGCATCGACCATGCCCCTGTTTCATGAAATGCCTTAACTTGTGTAATGAAGCTTCATAGCTTCATCTGACAGTGGCAGTAATGAAACCACAGATGTCACCATTGCCTCTTTTGGCCATGCACTCAGGTCCTCAGCTCCTCCCTTGAAGCCCAGACAGGAGGCCTCTAGCATGCTTTTGGTCTGATGGGGTGGGGGGCAGGGTGGGCTGGGTGGGTTACCTGCATGCCTTGTTGTCTGAGGTGACCAGTGTTTATAAAAAGAGACATCGTTTTAATACAAGCTCTGCTTTGTTTTACATTTTGACCGCTTTGTGTTTTTGTCTGCAGTCCCCACCCAAAGGTGCCACCATCCCCTACCGTCCCAAACCTGCCTCTGCACCTATCATTTTTGCAGGTGGCCAGGTAAGAGCAGACACCATTTTGGCTTCAGCTGGAAACCACACCGTCCTGGCCCAGCCTCAGCCAGCGCCTGTTAGTTTTCAACTTTTTCTTGCCTGGTATAGTATGGATGTGCTTTGTCTGCTGTGTGTGCTTACTGTTTGCAGGACAGGAGAACACTGCATTGCAAACTCTACACAAAATTGTGACGACCTGGTATTTTACCAAGATTTAACATTGACTTCTGTAATTAAGAAAGGTTCTCCCTTCTGCAGATTGAGAGGTGTCCAGATCAGGAGCTCACTGAGTGGGGCAACCCTGCTTATTGTAGTGGTTGGGGTTTTTTTTTTTCTCCTTAACTTGCAGCTTCACTAGCAGTATAAGCAGTTTTGTCAATTTTGAGATGATGAAACAGCGGGACATTTTTGCTAATGAAAAGTGTAATTTTTTTCTCATAGTTTTCATACTTTTTGGGACCAAATAGTGCTTTTTGCAGTAAAGATTTACACACACATAATTTCCACTGCTTGTAGTCCCTCAGGACCAAGTAGCAATGGAATTCCAAAGTGGCTGCAACTGCTTACATGGAAGCGTAGACCTTCCCAGCAATGGTATGGAACAGCCTGATTGATAACCCAAGAACACCATTCCTGTTTCTTTTTCATGTAAAGAAGTTTTGATGATTCCTCCTTCACCTTAAGCTGTATCATTCAGGCTGTATCTCATCTGCCTTTAAAAACCCACATGCAATTGGTTCTTCTGTGTCTTTTAGTAATGTCTGAAATGGGTCTGCAGTGTGTGACAGAAGCATAGCAGGATTGCTCTGCCGTCATCTATTGCAGGGGGAATGCAGCTTTCACTGAAGAGCCAATGATAAATAGAGCTGATAAATCCCCTAAAAACACCATGGGAGGGTCACAAGGGGACCTGTGTAGCCTCCAAGCTTCAAGCAGTGGTGGAGGAGTGAGACGCTGCAAGCCCTGCCTGACTCAAGGGGAAATCGACCCCATAAACCCAGCCTAGAGGAAGGCAGACATCTACTCAGGATTAGCATATGTAAAGCCGCTCTGGCAGCAAGGCACCCCCACCCAACCAGATCTTTTCCCCAAGGTGATGCCAAGGTCTCTTTTTAAGCAATTACCCAATTACCTGCACAGTGGAACACCTGTCACAGGGTGTGGGCTGATGGCACAGACTGTGTCCCACCTCGGGCAATTTGGAGATCATATGAGAAGCTGGACATGGAATTCCTGGTGGGGCTGAGTGCCCAAGGTGCTGCTGGCATTGTTGGTGTGACAACCTGTGCCACCACAATCTGCTGGTGTGTAAGGAAGCTCTTGCACAGGAGCACACACCTCCCAAGCAAATGCCAAAATGCTTCTGACAGCCCTTGTCATGAGCTGTCTCTGATTTTTTCTGTCTCAGAGTTTTACTTTCTATTCTCTAATGATTTGTTCTGTTGGATATCCAGATTTTTATAATCTGGATGTAGTCGCTTTCAATGTGTTTGAGCCTACTTCTGTTATTTGTTGTCATCAAAATAAGAAATCTGCTTCTTTAGTGACCAAATCTGAATTGAAATGTAAAATGATGAGCCAGAAACTGGTCTATGACTGAAAGTTCAGAATAATATACTCCATATATGTAAGTTTACACTGCAGTGCTTTCCTTTAAGAAATATGTGTGTATATATGCAGCAGCCCATTCTATCAGTGTTGTAATTGCCACTGCCTTCAAAGACTGCATATGATTACTCAAAATCATTGAAACTGTTTGCTAGAGGGTGCTGAGCAGTTCATATAAATAATTGAAAGTATCCTATTTTCAGGTCTAATAGCTCTTGTCATCTTCAGTTTTATCAGTTTAAAGTGTTCTCACTTTTCTAATGCAACCTTGTTGATGTGAGAAAGAATGGAAGAGGCAGACACCTTCTGTGTGCTTTGAATTTCTCTGCTCTGACTAAGCAGAATTTTTAAGAAAATGCTTAAGGTGTGTTAAAGTGGAAAGCCATTTTAGCTAGGTTTCATAAGTGGAAATTAATACCAAAAATAAAACTTTATTAGCACTGTTAGTGCCATTCAACCTTTCAGCTAAGCTATCAGAAGTTATTTTTCTATTCTAAATTACATCATTGCTATCTTGAAAGGATTTTGTTTGTTTAACACTTAGTAAAATAAGTAACATTAGCTAAATATAATCTCTAGTTTTCCTTAAGAAGTTGGGGTTCTTCCACTCTAAGTATTGCTTTTAATTCTCTTGTGCTTCTTTGATACTGCATTGCATAACAAAACTAAAAGGAAACTGAACACACTGCCCTGCTCTTCTCCTATTGTTATTTATCATGTGCAATGGTTAAATTGGACATTTCTACCCTGTGTGCTGCACTGGTGGTACTGAGAGGGTGCAGCTTTGCTTTATATCTGTCACCATTATGATGGTCTAAATTGAGGGAGATGTGCAGACCAGGTCATCCCTGCTGTTGCTTACGTTAGTAGGGAAGTTGCCCTTGACTGTGATGGAAGCAGAACCATAGCCCATGCGCTCAGTGGAACATTACAGGACAGATGTGTCAGCAGCCTCTAATCAGGCCTGAGCTCAGCAAGCCCCAGCCCTCAGCCCCAAAAACACGATTCCCCTGACAAAGGGTAAAGCAGATACTGTTTTCTCAAGCTAAATCGATCAAATAACCTTTTGGCAGCCTAAGAAATGAAAACCTTTCTTTCTCTTTTTTTTTTTTTTTCTGGGAAAGAAAATTCAAGGCTCATCATGTCCATTCTGGTTTGATAGTTTTCATGGACTACCAAGCAACCAAGTAAACCTGGTCTGAGCACTAAATATTCATTGTTTTTATTACCGCTCCAGTTTTTTTGCTTCCTCCTATGTACACATGGAAGTATGAGGGAGCAGAATGATGAAGGAAGGGGTGGCTTCTGTTGGTTTGCTGGTGACTTTTTGTGATGGGTTCTTCCTGGTTTACTGACCACTGCTTGGAAAACAGCCATGTAAAAGATGTTCTCTCAGCTGGGTTTGAAGTACAGCTGAGACCAGAAAAGACACTTGTGACCCAGCACAGAGGCTCAGACACCAAAGCATGGTTTCCAAACCCACTGTTTGCCCACAGTCCCAGCTGTAACCTCCCTGAAGCTGCTGCTGGGCTTGGCTGAGCACAGAGCACCCCCACCACCACCACTCCTTCCCACTGAGGTTGTCCTCATTTGGTGAAACAGTTTAAAAAGTTTCACTTGCTTGAATACATGTTTTCTTTAGACCCACTGATGACGGTGATCACTTGTTTTTGTGGAATAGAACCTTTCTTAGTGATATACAACTCATCAGTGATGCCCATTCCCTGTAGATGCACATGCATGTTTGCCCATGAGCCTCCCATTGAGCCTGGTACACACAGTTTTTTCCCTGAAAACTGCTCATGTGCATAATGTTTTCCAGATTATGGCCTGGCTTTATAACTAATTTAAAAACTAAATTAAATGTTTCTTCTCCAAAAGGGAAATTCTGCTACAGAAATGTGCATCATGCAGTTGAGACATTAAAGGTTTTAATATCCGAACTCCATTAAATGAATTGTTTTATCATTTGCAGAGGATTCATTACTTTCTAAGAGGCCTTTTGTCAAATAAGCATTTTGCAAACTAAGCTAATCAGCTCTGTTCCTGTTTATAATTCTCCCACTACAAATATTTATGTTATAATTTGTCCTTCTGCTTTCCTGCCTGTCTAAGCACAAGCACATTAATTTTTTTTCTGAAATGCTATTCCTTTCATACATAATAGAAAATCATAAACTCTCTGTAGTTTGTTGTTTGTTTTTTTTTTTTGTAGGCCACTGCAGAGAGTTGAACAGGACCAGCAGGAGAGACAAAGGGCTGTGCTAACTGGTGCCAGGCATGCCACCATATCCCTCCTCACTCATGTGCTTTTTTACCTCACCCCGGTGCTGCCAGAAATGATGCCAGACACTTGCAAGGGACTTACATCCCTTGCACTGCTCTTGTGGTGCAGAGTGGCTGGATTTGGAGAGAGGACATCTGGCTTGTTGTGGAAGATAAGACCACCCACTGTGCTGGGGGTCTCCATGATGCTCCTGTCTCCAAACTGGCCTGCTGGCCCTGTGCCCCAGCACTGCAGGACAGGCTGCCATCAGCACACAGGCTCAGCTGCCCACTGGCATGGCAGCCAGGGCATGAACTCCATGAGATGCCCCATGAGTTATCTGTTGCTGTCAGATGAGGTGTCTCAGAGCTGGCTGGCACATGGCCCTGCACACACGTGGCGGTCAGGAGCTGGAGGACAGGGCAGGGCATCCCCTGAGCAGCCCTGTCCCCTCCTCGCTGTGCCTCTGGCTGCTCCGGCATCTGCATCTCCCCAGGTGCCTTGGTGTCACTGGCCACCCCCTGTGCTCCTTGACCCCCTCTCTGTCCTCAGCCCTGCTCCCAGCAGACAGAGCTGGACTAAAGAGAGCTCCTGAGGGCCGAGAGCATCAGGGCTCGGGCAGTGGCTTGGGGTTCTCTGCTTGCAGGGGTACATGGGCAGCCTGACAGAGACTTTTCTGTGCCGTGCCAGGGGTTATCAAGCAGCACAAGACAATTAAACCTCACTCAGTGTGGAAAGCAGTGCAGGTGGCATTTGCTGGGGCGGGCGTGAGAAGCTTTTGTGATGAGAACTGGAATGCTGCTTGTCCCACCTGACTAACCCTGTCTTAACTGTGCTTGTTGTTCCCAGGCATTCACGATTCAGGGGCAGTATGCCATCCCTCATCCAGACGTGAGTCCAGCACATGTAAATTATTCCCTTTTTGTTCCTCTCCCTCTTATTTGTTCTGGGCAGCATTTGCTTTCTACAGTTAGCAATAAAGACATGGCCTAAGGGCACCTTTCCTGACCAACATGGTCTATAGCCAAGTGTTAGCCCAGCTACATCTCTTACCTTGTGTAATAATCGCTAGAAAGTACAATGGCCCAGGAACAAATGACAGTTATCTTGGTCTTTTTGCATGTGATATATTTGAGTTCCTTTAATATGTAATTCTACAGTAATTAGTTAATATTAACAATAGCCATTACATGTAATAACCGTAGAGATGTCATTTATAACCAGTTTGTTTTGTTTTTTTTTCTCTACGGTAGATTAGAATGAATGATTAAACCTTTTATTTTTCAATATAATTTTAATTAATCCAGTTTTAGAACACGTAAGATGGTTTCTCTGCTCTGAAATAATTCCATTTGATTGGTTAGTTCTAATTTCCCATCCTGCCCTGCAGTTGACCAAGCTTCACCAGTTGGCTATGCAGCATCCCCCCTTTACTCCCCTTGGGCAGACCACCCCTGGTTTCCCTGGTACGTACCCATGACCCCCTGGAGATGTCCTTCTTCTTAACAGCTTTGTTTCCCGTGGTCATTACATCATTTTAATAATAAATGTGGTCAATGACCAGCAATCCTTCTGTTTTTACACATTAATCTCTCTTCTTCCCTCCCGTACCTCTGTTACTGTTCCTTTCATCATTATTACTAAAATGTGCTTAGTTTGTTACTTTTATTAATCACAACTGCTTCATTTGTGCCCTTGGCTAAAAGCCCTGAGTTTCTTCTGTTCAGTCCTTGCAAAGTTATTATGGACCATACAGTATGTACCAGTTGGTTCTGAGGGAAGTGCCTGGGCGTGCTTCTTGTCCATGCTTTGGTGACATGGATCAGAGAGAAGCAAACGTGGGAAAACAGTTTGTGCTCATGGCGCAGAAGCACCAATTAAAGAAACCATGGCATGCTGAAAGCTGAGTTCTTGTAGAGCCAAATGTCTTGAGAGCATCTGCAATCATCACTGCTGGGACAAGTGCCTCACTTCCTACTAGATAACTCAGATATAGCTACAAAATGCCATGGAAATTTAGTTAAGGACTTAAAATTTGCTCCCTACTTAATAAAGCTGAGGCTGAATTATTGATTGAAGAGTGAGATAAGCCTGCAAATGAACATTTATACTGTGCTTCACAACATACATGCTTGGCATCTAAAAACTTCACAGAAGTGCATCTGTACTGGTACATGCTTTGTATGGCAAATAACATTTTATCACATACATCACAAATTCTCTGAGCAACTTGACTACTTGATACTCAGTGTGAAACAAGCTTATGCAATTCATAATTGAATATAAACAAATACAATTAGTCACTTTATTTATTTTTGTATATTCTAGTTAGAAATTACTATTTTTGGCATATCTTTACAGATAATACAATAAACACCAATAAAAGAGAAAATAGGATAAAGATTCATGACATCAAAACATATTTTTGTTTCTTTGTGATGTATCTGATAAAATACCTACAAGTAATACTAAATGGCTTTTCCTAGCTTTGTGTTTTCCTTATTCTTGTCATTAACATCCTGCTCCTTAATCTTTTCCTGGATATATTTGTGAGATGTACGTTTCTGTAATGTTACTGTGTGTTAGAACAGTAATTCCATTTTTCCTGAGCATTTTCCTTTTGTCCACCCAATTTACAAACAAATGTATGTAGCTTAGAGTACTTTGTCCATTCCCCTTCCAAAATTACCCTTCCCAACATTTCTTTAGCAACTAATCCCACATATAATTTCCAGATTTTCTTAGGTTAATTTCTTTGTCCTTATTTTTTTTTTTTTTTGTTATTTTTCATGAACATGTACTCTGTTCAGCTAATTGTTCATTTGACACCCACTTTAATTTTCCATATTCTAGAGTTCCTAGTAGACAGGTCTAATTTCAGCCATACATTAATTTCTCAATTGATGTGTTTAGAACAAGATTTGGAGACTTGTTTTTAGAGGAAGCCCTTCATTTTCTAGAAGCTTTTTGTGATGACTCTCTGGAATCTCATGTGACATTTGTTTCTTTGATGGGTTAAAGGTTAATTAAAATAAGACTCATTTAAAATTAGCCCAGCCCTCTGAGTTTTGCATCCTTTGCTTTCTTTTCTGTTTCACTATCAGTTCTCTATTTTTCTTTGTTCTTTTCTCTTTTTTTTTCCCCTCTCCTTTCTGTATGTTTCCTTCTTTAAAATTTCATTTTTGTGTCTTGCCCTTCTTGCAAACAGCTGGCGTAACATTTTCCCTCTGTCCCCTGAATAGGACTGGATGCCACTACTCCAACCAGTTCCCATGAACTTACAATTCCCAATGATGTAAGTGGACCAATAGTCCGTATCTCTTTCTCTTCTCTCGCTCCTCTGCCGCCAGAGGGGACACGTCTGACCTTGGCTGATGTGCAAACACCAGCCCCAGGATAGACTGTGCAGCACTCAGCCTGTGGGGAGGGGCCTGAGGGGCTGCTGAAATGCTGGATGGCAGGGCAGGAGTGGCTGTCCCCTCTCGTGCCTCTTGGTGACAGTGCCACGGGGCTGCACTGGCTTCAGGAAAGCCTGGGCTCCCAAAATTCATCTCTCAGGTGGCACTGGCACGGGTGGTCTCAGCAGAGGGGCCAAAGGGGCTGGAACAATGTGCAGCCCTGTGTGCTGTGTGTTGGGCTGGAGTCCTCCATGGCCATCTCCACTGAACCACGCATTTACCCAAGATGGCATTTTTCCTGAGCCAGAAAGCTGCTTTGGAAATGTAAAGGTGCAGTATAAGGGTTTATTTAAAAAACAAGGGCTAGGAACATTCCTGCTCCAGCAGCTCTGGGTTGGTTGTGATCAACAGGGCCAGTGTCCATGAGCAACATGGTGCTGAACCTTAAAACAGTTCAAAATGCCCAGCTGATATGCTGGGCATCACATAAAAACGCCTTCCCATTTAGTTTGATTTCATTGCAAACAGGGTTGGGGTCTTTTTTCCATTTTCATTACAAATGAGTCACTTGGAAAATGGAAGTATTCCCCTCCAGTAAAAAGAGTTTTGAAGCATGGGTGGGATCACCAATAGCAATTATATTACTTAGAGATACTTGCAATATTGTGCAAGCCCTATTAAACTCAGTGGCAATGATTTACAGTAAGAGAAAGATACAGAACCACAAAGTGGAGGTGTGAGTGCTGTGATTCATTAAACTTTCTGTTACGTAAAAAATTCCCTGCTGATTTATCAGTTCCTGCTTCACAACCAAATTCATACTAAGCTGAGAATTTTTTAGGAGCACCTTCTTTATCCTTACAGCACAAGTTTCATAATTTCCATTTCAGACAAATGTTCTTGCTATCAGAGTTGTAAATCCAAGGTCACTCTTCTGACTTCTCTTCTTTTGGGGTTCATGGCAGAAAAAGGGAGGGAGAAGGTTGGCCCTGGGTCCTGTAGTGCCATACAAAATTTTTTAAAACCATCAGTTTCTCAACCATGAGGTGTGAAATGCCCAGCTCTGCACTCTCCATGAACAGCAAACACAAATCTGCCTGATGATTCTCATAGAAGGTTTTTATGGCTACACAGCACGTGTCTTGCTGTTGCTGCTAAAGGAGCAAAGCCAAGGCTAAAATGGGGTCAGGCTTAGGAAGAGCCTGCAGGAGCTCTCCAGGTGGTGAGAGGAGTTCTGATGTGTGTATGGTGTCAAGGTGTGCATTAGAGGACCAGGTCAGTGCTGCCACCTGAGCCCTGTGTGCCCCTCTCTGTGTGGGCGTGCCCAGGGCTGCAGAGCAGAGGGGAGAACTGGCTCTTGTCCTGTCAGGTAGCAGGAGCTGCTTGGGAATTTCACAGGTGCCTTCCCTGGGGTCTCCCAGTGTGGCCATGCATACTGTGCCCCATCACAGCTGCACAAGGGCTGCTCTCCAGGCAGCCCAGTGCCAAAAATGTATTTCTTTTTGTCAGCAGTGGTGTGACCAGCAGGACCAGGGCAGTGAATGTCCCCTGTGCTTGGCTCTGGTGAAGCCACACCTCAAATGCTGTGTTCAGTTTTAGACCCCACAGTTCAGGAAAGACACAGTTCAGAAACTGAGGTGCTGGAGCAAGTCCAGAGAAGGGCAATGAAACTCGTGAAGGGTCTGAGCACAAATCCCATGAGGAGCTGCTGATGGAGCTGGGGTTGTTCAGCCTGAAGAGAGGAGGCTCAGAAGGGACCTGATTGTTCTCTGTAACCACTTGAAAGGAGACTGTAGGTGAGTAGAGGTTGTTCTCTTCTCCCAAGTGGATGATAGGAAAAGAGGAAGTGGTCTTAGGATGCTGTACCAGAGGAGGTTTAGACTGGATATTAGGAGAAATGTCTTCACTGGAGGGATGGTCAGACATTGGAACAGGCTGCCCAGGGAAGTGGTGGAATCACCATCCCTGGAAGTGTTCAAAAGGACATCTGGAATTGTTCAAATGGACATTGTGGCTGTGGCATTTGAGGACTTAGTTTAGGATGAAATGATGGTGCTGGGTTAATCATTGGGCTCCATGATGTTAGAGGTGATGTACAGCCTTAATGATTCAAAGAGAAATGAGGATATGAGGGAGACAGAGAGAAATGAGGCATGAGGGAGCAGGGTGGGAAGGCACAGGCACCATCAGTCAGATGCTGTGTGTGGAGGGAGGTCAGGGTGGGAGAGGCAGCAGCAGCTGTGCACAAAGCCTGCGTGGCAATTCGACTTTGCTTTCCCAGTAAATATCTCCTAGTCCAGTTTTGATGGACAGGCTGTCAGCATGGCACAGGGATTGTTTATCTGGCTGAAGGTGAAGGAAGCTGCAGGCCCTGGCCCAGAGCTGCAGTGCAGTCCTGAAGCTGCCCGGGGTTTGTCCCCTGCCTGGGGTTTGTCCCCTGCCTGCTCCAGCTCCAGGGATCCCCTGTGCTGCACGAGTTCCACAGCTTTCTTACCATTGTGCTTATCTGTGTAAAAGTCCAGCACACATGAGAACACCATGGGACTTGCAAATACCCACATGCTCTGCTGCTACCAGAGAAACCAGTGTATAGCTACATGTGCTACACACTTTTATATACTTTTAAAGACCAAGATAATGATAAGCATACCTCAGTAAGAATATGATTGAGCAAAATCAGATATAAAGGCAATGAGGAGATGGGAGTTTAGCCTAGTGTACAGCAAATAGATATTAATACCCTTTTACAATCACTTCATATTAAAATAAAATTTCCTCATTCCCTCTGGCATTTAGGCAGTGACAGAAATTTATTTTTCTGTTATTAATAATTTCTGTAAAAACATCATGCTGCTTTCTTCATGCAATATGCTGGCAATTGCAATTAACCTGTTGCTCAATAACAAAGAGATACTGGAGAACAAAAAAAGTTTACAGAAAGTAATTTTTCACATGCTAAAAGCTGAGGCTTCCCCTCCAAATAATGAATTCAGAAGATTTGCTTTTCTAGGTTTTTTCATAACTTCTGTGTAACTCCAAAAAGAGAACAAAGAGGACACTTCTCCCAGTCCATCTCAGAAGTCACCGTGGTCTTTATAGCATCTCATTTTGATCATCAAAGCCTCTTACAGGGGCATTTGATTGCCTTTCTTTCCTTGCTGGGATCTTGTCTGTCCTTCCATTGCTGCCCAAGTTACACAGTATAAGTGTGTTTCACCTAAATCCCAGAATAAAGTGGCATAAACAAGTCCTTAAAAGAAAGAAGAGATGACACCCTTGGGTGTAGATAACAGGTGTCTTAAGATTTCATAAGTCAATACCCCAAAACATCCATTGGGAGTAAATTAACAGACCAATAATAATTTAAAAATCCATCTCATAAAAATTAGGCACATTTTGCATATATGTGGGAGAGGCAGGGACAAGCAACAGGAAAGCAACTTACCCCACAGAAAGCACTAAGAACATTTTAGGGCAGCTGTAAATCTGATCACTATGCCATAGAAACAGAAGTGTCAATCCATCCAAAATGGATATGGCAGACTTGAAGAATTGCCTTTATTTCCCTATGGTACCTCCAATACTTCCCTGCCAATGAGCGGGACCCACATGTGCAAAATGTTCTCAGAGCTGCCCACGTTTTCTCAGTTTTCTATATGGCTTATTACAAAGTCTGTGCAATTATTATGGTCCAGATTTTGCATTGTTGTGGCAAGGAAATTTCTTAAAGTTATTATTGTTTTGTTCTCAAGAGATACAGAGTATTTAGACTTCTTTTTCCAGGCCCTGCTGCAAGTTTGTAAAGAACTATAATCTGCCTCAGGAGATATTTCCCCCTGTAGAGTACTCTGCCCCAGATCTTCTAGTTAAAAAACAGAAAACAGACCAACCCAAACCTGAAACCAAGAGTTTCAGCCTGTATCTTTCTGAGAAGAGATTGAAGAGTCTCATTCCTGATGAGCACCTGCTTGCTTAGCTAATGCAGAGGCTTTGCCAAAGCAAATGGACTGGCTGTGTTGGCAGCAGGGAACCAGGGGGATCCATGAGTACCTGTGGTCAAGCTCTCTGCTCCTGACAGCAGATACCAAGTTACAGAGGCTAATTCTTGGCCCTTTTTACAAGCACTGCATTATAAGAAAGGAAACTGATTCTTTTTCACCAGTGCTTAAAATCTTCATGTAATTTCCTGTGGCAGTCAATGCTCTGCAGCATTGAACTCTTTCATTAGACTCTGTCAGTGCTTCAGCATTACAGGAAAATTTATTTATTTATTTATATATATATATGTGTAAAGCATTTCTATTTAGCATTATGGGGAAAATAAAATAATGGAAGAGAGGTAGCTGAACCAGAGATGCCATAGCATATTGGGAGAAACTATCAGCATCAGTAATTTGGAGGTGAGACAAATTATAGGAGACCTTCGAATCCCACCCTTTAAGAGTCCAGACTCCTGACTCAGTTCTGTTTCCATTTGTGCCAGCAGAACTTTATATCAAAGAACAGAGCAAAGCTAGAAAAAAGCAAAAAGCAGAACGTATGTTTTAGGGTTGGTTGGTTTGGAGTTTTTTGGCACAAGGAGAAATGAGGTGTGTTGAGTTTGGGCAAGACAGACAGAGGTGGTGTAGAGAAAGTGGAAAGGGAACCATTTTTACTTGATGCTCACAGATCAAGAAGGAGGGTACACCAGCTGAAATTTTTGGGTGTAAAAACAAATGGTGATACTTAACACATCAGCAAGCTCTGGAGGTCACTGCCATGGCCCTTGGACAGCAAAAGGAGAAACAGGTTCAAAAAGAAATTGTCAGGCAAATGGACTATGGAGCATAAAGGTAGAGATAGCACCTACTGCTCAGATGGTCTGTAAGCCTTGAGAGGGAATTTGAAATACCAGCAGAAATTTTATTTTATACCTCACACTGGTTTTACCTTTTTTTTTTCTTGTAAGGGTGGGTTACTGCCACAGTCAGAGACAGACTACTGGGCTTGATGCATATCTGATGTGAGCTCTTCCACCCAAGTGTTGAGAGAGTCAAAATATCGATGCATGTACATGTACATACTGTGTGTGTGTGTATGTACATATGTTTCTATTATAGATATTTAAAATACAAGTATTCCCAGAGTGGGTGAATCTCAGAGTGGGTCAGGTTGCAGGGACCACAGGGCCATCTGGTCCAACCTCCCTGCTCCAGCTGGGTCATCTTAGAGCAAATGGCACAGAATTGTGTCTAGATGGTTCATGAACATCTTCAGTGAGGGAGACTCCACAACCTCTCTGGACAACCTGTCCCAGTGCTTGGTCACTGACACAGTGAAAAAGCTCTTCCTCACATCCTGGTGGAACTTCCTGCGCATCAGTTTTTGCCCATTGATTGCTTCTTGTCCTATTGCTCAGCACCACCAAGAAAAGCCTGGATCCACCCTCTTGGCACTCTCCCTTCAGATTCTGATATTCATGAGGTCCCCCCTCAGTTGTCTCTTCTTGAGGCTGAACAGGCTGAGTTCCCTCAGCCTTTCCTCATAAGAGAGGTGCTTCAGTCCTTCACTCATCTTTGTGGCACTGCACTGGACCTGCTCCAGGAGCTCCATGTCTCTCTTGTCCTGAGGAGCCCAGAACTGGACACAGCGCTCCAGACTTGACCTCACCAGGGCTGAGTAGAGGGGCAGGATGACTTCCCTTGATCTGGGCAGTGTTATTTATTCCTAATGCTCCTCAGGATCTCATTGTCCTTCTTGGCCACCAGGACACACTGCTGGGTCATGGACAGCTTGTTGTTCACCAAGACCCCCAGGTCCTTCACCACAATGCTGCTTTCCAGCAGGTCAGCCCCCACATTTGTTAAATTTCAGACAGTTCCCCTCCGCCCATCTCCAGCCTGTCAAGAGGGTTGGAAGGGCTGCTCAGCCCCCTGGGGTATCGCCCAATCCTCCCAGCTCTGTGTCACCAGGGAACTTGCTGAGCAGGTCTCTGCCCCTTCATCTGAGTCGTTGATGAACACGTTAACACTGGCTCCAGTGTTGAACCTTGGGGGACACCACAAGTGACAGGCCTCCAACAGGACCCTGTGCCACTGCTGATTACATTTATTAGTTCGTCCAGTATTAGACTACAGTGTGTAGTAGGCTTGGTATAGTCTGTGGTAGGTTTGGCTCCTCTCCCAAATGGGCCAGAGGAATTTGGATGCAGTTTGACGATTCCATCTCAGAGCAAGGCATCTCAGGCAAGTTTCTTTATATAAAAAAAAATCCCCATAACTAAATGCCCCTTGAACTTCTTCTAGAACACATCAGCTCTTGAATACTCAGATACTGCTCAAATTTCATTGTAATAACATGTAATGAGAAAGGCAACCCAGAGAGAGCCCAAGCCCCCAGCACTGCTATCCTTCCTGCATGGCAGATGGAGTTGTGTGCTCTGCACAAACCACAGGCCCTGTCACAGCTTGCAGATGGTGTCCAAACATCCTGTTGTCACAGCAATGAAGGGTGACTTTGGAGAGCTTCAGGCCAAAGGTTACCAAACCTCTCTTCCAGACACCAGCATCACCAGTGTCCTTGACCAGTGTGGACTGAATCCTCACTACTTAACTCAAACTCAGCTAGGAGATGGCATGTTCTTTGCACCTGGGTGACAGTCTGGGCATCACTGAGGACCCCCAGCACATACAAGTGGCAATACACTTGCTGAGTGACCCCAGCAGGTGCCTGCTCTGGTGCTCTCCTCTCCTGCACCAGCTTCACTCCCTGCAGACCATGGAGGCCAGTGAGACTGACGCATCAGAAGCAGAGGCTTAGGGATCCCTGTGCTGCCCACAGACAGCCAGTGCGGGCACATTGGTGTGCACACAGACAGACCAGAAGCTTCCTGGAGAAGCACACACCAGCCCTCTGCACTGGCATGTAGTCACACACTCAGAGAGATTCCTTGGGATGAGGACAGGGAGCTCAGCAAGGCCCTCCTGTTGTAGCAGGATGGGAAATCCTGTGTGCATCTCCTGCCACCCCATTTTTCCCCCCTCATGGTTGCTCCTCTTGTGCTTGTCAAAATTTGGTCTTTGTTTCAGCCACCTGGGTATCCACTTTGGCTTTCTGTTTGTCCCTGAGTGTGAAGCAAGGATTGCATTGGGAGGTTTTTCTTCTCTTGGTAAAACATGTGGACAACTGTGAATCTGTTTCTGGCCAGTTACTCCAAGTGCTACAGTTCCCCATAAGGGTATTCAACACATCAGGGCCTGAAGCAGCAGGGAGAGTGGCAGTCTCTGTATCCTGGCATATCCTTCTGCAAAACTGGCAACATTATCCCAGCATCAACATACCTGCAAATCAAAGTTTCCATTTTCTACTCACTCTGGACATGGCTGAGCTTCTCGGGGCCCATCCTTCCTTAACAAAGAACAAAACTCCCCTCCTCACCCTTACAGAAACCAAAACATCTCAGCCTCAGCTGCTGGCTCCGTGCCCACTTGCTTCTGGGGGCTCCCCATGCTGGAGCAGAAACACCCTGGGACACACATGCACACACACACAGAGCTCAGGTTCAGTTCTGTTCACAAAAAAAGAGTTTTGGTAAGTTTCTGTAAAGGAAGGCAGACAAATTTCAGTATCTTCCTATGCCTGCTTCTGCCTGCAGTCAGAGAGCTGTAAATCCCACTGACTTTAATGCACAGTACCTGTCCAAGCAAGAGCCACGTGTATCCAGGGAGATGTAGGGCTGTCAGTGCTCTGAAAAGGTGCAGAGCCACACACAGCAGCTCTGGATGGTCAGCCTGGCTTCCAGCTGCTGCTCTTGGTTTGCTGCTGCCACTGGCAAGTGGTTTGGTTTTCTCACATCACAGCACGCTGCCATTTTCTGCCATGGAGACAGTGAAATATTCTTGAAACGGCAGAAATAAGATACTGACTTAACCATGTAGCAGCAAAACTGGATCTAGAGGCATATGACTATAGAGACCATAGATTGCACTAGAGATTCCTTCCAAACAGCAGAGCAAGAATCTTTTTGTTTAGCTACTGAGCTGCTCATAACTATCTTTTTAGCCATACTACAGATTGCAGTTAAGTGGTTTTTGCTTGTGTCTGTGGCACTAATCTCAGTCTTTGTCCCGCTCCAGTTAATAGGCTGCATTATTGGCAGACAAGGCAGTAAGATAAATGAAATCAGGCAGATGTCAGGAGCGCAGATCAAGATTGCTAATGCCACAGAAGGCTCCGCAGAACGACAAGTTACAATCACAGGATCCCCTGCAAACATCAGCTTAGCACAGTACCTCATTAATGCAAGGTAAGTTGGCTTTGTAAGTGATCATGCTTCTGCGAGATTGCTCTGTCTGCTCTCCAGCAAATGTCTGTCCTGGGTAGATCCAGAAAGTTGCTTTGCAGTGTCCATTTTGCATAGTATTACTCAATTCCTAATGGTTTGTAAAGCCTGAATCATTAGAACCTGGGTTTGATGTTGGCTTACATGAAAAGGAGCGTAATCCAGTGCAATTCCAGCTACATGTTGAATGAAAAAGCTGCAAAATCTGAATATTCATATTATCATCCACCTAAAATATCAGTGGATAAATTAAATTAAATGAAAATCATAAATTGTTTAGAGGAAAAACACTTTTCACAGACCCATTTTACTATCCTGAATGGCAAATATAGTGAAGCAGATTGCAAAATACATTTAATTTACCAGGTGGAAATTGCCATTCAGAGTTGATAAACTGACCTTAGGTTGCTGAAGAGGCACAGGATTTACTTCTTCAGAAACAGCACCACAAATCTGTAAGAAGCATTCCCTAATGAGACAGGGTGAGACTATCTGCTTCTCCCCTTCCTGGTCCCAGAATTAATGAAAGCACTGGCTGTTTACCTAAGCCATGGTGATGGCTTAGGTCTCTTAACAGTTTTTATATTATTATTTAGAAAAATATTAAAATTGATCCCACTTTTATTTGCAATTATGTAGAGAAGAAAGTGTAATGGATATAGTGCTGTCTCATAGATCTCCCTGTAAATGCTGGACTGAAGCAACATATGGTGGGGGAGGGGAATAGCTATGTATTTTATGGCTTTTTTTAATTTTATTTTATTTTTTCCCCCCACAAAATTGCTGTGATATGAATCAAGCTTTGTGTTTAACTATGTTTGCTGTTAAGGTAGTACAAAACATGTGATTTATGTGGGAGCTGCAGTCACAGCAGGTCTGTGGCTTCCTGTGGTCCAGCCTCCTCTCCATCCCAGTTTTGTAGAGCACCACTGCAATGGTTGGAGTGGAGGAATGGGATGTTTGTGCAGCTCTGTGTTACAGCAGACAAAAACACTGCTTTTCATAATTTAGCCTGAAAGCAGCTTCCTAGGAAAAGATACATGTAGGGGTGGCACTGTGAAAACTAAGATAAACCATTTCCAGAATCTTAAAACAACAACCTACAGCTCTTTTGATTTATATTCTTTGTAGCAAATATAAGTCACTTCCGTAAGCCCTGTAATCAAATAAAAATGTGTTCCCTCCTTTAACCCTTAAGGATATGTTCTTCTCTTGGTGTTCAGGGATTCCCCACACATCGAGACGAGAATAGACCCCTTCATTTTTAGTTGCACAAACACCATATGGCATGCATCTGGATCTCGGAAGATAACAATTTAGGATCTTGAAGACAGCTAAAGCATGCAAATAAAATAATGTACTTATTAATGGAGTTGCAGTGAGCTGCTCACCAGAGACAGAAACTCTAGTGAACAAAACTGTTTGACTCATTTTAGAAAAATCTGTGAACTCTCACACTTCTGTTGATCACTGTTTAATGGTTCTTGTGGTGGAATGGGATCTATATGAGGTCTTTTAACATACTTTCGCAAAGAAGAAAACTCCTCAGCAGTCACATACCACGGATCTCTATCTATACCCTGTGAAACCAGAAACAAAGTATTCTGTTCCTGTTAAATTTCTAGATAGAAGTCATATGTTACCATCATCTACAATAAACCATCATATATTACTATGTACCATGTGTTGGAACTGTATTTAGATGAAGTGACTTCATTTGTAATGAAGACTCCTAAAGTAATGTGTACTAAATTAAGCTGTAAGCTAACATAGGCAATTAAGGTGGCTTTTTCATTTTAAAAAGTGACACTGTTCCAGACCTGTCCTTTCACATGAGACATTGCTGTCCAGCCAGGTGCCACCACAGCAGCAGTGTGAGTTCAGTCGCACTGGAGGAGGGCTGAGCAGCTGAGAGGCAGGCAGGAGCTTTGCTCTAGTGAGGTTTAGGGGCTGGGGCAGGACAGAGGTGCAGAGCCAGGCTGCTGCTGCTGCTGCCTCTGTGTGCTAGGAGCCACCTCCTAAACCTGCCACAGGTGATCCTGTCTCTTTCAAAGACAGTGGCATAAAACAGCTTTGGGAAGAGACGAATACAGCACCCAGACTGCCCAAAGTGTGGTCTGGTATGTGAAAATAATAATTACAAGAAATAACAGCTATATAACCATTCAGCATAAGGTAGATCTTTTTCTCCCCTGTAAGATCTATTGTTTGTGGGAATTGGTTTCCAGGGGCCAGTATTTCTGCATAAACCCATGTCTTTCAGCAACATAAGATGTAAAAAACCAAAATTATCTATCCACAGTATTCCTGAAACATATTGTGTGTATCTTTAAGCTATCCTCCAACCAAAGTTGCTGTCTATAGAATAATTTATCAGCTTGCTTTAAGACTTTTATTGCAATCTGGTGTTGGATATGTACATAGTATATTCTAAATTATAGATATATAAATATATTGATATCTTATCAAGACAGAGATTTAAATCTTATAAAGTATTGGTTTGATTCTGTATTGCTTACCCGAGCGCTGGCCTCTGTATGAATAGAGCGTGTCCTAGCTTGTTTGCAGTTGAAATGTCTTTTTTTCTGTAAAGCCTTCTGTCTCTTTAACTGGTCTCCACTGTAGTAACAAGATTTTCATTACCCAATTCCATATTCTTGCTTTTATTAAGATTGAACTGCAGTTTAGTTTTTCTGTGTACTATCTGACTTTGGATTATAAATGAATTTAGTCAGCAGCACTTGCTCCTTGTTGAAGGGCAGTTTCCTGAAGGTATTTTTATATGAGAAGTTCATTCACAGACCCAACAGGACTGCCAAAGCCACACCTGCTCTCTTGTCTTCACCAGTTTCAGGTAATGCAGAATGTGGCCTTCAGTGTATATATTCAGAAGGTGCAGGCCTGCAGAGGGACAGTGTAAAATTGTCACTGTGAAATTCTCTATGAAGGCTGCCTCACCCCCCTCATCCCCTTTCATATGCAACGTTGCTGCATCCACAGTTGGTTTGGGAAATTGCCACTGGTATGGGAGAGATGATAGCTAACCTGATGAAATCCCACCTTATAAGTTGTCACAAGTAATAGATGGGAAAGAAGGCAAATTACTGCTACAGTCATACCTATGAGAGTAAGCCAGAGACAGGAAGTTGGAATGGCTGCTACCAACACCAGCTTTTTGGCCTGTGGGATCTGTTCTCCCTGCTAGTGCAGGAAAAAGCTTAGGCTCAAACACCCCCCCCCCTCCATACCAGTAAGGATTTTTTTGGTTTTTTAAAATGCACAGTAGACAAATTTGGAGTCACTGAAACAGTCCTGCAGTACCTTTCTATGGACCTCCATCCCAGAATAATACTGAGTAATACTAAAAAATCCAACTGTATAAACTGAGTTTTTCAAAACGTACTAAGGTATCACATGTAGTTCCTACACCCCCAAGTTGAGGATGTACAGTGGAGTTGGAGTCTCTGATTGACATAAGCCCCTGTGTGAGTAGATGGCAAGCAGCACAAGGGTGCACTTCTCTCTGCTTAGAAAAGCTGAGTTCCTCATCCATGGGGACAGATAAAGACTTCAGGGTAGGAAAATCAAAACTTCACCTCCCTCAAAGGAGTCTGAATTTCATACACTCTCCCTCCTTCCCTCCCAGCTCCTCACAGAAGATGTGCTCCTTCCAGCTTCCCAGCAAAAGCTGCTGAGGTGTTTATGCTCCAAGAGCCCTCTTTTCTTTGTGGAGGAGAGGAGCTCGGTGCTCAAACATCTCCCTCTCTCCTCCACACTCCTCTCCCTATCTCAGACCCACTTCAGGTGTCCTTCAGACTCGCCATCATCAGCAGTGCTTTGGGAAGCTCTAGTCCAGTGTCCCCATTGCCTGTGTATCCTGGTAGATCCTTGCATCCTTGCATGAGGCAGGCAGCATGCTGGTCATTGCCTTTCTCTGGCAGTGGATGGCCATGGGGCTGTTACCCTCAAAACTGTTTTTAAGGTGAGAAAAAGAGAAGCCTTTCCAAGCCCTGTGTGGGGTGACCATGTTTCCTTCCATGTAAGCTGCTCTCCGAGCCTGCTTACCCAGCTCCCAACAAACCCTGTGCTGGGAAGCCTTCCTGAGCCTGATGGGGTGTGGGAAGAAAGCACCAAGTCCTCTGCATGGTCAGCCAGCAGCTTGCTGGCACTTCACTCTGGAAGCAAGGAGCTGCTACAGCTCCTCAGCTCATCTCAGGAGAAAGTCCAGGAGCCTGACAAGTTAGTAACTGCCAAGAAGACAACCCCAAACTGACTAGGAATACACATGCAATCACAGCTAGCAAAGATTTTCTAACCCATAGTCCTATTTCTATGCTAGGCTGCCATAGCTCCCAGCTGGTCACCTGCAAAAAGCATCCTGAAATTAATATTTGTGTCATTTGCCAACCCAAAAGCCAGTGCACAAGCTGCAACAGGCAAATGGGCAAAGGGAGGATTTATCTAGGCAAACATTTTGGCATACGAAGACAACAGTGTGTCCTTGGAATTATTGTATTTTAATGTCTGAAAATGTACAGAAAAGCAGAAGTATATGGGCCAAACTCACCTTGCCTGCTAATGGGTGGAGTTAGATTAAAGTGAGAGTAGTTTGATTCCTACACCCTCCCAAGAGCCCATCACTGCCCTGGGCTTGGAGGTCAGGTCAGTCTGGAAGTTCCTGGTGCTGGTGGGGTCTGTCTGGGGATGTGTCTGTTGTATCCATGTGGTACCTTGTGTGTCAGCTGGAAAGCTTTGTCATGTTCACTGTAACCACTGTGCAGGCTCAGGAATGATACCACTGCTGTGCAAGCTGGGGTGTTCTTCAGTGTTCCTTTTTACTAATTTACTTATGATTAGATTGCATAAATATTTTGTTGTGGTATTAAAAAAAAAAGTCTGGGGAAAGTATAAAGTGAAGTGAACACACTGGCTAATCTGGTTTGTTTTATATGAAAAATGCACATTGACCTCACAGTGAATGAAATTAAAAACTAACTCACTTAAAAAACAAAAAACCAAAACAACCAAAACTTCATGCCTTAAATGGAAGCAGCAAATTGCTGCTCAGTCTCCTCTCATCCTAGCAAAATGATTAAATGTACTATTTGTGTCACAAAACTGACAAATTGAAAAAAATTACCAAAACCCCCCGCGTCCCCCTTTCAAAAATACCCTAATTTTGAAAAGCAAAATTCACCATACCAGTGCTGGGGAGTAAACTTCATAGTTATTTTAAGTTTTCTTTTAAGTTTCATTTTTCCATCTTTTTACCATTACCTGCATTCCTTAGATTTCTTTTTTTCATATGTGAAATGAACTAGCAACAACCCCATACCCTCTTCCTTTTTCTTTTTTTTCTGTTCTGAAAGAACTTTAGTCTCAGTAATGTTTTCCCATCAAATCATGGAAAACCCTTTTGTTATTTCTCTTCTTTAACACATAACATGTTCCTCCTTTGACCCTCATTTTCCCTTTTTTTCTCTCTCTCCCCTTTCTCCCTCCCACTCGTCTGTCCCCCTCGTCCACCAATCTAATCCTGGATCCTGCCCTTTCGTGGTTGCTGTCCTTCCCTCCCTCCTTCCCTCCCTCCTCCTCCTCCTCCTCCTCCCTCTCCCGGCCCCACCGCCCTGGCTGAACCCTCCCAACCTGTTTGTTCCTCTTCCTCTCTTCGTTTGCAGCTTAGAGATGGCTAAAGTCAGCACCCAGACCGCTTCCGTCACGACCCCTGTTGACCTCAACATGAACCTCTCTCAGTCTGCCACCCCTACCTCCACCCCCACCTCCATGGCCGTGCTGGCGGCCGCCTCCGCCGCCTCCGTCAGTACCCCCCCTCCCCTACCAACTCTGCCAACCACCCACTATGCCGTTCCTGTCTCCAGTCTGCTTGGCATGAAAACTGTCCCACTCCTGGCACTAAATGCCGCGGCCGCCGCGGGGGCCACGGGGAGTTTGTCCGCTTACACTGCCAAAATTCCTTCGACGAGCGGGGTTAAGAAATCTGACCGCCAGAAGTTTGCTCCATATTGAAGGGATGAGACACAATGCAAGCTTTGCCAGCTCTGCCAAGAGTCTGTGGTAGATCCTAGTTATCAAGGAAACAATACGGCATCTTTTATTTTCTGTTCGATTGCTAGTGTTAACTGTTGCTGACTCAAGTCGTCTTCCACTCTCCATAACACCTAACACCAGGCACCACCTTCCAACTAGTTCCAACAGCCAGCAGGTGCCAGCCCAGGCTCCTTCTCCCCAGATACTGTCCCAGGGCTGGCCCTCAGCAGCCCCACGGCAAGGCAGGGCTGCCCCCAGCCCACCAAGGGAGATACAGTGAGAAGGGAAAAAACATAAATGCGGCAAAATGGTGACAGCCGGGTCCTGCTCCGGCAATGCTGCCCGGCCTAAAAATGCACCTAGATCCATGTGCAGGGATCCCTCCAACTGCAGAACAATTCCTCGTGGCAAACTGGCATCTCTGATGCATTTTTTCTATTGCCAGCACATGCAAATCCGGCACTTTTCAGTGCCCCTGCAATGCACTGTGAAGTGCTGCTGGCCCCCTCAGTCATTCTGCTGCTCCCAAAAGGCCTGGAGACCCCCATCCCCCATCCCAAAATCCTCCTACGAGCAGGAGATGGCAGTTAGGAGGTACCAACTTCAGGTACTTGTGCATACAACAAATGAAGCTTTCTGGTCTGAGAAAAACTGCTAAATTAAAATTACTGTAAATCAGTAAGGAAAAAATACCAGGTACCTGTGCCTTTCCACATGATTCTTTTAAAGGGTGCAACCATTTTTCTCTACTTTGGAAAAACGTAATTTTAAGAACTCTGCTTTAGGGAGGAGGGAGGGAGGGAGAGAGAGAGAGAGGAGGCTCCTCCCTTTGCACTCAGATGTTTTACATACACCAACACAGTACTTATTCCTGTAAGTACTTCAGAGCAAGTACAAGCCAGATGCCGTCACTATCTCATATTTCCTCTCATGTATGTTTTATTCAGCCAAAATGACCATTTTTCATTAGATTTCTCTACAAAATACATCCCTGTTTAACTCCCCACTAATCATGCAGTCAGGTTGTATGGTAATCATGAAAAACATGTAGCATTTTAGAGGTCATTCAAAGGCTGCTGCCTGGACAGATCACATCCCTTTACCAAGTACTTCAGGATGCTCAGATTAACTAAAACAAGACAAGTAAATGGCAGCCAAAGACAAGAGAGCTGGGGAATGGAGTGGCTGGTTGCCAGCTGTTGGAACTAGTTCTTAACTGCATTTTATGTTTGTCCATCCACCTTCTTTTTAATTTCTGTTGCATAACTCAGTAATGCAATATTGTTTTCCTCACCACTTCCAAAACCAGATTCCCATTAGCCCGCCATGTTCATCCACTCTGCACTCCTTGGACACAAAGCTTTAACAATTGAACTGTATTCAGTGCATTTTAATATAAACTAAAAACACAATGCAAATGCAATACTTTTTAAAACATGGTATTTCAAAGTGTGTTATTGTATAGGGCTAAGTACTATCTCAGTATTTTGTGTCATTTCTGTATTCTGTGGGCTTTTCTTCACCTTAGCACCTTTGCACTAAGTTTTGTCACTGTAACTATTTGTAGAACTGCCATTGTTACAATTTGCACTTATCCAAATGGGGGTTTTGGTTGGTTTTGTTGGGTTTTTTTTTGGTTTTGTGGTTTTTTGTTCGTTTGTGGCTTCCTTTCTTTTTTTTTTTTTTCTTTTTTTTTCTGGTTGCATATACTGAAGGAAAAACTGGGAATAATGTCAAGATACCACAGCTATTTAAAAGCTCTAGAAAACTGCTGTAAAATTGTTCTGGAATATTGTAACTGTTTCAATAATTGACATTTAAGGAAAAAAAAAATCCACCAACCTCTGTGTGAGAAAAATTGCCTGCACTGAAATGCTGTTCTATGCTGGTTGTACTCAAGTGGTATTTTTTTAATAGTGAGAAGATTTTTTTTCTTTTTTTTGCCTTTTTTTTTCCTTTTCTTTTCTTCGTTTTTGTTCCTACATTTTAGGCTGTCTTCAGAAGTTACTGGCCTGGGGGCTCTGTAATGTATCTCATCATGCCCTAGTGCATTAGCCACCAGACAGGACTTTTCCAAAGCCCCATGAGACAATGCTTTCTATGGACTAATCTACAGAAGAGTTTCTGCCATTTCTAATTTTCTTATTATTCTGAGACATCAAAAGAAAACACTTCCTTTACTCTTTAAGCAACTGTGCTTCCTAACTCTTGTGTTGCTTTCATTACTGTTCCAGTTTTAACACTATTGTGGCTCATAACATAAAGCAGAGACAAAGTTATTTTCGGGGGTTGATTTTCATTGATGTTCATGCTTTGGCTAATCTGTATAAAAGCATGGGCCGTTAGTGTTCTAAACCACTGTATTATTCAGCTAGAGACTCGACAGTAAGTTAAATGAGACGTTTTTATAAATAAATTTTTTTCCTGATTAAAAAACAAACAAAAAAAAAGACGTGGTAGCTTTGTGCATACAACTGTTGTGTTGTTTAAACTTTGTTCTTTGTAACCGAGTTGCTAACTTGTCATTGAAGAAGCACTATTTTATGGATTGTCAAACTGAGATCACAGACAAATTGCTTGTTTTCAATTAATGATTAAAGGTTTCATATCATCACGCTTAAGGTCCCAGTGCTCATTGGGAAACAGTGTAACATCTGTGCAAGACTGGCAGCCTTAGTAAGGATGTTAGCTCATTGTCAGGCATGATGAGTCTCTTCAGGACTAGAGGGAGCCAGATTGTGCAATTAGTAGAGTCAGCAGTATTTCTACAAAACTTAATTTGGTTTTTAACAAAGCTGCTCATTGAGAACTTCTCACACTGCATAGAAAAGACAAATTTGGCTTCATGTTACAAGCAGCCACTGATTTGTATCTCTGGTCTTTTCCCAGACTGAGCTATAGATCAGATACTGGGGAAAGGAAAACAGGAATGAAAGAATGAACTTGGATGCTGAGTACTGTATTACTGAGGCCCTTTGTAATACATTCCCAGCAGCACTGCCCAGAGGCTTCCTGCCTGCACCTTCCACCCTGCCAGGAGCCAGCCCAGGCCCTGGAGGAGCACGGCAATGTGCAGTAGGACGGGGAATGGAGAGCTGAGCAGGCCCAGGAGCTGTCTCCTGCTGCCCTGACACTCTGCTCCAGCTGTTCAAACGCTCCTTTGGATCTGCTGAAGCGCTGCAGTCACAGCCCTGAGTTCTCTCTTCACACACAAGCAAAAGGAAGGGGCTGGCCCCAAGCTGTTGCTGCCTTACAGCCCCCCTGGCTGTGCTCTGGCCACCTCTGCTCTTAGAGCACTGGCAGTGCTTTCACAGGTACTCCTCTGGCCTCATGAGAAAGCAGCTTTTCTGGCAGCAATCTCCATCTCCCTACTCTGTTAAAGGTCCCTACCTGCTTTCAGGGATTGAGCCTGGGGTCCTGCTTCCCCTCCCTGCCCCTCTGAGCTTACACGACGATTTATCCTCCGTGGTCTCCAGGGTACAGAGAGCTCTCCAGTGCCTGGAATCGGGGCACGACCAGGACGTACATGCAGACAGGGAGACCTGTAGAAATCAACAGCTTCCTCAATACAGATGCAGCCACACAACACCCCCTGATGATGAAGGGTGCCAAGGGGCACCCTTACAGAAAGCTCACTGCACCCCAGCACCCAGGAGGCCTGACCCAATGTTGACAATTAGCTATTCCAGCTCTTAGAAAAACTATAGGCTGTGATACTAATTTGATAAAGTTGTCTGTTATTATTACTTAAAATACATTTTTATTACTTGAAATGTATTTAACTTCTCATTCTTTAAAGGAGAGCTGAAGCTGCTTTCACAGCAGAGACCTCCATAAGTCTTCATTTCTTCAACAGCAAAAGCTATTTCTATGGCTAGCCTGGCTACTGTAAATGAAAAAAAATATATATTATTGCAGCTCAACACTAAGTAGGTCAAAGCTTTGCTCTCCCAGTAAAGCTGCCAGGCAAAGGGCAGCAGCAGCTCTGGGGTGTGTAGTATCTTTCACATGAATAATTCACATGTGGCTCGCAGAAGTGAAAGATTTAAACAAACTAGTGCTGGGGCACATTTGTGTGAGGAATGAGGAGAGGTAAATAAAGACATATATACTAAGAAGGAAGTATTCTGAGAGGGTTTTTGCAAAAATACAGGCAGAAATGTGATAAAATCTAAGCTTGTTTTAATTTCATTAGTTTAGTTGGAAAATATTTCTGAATGGCAAGAAAAAGCTCCTAATATCTTTAATATACAAAACAGACAAACAAAAGACAAGATGGTAAAGAAAAAAGGGGGGGGGGGGAAAGGGTAATGAATAATAGTAAGAAAAGTAGAAATAGAAAAGTAAACCACTCATGCCCAAAGGTAGATAAGAGGAAGCATGTATTCACTGTGAAAAGGTCACTGCCCACACAAATGTGAGTTTCCAGATGAAAGACAGCACAAATTCGGCTTTTGCGTCATCAAATTGGAATTAGGTTCTGGAAACATCTCAAATGAATTCAAGCAGCTCTGTTGTGTTTCTCAAGTGAAAAAACACTGACAGCATGAATGCTACCTGAAACCAGAAGGAAAATAAACAAAGTTAGTCTTCTGCTAATACAGAGTGGTTTCTGTTCTCAGGCATAGCCAGAGGGCATCTGTGGGCCCAAGGTTCACATTTGGGCCAGTCAAGCTCCTAGGCAGCAGCAGAGTCTCAGTGGTGCCATGAACAGAGGCACCTGGGAAGTGCCTCAGCCTCAGAGGGCTGCACAGGCAAGGTGCTGTTTGTCAGGTTTCACAGACAGTCTGAAAATCCAGTTTCTTCCACAGCCTTAACACCAGCTGAATGTGTTTCAGCATTGTTTGTATTCTTGGGACAGGACCTTCCCCTTCTGGAGTGAGTGTCATGATTTTCTAAAAGTCACAGTGCTCACTGCTCCAGGGGCTCAACAGTGGCACAGCTTCTGCAGGGAGCACTGTCATTGTCAGGCTGCTCAGCTGAGTGACACAAAGGGTGTGTTTATTAAAGGACAGCATCCAAAGGAGGGATTTGAACAGAGATCTCTCCTATCCCCTGTAACTTCTGCAGCCACCAATGGTGCAAGGTATTAGTGGCTCCACTGTATTTTTGGAAGAAAGACCTGGTTTAGATGTCTACACAAAGGAACTGCTCACATTTGTTTTCCCAGCTATCAGGCCAGGATAATTCTAATGAACTGATGAACAGAAGATCAAATGAAGGCAGACCCTGAAAACCTGCTTCACACCTGAAATTTCCATCTCTTGGCCCGAGCCACGCTTTCTAGGGGTGTAAGTACACGCTGCCCTTCTTGGCACTGAAGTGTACTTAATTCCTTGGTTCCAGGAATCCAGGTTAATTAAATCAGTTTCTGCATCAGAGCATGTGTCCTGTCCCCCTACAGACTGGCATGTGTCTTAGGACAGTAACTGAAATTAAAGAGTCAAAGTCATTTGATGGTACCTAACAAAAGGGAATTTCTGTACCATTACATACTCACATTGTGGTTTCTAATGACACCTGCTACATGATTCATGCAGCTGAATGTCTGATTTTCTAGAGCAACCTTTATGGATTATAAGAAAATAAGTATTTTTAAGTGCTCAAAATATTTTAGTAATATGGCTTTTCTCATTTCTAGCTCAGTGTTTTTAAGATGATAAAATGCAGAGAATAATTATAGTGGAATGTAATAAGCAAAATTTGTCTCTCTTCAAATTGAATTTATTTGCAGGGGGCCTGGCCAAAGCTGACGTCAATGTTCTTTTCAATCAGTATTTGCAATTTGAAGCAAATTTTAAAATTAAATGCTGTAGTGGAGGAAAAATAATCATGTTAGCAAATGAGAACATTGGTTTGCTGTTATTTGGGTTTGTTGGTTTTGTATGGTCACTTTTGGGCTCCTCTGTACCAAATACAGACCTTGTTCCAGATTTAAGCCATGCCAGCAGCAGCTTATTTCTTCAGGGCAGGAGAGCAGTTAGCACAGCAGTCACCACTGGGCACTGCCTGCCTTGCCAGGGGAGAGCTCACTACCAGCAGCAGCTGTAGCAATGGTGAGCTGCTCCCTGGAACTCCATTTCAAACATGCAGACACACACATTCTGCCCCTGGAAGTCACTTAGCAGCTCCAAAACCACTGAGCTGGGGAATCTCAACTACTTTTTGGTGGCATGAAATTCCACAATTCCTAAGTTTGGACAAGTTTCCATTATTATATGAGTAAATAAGGATTACAAATGTCTTCCTCCCTAACTCCAATATTTCAGTTTTCTGCAAGTTCTGAAGATCAGAGAATTAAAACAGTCTTCCTAATTCCAGTTAAAATTTCATTTTTAATAGTGGTTATTGACATAGCTAGTTATTAGGATTACTTTCATCTTTATTGTTAAGAAACAGAATTTAAGGAAGTTAAGAAGTGAGAAAGAAATTAAGTACACATTTTTAAAAACAAGCATTTCCTCTGGTTAATAAGCTATCTGAATAGCTCATCAGAAGTACATAAAATTGTTTTCTAAAACTGAAGACATGTTTAAGATTACAAATTAATTATCCCAATGTTTTTCTAAGATACAGGAGATTATTTCCCTTAATAAATTGGCCTGACTACTAAATTAGGTTAGGATACTCCTCTCTTATAGCCACGCTACTTTCATTGCTAAAAAGCAGGATGATTTCTTGCTCTCTTGACATGACAGCACGTCATGTGACATGCACGTCAGTGGTCACAAGGGACAAAGACACTCCCATTATCTTCACAAAGCTCTCTAAAAGCTTTGTTTCAAGTGCTGAAGAAAGGTACAGTTGTATGCAGTAAGGTGTACAAAACTTGAATAAAACTGTTTGGAGATCTGTGAGATTGCTCCAAGGAAAAGAGCACCAACTCCTAAACAAAACACAACCAAGAGGGATGGATGCTGTCACTTCCCCAGCAATGCACACGCCCCCTGGCTGGTCCATGTTTCCCTTTCAGCAAGTTATGCAAGGAGAACAAATAGAATGATGAGTGATCTGGTGTTTATTCCTGCCATCTTCTCCTCATAACAATGGGGTGCACTGGTTTGGATTTGAATGTCCAAGATCCTGCACTGTAACTAAACTCACTGCCTTTAGAGATACCTCTAAAGATGAAGGCAACTGGACTAAAACAGATGAACTGTTTTAATGCTCAGTTAATTTCCTACTCATCCACAGCTGAAACCATGATTTGCAGATTTCTGTGCAAGACGAAAGTAAAATTACAGAACAATGTGCAAAAAGGAAGTGTAATTTACAGACTCAAAGATTAGCATTTTTATACTGTCAAAACATGCATGTCCATGATGTTCAGTGTAACCTGATATGCATTATATCTGTTTCTCTGAAATTAAGCCAAATGCAGAGTGGTTCTGAAGTTTAAGTGTTAACAAGCTTGTGTGCTTTGGTGAGTGGGGTCAGTGAAAAGCAAAGAACAAAAGAACAATCAGGAACTTAGCTTAGCTTTTCTCAGAGAGAAATTGAGGGACTGTGCTTTGGTTTGTTTTGAAAAAGACTGTCCTGTTAATACTGCACCACCCTGTCAGCTGCAAGTTCTCTTTACAGGGATAAATGGATCTAGAGATCTTACAGTGCAGCATGACAGGCACCTTAGACATTGATGTTCCAATGTTTCATGTATACAAAGACATTTTATTTCAGTTTTGGTCCAACGGAGTTTTCTCCAACTTGTCCAAACATTCATTATTTATTTCAATATTCTCTGAACACTGATTCTGTATTTCAATACTCTCTGAATGCTGCTATCTCAGTGACAGTCCTAATTCATGTAAGACTTCAGTGTCACATCAAACATTTCAGCAGCAACAGCTACTTACAATTCCTCTTACTAACAGTTGTAAGCCAGCACATGTGAGTAGGAAAGTGTGGATGCAATAAAACACTACGGAGCATTGCCTGAATTTTGACAGCTTTATAAATAGAAAGAGCTGAACCTAAGGATCACAAAAATTGGGAGTGATAAAAAAGCATCTCACTATAAGGATAGGGCTTCTGGCATATCAGATATTTCCCCAAAAACAGGCAAATCAAACATCTAAATTTTGTTCTAATCTTTATTGCTTGGTTGATAATAATCTCTGAGGCAAGGAACTGGAATGCTTTCATAAGAGCAAAGCTTGTTTTTTCCCTTTAAAATCTCACTAGTTTTAAATCTAGAGTATTTTAAAGAAAGGTTAACCTGTTCTTAACAACTTTACTTTTTGATATCAATCAAGCCACACGTCCCTCTTATTTTCAACAAGTCATCAGTAAATCTGTATTTGAAGATTCAGAAAAGTTAAAAAAAGACACTTACCAAAGGTAGTTCTGCCTTCCATGTCCCAGTCTTGTCAAGTTTGTTGGTTCTTGATTTTACCTAATCTGTGTTTATCAGAACAGAATCAATTTAAGATGCTTTCTGTGCCTAAAATAATATTTTAAGAAAATTTCCAGTATTTGCAATTATTATTTTACCTCCTCAGTTTTCAGTGCAGCACCTTTCTCTCAGGCATTTTGTCACCCTTTCATTAAGTGATGCAGATATGTAACCACTGCCTTCTCATCCCTCTGGTTCAAGAAGTGTGAGATACGCTACATGATGGCTGCACTAAGCAAAACAGGAGACCATAAAGAAAAATATCCAGCAATGCTATGGCACATTACAGGCTATACACTGTGGAGAAGCTGTATCTCAGCCTTTCTGAGCTTAGTCCTTATATACACAGAGAAACTGTAACAGACCCTAAAAAAAATGTACATATTTTATTAGGAGCTGGGGCAATGGACAGAAGGCCACCTACAAATTTTAAGAAAACATAAATGAATAGTATTTCCCTTTCCCTAAACCCTCAATCTGGGAAAAATCTGTAGACTATGTACTTCTATAGACAATAAGCCAACTCTCAAAATTACCAAACTGAGCTAATGCTTCTGAAAACCTAGAGATTCTTTACAGATTAATTAATCCCACTAAAATACTTCTGGTAGGAAACCAGTCATTTTAATAGGAAAGGTGCATCCAGTATTGTAAAACATTTGCAATATACAGTTTTTACAACAAGTAATACACTACTGTAGATCTACAAAAATTTTTTTAATAAGCTTGGTTCTTTAGCTTACGATCCTCTTTAAATAAATATTTAACAAAAGAATCTCCCTTCTAACAATGGAACCAAGACCACAGATAAAAAGAGTGTCAACCACATTGCAAAAATGCTACAACAAAGCCCCTTTCACCCTCCAGTCTTGTGACAGCAAATCCTGCAGTTCTTCTTCATCTTCACTCCCAACATCCTCCTCCTCTTTCTCTTGTGCTGCTTTTAATCTCATGGCTTCCTTTAACTTCTCCTTTATCTCGTCCTGGCGGTTCCGCAAAAGCTCCACACGGCGGTAGCACTCACTGTTGGAAAGTGAAACACTGTTAACATCTGGGGCCTTTCCACGTCAATGGCATCACCTCCAATGCCGGATTTTGCTTCTACAACTTTGGACAAAGAAGCTTTACAGCTTCCCAACAGTGAAAAAGAAATAAGCTTTCAAGATGCTAGTGCACCTTCTCAGTATTCTTCAAGTGAAAACAGACTGAGGAGAGGCTTGGTCAATTCTCTAGCAGTGAGACCTGATCCAAATACTTAACAACTGCAATACATTCAGTCACAAACCATTTTTCAAAAAGCACAGAACCAATATCCACTTCCACACAAAAAGGAATGCCATTCTTTGCTCCATTTATGGTTTTCAAGAGGGAAAGGTGTGACATCAGTTATCAATTTTGATAATCTAGTGGTGGCATCTCTGAAAATAAAAAAAGCAGTACAAAGTGTTCAGATTCTTTATCTGCTTCCTCTCTGCTGTAACAGAACATTTTAAGTAAACACAATCCCAAAGTTTCAGGTTACTATTCACTTTAAAAGTTCTGTCCTTGAATTGTGTTTTATAACCATTCTAGCCACCTCAAATAGGATTTTTTTTGAAAATGCCAAATAGTATTAGACTGATTTAAATTCTCCTTTGCCCCTTTCATTCTTATTTGCTCGGAAGGGTCAATATGGAGGGGTTACTGTCTAGATCCTGTCTGCACTGGCATATTACCAATATGATTCTTACATAGCTGAAGATTTGAAGGCCAAGGAATTTATTTCATTTTCAACTTAATTTGAAATAGCCTGCATTTGAATACACTCAGAAGTCAAACGTTACAAAACGTTTTTAAAAATGTGTTTGGAACTTTTATTTTGGGGAAAAATAATTACAATTAAAACTTGAAGTATTCTACAAATTTCTGAATTTGGTTCTATGTACTTACAACAGCCTTAGTTAGTGAGAAAAATAAGTCCTTAAAGAGAGGCAATTTAGCTCAAGCCCTCTTCAGAATTACACTAACATTGTTAAAAGGCATTCCTGTCATAGCAAAGTTCAGTTTGAACCCAATGCTGTTGTTACCATACACTGATTATGTGCAGCATGTACATCTGCCCAGAGGGTTGAACTGAAATTTCTAGTGCCTTTCTTTCTGAGTTGCTACCATTGCCATTATCGCTGTTAATATCAGTGTGTTGAGCTACAGGAAAATGGTAACAAACTGTTCCACTGAGCTGTATTTCAGGTTGCTTGAGTTTAAACCAATGCCCATCCAACCACCACACTCCCCATTTCAGCTAAACAAAACCAAACAAACTGCTTCATGTAATGAAGTGCATCACTCCACAAAACCTTAAACTTCTACTAGGAATTAAAGAGGGTTTGCCACAGCACAGGACATTTTCAGTACAGGAAATGTTCCTTTAAAATGTTCACACATATTCTACATCAATCAAAACTCCCAGGGAAATACAAATTAAGACATTAAGCCACCTGACAGGGGAAGAGGACAGTTTGTTCCAAGAATTTGCCTTGGGTACCTTCAGTGATTCCAGTGCAATCTCTCTTTGGAGAAAGTTACAAAATTTTGTGTCAAAATCCGTGTCTTTATTAGGTATCATTCTGCAGTTTGAGGGAGTTTGTCCTTCAAATACTCAGATGATTAATGAAAGGTAGTATCGCAGATTAGAAGCGTTTTTATCACTCCAGTCAAAGAGCAATCCATTACTGCTAGAGGACAGAGAATTTGAGGAAAAATTGATCTACTTACATCTGCTCATCAATTTCTCCAATCTGGCGATCTAGTCGTCCCTCCTCATCATCTTCTGCCACTATTGCTTCTGAAATCTAAACCAGAAAAGCACTGAGAAAATTCACCTTCATCCTGAATTCCACTTCCACTCCTTTACAATGTCTGTGTCCTCCCCTGCTCCCCTCCACCTGAAGTTAGTGTCAATCTCCTCTATGTATATTCCCATCTTTAAAAGGGCAAATACAGAAAAAAAAAAAAAGGGTCTGGTTTAATTTGACATGGAAATGCTTCTTCTTAAAATCAAAAGAATTTTGGCTGCTTTGGGGTTAACCTTTAGAAATTTTTAATACTCTATGATTTGAAACTGAGCATAAGCAAACGACACATACCCACAGTCTGAGGCTGAAACAAGAGCTCTAGCCCAGTGCTTGGGACTTAAATACACACCACTTATTGAACATACTGTTTAAATATTCCCACTGGATCCCGAAGTGTTTCTAACCTGTTATTTTTTTCAGCATATACTTTCTCAAATCTGAATGTCTGGGAGATGCTATGCAATCAATGGTCCACGCATAACTGAGAAGATTCCTCCTAAGCTGAAGAATTATCTGAATGGCTTATGCTAGCAAAATGTATCCACCACTGCTTTTGTATGAACATTTGCTCTGTTTATAGTGCTGACTGCTTTAAAATGAGCAATGAAACATTTTTCTGCACCACCTTCTCAGCCGTTGACATATGAGTAACTATTTACAATTAAAATAATTAAAAGGATAGCAAATATTCTAGGGGAAGACTGAGAACACAGGTAATCTTTAAATTGTACACAAGGGCAGATAAACACCTGCTGCATGAAGACTTTCCATGCAATGGTAAACAGTAAAAAATTGAAGTACAGAAAAACTGGCCAATTTACGTGTCTCAAAACTCTTTTGTCACCTTCCCAGATTTTGGAGTTTCTTTCCAGTGCATTTAAATTAAACATGAAATCCAGGTTACCTACACTTTATAGATACTTTTCTAAAAAGACAGACAAATGGGTAGTGTTTTTAAAAGTATGAATACAGAGCTAAAGAAGAGCCCACAGTTGTGTCCTGTTTGAATACAGGACACTGATCTGAGGTATATGTTAGCTAAACAGTATTTAAATAAAATACAGTGTAACAAATGTAACTAGATACATATGACTGGATCTTGATTAAAGTTCTCATCTTAATTTCATTTAAGTGGAAAATACAAAGAACCCTTTGCTCATTTATAAAGTGCATTTAACCACACACTGCATTGAAACAACCAGCTGACAAATGCAGATGTCAGCCATTCTGCAGAGCTGCATGAAACTGTTGTTTTCCTTATTGTGTATAGTATTTAGAATCAATAAATATAGATTCCATTACTTACTGTGTTGACCTGTCGCATTGCCTTTTGAAATTCATCCCATTCTTTGTCCATCTGATCCTTTGGAGCATCAACTTTTCTCACCTAAAGAACATGAAAATGTATAAATTAACAATTTAAGTCTAATGACTCTTTGGGGCACTGTAAAAAAAACCAGGAGAAATATGAAAAATTATGCTGTGTTATCAGAGAAGTCTGGTTGATGTATCTCAGTTTAAGTAATGGATATGAGTGAGAGAGTGCAGCTGCACAGTGGTTTTGGAAGAAAAATCTGACTCTGCTCCTGGATTAAACAACATCCATGACTGCAGCTTTAAAGAATAATTATTGATTAGAAGTGGCTGGTGTGGAATGTCTGGAGTAACAGAAGTGAGTTTGATGGTCTGCCATTTCACTGTGTCAGGTGATAATTATTGAATTCTTCTGTAAGCTGCCTGTACAATTGCATACAGTAGCCATTTCAAGCCAAAAAGCAGTGAATTGTTTGCCTTTGGCATAACATAAAATATCAAACCTTTCAGTCACTAGTCTGCTGGTGTTAAATAGCCTGACTGTATTTCAAATCTAGTCTAATTTTGTTGGCTAACAGAAGAAACTGTACAGCTACAAACCAATTTTAATGACATGCAAAGCTTTTTATTCTGTGGTAGATGGCATTTAGTACTAAGAGATGAAGTCTGAAAAAGTAGTCGTGGCAAGAATGTGTTTAAGATCTACAGCCAAGGTAATCAAAGCCAGATTGTGCTTTTAATGCAAATAAATAAACAAGGTAGTCTACCTGTGTAATTGAAACCTACACAATTCAGGACTGGAAGATGTGGCATATAATGTATTTTAGAGGACAGATTATGCCTGACTCAGGACTGGGTAGAAATTATATAGCTAGGAGAACTAAGCAGTTTGAACATAATAAGTCATGATACCATCTTTTTGCATTAGTTTTATTTTCCCTTTATTCATTCTGCTCTTTTGGTGACATGTCAGTCATCACCTTAGTAAAGACAACAGTTTGGTGTGTTTTGTTCCTGAGTGATTATACAAAATCAAGTAGTATGAATTAAGTTTATAGAATAAATTAGAAGCTTCCAAGCAAACTCATACTGGGAAGTAATAGTCATCATTTCATTTTTCTGTTCTGTTATTATTTCTATCATATGTGTATGTACTGTGTTATTATGCATTGTGGTTGTCTTTTGTAATTCATAATTATTTGTATTTCTTACAATAAATTTAAACACTAAAGTTATTATTTTTCTTGAAATATTTATCTAACCCAGAATTTATGTGCTCTAAGTACCTGATGCAAATAACAAGCATTTTTCACACCCACAATCTCCTTTTCAAACACCCAGTTAATTCTTCAAATAATTATTTTGTGTATGATTCCAACACAGAACCACTGCAGCCACCTCAACATAAGTGATGTCACAAACATTTTCCTCCCTCTGAGTATTAGTTACACTCAGAAAGGGCTCATTAAAAGGAAGAGCCTCTCCAAGCAATTCAATGGAACAAGTAATCACTTGTAAATTTATCAGTAGAGGCAATAACCAGAACAAAGGTCACTAACCAGTGTCCTCACAGATAAAAGCAGATTCTCCTTTCCTGCTAGGCATTCCTGCATTCCCTACTTATGATGAAACTAAGTATTTGAAAAATTTACTACTTCAATTAGACAAAAACACAAACAAAAAAACCAAAAAAAAACCGCAAAAAAACAGCCAAAGGATGGCTTTTTCAGCTACATGTTTCAATATTCAAAATATCATTATTCAAAACTATTCACATATAGCAACACCTGGGCATGAGTAGTGCCAAAAGAGTCTTGCCAGAGCAAATAAAACACCTAAGCTTGTTAGCTGGGCCAGTGGGACTAAATGAAGATGAAGGAGCATTATTTGGAAGGTCTCCAAATTAGATGTCATGGCTTGGCCTCACAATGCCATTTAAATACACCAGCAGCCTTCCACTGAGTGAACAAGAAAATATACTCAAAGAAAATAAAAAAGACTTAGGCCTACAGCACTGTGTTTCAATAAAGAAAGCAAGAAAGCCATCAAATCTGCAGCAAATTTGACAAAATGAAACAAAAAAAAGTTTGTATTTCAAATACCAGTGTTTTATTTTGGTCATCATTTAGCACCGTGCAAGCTGAAGGAAGCATGAATGGTTTTGGATTTCAAGATATTTTGTTGTGGGGGGGGTTTTGAGAAAGTTTGAGAATTTGAAGGTGAATAGCCACATTTCTTTTCTGAGCATCATAAAACCCCCAGGTGGTAAAAGACAAGAGGGCTGAAGACCAGGTTCCCTCTTGTGGTGTAACCAGCACTAGAGATGACAGGGTGTGCCACACAGAGCTGCTTTCATTCCAACAGGATGCACCCCATCAGTCACACAGTGACTCAACACTTTTCAGCAGGATCTCACAAAGGACATTCAAGAACTATTATATCCCCAATTCCAAAGCAAAACTGAATGTACAAATTAAGTGAACTGCTTTTCCTGAGATGACTCACAGAAATAAAGGTACATTGTCCAAATGTCAGTTCAGTATTCCAACCAACAAATGACATTTCTTTAAGAGTCACAGAGGAACCATAATCAAAAATACTTTCCAAGAGATGGCCTTAACAAGCTCTTCCTGCCCACCTCCATCCCTTTTCATGTTTTCTCATTCACACAGAATGAATGTTTAAAGCTGCACCAGGGGAGGGTCAGACTGGGCAGTAGGAAGAAGCATTTCTTTACCCAGAGGGTGGGCAAACACTGGAACAGCCTTCCTGGAGAGGTGGCCAATGCCCCAAGCCTGTCAGTGCTTAAAAGGCATTTGGACACAGCCCTTAGGAACAAGTTTTAGCTTCTGTTCAGCCCTGAAGTTTTCAGGCAGTTGGACTAGATTATTATAGGTCACTTCCAACTGAAATAGTTTATTCTAGTCTAAATAGTTCAGTCATTTTCTTACATTCCAGAATGACTGATTACCTGGAAAAGCATCCTTACTACTCAGCAAATCATTACAACTGGCAGAAATAAATCCAGTAGCATAAAACAAGGAGATCACTTACTTTTGCGTCCACTTCAGGATCATCAAAGAAACCTTCTGGCAAAGCTTCAGCAGTGTTTTCTTTTCTGAAACATTTGATTACTATTAGCCCAAGTTAACACTTTACAATCTGCTTCATTGCAGAGTTAAAAATAGTCAAAAATGAAATTCATAATCCTTTGTGTAAGTATGCAGAAACACAGCAGGTTTTTTTAGCCATTAGTTTTTTTTAATCTACAACCACCAAAACCTCCTCGTTCAGCTTGATCCTTCCTTGCTTTGAAGGAACTGCACAGAAAGGTTTAAATCTCACTGTTAAAACAAGAGCTGTAGCTTATGCTTCTTAAACTGCTCTTTCCATTGTGCTGAACACCTAAACATTGTAACAGCACAGCTGCTACTTCTGAAAGACTACAGCACAGTCTGAAGGAGTGCTCAGGTGAGCTGAACCATTACCACACAACAAGCACTTTCCTTTAAACAGGAAAGCAGTGGTTGCATGAAGCTCCCACAGTACCCTGTGTTAAAATTTGCAAAGAGATGTCAAACAGACTCTGTATGACACTGCTCCATCTCTTCTCCTGTCCCTAGGGTGCAAGATACCTGTCTGAAATAATGCTTGAGGCTCACATATATACAAACTATTCTGAATGCAAGATAAAAATAGGTTCTAAGGGATCACAGTCTCTATTTCCTGGAAGACAAATGTTTGCTTACAATTGCTAAGACTATCAATATTTGATCTGACTGCTTACCTTTCAATTACCTTCTCATGTATCTCTGCTTTCTGTATGGATCCTGAATGGGAAACTATAGGAGCAGCTGGAGTTTTGGTGTCAAAAAAGTCTATAGGAAAGGACAGAAGTCTATGACAAAAAGAACAGCTGTTCAGGCATTTTCTAAAATTCCTACTACACAGGAATTTCAGTTAGTACCTTACTGAATCAAGGGAAGAACAGACCTATGTTACTTCCCTTGGCAGCCTCAAACAACTAGAACATAAAATCAATGAGCAATCACCACACAGTAACACAAAATTCTTTGCTAGTTTATCTCTACTTCCAGTATTACACACCCTCACCATCACCTAATGCAATAATTAGAAAAATAAAATAAAAACCTTTCATCATCAGTTACATCACAGCTTCTCCTTACAGAGAATTACTATTAATTACTAAGAATTACTAATTACTATTTCAGTCAGCATTACCTGCAGGCAGAGAATTAGCTATGACTTCTTGAGTTGGAGGTGGAATTTCAGTTTTACGCACAACAGAAGATTTGCTTGTTTGTTCTTGTTCCTCCTCTTCTTCATCATCGTCATCATCGTAATTCCCTGACAATAAACTGGGACCTGGGCCCTTGGAAAGCTGTACACTGGCACTGTCTGGGTGTGCTTCATCAAAAAAATCTGCTGGCAGCCTGGTAAAGAGCCCACAACACAACTGTCAGAAACGTCACAGCAGTGACTCCAGCCCAGCAGCAGCAGCCCAGGCCCTCTGTGAGAGCCTGAGCAACGCCCTGAACAGCACAGCTGCCAACACAGCCACTGTCTGAAGGCAGCACACACCTGGGGCTCTCATTTAAAGTTCCCCAGAAATGCCCAGGTTAATTCTGAAAACGTATTTTAGATCCATTTTTCCATTTGCATATTCACATTAATAAAAATAACCCGTAACAAATTGGAATGGTGGTTAAAGTAATTCTTTTTCCACCTACTAAGTAATTTGCTACTTATTTTGGGTACCTAGTGCTGTCCAGGACTGCAATTTAGAACAGCCACACAGGCTCAGCAATGAGAAAACACAGATTTGCTGGAGTAGCTGCAGCCTGCAAGCCAAACATTTTTCCACCTTATATTTTAAACTAATTATACCAACAAGTTCAAAAATGGACGAACCTCTCAAGTGTTAATTTTGCACACAAACTCAAACTCGTACAAGGAAACAGCAAGTGGTACCTATGAAAGGTAGTAATTTATCCTGTGAAGTGCAGAGGAGACCCACAAGTGTCACCTGACATCTGCCCACCCTACAAAGATGTCTGAATACCATCAGAAACTTTTAGGGGCAGTTGAGATGCTTAACCCAACCCCTTGAAGTCAAATACAGCCCTCTATTTGTACAAGTTCAACTGCAGCATATGCACCTACATGAATTCTAGGTGACAAAAACCATCCTAATGAAGATCTATCACTGGTTAGTCGTTTTTGTTAATAAATATCATTGAATTATACATTGAAAATTTGTCTTAATTTCAGACTGACACCTCTTCTTTAGGATGTCAGCATTATTAGAATACATGCTACAATCTGGTTATGTTCAAGCTGTGTAATAGCACCACGTGTCAATCCTTTAAAGTCTGTCAGTGACAGTAAAATAATTCCTGTTTTCTCAGGGAATCTTCAGAGTTGATACAATTATCTCCACCCAGGAAGATGCTGCCATGTTCAAGACTATACAACTGTGCTAGGGAACAGGAAGAAGCAGGGATCTGCTGACTCTCTGAACCTTTGCCCTTGTACAGAAAGCAGAGACAAGGAAGAGATGGATGAGAATGCAGCCAGTGATAGTTAGAAAAAATTCCTAGGTAATAACAAGATCTACTTACCCTGATGAAGATGTGTGTGGCTTTTCATCTGTACCTGTACAACAGCCAAGAGAACTTCTTAAAATCCATGCTTTTAAAAGAAACATCCCTAAGGCTTCTATGACAGCACCAAGTCCCCAAATGCATACATATTTAACATATATATTTACATGTCTGGTAGCACCAAGGGAAAAAATTAACTGTCTTTCCTTTGGCAAGAATTTTGGTGCATGGTTTGAGGAAACCCAGTGACTTGATTCTTCTGAAAAGGAGTAACACCACTTCTGGGCAAGTGCTCCTACTGCTTAATTTACACTGCTTCCCGATCTATCTGGGCCAAGCCCACAGTTCCATGACCTAATTTAACCCAATAAACCAGAAGAAAACCAGGTAAACTTCCAAAAGCACTGTTTTCTCCTGACACAGAACTCACAGAGAAAAAGCAAACAAACTTTTCCCCTTTTCAGCAGCAATGGGCTGACATTAACTGAACAGTCTTGTGTATTCATTAACTGTTCATTTACTCAACAGTCTGGTGTATTCATACTCACTTCCACAAGAACAAAACAAACCAAAAACATTCAAGGCGTAAAATGGACAGATTCTGGCAAGTATTTCCCTCTCATTACCTTTTACTCTCTTTAGGTCTGTATTTTCTGTCTCAACTGTTTTTCTCTTGACAGGATGAGAGGATGTGCCAGCAGCTGAGCCAGTGGCTGTCTGCTTTGTGCCTTTTAATTCTGCAACTCTCTGTAAAGAAATAAAAATTCGGGGCACGTTACTAGCAGTAACTTCTGGATTGCAGCTTAAAATACAGAATGAACTTTTACAACAGCTCATCAAAGTGAGCTGATACCTTTTTAGAACAGTATCACTGAAATAGACACCACAGGTACCAAAACAAAGACCAGTGTTTCTGTCAGCCTCTGGAATGATGTGACATGGAGGAAGAGGAACTGACATTCACACAAGGGAGGCTGTACCAGTAGAAAAAACAGAGCAGTGACACTGACAGCAGTAAAGCACTGGAGGAAAGAGCAGGAAGGCTGGATTTATTCTAAAGTCCTGGAATATTAAGTGTTTTAAAATAAAACATGACTTTTTAACATCATGAAAGACGTCACCCTGCCTTGCCACAGTCATCTCGTTTGAATACAGGCAATGAACTGGAACCCCTCTGTTCCTTTGGTCTTTTCCTCAGTACTTGTAAAATTAAACACAGTCTTTCAGTTTTTGCTAAGAAGTAGCAACAGAACTTTAAAGAATAAGAAAAAAAATTGGGTCGCATCCAAGTTACAAACTCCCTGACTTGCTTCACAAGTTCTCTATCTTTACTGCTGAATTACAAAGAGGAAAAAAAAGTGCATTTTCTTAACCCCGCATAAGCTGTCACTGGACAGCTCACAGATCCCCGAGCAAGCCCGGGGAGGCGGAGGGGATGGGTCCAAGTCCGAGCTGCAGACAAGTGACAGCCAAAGGCTGTCGCTACGGTGGGAACTGCTTCACCGGAGGAGCGGACCCCTGAAGGACACGGGACCCCCATTCTAGGGGCTGGCCTTCAACCCCCACCCGGGCTTTAAGAGAACAGAGGCCAGACGGAACAGCCAGGCGGGCTCCCCCCTCATCCCGGCGGGCTCCCCGCCGCTCCCGCTGCCGCACCGAGCCCGGAGCAGCGAACCGCAGGCCCCGTTCCGGCGGCGCGGCCTCTCCCCAGCGCCTCCCCTTCCCAAGCGCTGTCCCGGCGCTTCCCAACCGCAAAGCCCGGCCGAGACCCTCCGCAGCGCCCTCACCTCCCGGTGCTGCTTGCCCAGGACGTGGGTCTGCCACAGCAGCTCGCTCTTCACGGGCGCGTTGCACAGGGAGCAGCTCAGGTGCCCCAGGCTGTTGTACGTGCCGGCCGCGTTAAGGGAAGCACCGAGCGGGGCGCGGACCCCCTCCCGCCACCCATCCCTCCCAGCCGAGCTCTAGGGTGCCGAGGATATTTGGCGAAGGGCGAGTCGATGCGCTTCTTGCCGGCGTTCTGGCGCTGCTTCTCCCTCATGAGGCGCCGCAGCTCCTCCTGCCGCACCTGCTTCCGCCCCGCGCCCGCCCCGGCCGCCGCCATCTTCCCCCGGCGCAAGGGCGGGGCCGGCGCGCACCGTGACGCTGCCGGGAGCGCCGGGAAGGGAGGGGCGGGAAGGGATCCGTGTCCTTCCTCAGGATGTTCTTTAGTGTGTTACTGAAGAACATAGTGGATGTTCTTTAGTTAAGCCTTTGGAGCACCAACAGAGCTCCATGGACACAGCAGGCCAGCTGTGGGACACGGCTCTGAATAAGCTGCCTGAAACGTACCCCACCCCTCACGCCAAACCACCCAGATAAGTAAAAGATAATAAACATTGCATCCCATACGTCCAGATCCAGAAAAAACAGAATCACGGGGTAGGTCAGGTTGGAAGGCATCACAGTGGGTCATTTGGTCCAACCTGCCTGGCACAGGACTGTGTCCAGATGGCTCTTTAACATCTTCAATGAGGAAAACTCCACAGCCTCTCTGGACAACCTGTTCCAGTGCACGGTGTGCAACACAACCGTGTAAAGTACTTCATGTTATTTAAAAAAAAAAAAAAAAAAAAAAAAAAAAAACCAACAACCCAGCTTTTTAAAAATTCGGTGCCATTGCCAATCCTGGGAACACTGGAGGCCCCAAATCAGGCACCCTCCAGTATAGTTTTTATGAAGATCCCCCAATGCAGGGAAGAATTATGCATCTGACTCCATGGATTCAGAGGGCTAATTAATTACTATACTATACTATACTATACTATACTATACTATACTATACTATACTATACTATACTATACTATACTATACTATACTATAGAGATACATACTGTACTACATCATACTTTCTTCTTCTAACTTACTTCTAACTACTACTTACTTCTACTACTACTCTGCTCGAGAGTCCTGACCCACACACATGGATCCAATTGGTCACCTTGGGTAAACAATCTCCAGAATACATTCCACTTGCACACAAACACAGGAGCAGTAAATGAGGTAAGAATTGGTTTGATCATTCTTTTCTCTGCTTCTTCAGGAAAAACCCTGAGAGAGAGAGAATTGTCTCTCTCTGTTCAGAGAATGTGAATCCCATACTCCAGGAGGCCCCGCTCACTGTCCCGCATAGCACACACGGCAGCACCAGCCAGAGCCCTGTGTGCCTTCTCCACTAAAATACAGCCCAAATACAGAATTTAGTGACTACATCATCACCAAGGAGAGCAGAGAACTTTCCATATTTTATTTTTATCTTTTCATTTATCACAGTACAATAATGTGAGTTAACCAAAAAAAGGAAAAAAAAAAATCTAGTGCCAACTTCCACGGTGTCAAGTGCTCCACTCCAAACCATGAGTGTCCTTTAGAAGTCAAAAAGTGTTGCTCCAGGCTTACAGTGACATTACCTTCCAGAGGACTTGGTCATGGAGGTTGCCACTATAATTTTGTGCTGTTTCCAGAGAGCAACTCATCCCATGGCTCCAGACTCCACATTTCCCTGAGTCGGGTTTGGTTCTTCTCACACAAGCCCACGGGATCTGGGAGCGAAAAGGGGCCACGGGCATGTGCAATTCAATTTCCATTTTGATAAAAGACAAATCCTATGGTACATTTTGCCAGGATGGCAAATCCAAGGTCTGTAAACACAGCCAGAGCAACACAGCAACTGGAGGAAGACGATGGGATAAGTGCAACTAAGGCAAAAGGGAGTAACTTCTGTTTTGACACGATCATGGCAGATTGTTGGGCTGAGGAAACAATTCAGTAGCAAAACAGGTATCACAGTACACCTGAACTACAGAATCAGTGAGACTATCGCTTAAGCTTGATTATTTATACTTACAAACTCTGAAGAATATTTAAAATCACATCTTCCTTCCCCTTCCTCCCACAATTGCAGTCTGCTGCACTTTTGAAAAGCATAGACGCTGGCTTTTACTGAATTTAAGGCTATTCTGACAAAAAAATGTTTTCGACTCCCCTCTCCAAAACTAAGTATAAAAGTCAATTCACTCTAGAATGTCTTGGATAATTCTAAATACAACCATCTGTTCTCCAAAACAAATCAGCTCATTTTTATATTTGGAAGACAAAACAATTTATACTGCAGAAGTTGGTCTTCATACACATACTTTGTCCTGGAGACCAAACTGCTCAGCACTGCAAGGTAAATGTGGCTCAGGACACCCACCCTCTGCTGAATACAGATGTGCTGGTGGGAGAGGTTCACCATAACCCTCTCTGCCTCAGAGTACCAGACCCTCAAAAGATCTGCTCTGGAACATCCTGAAGTTAATCCACCTTGCTCTGAGACAGGCTGAAGATGTACTCACACAAGCACATCCAAGGAAGCAGCAATTTCTGGGAAAGACTGTTGGGAAGACAATGTCTGCCTGTAAATGTTCTCACCCAAGAGAGAAATCTACACAGGAACAGCAGAAATGGACACAGTCCTGGCCATGACCACAGCTCTCAGCTCTCTCCATGGGCACAGGGGCATTCTTGCTTATTGTATGTGCACCTGTGAAAGCTCAATGCATTAGAGAGCCCACATTTGGGAGGGTGAGGATCCTTTCCATCATAGGAAAGTGGTTGATTTTGCATTCCCTGAATTAGACAAGTGTTGCTGGTGGTTTGAGTAAGCTGAATCTGGTCCAGAAGCAGCCACAGGATAGGCAGGACTTCACAAAAATGACTGCAACTGATGCTTCCTCCTCTTAACCCTAAAGTGCTGAGAAAATGCAGCATGACAGACTAGTCAGCCTAGGGAAAAATCTTCCACAGTCCTACCATACCAAATCCTATCATGACAGATAAGGTTCCTAGGAGTTTAGACTATGAAATCCTCCGCAGATGCTGATAAGAGAAGAGGGAAAAAACAGAAGCTTGGAGTAACTGGTTAACAGCAAAAAACATGGCAACTCAAATCTTAGTATGGTCAACCAGCATTTTTAGACTATAAGTGACCCTTTGTAATGCACAGCTATCACTTCATTCCCTTTCAATGGCATTTTTCACTAAAAAAATGTTCCTCCAATTACGAACATCAAAGACAATACTAATAATATGTAATAATAACACTTCAGGTATTATTTAAGCTTTATAGCTTATAACAAGTTAAGATTTTTTTACATACATCTATTTTTATCTTGAAAGGACAGCTAGCCTTAAAACATATGGATAATGCCTCACTACCTAAGGGCCAATTCTAAACATTCTCAGTCTGACTCATTTGGGATAAAGAGTTTATTTCTTGCACAGAAAGAGGTTCCTTCCCAGTCCCTGCTTTGCTGGCTGCTGTGTATCTGGCTGACCTCCCAATGAGGAGCATCAGTGAAAAAGCAGCTCCTGTACATTTATGTTACCTACAGGCTGACATGCTCCACAGTCTGCTCAGAGCCTCTGAGCAACCACTGCAAAGTTGGCTGCACCCACTCAAATTTGTGTCTCCTGCAAAAGCTGACTCCTCACCTAGCAGAGAAGGTTAAGCACAGTGCATATGTGACTGCAAGACTCAGCCATAACCCTCACACAGACGGCATTGCTAAAATAAACCTGTGTCTCTTTGCAACATGTTATAAAAATTCACTGATTGCCCAAACAGACTGGAATAATCACTGCATTTTCCCATTAAATATAGCATCATGAATTCAGTAAATTCAGAAAAAAGTATTAAAAAACCCTTTCAAAATAGCTCCTCAGTTATACCTTGCTTGAACTGAACCCTTGGTATTTGAGCAGCATGAGTAATCTCATTTAATTTCTCAACTCAAGACAGAACACAAATAATAAAAATACAAATAATCTATAAAAACCACAGTACATCAGAAATCTGTGTAAAAAACATACATCTGTATCAAGGAGCTCAGTAACAACTTAAAGCACCACTCAAAATTAAGTACCATACATGTTACAGTACATTCCATTTATTATGACAATTTAAGGCTAAAATAGGTACGACTCCCTTATAGTCAAGCTTTCTTATATTTATAAATGCATACAAACATTAAGTAGATACAAATGTGTAGGGGTTTTTTATTGCTCTGAACTGTCTACTAGAATGTTCAGCTTTTCCAGATGTTGTCTCAGTTTGCCTTTTTCAATCTAGCTGTAGTCCTACAACTGCAACTTATGGCACTTGTTCGATTATAGACCTTCTTTGATTTGAGCTGTAAATAAATTCAAAGATATATCAGACAAAACTGCCCACCACTGAAAACTTCATAACTTAGTTAACTAAACTATCTTATTGTCCATAAGATACACAATTCACAAAGATTAGCTCAGCCATTCTTCAGGAAGGATTTCTTTTCAAAATAATAGTTCTAACCAAGAGGCAAACGACAACCAGCAAGAAATGATTGACTGGTGCCAGTCTAACAGACTGGGCTTTGAGGAAAAAAAAAAAAAGGAAGCTGGATATGTGCTCCAAAACAAAGAGCAAACTTTTCTTCTTGCTCATAGAGCAATTATGTTTCCTAATTATGTAAGGCGACGCCTCATTCTGCCAGTGCCAAATTCTTTGACTGCAGCTTGTCCATTTCTTGGCCAATGTTCCCTTCAATGGTATCACACTGGGCAAGAAAAACCTAAGAATAAAAAACAAACAAATATTATTGGATACAAATTGGCACAGGGAAGTGTTTCTGAAGAACTGAAAGTGCAGTTTCCATAGTGAATTTGAAGATGTCAACTCAACAGCCACTTTCCAGTTGTTTTGGTAATAGCTTATGCACACCTGGATTTACCCGGAACCCAACAGAAACATGACACTGGATAAGGCTAATAAGGATAACAGCATGGCTGCCCACCACCACCAGTCCTGATGCTGAGGAATTTTCACTTCATCCAAAGTTCATGAACAACAATAGGAAACACAAAGGTTCAGACAACTTAGTCCTTCATTCAGTTTGGAACATGACTTCTAAGCTCCTCTCTAACACATCCTTTTGAGGCCAAGGCTGGCACAAACCTGCTCAGTCAAATTTAAAACAAGCTTTCATTAAACCAAGATCTTTTCTACTTCTTAAGACTACAAGGCATCATTGAACCTTTATCTTCATCAGTAGCTGGTGTTCCTCAAAAGACAGAAGGCTCCATTCCAAGAAAAGGAGTCCACAGAACCTTACGCTTTCTTAGAACCTGCCCACGAGTTCTCACAAGTAGAGTAACACACAGAGAGGAACTGGCAGCCAGCAGCCCCTGGTCACTTTGCTCGGCCTGTACACAGCACAACATGACAACACTTTAAGTCAGTAAACTGTTTTAGGTCAGCCCCAAGGTATGCAAGTACAGTGCACTTCCTGAGAAAGATTCTCCCATTTGCTCTTCATGTCTCGCCTTTGTTTTTGCTACGTCTGCACCACACTCTGACAGTCAAACGAGACATTTCATGTTATTAAATTGACAGTAAGAAAGCACTTTCCTTCTAGAGCAGCAAACTGCTGTGCCATGTGAATGTTCCTCAACCATCACACTGCTTTGAATCATCTGTTTACAACCAATCCCTCGAGCTATCCATCAACTCACATCGGTAAGAACTTGAGGGATGAAAAAGTGAAAGTGGTAACAAACTGCAGTTGAGGGCTGCTACTCTTTCATATTTATCTTCCCACCCTGAAGATGCCATCAGTAGAAGGCAGTTAATAGCTCCCCCTTGCTTTCATGGATACTTCAGAATAATAAGCCTAACTTGCCACTGTTTTCTTGTTCTTGCTCTGGAAAAACAAACTGCTGTTGACAGCTCTGGTCTTAAACCCCTTAGGACTCTTCTGGAGTCCTCAAAGGGTTCATAACCCAGAGCTGCACAATGCTGTGCACATAAAAGCACATAAATAATTCTGATCTCTGCTCAACAGAACCCCTTTTATGCTTTAACAGCAATTCTTAAACAAAGCCCCACTTCTGCTGTAACTTCACCCAAGAGTGGAGATCCAGTAGCTTCCACAAAGTTGATAGCCATCACTCTATTACAAGTTTTGCTGCCTTGGTTAGGCACATGGAATCAAGAGTGTGTTCAGAACCCCCACATAATACAGCCACGCCAGCAATCACCTTCATTGCCATTTGCATTACCCAAACTTATCACAATAACTGAGTACAAAGTGCTTTGTCCCTGAAGCAGTAACTAAAACCATTTCTCCTATAAAGTATTTCTTGGTGGGCCTTCCTCTAAAATAGATGGCTATTCTAAATGGGTGGTATTTAATAAGGGAGGTATTTAATAAGGTTACAGTAAAAGACAAAATCATTCAACTCTATATATGAATGCAAAGTAGTTCCACAAACAATTTTTAGGAGCCCATCCTGGCACTAACGTTAGCACAACAGAAATAAAAACAGTAATACATGTAGCGTTACCATTCATCTATGTAAGTTTGAGTGGAGGGAGCTGAATTCCAGTATTTACTAACAAACCTTCAGTTCAAGGTCTCTAAGAAAACAATGCCTAGGAATTTACAAGCATCATACCACAGCAAAGCCATTAAATCCTCCATGCCCAGCACAGCTACTCTGCTGTACAGATCTCAAAGACCTACTCTCCAAAGAAAGTTGGTGCATTGCAGTATAAGCTAAATTTTCCAAAGAACACCTCTGGCAAGGTCAGGAGTAGGTCAGCAGGAGTTACAGTTAGCTGCATCCTTGTGCCCAGACCTCAGTCATTACTCCAGTCCATCAAGATTCAAAAAAGGAGGAATGATCAATCCCATTGTCTTTACAAATTATCAGGATTATTTCATATCATCAGACAGCCATAAGACAAACCATTAATGTAAATGACAAAGATTATCTGAAAACAGCATGACCTATGAAAATCTGTATTTTGTGTGCTATTTTATAAAGATATTAAATACCTCTCAAAGGAAGGTCATACACAATACCGATGTAAGAGCAAACACTGAAAAAAATCTAAGCAGCTCACTTTCACAAACTCTTGGCATACAAGTGCCCAGCATTTATGGAAGAAAAAAAAAAGTAAGAAAACTCACCTGGACCCTCTTCACTAACCCCTTCTTTTTCAGTTTGCAGTCACTGAAATTCTCTGGCAGATTCTGCAGTAAAATAAGCAAACAAGTTGATGCAGGTTAATGCTGAAATGAACAAATTAGACTTACAGCAAGAACTGGAATTATCAAAGAATCCTCTGAATGGATATCCTGCAAATTCCATGCCTGCTCAGTAAGGATGATTACACAGCAAAGAATATATAAGAAAAAGTTATCAAAAAGCCAGGGATGCAGCATGCTGACTGCAAAGAACAGAGACAGCAAACCTACCATGTGTCTTTAGGGAATATACAGCAACAGACTATACACACTGCTTTTTCTGCTGTGGTGTGTGTTAACTGTTCTTCAAAGCTTTTTCAGAGATTATAACATGAACAAATTTCTTACAAATACATTTACTCAATCACTTGCCATCACTGGAATGTATCATTAGTAATGCAGCCATTGCCAGGCTGAGCTGTACATCTGATCATCCCTGCAATGTACTGAGGGAAGGCAACAGATGTGAAGTGTTACACAATGTCAGCTTTTCACTAAATTCAAACTGCATCATTTTCTGTACTCCTGCCACCCATTATGTTCATGTATGTCATCCTGGCAAGTGCTACATGCTTTGTACTTTTTGAGCTATGTGAAACTGGGGTGTTGCTGAGGAATGGTGCTTATAAATGGTTCTTATAAACACTGTGTTCTCACTGGTGAAAATGCATAAAAATCTTGTGAGTTTCTCACTAGTTTACCTTTTATTTTCCATCCTAACTCCAGACCAAGAACACAGGGAAACAAAGAACAGGTTTTCCTAACCTAATCTGTTTCATTTCACCAAAATGTGAACACAGCTGCAAGGTTTAGATACATAAGCCTTTGTAAAAATCAAAATACAAACAACAACAACAACAACAAAAGGTGCTCTTTTCTTTTATTGTTCAGACAAATGGATTCTACTCTCCATGTTTGCTGCCCATGCTGTGTGCACTGGTGTGAGGCACTTCAGCTGAGCTGTGGGCTGTGTCACCTCCCTGTGGGAACACTCCTTATCTCCTCAGAGGTATTCCACTGGTGTTTCCCTCTTGAGCCCTAACAGCATGATGGCTAGAGTACAAAGCTACTACAACCCAGTTTCTATTACTGAAACTGGGTAGGAAAGTAACAAAAAACTGTAGTCAGCACAGAGGCTAAGGGGGGATGAAGTGGAGGATGGAGCAGGGTGGAAAGTATGGAAAATTATAGGGAGAAAATGCAGTTGCTGCTCCCTGGATGGAATATGGACAGCATGCCTGACTTCCCACAAATGATACACACTAAGGGGGCCCAAAGAGAGGGTGGACTGGAGACACCATGGCCAGGGTCTGTCCAAAAGGATTTTGGGGGAAGAAAGGATTTTGGGGCAAGAGGGGGAACATGGCTGATAAGCCATGTAACAGCTGTCAGCCAAGGAAGGAAAAAGATTTCCTGCTGTTGAACCAGCAACTGTGGCAAAACCACAGGCCCACCTCCATTCCAAAGTTTACCTTGGATGCAAGACTGATGTATGGCTCCAGCCTCAAAGGTCACCTCAGATGTAATACTGACATTACCCACCTCCAAATGCAACCACCCCCCACTGAACATGATGCATGACTAGAGTCACTCTAGCTCCACCTGAACATAAAAATAGTGTAAGAGTAAGTTAAAAATGGCATAAATAGAGGGAAGACTCCATTATTGGGGATTAGAGCTGGTTAGTATATTGTTTTAAGTACATTTTTGCAGCCAGCAATCCTGTCAAGAGTTTTCTATTGTATTAATAAAGGAGGGCTATTCCATAAACTGGTAAAGTGAGTCCTTCAAGGGCACTTAGAGTCATTGGCAGCAGGTAACATATTTGACTGTGGATAACCAGGAGGGGGTCCCTGTTATGCTGTTGTGTCCTGAATTTGTCCCTGAATCCATGGGTCCAGGAGGGCCCTCTCTGTTTGCATGTGACCCCAAGCAGGTCAGCTGAACCACACTCCCATCAAGCGGGCTGCTCAGGGAAGGGTAACAGGGCACTGACAGACTGGTGGGGCACAAGGGTCTCAGGTAACCTGGGGCACTGACACACAAATCAGACTGAAAGGGCTGGAGGAAACCTCCCCTTTCACATGACAATGTCCTTGAGCTTTAGAAATACCTTTCTCTGAAGATCTGATTTCATGTTTACAATTCATACTAAGAGATTAAAGTATTATAGTAAGAAATGCTTATCACATTTTTATTGATTCAGATAAATTCGAAAAGTTTAGTAATAGGATCTCATCTTATTGAAAGTGGAAAAACTTCCCAGATGTCTGGAAAATATTTGTTACAGGAAGAGTGGTGTGGTTTTTTCAGAATACTTCTGTCTTTTAATCCCTGAAATGTTAATTTCATATGGATTTATCCAATAACAAGTATAGCAGACACAAGGTGACAGTGAAATTTCATCAGAACACCTTGTTAATTTAAGTAAATTCTGCAGAGGAATTTCAAAAAATCTTCAGGAAAGGAGGATGGGCCACCAGAGCACAACTATGAGTCAGTAGTGCTATCAATGTCTTCAATACTGATAGATGCAATTTGACAGATTTGTTGTGAATTTATGTTAACAAAATCAGTGACTAGTATTTCAGAAGAGAAAGCTTTTTTCAATTCTTAAAACAATCTGTTCTCTGCAATATTGTCTTTCTAGATTAAAAAATCTGCCATTTAATAGGAGACCATCTTGAGGACAAAGTGAGTGCTCACACTGCAATATTGGTGAAAACAGAGCTGGTTCACAGGTACTTACTGTCATGACTGTGGATTCAAATTTTCCTACTGATCTCAGAAAAACTTTGTTTTTTCTTGAAAAAGCCTTTCAGGTATTTAAAAAACTGGTCCAGATGACCAAGTAAAGCATTACCTATATTCTTCTCACTGAGATTTGTAATAAGTAATGTACTTTGACTTCTATTCCTGGACCAGTTGTTTTAACTGATGAAATAAATAGCACGTCTGTGAATGCACACAAACAAATTTTCGAGTATTGAACAAGACTCAACTGCCTTCTTCCTGAAGAAAGCTTCTAAGATCTGTGGCTTATGGTAATGTCTGACTGTGTCAGACAAATTAAAATTTTGTAAGACGCCATGAAAGCAATAGCTATTTAAACACATTTATGTTACAATGCTTAAGCTACAGATGCTCTACCCAAAAGCATCCCTTCAGGATGTTTCTTTCACACCTCTGGCAGTGACAACATTGTATTTTTTCTCTCACAACCCCCTACTGTAAGATTATAAAGTTACTTCTCCACCTTCTAAATCCCATCTTTTAAATTCACAATTGTTGAATGCATGGTGTCTAGTAAAAGTATTTAGTTCCAAACTCAGCTCCTCTAATTAATGAGCTTGTCTGCTACCAGTAAGAGTCATATTCCTAGAACAGAAAGAAAACAATATGCAGGTTTCCTCACCCTTATCTCTCTGTAAGCAACCAAATCTCATTTTGCATATGTGAGTGATCCAAATAACACACAGCAGCTGAGACACCTTAATGAGTTGTGACAATTCTGCCAAAGAAAAAAGCTGGAATATTTATAGTGCGAGCTTGCTGGTATGTTTGATTTCTACAATGCATCATCCATTCTTCTCAGTCAGTCACATTTTTCCCTCTGAATTTTTTAACATGCTGTTGACTCAATCAACAGCACCTCTACATGCTCAGTAGCATTTCACAGATGTGTCACAACTAGCTTTTTACTTGGCTGCTGGAAAGAATGCTAATTACTTGTATAAACCAATTTTACAATAAGATAAAATACTGCTTTGCATTTCTATTTGCCATTTTCTACTTCAGTGGAAGTCATTTACTGCTCATACACATCCCTCACTACCAGTCTGTACTGCTGCCTCCATACAGTGCACAACCAGAGTGCAGCTGAGGGCTGCCTCAGTAAGTTGGTGCTTGTTCATCTGACCTGGTGTGACACCAGCACTCTGAACTCCCACGTTTTATGTAAAGATTCCATCCACCTACACGTATTTCATCTGCAAGATTGCACATTAGTCCAGTTTTCATGACAAGTCTCACAGTCAGCTTTATATATTAAAAGAAATAAATATGTGCAATGTAACGGCAATCACTGGCAATCCAAACCTTTACTTCTTAAAAAAAAAACCCAAAAAACAACCCAACTTTTCAATGTAAAATGTCAGATGAAACAATTACTACAGATTTTGGAAGGAATTACTTGTAATTAGTCTTAGCTGTGGCTGCTCCACTTTCTCAAGAAATGAAGTACAAAAACTCCATTATTTCCCAAATCTAAACACCAAGTCACTGACTATAAGTCTTCTAAAACATGGCACTAGACCTAAAATTCCTTGTTCAGTACTATTTAGGGTATTTTGGATAAGGAGATACAGCACAGCATGCTTTCTGTTTAAACCACACAAAAAGGTAACAGAAGGAAAAGTAAACTTGGGAAATTGAGTTTGGATTATTCAGAAAGCAGTGAAACAGTTTTACAAGGCTGCCTGCTAGGTTCCAGAGCTGCAACCTAAATACAAGTACTGAGTTTTTTTCTGAATAGGATTTGGTATCAAAACTTGAAGGGATCAGAAATAAGCTTTAACTCCATCCAATTGAGACAGTTCAGCTGTTGTCACCTTACCGATATTTTCATGACAACACATCTGACCTGCCACTTCAAGCAGGAAATCAGTTATATGAAGTCTTTATGTCTAACAGCATTCAGTAACTGTCAGCATAATATTCTCCTTTATGTGAGGCACAAAAGGAAACAAATTTGAAGACTTAAAAATACTTAGAATACAGCAATTTTTAAAAAAGTATTTAGAACTGTTGGCTATAACAAGCAGCCAAGACTATATTATCATCATAGGCTCACAATACAAAAGCAGGAAATTAGTTAGTAAGCTTCCCACCATTCCCAGGAACACATCCATATTACATAGCATTTGATGATGGCCAGTTCAAATTATCACTCTGATTTAGTCCACTGCTGAACTTTTACAAAGAGTCCATCAAGTTAAATTACATTTGTTTCATCAGTTATAGGTATTTGCATAGCATATTTCTGAAAAAAAAACCAACCTAATAGAAAGTCACTGTACCAAGGAGGAGACCCAAAGACACGACTACCACAGAAAAGCAGCATTCTCCTTCATAGCAGACTATTATGATCTTGATATGCAACATAATTATATAATGAGGCTTACAGAGAACAACCAGCAGACAGAGAAACCAAGTAAGGAAATACACTGGCTGGGGCAATTTTCTATTTATCTCTGTACCTTATTCTCATCTAGCTCTGAGCTACATGACACAGGAAGATATATATTGTACTCTGGAAATGTAATGTAAGGTTATGATCCACTAATGACTGTGAAGCATTTGGATAGTCAAAAAGAAATTTCTTAGTACATTAAAATATCCAGTAAGTTTCTGTTGGGATTTGACTCTCTTCTGTGGTTAGTTACTTACAATGGCATCAATCTGTTCAAGGGTCTTCATGAACTGCTCTGCAGTTCCTTTTATCCTCTTGTCCAGCTGTTTTAGTGCTTCTGCTTGGAGATCCTTAGCTAAAAATCCCTGAAGAAGAAAAAACAAAATTATTCTATACCCTACACAATACTCATCTAAGAAAAACTGTCAATCCACAAGAGCAGAAAACATATTTTACTATTTCTGTATTTCCAAGCATGATAGGGACTCCAATCTTAATCTGTATTCTTCTGTATTTTATCAATTCTTGACACAGTAAATGTAAGATCTGTTAGGTTTACTAAAATGATAAACATCTAATAGACCTTCTTATTCCAGATATATGTAAGTTATCCCATATGAAACAATATTTACTTTTTTCCAAACATTGCCATGTCTCTATTTTGCAAACTCATAAATGGCATTTGGAATTCACTAAGAATTATTACTGACTCTTGGACATTTAGGACGGGCAGCTATTACTGACTACTCAAAACCTCCAAACTGTTTTGTCTGGGTTTTTTTACATAGAAATACCTACTAAATTGCTTTGTAAAGATATAAAGTGATACAAAACTGGCATACCTTCTGGATACTTGTGAACTCTTTATTAACTTCCTCTAACTTATTAGCTATTTGCTCCACTGACTTCTCCAAATCTTTTAACTTCTTTAATTCAGCCTCTTCTTCTGGACTATTCTGTGTATTCAAAAGTACAACATTCACAACTAAGGAACAAATAAAGATACAATGCAGCTAAAAAATAGCAGTGCTGATACAGACAAATGTTTCTGAGGTTTTAGAATACACACTACACTGTGGCTATTCTTTCCATATTTAAATAACTACCAAATCTGCTTCTTCCAAAGCTTAATTACAAATACATTTCAATCAGCAATGTATATAAACACAATTAATGAGATTAATTTGAAGGAAAAAGGAGAAGTGCAATTTTTGTTTCTTTTTGTCAACTTATAATTTCTAAAGTATAGGCAATATTTACATCATAAGATTATTACCTCATCCTCAATTTGCAAAACCAGCAACAAATCATGTCACAAGAAATAACCTAGAGGATCAAGGCTCAGTAGCTACAGTTGGGAAAGTGTTTTTTAAACCAGAAAAATAAGATGAGCAGATAATGTCATCAGTGCACAGAAAGCTCATGAGCACTGACCACAGATTAGGCAGAGTCCTGTCAATAATGTAAAGCAGAAGGCAGTCAATAATGTAATCTCAGAAAAGTACAAACTGCAGTTGTTTGCAGTGTAATATGAGACTGAACTCAATTTTGTGGATAGGTATACAAAATTAAGTTACTGCTCCAGCTTGTTTCTGTGTCCAGCAGCTGACTTAGTGACAAAAATGATGATAGCTTAAGGGGAAAAAAGGTCCAAAAGCATGCTTACCCTTTTCCCAATCAACATGACTTTGCAACCATTTTTAACACCAAGTGCTGATAATGGTTGTTCCAATTCTTTCAGAGACTTTCCTAAATGAAGAACAAGGGAGGAAAAAACAGTTTAAGTACAGTTGGTGGCATAAGAATTTTTTTAAGACATTCAAAACATGAACACCTGATGAAAGCTCATAATCTATAAGAAACATGGCAGATTTAGAAGTTACCTTTGTATATCAGTTTCTGAAAAGGAACTGGAACCCCAGTGACTTGTTCAATAAGCACAGCCATGTCTTGTAGTGTAGGTTCACCACCTTCTCGTTGGGAAGCAACCTGAATACTGTGCTTTTCATTGCCTAGTAGAAAAACAGAGTAACAGTAACACTTATTGTAACCTAGAAAATATTCCAGAGAGAATCCATCTCTAATACTTATTACCATTAATGCAGAAAGTTCTCAAAGGACAGGCTCTCATGTAGAATCAAATTATTCTACCACACTCTTGAAGTGACTGACCTCAGCTGAAAATTTTGGTTTACACTGGAATAATCTGAAGAGTTCAATGGGGTGTATTTTACTGGCATAATTTAGGTCCTGCTAAATATTATTCCCTATTTCTTTTTAGAAGTACAGATGGTGT